>NC_140077.1:79402291-80602291 GCF_964194135.1 Talpa europaea
ATTTAATTGAACCACAGTGACTCAATACTAGAAAGGTATCCATACTAACACCAGCTAGTTGTTTTGCACCATGTTTTAGTTAGAAGAAGTAGCAAGAAAACACTCAAGTGGAATTTAAACTCAGAACAGAAAATATCTATACTAAAAAGTAAATAGTGCTGAGCAACAAAAAGCTTGGTAGTGTTTCCTCTCCCAGGCCACAAAGGGCAATTTTGCTGATATAGGAGAACATTAACTGGGTCACATCACTGATGAGGGAAAAATACTAAATCTGCCTGGGGATGTTTACACCAACACAGCTTTGAGCTAGACAGATTTTCACTTTCCGCATACATACCCAGCTCTCCAGTTAGTTACAAGTTCATATCTGTCCTGAATAGCAAAGCTCTTGTCTGTATCCTGAGATCGGGTCACTTTGGAAGTAGACAGAGAACTCCGTTTGAACTCTTCAAGGCAGTTCAAGTTGGGAAGCTTGTTTTAAGACAGAGCAAAGGACTCAGAGGAGAGGCAAGTGTGACAACAGGGGAGGCCTAATGAACTAATGAACTTGAAAAGAATAGCATGTTCTAGAAAGTGCTGAATGTGGCAGGAGAGGCGCTTCCTGACAACTCTGGTAGGGCAATTCTGTGAGATCCAGTTTGGCTTAAAAGAACAAAACTGATTTGTGCAGCCACTGCTGGTCTAGGGGTGCTCAATAGGGCACAGGAATATTGGCAAGCATTGGCCACCACTTGCTTCCAAAAGTTGGGCCTGCAGAGTTGGGGTACAGAAGCTGTCCCTGCTTGACAGCGCAATTAGGACTTCCAGGTGGTGCTACACTGACAAGAATGAGTCACCAGTGAAAGTCAACACACCAGAGGAAACTAAGGAGACTTCATTACTTTGATGTTTTTGTTCTTTTCTACCCTTCCTCATGATCACCCTGGAGGGAGAAGGAGGTGGCACCCTTTACCTTGTCATAAAAGGGGAGCATAGAGATAATTAATTGATATTTCACATTAAGATTTTAAAAAGCAGCTGTGCACTAACAGCATTGTAGAAAATAAAGTTTCCTAAAGTATCTACAGGTCCTGAGTTAATGAGTTTTCACTAATAAGTAGATTCTGACCTGGAAAAAAGTTGCACTCAGAAATGCATTAGGAAACAGAAGTTACAACACATGCTTGGATTGGATTAAATGTAGTTGGAGAGAAAGTCTACATTTGTGATGAGGAGGTCTATTTAATTTTTTAATTGCTGCTTCAAATATTTAATGATCTCAAATATCTTTTTTTATTTAATGGTGAGGACTGATTCTGGAGAGAAAAGATACTGGCTGGAGCATAAGTATTACCCAGTACAGAGGGACAGAGAGTTAATAACTATCCTAAATGGCATCCCATGGATACAAAGAAAAATTTTTATGTGTCAGGAGAAAATAAACTGCCTTTAAGAATGAACTTTTTATTTCTAACTTGTAAGAGTTAAAAGTACCTTGGCATCCTAAAAATCTGTTTTCACTTTGTCTACATAATTGATTAAATAGTATGAATTCTATTTAGTTTTTTGTGAGCAATGACTTCTCCAAACAGTGACTGTTTTTGACCAAATTTGTTCCTAAACACTGTCCAGTTCTACCATGAACTTTGGACTATGGAATGATCTCTGCTATCTTGAAATATTTTTGACCTAGGTTTATCATCCCTAGTTTTAATTTCTTGATCAAAAAAGATAAAAATATCTATGAGAAGAGACCCAATCATCCCTTTGAAAACAAACTAAGCATACTTATTAAACAAGTTTTAATATTAAGTGTGCATAAAAATGTTTATTTGTATGACATTTCTGTGTGTTTTATCATTGCCTCGTATAATAACTTGAAGGCAATGTTAAATCTACTTCAATTCTTTCAGTAGTCAAAACAATATTCATGTAAGTTGTTAGAACATCATTAAATCTAAATTGTGATTTTATCATATGTGTGTGTTTGGCCAGTTTCCTTGGGAGAAGTACTCCAATTAATTTGTATTTTATTTCAAATGATTTAAAGTGACTTCTATAAGTGATATATGACATTTATATGACATAACATTTTATTCTCTAGTTGTAAACAATCTTTCTTCATTCTTTCCCCCCTAAAAAAGTCTCCCATTTTCCTGAAGTAGAAGATCCTAAATAAGCCTGTAAAATCACCCCTAATCAGTGATTCAGGCCATTAGATGCTTCAGCTGGACAGTCTGCAATTATTGTTGACTATCCTTGTCTTGTTTTAGTTTGAGACACTAAAGTCCTATTATGACAGATTCAATATTTGAACTAAAGTATTACTTGGCAGTAGAGAGATCTTGAATGGCAACCCAAAAACAATTGAGATCACTAAGTCACAGAGACCTTCTGGTTTCCCGTCCATCTAGCAGAGAATTAAATACCAATGCATTCAAAAAATAAGAGCGCTGTCCAGGGAGTTCTCTAAAATCTTGATGTCAGAGACTCAAAAACTTGGGTACTTAATACAAGAAACCTTAGGAATTAGGGTTAACTGAATTTCTCAATATGGCAAAATATTTTAAAATTAAACCTACCCTTGATGGTTAGTGTTACCTACCTTTTTGCAAAATTAAATATCCCCAAATTATTCCATTATAGAGGATTCTCTTATTTTAGAAGACAGGATTGGCCTTAAAAATAAGGTTTCTTGTTATTCCTGTAACCAGCAAGCTAACCAAGAAACTATCTGGATAACTGTCCATGGATGTGAAAGACTTTGCAGCTCATGGGGGTTGGATGTGGAGCAAGTCACTGAATGAATTGACCTCTTAACATGTCCAAATCTGTGCTACGAGGCTCTATCACAACAGGATTCTGCAGTGCCCATACTCTGGGGACTTTTAAAAACACATACCTGTTTCCATTCAGAATTTACCTGACTTCAGCCTCAAATGAGCTCCGTGGTTGAGCCTGGAGCTTCAAACAGCAAACCATGAGCAGCTCCTTGTGGTGTTTGTTTTCAGTTGGCAGGTGTGGACTTGGAAGCAGTTTTCAAGGGGAATTTGTTGCCCAGCTTATTAGGAGACACTCTGGTTCTTAAAGCAGCTGTTCTCAGGCAGGTGCTGCAAAATACATTTGATCGCTACGGCTCCCAGGTTTCTGGACTACGTAAAGCAAAGCCTGGGTCCCAAATTATAGAAGAATGGTTTTAAATTAGAAACATGCATTATTGTCATCACTATTTGATACAATGAACAGCAGTAAAAGTTGCAGAAGCAGGTTGAAATTTGAAGGTCATATTCACCCCATAATTAAGGAAAGTTTCATGTCTTAAATCACACCCCTGTAAGAGCATAAAATCTGATGAAGTTAACTAGCTTATAATTGTCAGTTTAAGAAATAATTCTAAAAGACACAGGGAGGGGGGTGTGGAAAAAAGAAAGAAATCATCTCTGCAAAGAAACAACAAAACAATTTAATTATTATCGCCATTTGGGGAACTGAGAGACTGGAGACTGAGTCACCTCCTGGCAAAGTTGTTGGACACATGACAGGTGCAGTTCAGGTCAGTCTTACAGGTGAAGGGATTTCTTTGTTAGATTGGTCTGCTTCACAGGGGGCATGAACATAAGGGAATGGCACAGAAATAACCTTGCTTTATCAAAGGCTGCTTATTTTCCAAAATTACACCACAGGCTAGATGGGAAGGAGGATAGAGTGGTTATCCACCTGCCTCCCATGTTTTAGGCTAAACTCAGGTCACTGGGATGAGAAAGATCAGAAATTTAAACCTATTTGCCTCCAAAGATGTTAATCTGAGAATAACGATTCCTTTCAAAGTGAACCAGAACTCTTCCAATGTAACAAGCTAAATGCAGCCCAACCCTGAGCACCAGCTCAATTTAAAGACTTCATTATCATTATAATACTAGTTAACATAATCTTGCTACCTTCTATATAGTTCTATATCCTTATAGGGCTAAAATTGCTCTTCAATTAAGGCAGCTAAGACTAATCAGTACTAATTAGAAAGATGGCTTTCCAGGGCCAGACTCAATGACTAGGTCATCCCCTGTCTCATAGGAGAAGACCTGCTAAACAGTGGTAATTTAAGTAAGTCAAAAAGGGCAGGTTCGACAGCTGATTTAAGTTATGGCCATTTGTCATTCCCTGCTTCTCTTTGCGCTCACTGTGACTACAGTAGCCACATGAGGCCAGTCCAAGGAGCCTGCTGTCACTCTGCGTCAACACACACCAGATGTGCCTTTTCCGCCAGCTGCCCTCAGCCAGTTTCACCCTGAGCAGGAAGTGGGACCACTGTGTCCGCTTGACTCCCCGCCCCCCATCCAAACCTGCAGACAGCTGCCCCAGCAGGATGGCGACCCCAGTGCCACCCAGAACTATGTTTGGATTTAAAGGATCCTCATCCTTACTTTCCACTCTAAGGGGAATCAGGTCTATGTCATATTATTAATGTATTCATGATTGTATTATGTATTGCATAGCCTACTCCATCCCAGAGCAGCAGTTCTGGCAGCAAAGAATGAGATTCAGAGAAGGAACGTAATTTTCCCTGTTCCTTAGGTTGCCTCATTGGTGTGAACAACTGTGTCTTCATTTCTATGGCTCTATAACAAGCCACTTAAACCTGAGCCACTGCAAACCATGAGTTATGCTTTCTCAATTCAGTGGACTGGTTGGCTGTTTCCTTTGCAGATCTTTCTTGGAGACACTGTGTGCTACAAAGGGGCTGTGGGCAGGTCCGCCTGCGCTGGCTGGGCCTCTCCCTCCACACATTATAGTTTTCTTGACAGCAAGGTAGTCTCAGGGCCACCTTCCTAGAGAGGCCAAAATCTACAGGCTTCTTGCACCTTGTGGCTTTTTCAAGGAGTTCTTTTGGTAAAAGCAAGTTCCAACCAGCCCAGACTGAGGGGGAAGCAAAAAAAAAACACCACTCAGTTGGAGTGGCAACATCACTTTGCAAATGGGGGTGAGAGGGATTGTTTCAGTCCCTTTGAAACCAATTTCACACTAAGTTCAAAAACACTTGGTGCAGAAGTGGTGATGCAGCCACAGTGGTGATGCAGATACTAGACTTTTCTACTTATGGCGAGTTTTACCTTGTTAAATCAAGTGCAGTACAGAGTACAGAGGGTTAATTTTGAAGCATTCCCTCATAAGATACTGTATATTTCATTTGTTCAGAAACATAGGGATTTGGCTCACTGAAACAGTGTGTAAGTAAACACCTTAGGTGTTGGGAGTATCCACACAGAATTAATTTATTCTTCCTGCATGCACTCAGTCATGCAGACATTTGAACATGCCATCCTAGGCAGAGTCCTTAACTAGGTTCTAGAAAAGGATAAGCAGCCAGATCAAACAGGCTTCTTTTCTACACTTAGAATGTTACCAGCTACAGTTACCTCTTCTTACCAGTGCTAATCCTAGTAGGACCAACTTGTCTTTTGTGACATATTTAGTTTGCAATTATTTGAACTTACTTATCTCTTTTCCCATGAAGCAAGAGCTCTTTTTGTCCTTTTCATAGAAACCTCTGTTAAGAAGTTGTAATTCTAACTCATGGTAGCACTGGTCTTGTTAGAACCTTTGTGTAATTTTCTACAGGCTTTTACTACTTTCTCTGCATTTGTACCATTGTGATGACAATGGATATATAATATTTCATCTGCAATTTTTGACTTTATATTAGTTGCTTTTTCATAAAATACTTTTCATATTAATTGTAAGGTCTGCATAATATTCTATCCAATGGATGTACAATAATAAGGAACAATGAATATCTTTATATAAAAATAAATTTTATATTATTTTTTCAGGCTAGATTCCCAGAAGCGGATCTTGAACTAAAGGGAGTAAACATAAAAAAAAAAAGTTGTAATTCTAATGAATACAAATATAGAAAACATATCTGGTGGCATTTTCCACGTTTAGACACCCTGAGACATCCATCTTCATGAACTTACACAGAAAGCAATAGTGGATACTGAGGGAAGGTCAGTGATGACAGCAGTAGCTAGGCTACAGAGCTTCAACAGTGTAGCTGGAGCTTCCGGCCACAACCCACAAATATCCTGGCCATTGCGATTTTGTTGGTTGCAGGTAGAAGCAACGTTTTATGCATTCTTTGTTCATATACCCAGAAAAAATTATTGCGTTTTTGGAATGGGCTAGGCCTATTCTAGGTGGGAGATGTTACAATAAAAGAAAAAAAAACAAAGTTCTTGACTTCATATAGCTTAAATTCTAGAAAAGGCAAACAGAGAGCAAGAAAAAATATATATATATGTTGTTGTCCAGTAGAGATCAGTGATATGGAGAAAAATAAAGCAGAAAGATGATAAAATAGCAAGAGACAGAGAAGACCTGGATAGAAGGGTCAGAGTGGGATGGAACTGATGTCCACTGGTGAGTATTTCAAGAAAGGAATGTGTAAGGGCAAGGACTGGATACAGGGCAGGTTTTCTGATCCCATGCAGACCGGGTAAAGGAGGCGTCAGAGTCCTCAGTAGTTTTGCAGGTTTTTTATTTGGGGTTCACCAGGCATATGGCAGGCAAGGGTGCTGGCTGGGGGGGCTGGCAGGCTGGCAGGCCTCCCAACCCCCAGCAAGTCTTCACTCTATCTGGGCTCTCTAGCGTTCGTTCTGCTGCTTCTCGGCTTCTCTTTCAGCTTCGGCTTCGGCTTCTGCTGCTGCTGCTGCTGGTGCTGCTGGCGTCCCCCCATGACGCCGCCCTTAAAAAGCACAGTCTTAGCTCAGCTGAATCCCATCTACCTATGCCCACACCCTATTCCAGGTGCCCGCCATCAGGCATGCATTCAGGACAAGGATCCATCATCTATCCTGATGGCAGAAGGGCAGAAAAGCCTGACATTTTCTTTACCCTACAGAATGAAAATTGGTTCGAAGGCTGCTGAGCCCAGGCAAGCAGAAAGCTGAGGACCAGCCTGTGTTTCGCAGCATGGAGGTCATGGTTGACTCTGGCATGAGTCATTTCATGGAGTGGTGAGGAGAAAAGGCAAATTAATTTGAGAATAGGAAGTGAGAAAGGAGAGACAGAGAATATAGAAAGCTCCTTTGTGGATATTTTTGCAGAAAAGGGTGTTAAGTAATGGGATAGTAATTGATCTTGTATGGTAGAAAATTGATGATGTGGAAGAAAGAGAGGCAGTTTCTGGAGTGATGTCCTTGAGTAGTTGAGAAGGGTGAGTTTCTCCAGAATAGGTTTAAAAATTTATGCCATTAAACATTTTGAGCAGATATCCAAAATATGTGTGTTTATATTTGTAGTGTCAGAAGGGCATAGAGCAAGTTTTCTGCGATCCAGACAGACGGATAAAGGAGGAGTCCTGGAGCCCTTGGTGGCTTTTTCAGGCTTTTAATGATCTTTCTACACCATTTGTAGTGAGGCCACCAGGTGCAAGGCAGGCATTGGGGTGGGGGGACCAGGAGGCTGGGAGGCCTCCTAGGCCCTGGTGAATATTTATTCTTTCTGGGCTTTCCGGCGTTCTGAGGAACACACTCATGATCTCTACTGCACTCCACTGCCACGTCCTCTGCTGCCACACTGTGCGCTCTGCCCTTAGCTCAGGTGTGCCCACTCACGCACACCCACACCACACTCTAGGTGCCACTATCAGGCATGCATGTAAGACCACAGGTGTCAACCACTGATGTTAATGGCGGGAGGGCGGAAAAAACCTGATAACTTCCATTTGCCCTACAATATTTACTTAAAGGGCCTCCCTAGTGGTGTCAGGGGTTAAAGCACAGCAATGTGACGCTATCCGCAGCCTCTGCAGCACGAGTTCAATCCATGGTGAGCCAGGGAGCTACCCACGTGGCGCGCAGACCTCTCCTGCTGCCCACTTCTCCCCTCAGCAGTGTATTTCAGTCAGTCTGCCTGTTCTGCTCCCCACTCTGTCTCTGGTGAATCCTCTCACCCCCCACCCTGCAACTCTAGCCTGTACCCCAGTTTTTCTATGCATAAATACATGATTTTTTTAAAAAAATTCTATAATAATAGTCTATAATGTGCATTTCAAATGCAAGTCAAATACTTTGGAGGGAAAAAAAAAAGTATGTCTACATATGAAGGAGGCCCTGCCCAGTATCTACTCTCCATACTTCATCCATAGTTTTACACATATACCTCTTGAATGGCGTAGATCTCACTTTGGGGTTCTTACCTTTTAGACAAAATCTCTGTTTGACCCTATCAAAAAGCAATTGGAATGAAATGAAAGAGCTTAGTCTCTCAGACTTAAGAATCTGAATTTTCCTTTTTTTGTTTAGAGAAATATTTTGACTTTAATCAACCCCTTTAAAGAGGAATAATGTTAAATGTAACCAGTTTGAGATGACTTAGGTAAAAGTTCTAATTGATAAGAAGTTTCTTCAATGCTGCTGAGGTTATTTTTGTCACATGTAATGCCAACAACAACAACAAAAAACTCAGAAGGAGAACAATCACATTGCAATTTTTGTTACCAGTATCACACTTTGCTATCCTAGGCCAAGCCTGTGGCTTCTGGATTCCATGCCTGAAGGACAAAAGTTTACATCTCATCATAGGGTCATAACTAAAACCTTTAACCCTCAGATAGGAAGAGAAACAAATGTAGTCTATTTTTTCCCTGAAATTTCGGTGTTAAAAAAAAAAATATCAAAACAAAGGCAGTTGCCAGCTGTTAGGAAAACTGAAAAGTTGTCCCTGGTTACAAAGAGTACAGTTTAAGTACAGGCACTGGAGCTTTCCCTACAGGTACTGTCCTCCAGACAATAGCTGGAAGATATTTTTGCTATTTATGAGACTGAAATTACTGGCACAAAAAGACTGTTCTGTGACTATATACAATGAAACAATAGTGTCAGGTTGTGTCACTACAAAGGTCTTTAAGGGGACGTCATGCAGTTTCCACGTAATCCCAGTCATAAGTTATTATCTCCAGTTATGTCCGATAACCACTCAAGTCCAGTCATCACGTTCCCAGCGTATGGCTCCTTTTCTCCAAAAGACCAGATGCTAAATCAGCCTCTCCAAGGCTGGGATTGGCGCCCACCTCCACATTTCCACGCAAGAGCCCTCCTTTTCCTGCCGGCTGGGGCTGTCGGTTCCCTGCGTTCTCGGTTTGGAGGCGACAACAGAAGCCACGACCGCGAGAAAGAGCATCGACAAGGCCAACGTCACTGAGTCGATGGCGGTGAGAATGTCCGAGGTCAAGCCATCTGCCAACTGGAAGGACAGAAATAGTTGTGATGTGAGTAAGAGCCGATTACGGAGTCCAGGACAGCAGAGCTATGGGGGGCTGCAAACTGACCAGAGTCCCGCCACACCCAGCACTGTCAGAAGACCAGGGTCGTACAGGAATGTCAAATTTCCTCATCCCCAGACCATGTAGAAGTGACTGTGTATCTAGCATGGAAGGTGCAGCTCCAGAAATTGTGGCATGGAACGTCTAGTGTATTTATTCCGCTTCTTACTCTCAGCCACTGAGCTCATGTGTGTGACATCGAGGGCAAAAGATGTTCCTAGATATATTTGCAACAGAGCTCTCCATGGACAGAAGCATATTATTCACAGTTGCTTCCCTTCCCTGCTCAAAGTTCTGATTTAGGACTGAAAGAATGGTTATTTTTACAGTGTTTGTTTTTTTTTGGGGGGGGGTGTTGGGAGTGGGGGCTTGGCAGGGTATGGAAGCAAATTAAATTAGTCGAATCTTGTGGGAACCACCAAAAGAGAGGCAGGATGGGCTGCAAGGCTGCCCTCACAGGCCGTTGGTTTCCACAGTCACCACTTTGATTCTGATTCACAGTGACAACTGAATGGTTGTAAAAACCCAGTGTTAGACTAAACATGGAGACACAGAAAACTGCAGGTTTCCCCTGAGGAAGAGCTGGATCTGGTCTGGGGAAAGGGTTGGGCGGTGTTGCTTGGACACAGTGGTTTGTTTAATGTTGATTCCCAAGTGTTGCAGAGGCTTCGTAAGCAACGGGTGCCATGAAACTGTGATTTAGAGGCATAGAAATATGAAAGACAGGAAACAGCCACTATTTGAAATTTTAAACTGGTTTACAAAGAAATATTTATGTCAGAATAAAATATCTGCTCTGTCAGAACAAGAGTAAACTCATTCACTTTTCACTGAGCACTCTCTTATGACCCATTCCACTACCAAACCAATCTACTGCTACAAAAGGAGTCTATCTTTGAACATGCTAGAGAGTTTTAAGGATCTTCTCTCTCCTGAGTCTTTTGTTTGTGAGTTTACCGTATGCCCTGATTTAAACTGTTGCACAATTAGTACAATCCTGTTTCTCTCGATAATGTTGTCTTGGGTGTACTCACTGTAAGTCTCACTCAAACGTGCTTCTTTGGTATGTTCATTCTTTCAACTGTTTATTGACCATCCACAGGGAACATCGTACTGAGCTGGGAACTAAAAACAGAAAAATAAATCAAAGGCTGGGATCTGTAGCTCAGATTCTAGGGGTGGGAGAAGAGGAGGCACACACACATTTACACATAATCACATTATAAACCCAAGTTATGATACTGCCATTAATGAACTATATTGGGATGAAGGTGAAATAATATTGGATTGAAGCATGTGATTATTAATTAAAGGAAGAGTGGACACATTAAAATATTTAAAGCATCAAATGCTGGGCCTCCCCTGGTGGCGCAGCGGTTGAGCGCTGGGCTGAGAAGCTGCCCGCAGCCTCTGCAGTGCTGGTTGGATCCCCTGCCACTGGCGAGGGTCCCACATGGTGCTCAGACCTCTCCTGTCTCACCCGCTGCTCCCCTCAGCAGTGTATTTCATCAGTCTGCCTGTTCTGCTCCCCGCTCTGGCTCTGGAGAATTCTCTCACCCTCCCGAGCTTCCGACTGTACCCAGTGCTGTATAAATAAATAAATAAATCTTTAAAAATAAAAAAGCATCAAATGCTACTTAACTGAAAAAAAAAATGAAATCCAAAGAGTGTGGGGATATAAACATCCCATTGTTTGAGGAAACGGTAAGAAATCAGTGTGACTAAAGGTATTGTCCAGGAGTGTGTATGTCTGAATTGGGAACGGTTTGAAATGTTTAAAACTACAAAGTAACTTACTCTTGATAAGAAATTTGAATGCCAGGCTAAAATGTATGCTTTGTCTGGAGGTCAGTGAGGAGCCACTGAAGAAGTAAGGGAGGGCATAATGCCAGAACCCTATTTTATTATTTGACTGCGGTTCTAGGGTAGAGAATGAAGATGGGAAGAAGCTGGAGGTGAGAAAATAGAAGCATATTTTATTAGCCGGGATAAGAGATATCCTCGGTCTAAAGCTACCAACGGAACAAGAATTTAAGGAAAAGAATAGTTGAGAGAGATTCCTGAGGTGGTCTGCAGGACCCCATGTCAGATGGTGTGGGACTTGGGAGAAGCGGAGGAAAGCGCACGCATGGCCAATGGTGCGCGCCTGGTGACGGCCTGGATTCGGATATCGGGAGCTGCAATAGCCTATAGAGGTGGAGAAACAGTTTCGTGTGGGGAAACTTTGAGTTCAATCTGGGAAAAGCTCATTCTGGTGCCTGGAAAACATTCAGATCCATGGGCTATTCGGTAAAATAATTACTCCCTCCTTTCCTTTTATACTTACGTGAAAAATTCTGGGTAACGACAGTGTTTTATTCTTCAATTATTGGAACCTGAATAATAAGACAGAGAGTTTCATAGAATTCCATAGCTTTTGAGAAAAATATTTAACCTCAACTAGAGGGCCACACGGTGTGGCCATCCTTTCATGTGTAATTACATCTTTTATCTGAAAGATAACGGGACTGGGGAAAGTGGAGAGAGCCATAGACTTGGCCTTGAGTCTGGGACTCAGCAGGGCAGATGGACTCTGATCAGCAAAGCTCCGTGATATTATCTATGGCCCTTTAGATAAGGCATATTCTTGTTCCCAGATGTTAATTTAACCTGTCCAGTAAAGCATGTCATTTACAAGGGTAACGGCTCTTTTCCTGGGTGAATGACTCTGGAATGTCCATAGTCATGCAGAGGGGAGAGAAGGCATTTGATTTGCCTCTATTTTCTAAATTTTTCTGGATCCTTCCCATTTGGTCTGAGATTGATTACCCTGGGAAGCTAAAGTGACCTAAATAGACCTTCTCACAGGTTACCTTGCAGCTCGGGAGGGAAAGGGAATTGGAGCTGTAGCTCAGTGGCCTTATTAGGACAGGCTCCATATGTCCTGTGACCCGGGAAAAACCAAGATTCCTGTCAACAGAGGCTTTGCTATTCTCAGAAAAGTGGGAAGATGAAAGAGCAAATTCAAGATCGGAGGCCCTGGCCCATCTCTGCCTCTCCTGGCTGCATGATGAGGGAAGAGTTCCTCCTGTTGTGGCAGAGGGTTCAAAGTCTCACTGTTCACTCACGTGTGTGTGGACACCTGCAAGACCTGTACCTCTCACGCTCAGTCCATCTCTTAAAAAGTCCCACTTCTGCTTCACAGGCTGGGACTACGAAACACAATGAATGCAAATAACAAAATACACAAAGCATGACGTGTCCTGTCACAAGTTCTCAACATGTAAAGATTTTGGTAACCATTAATAACATGCCATTCATCGCTATTCCTAATTCTATTTATTTATAAAAGATAAACTAGAATCCCTCAGTACCTTGCAGTAGGACCTGTGGAGCCAACCTACAAACCAAATATTGCAATTCCAAACTTCAGAGGAAGTTTTTGATGAAACAGTTCGCCAAACTGTATCAAATAGGGCATATCATTAAGCTTTGGAGTGAAGCTGAATGAGCAGGGTTTTGAAATCATCTCCTGAGGGCCTTTTGCTTTTAAATTCCCAAGGTTGAAAGGCCTTTTTCTCGCTCTGCTGTTCTTCAACTGTGCTTAAAATATACAGCACTGGAATGGATCTTTTGATAATTCAAACTGCTGTGATACCTGAACTGGCAGAGCCCCACGTGTGGGACTGTCCTGAAAACCAGCGTGCGGTTAAGGCCAGACCTGTATGGGTGAGTGGTGCTGCTAGCACCTCACCTGTCAATAAGATTTTTCTGAAAAAGCCCCTCCCCCAAATTAATTACAAATTTCATGTACTTTAATTTCAAGTGACTTAAGTGTTGTGATTTTATCATCTTTTCTAAGTGTACATTTTATGCATGATTAAATTTAAACAGATTACTTTGGACTCCCTATCTACAAAATAAAATACATAGGTGGTTGATTTTTTTTCCCCAAGGAACATTCATTCTAAAAAGGTGACAGGTGGTGGCCTATCCTGACCTAAGGCAAGGCTGCACTCTGTCATTCTGAGGTGAAACTGTCAAAACTTATTTTGAACCTTCTCACCTGAGTAAGCTAGAATATGCTGGAAGCATATATTAGCCTTTTTTTTTTTTTAATTCCAGAAAAGAACTTTATGCTGTGTTTCTTTTGGAGAGTGGAAACGGTATGCACTTGCTGAACAGACAGAAGTGGGTTGGAAAGTTATTTTGCCAGAGGTGTAGTCTACTGAATTTATACATACTAAGCTTCTCTGCCTGTGAGACAGGAATAATAATTCCCATATGTTAGAATTGTAGCACGCCGGAGTGCACTGAGCTTTCTCATGATATGGAGGCACAAAGGACTCAAGCCTTGTCCTGACTCTTGCTTTTGATTGTCCAGAGTGACCTGCTGCCAGCTGATTTCACTGGTCCTGCTTGGGTTATCGATCTCCTGCTGCCCACCACTAACTCTTGTGAGTTCCCAGCACTCAGCTGTGCCCAGGAAAGGCAGCTGTCCCCTCACACCCCTGGGGTGGCGGCACAGGTTGTGCAATCAGGTCCACTGGCCAGCCTGCAGAACAATATCTAATTTTGAAAAGACAGGATCAGCTGGCTTGTCTGGAAGGAAAAAGAAACAAGACAATTTCTGTCCTCAGCATCAGGATCACCCTGTCACAATATTTAGGGCCGATGACAGCATTCAGGAAAACATGGAAACAATAAACATATTGAAAGGAGCCTGGGAAAAAAATATGAAGCATTGCAGGATTTCTTGGGGAAATTGACCTCATATTTCCAAGTGAGAGAAGGTGAAGATAAATATTAAAGCTTTGTCAAAGCTGACTTAAAGTGAGGAAATGTGGGTAGCAATGCTGCAGTTACCACCTTCTATTCTTTATATTCTTCTATTCTTTATACTTTTATTCTGTAAGATCAGCAGATGTCTGTAGTTAAAAACAGCAGCAATGTTTGGGGTTGAAAACTGGCTCCTGGAAAAGAGTAGGGTGGAATGAATTACTCCAACTCCTCCTTAAAGTTTGGTTTTGTACCAGTTAAATAAACACACGTGGGCACAGTTTCAGATGGGAAGTGAAAAGGTTTTAATGTGCTAGTTGATCACAGGTTACATTCCAGCTTCAGCGTGCTTCACAAGTGTGTGTGTGTGTGTGTGTGTGTTTAGCATTACTCAAGTGGCTAAGTCAGACCGTTATGTACTATTTTGAGAGTTAGTGATTAGTGGGAAAATTAAGGATGTTGTATTTTTAAAAAGTCTGTTAGGAATATAGAGGAACCAAGGATCACACAAACTTTAAAACCGACCCTTGGAGGCTGACCGTAGGGTAATGAGTTAATCAGACATTTTGATGCCCTCCCACCACGAGCCTCTAAGAGCAGCACCTGTAGTTTTGCACGCCTCCCGTGACTATGCACACCTGGGCTGGAAGGGCGGGGATAAAAGGGCAGCGTCACTCTCAGGGGAGGAGGGTTGCTGTCTCTTTGCTGGCTGGTTTTCCTTCTGCAAGGAGAAGGAAAAGACCTGTAAAAACGATACCAAGGGCTCCAAAACACTTGTGAGCTGTGAGAACTGATGGTGAACCTACCTGGTCTGATGGCTACGCAGCACTGACCCTAGGTCTGGAGCGCTGCGAAGGAGAAGAGCGGGAAGGAGAGAGGGCGTGGGGGGGACAGTGAGGCGTGAGCACAAAGGACAACGATGGAGGATGATGGGTGATTTGGTGGTGAGAACTAGGGTGAACACATCTGAAGGAGAAAGTGTTTATTGTGAAAAAAATGAATAAGGATGTAAAATAAAGGTAGTTCAATAATATACATAAAGATTATCTTCCATCTGTAGATGTAGGGTCAGGAAGGGCACAGGGCAGGTTTTCTAAGATCCAGCAGACCGGGTAAAGGAGGAGTCAGAGTCCTCAGTGGCTTTTGCAGGCTTTTATTGGGATTTACCAAGTATATGGCAGGTAGGGAGGCTGGGGGGCCGGGAGGCTGGCAGGCCTCCCCGCCCCCAGCAGGTCTTCACTCTATCTGGGCTCTCCGGCGTTTTCTCGTGGCCTTGCTTCTCTGCTCTCTTGTGGTTCTCCCTCTCCTCTCCTCTCCTCTCCTCTCCTCTCCTCTCCTCTCCTCTCCTCTCCTCTCCTCTCCTCTCCTCTCCTCTCCT
This sequence comes from Talpa europaea, assembly GCF_964194135.1. Classification (NCBI taxonomy): domain Eukaryota; kingdom Metazoa; phylum Chordata; class Mammalia; order Eulipotyphla; family Talpidae; genus Talpa; species Talpa europaea. Next base: position 79,417,729 of record NC_140077.1, read on the forward strand.
CTCCTCTCCTCTCCTCTCCTCTCCTCTCCTCTCCTCTCCTCTCCTCCCCTCCCCTCCCCTCCCCTCCCCTCCCCTCCCCTCCCCTCCCCTCCCCTCCCCTCCCCTCCCCTCCCCTCCCCTCCCCTCCCCTCCCCTCCCCTCCCCTCCCCTCCCCTCTCCCCTGGCGTCCCTGTGACACCGCCCATATAAACTCAGTCTCTCAGCCCAGGTGTACCCCCTCCAGGTGCCGCCATCAGGCATGCATTCAGGACCTCAGGTTCCCTCATCTATCCTAATGGAGGGAGGGCAGAAAAGCCTGATACTTTTTCCTTACCCCACAGTAGATCTAAAGCAACATGAGAACATCCCGCTAACTCTCAGAGAGGAAGAGGGAGGGAGGGAGGGATTGAGAGAGAGAGAGAGAGAGAGAGAGAGAGAGAGAGTGAATATTCCATAATTAAGACCAGGAAGAGAGAGGTTCTTGTGAATTACTATTGCAACAAGCAGTTGTCAGTTCGGTGCATGGTGAAAACCTTCCACACAGACCAAGTCCTTGAACTACATCTTATCAGTGAATTGCTAGAAACAGTCGTTTCCATAGTAATATTGAATATGTGCCAGGGCTGCTTTCAAAATTAATATTGCTATAGCAGCTGATTTTCAACCATAAAAACACTGTCCACTTCACAGTTAAAAGGGGGTGAGGGGCGCTGAAAAGCCCCAAGAGGACCCAGCTCCGAGTCCTGACCAGGAGGGGCCCACACCTCAGGCGCTCCTTTTACACAGGAAAGGCTCCTCCGGGCAGAGGACGCCACCTCCCAGCTGCTGCCCCTTCCCTCCGAACTGCAGCAGCAGCCAGAGGAAGGAGGAGACCCTGCGCCCCTCGTTTTCTCCTTGGCTCGGGTGCATCTCTTCATCCCAGCTAGTTTCCCAGGCAACCTCTCCCTGGGCTCCTTGGGGGCTGCCCCCCGGAAGGCCGTGAAAGCCCCACCGAGCAGCACTGGAAGTCCTTCTCGGAAGAAAGGAGGAATCGACAAAGTCTTTGCTATTAATTCTCACCAAATAATTACAATTACTTGCTCTGTTTAGGGACCCCCTTCCCCATAAGATTCCATCCCAGGTGATTCCATCCCAGGTCCCTTGAAGAGGCTGGAAGAGCTACTGTAGAAATTTTGTGTGGCTACATGAGATAAATGACAAAAAGAAAGCGTATTTAGCATGAGACTATATATTTGGAATTCTAGCTCTTATTTATCTTTCTTTGCCCTTTTTAAAAAGATTTATTTATTTATGCACACAAGAGCTGGGGTGCAGGCCAGAGGTGCAGAGGGTGAGAAGATTCACCAGAGACAGAGTGGGGAGCAGAGCAGGCGGATCCACTGAAACACACTGCTGAGGGGAGCAGCAGGCAAGACAGGAGAGGTCTGCCACGCCATGGGGGTAGCTCCCTGGCCAGGCATCCAACTCACTGAGCTTGAGCTTGTGCTGCAGAGGGCGCGGATAGCTTCACGGTGCTATGTTTACACCCTTGCGCCACCAGGGAGGCCCACTTTGCCTTTTTTGAAATTGAGGTAACATTGGCCTACAACAGCACGTATGATTTAGAGATACAGGATCACGTGCTTTAGATGGCTGTTGCTACTCCATACCCACCACCAAGGCACCCACAGTCCTCCGCCATAGTCCACTGGGCCCCCTCCCCACTTTGCTCTCCTTCCCCTTCCGCTTTGTGAGGACTAACCACCAGCCCAAGCACAACTGTGTCCCCTGTGGAGCCCGACTCAGTTACCCTGATCTGAGAAGGAACAGGAGCTGGCACAATGCAGCTCCCCTGGGTTTGGCATTCTTGCCCTGTCTCCGGCAACCTCTTTAAAATTAAGGATGCTAGATTTTAGGCAGAAGCATAGATGCAGCTAGAAATCTGGCAAAGCTACTTTCATATTTTCTCTTTTAGCAGGTCATGTTAGTGACAGAATTGTTTTCTTTGGAACACAGGACCTTAGAAATAAAAATGATCTCTCTCTGTCTCATACAAGAACCAAACATCCCAGCAGCTGAAACTCAAGGTTTCATTATGTTTTTGTAAATGTAATATTTAAAGATAATAGCTACCACTTCTGCCGACCCTGAGTCTGGAGTTTACCAGATGTTGCACACAGAAAAATTACTTCTCTCAACAAGCCAACTGAGTGGGAATTACCTCTCGTCACCTGCTCTGTGAGGCTGCCCCCATCACCGTCCTTATGTGCAATCAGCTTTATTTCTCTCCGGCACAAAGAGCCTCCTGACATCTACCATGCTCACATGCGCTGCCACCAGAGGAGAAGGTAGGTCCCTGCAATGGCTGCCACTTGACAGAAGAGAATTACATGCCAAAGAGCTTGTCCAGAAGCACCACACAATGAGATACTGACTCCATCCACCCAGAGAGCTTCTTTCTCTTGGAAGTTTTACCCCAGCCAGTGTCTGACAGAAGGGCTGAAGCACTGCTCCCGCTGAGGTCAATTCTGAGGTGCTGCTGGCAAAGGTGCTGCTGGTAAAAGCCACTTCAGAGGTGCTGATGTGCAGGTGAGGCAGGTGAGGGATGAAGAAACCCAGGAGGGAAACACGGTGGCTATTATTCCTTTTTTTTGGAAAAATTAGACACATAGGACTTTTTGCCTTTTCCTGCCCTCATATCTAGGCTGGAAATGTCAACATGTGATACCACAGGAGCTGCTAAAGATGATTTTAAAAAGAATCATTTTCACTTGTAAAATATTATTTTCATCTATGTGGTAAAACTCTGAACATCGACTTGGCCCATTTGGGTCTCAGAGAAACTAGGTGGTGCGTTTTCCCTTTTCTCTCGGTCTCTTTATTCATTCTGAAGACAATTGTGGCTAACAAAGACTCAGTCTGGAGCTCACACGGCACTCAAGATGCTGAACTTGTAGTTTATCAGTCCTGATGTGATTTCCCTCATCATCACTCTCCATCCAGGGCAGTTCCCACCTTTCTGCTCAGATCTCCCCTTTCCACATCTCCAGGCACGATCTAGGTGAAGGCTGTCCCTAGATAATTAAACTGTTCACCTAGATAATTAAACTGTTCTCTAGTTGGTCTCCCTCCCTCTAAAATTGACATCCCCTAATCAATCCTACAGGGAAAAAAATGACTTGCTTACCAGGCATGGAAGCCCCTGGAAGCTAACTGTGTAAAATGTAACCATATCACACCGAAGTTGCTATAATTTAAGTCAAAGCCCTTCATTAAGCAGCTTTGTGAAGGTTGTTGTCAGTTACAGCCCTACTCAGCCCTGCATTCCAGCAAAGCTGCCCTTCTCAAACAAAAATCACCTCTTCCTGCCAATGTCATCTCTCCATGCTGCAACAGGCCCTGTGACCAATCATACTGCTCTTTTAGCAACATTGCTGCACTCTGCAGAGCTTCCCCAGGAGAGTTATGAGGCTCAGCACTTGTCCAGCAATGCCCAGGGCTCAGCACAGATTTGAGAAAACCTGGAACTGGGCCTGCAGGGTGTACAGTGTGCCCTGAAAGTGCTTTGCTAACAGTGGGCCAAATTCTACCCCTCCCTTCAGAACTGAAAGGAATGAATATTGCTTCTTCTGGAACTTTCCAATAATACAAAGTGCAGCGCTTTGCACAAAGTGGCAGATCAATGGTTATTGACTCACACACTTGTAATGCTCATTGCTTCACTTATGGCATTATTAAATTCTTTTTGAGTCATAAGAAGAGTTCTGTTATAGGCCAGAAAGTTTAAAGGTGGTGATATTCGTTCAATCAGTTGTTCATGCATTCATTTACTCGCACAATAAGTTTTCACAAATAACTTCAAAATTTCAGGCAGTGTGTTAGGTTCCAGGCATACGGAAATCAAAGGCACAGCTCTGTCCTTTAAAAGTTCACTGACTGTGGGGGTAGCTCTATAAAGACCACAGTTCCAAGAGAGAGGAGTTATGTCGGCGATATGTAGGAAGGAAAGAAAGAGGAAGAAAGGTGGATTTCATGATATCCCTTTCTTTGCAGGGAGAATGAGGTAAAGGAAGGTGTTTAAGGGGAAAATGCCAGCAGTAGGGAGAAGCAGCAGCATGCAGGGTGCTGCTTCTGTCTGCCTGGGATTTTGAGGAGGACGTTTAGTGCTTACGTGTTTCCAAATGGAGAAGCGGAACAGGGAGTAGCAGTTCATTTGCCAGGAAACCTCTATCCAACCCAGGAGTGTGTAAGGTGAATGGGAAAATCAGACCTTTTTGAGCCCTCCCTCTGCTGGTGTGGATGCCCAGGCTGAGGGGTGTGGGCTAGGGGCATGCATGCCTATATTATGGACACCTGGGTCCAGAGAGCACGGGCATGTGCGTGTGTAAGTGCTCACACCTGTGCCTATGGATGAAGGGATAAAGGCGGCGGCAGCAGCATGGTGAGGACCACTCTGAGGCAAGAGACCATGACATGCCTGGCTGCCTCCTGTCCCCCAGACCCCCGCCTTGCCAGCACCACGCTTCCCAGCCTGTGCCTGCCTCCTTTATGCCAGCCTCCCTGCCTGGTGTGCCGGCTGTACTGGCTCCCTTAGGGAGTATTAAAGGCTTGTGAAATGCATCTCTGTCTGCCAGAATTGACAGTGAACCTGCCCTATGCATGTTTGCCCAGAGTGTGTAACCACATCCATACCCATTTCAGGAAAAGGTTTCCTCTCCCTCAGTGAAGCAGAGGGTCAGAGTCACCTGAGCAATCTTATGTACAGTCAGTCCCCACTTGGTCCTTGCTTAACTTGGGTCAACAGGTTAGTTCTCAGAAATTGCAACTGACATATGAGCAAAGCAGGTACTCAAACAATGTCCTTCTATTCAGTGATGGCCAGGATATTTTTCTTTTTCATCAAAATGATAACTGAAGTGACTTTGCATTTCTTAGCATGTATGACCCCTAGGAAACAGATTAGCTCTGTATTTCTAGTTCTCACTATTTATATATGTCAAGAGTCCTCTACTAACCTGGATTTTATAGGGAAGAGAAGAAATTGAATTTCTTTATACACCATCTCATAGAAAGTGATTATAAGTATACCAACTGATTTTACACATCATATCAAAGGGAAGAGACTATTCATTGCCAAGCATGCTAAAGGGCAGGTGTAGGGTAAATAATGGTCAGGCTTTTCTGCCCTCCCGCCATCAGGATAGATGATGGATCCCTGCGGTCCTGAATGCATGCCTGATGGCGGACACCTGGAGTAGGGTGTGGGCATGTGTAGGTGGGTACACCTGGGCTGAGACTGGGCTTATAAAGGCCACGTCGAGAGGTGCAGACCACCAGAAGAAGACCAGGAGAATGCCAGAGAGCCCCAAAAGAGTGAAGACTTGCTGGGGGTCTGGCAGGCCTCCCAGCCCCACAGGACCCCTGCTTGCTGTGTACCTAGTAAACTCAATAAAAGCCGGAAAAAGGCACTGAGAGCTCCTAGGACTCCTCCTTTACCCGGTCTGCTCAGATCATAGAATGTCTGCTCTGTGCCCTTTGTGCCGCTATAGCAGGTACACTTTTGAGCTTAAAAGACAGTAAAAAGTCTTGACAACTAACAGCTACCTGTAATTGGTTGTATCCTAGGTCCAAAGAAAAATCTAGAAGACATTGTTGAGCCTGGAAAATCTGCAAATGGAAAGATGAGATGATGAATTCTTTGGTATGGTAGAGCCTTTGTACCCCCAGATTCAACCAATGGCAGATTAAAAAATATGTACTATTTAAGAAATTAGCCTTAGAAAGATTGTCTGTATTGAATATTTACAGATTTTTCCCTTGTCATTATCCACTAAACAATACAGTATAACTGCTACTTACATAGCAGTTACATTGTATTAGGTATTATAAGTAATCTAGAGATGATTTAATATATATATATGGGAGGATGTGTGTAGGATATATGCAAATACTACAACATTTACCATGATTGAGGTAACTGGTTTATAAAAATTATAGATTTCAGGTGTATGACATTATAATTTGACATCTGAGTATGGGACATTATGATTCCCACTAGAAGTCTAGTTTCCATTTGCCACCGTCAATTGACCCCCTTTATTCAATGACAACACTTTTACATAAGGCTCTTCAGCATCTCCATATTTTGGTCTTCTGGAATTACTGGAACCAATCCCTTACAGATTGAGGGACAACTGCATTAGCATTGTGGTTATTCAAGGAAATTCTTTTTCTTAGGAGATATTTGCTGAAATATTTAGTGGCAAATTCTTATAATGTCTGCAACCCTCTTTGTAACATTACAGCAAAAAAAAAATTATATGTACAGATAGAGGCAAAGCAAAGGTAGCAAAAATTTTAAAAATTGCTGAAACTGGGTGAAGGATGTCTACACTCTCCCTCCCCCCTACCCTGGTTTTCTTTAGATTTCAATTTTTCCCGAAAATTTGGAAAAGTAATATTTTTAAAACTTGTTTTTATCATGAAAACAATTCCTCCAACCCCTAAATTTGCTTCTTCGAGCATCCCTTCCTTGGCTATTCCATATTTTGCTGATTTCTCTCTCCTCTCTCTAAACTTTTATTACCAGTGAGTCTAATTTTCATTGATAGTCTCACCGCCTAAACTAGATACTGATATCATGGGTCACATCTTGTTAGTTTCTTCATATATTTGGCCCCAACCCTGACTTCCAGTGCCTTGCATGGTGTCAGGCACACAGTGGGCGTTCATGAACTGTCTCATGATTTATTGGTATCATTATTCTTGACCTAAGCATCATATTTTGGCTCTTTTCATGCAGATTTCTTTCTTCTTTTCAACTTTCTTCACTTGGTCAAAAGCTGCTATTAATTCATTCACACATTATGTGGGAAAAAGAATGCCGAATCGCTGACATCCTTATGGCATATCACGTATCCCTTTGGCAGAGGTAATCTAGTCTGTGTCATTGTATTTATTGCACTCAAATCAAAACCAGTTGCCAAAGTAATGAAGGTCTATTGGTTTGTATTGACTTAATCCATGTCAGAGGAGCTTTAGGGGCATATAAGGATAATTTGACGAGCAAAAGGAAAGTCATAAAAATGATCAAAAAGCCAATAGATATGCTGAGAACACCATGCGTATTTTACTGAGGATTTATGGTCAACTTAGCAGAAAATTATTTGGTCCAAGTCTGCATTCAAACAAGTCTCTCAGTAATTCAGCAAAGACTCCAGTCTCTGAGAAAAAAAAAAAAAAAAAGGCTCCTATAATGAGATACCCTCCTAACCCCTAACTTGCAGCACATGTAGTTTAATTTTCAACAGTTGTGAGACTGCAGTAAATCCAACTTTGGAATAACTAGTTCCACTTCTACCACCGACCTGCATTGCATTACAGAGCATGAAGGGCCACCGCATGTCCCTTCTGACATTCCTGCATAGTATTTACTAATGAAATAGCGCTTAAACATCCCACATACCCCAGATGGCAGCAGAGCCAACTCCTGCTGTGTCCCAGCAGAAGTGAATGCCAACTCACCAGGCTCTACCACACGATGTCAGCTGTGCCCCTGGCCCAACTCTGGAGGTTGTATTTTATTGACCATACTCAAATTGGCTTCCCCTTATGGAGGTGATAAAGTGCGGCATCAAGTCACCCATGTAAAATACCTTACTTGTGACAGCTTGTCACCGAAGTCCATGTTTATATAATCTATTGTGCCATTTATTCTTATTTTAAAAAGCAAACATAGAAACAAAAAGCCCTTTCCCAGTGATTTATTGATAAATGTCTACACCTGTATCTTCTCTTAAATAATCGTAGAAGTAGCTACTTGTATTGTCACTGTCAGTTTATATCAAATTATCAGACTTGCAGTTTCAAAGTCTGCCTAGTGGGAGACAAAAGACATTGCATGATCTAATGGGGATCCCTTCACTGCCCAGCCTTCACTGTGAAATTTGAGGTTTGGTTTGTCTAAACATAAAAGGATCCTAGATAAACACATGCAGTTTGCAGCAACATGGATGGAGCTGGAAGGGATCATGCTCAGCGAAATAAGCCAGAAAGAAAAAGAAAAATACTGGATGGTCTCACTCATAGCAGGAATCTAGAAAACCTAAATAAGGGACCAGGAAAAAGAATAACTATAAGAAAGAAAAATCAAAATCAGCAAACAACTATGAACCAGAGACACACTATGGGGGTGGGGTGGGGAAAGAAGGGAATGGGGTCAAAATAAAGGGGTTGCAATTGTATGGGGAATATAAAAATAAAATTAAAAAAAAAAACACAAGGAGGGGGCCTCCCCGGAGGCGCAGCGGTTGAGCTCTGGGTTGCGAAGCTGCCCGCGGCCTCTGCGGCGCCGGTTCGATCCCCGGCTGCTCCCCGGCCACCAGAGGAGGGTCCCACATGGCGCGCAGACCTCTCCTGCCGCCCGCTGCTCCCCTCAGCAGTGTACTTCGGTCCTTCTGCCTGCTCTGCTCCCCGCTCTGGCTCTGGTGAATTCTCTCACCCTCCTGTGCTTCTGACTGTACCCAGTGCTTGTATAAACAAAACAAACACATAAATAAATAAATAAATAAATAAACATGCCTCTATTAAAAAAAAAAAAAAAACACAAGGATCCTACAAAACTGAGGTTGGTCAGAACTGAAGTGAATATTAAAGTCTAGGTGCTTGTAGCAACTTAAAACACCAACATGTCTTAACAACTTGCAAAAATAGAAACCTTCATATTTTGAGAAATTATTAAAATAGTATTCAGTTTTAGAGTTAAAAGTTTCAGGAATCAGGTTTTCAAATTCAGAAAAGTCATTTAATAAAAGTCTATAGGTTTTAAAGTGGGCAAGATTAAACACACACACACACACACACACACACACACACACACACACCCCTACACACCTTTCCATCTTACTTTGCTAGAAATCCACCTCCATGCCCAAAAGCACAAATGGTGAAAAGGATGTGTTTACATTAGTACTGAGGAATGTAAAGCATTCATTCATGGAGGGACATAAATAAAGTCCAATAACATTTTCCCATTATTTTAAAAATATTGCTGAACCAAAATAGACATTTCTATGTATAAATTTAGCACTAACTTTAACAGCCTATTATAAAATTGGATCAGACGATACAGCTGAGATGGTTATTGTATACTTTGGGCTCTCTAAGTCTCAGTATACAGTAAGTATGAGATTCAAAACACCTTTTGAAAGAAAAGTAGATTCTTTCCCAAGAAGATATAAGACTCAGAAGTGTCAAGAACTCTGTTCCTTCCCTACAAAAGACGCAAAAGATAAATCACATGAACGTTCCTTTTCTCTTTGCCACTGAATAATTTCCAGTGACTTTTATAAAATGAAGATCAGATTCTTTATTTCCTACTCAGTTCAGAGACCTATTTAAGAACTGAAATAACCCAGCTAAAGCATTTGAATGTAGTTTAGTTCTACAATTTGCTCTGAATATTCTCAAAATGTAAGTTATTTTCCTGGATAATTTTTGTTGATTGCATTTTCTCATATTTGCATCATATTGACATTTGAATAATTTACATTCATTTTCCCCTGAATTTTGAAATGATTGGTAAAAGAATATTCCCCTCATTAACTTAAATAATCTGAAACACAGAGGTTTCCTTTTCTAAACTCCCAAAGGGGCTTAGAACTGAGAATTCAAACTATAAGCCTCTTCAATTTTTTGGTGCAGTACATCTCCTTTTCCCACACCCCAGAATAACACTTGCCTCCCCCCGCCCCCCCTTTAAAAATATTTCCCTTGGGTCTGTAACTTTTCTATTCAATCACCATTTAGATTGCTGGTCCTCAGGGAAATGGCTGTGTTAAGGAGTCTCGGGAAGAAAACCGTGATTAGTCACTAGGCTTGAAAAATCCTCCCCAATTCTGTTTACGAGGATCGATGCCAATTCTCCAAACGTGCTCCCTGCTCATGTTCTTTTCAGGGTCATTCTGCTCGCGCAGCACAGATTAAACACACAGACTCAGTATTTTCAGTGTTGTGAGCAGACGCATTTACATTCCTCTGACAGCGCTGGGTGTGAAAGGAAGCCATCTGCTGCGATTTACCAGCATGAGGACCAGCCACAACGTGGAGTAGAGAAAAGGAGTCGGGGCGCACGCAGCTCAGGGCAAGCACTGGGGGGCCCGCGTGAAACCACCTCCAAGTCGAAAGGCAATTTTCTCCCAAATTCTGTTGACTTGTAGTTTTATTACTATAGAAGGACAACCTCACACCCCAAATGTGCACACGCTCCACTCACCCTCCCAAAGCTCCAGTGAAAAGGCATTTTTATTCTTCCGTGGTTCATAAAACTCACCCCTCCATCCAGTGGTTTCATTGTTCTCATTTATGGAAATTTCTTTGCTACTATTTTTTAGGCCTCTTTTCCTAGTCTCTGGAACCTAGAATAAATATTTTATTTCTACCACAGAGAGGACAGGTCTTTAATGATTTGTGCCTTCTAGCCAGGCAGTTAATCTGTGCATATGGTTTATCTTTTACAGTGAGATTACCTGTAAAATACTTTGGCACTAAAAGGTGGTCCACAAGGAAAAGAGGAAAGCAATTCAAGTCAGAGGATTGACTATGTTCCTTGCATTTTACATACTATCTCATTTTAATCTTCACAACAACCTAATGATATAGAGATTGTTGCCCTTATTCAAATGATGATTTAAGCAATTTGTTGAAAGTAACACAGCTAGGAAGCTGTAGACCTGTATCCAAATTGTCAGAGCTTGTTCAATTAGGCACAGATGCAGCCTGGGTAGAGTACTACATAGTTGCAACCCCAAGTCTACCCTTAGGTTCAACTATGCTACCCTTAGCTGACATATTTACACACTGAGAGAAGAGTAATAATGGTTATTTTTATTCCAGGTCACTTACTAGGTACAGTGCTCTATAACCAGTCATGCTTCCCTGCTCACTGATGTTTATTTAACCCTTTTTTAGGATCTTGCCTATAAGAATTAGCTTTAATAAAATAGGCTGATGTGGGGAAGGATTTTGTTTGTGAATTCTAGAAAGGTGCTTAGCACACAGTAGATATCTGAGAGGTAAGCTGACTCTATAATCAGTGCTGGCATAGACCCCGAGAAATTCAACAAAACAAAGAAAGGACCCAGAAATTCACAACTTTCAATCCTGTGCTTCTAACACCCCAGCATGTCTATCAAAAACTAAAACAACTAAACAATGCAGAAAGTCTCCCAGGGTTGTCACTTATATAGAAAAGCCATGTGCTACCCTCCAGCTTTAGCACAATGTTATCAGGCGGTGATTAAGAAGGTAGCTGTTTCAGGGCTTCACAGTGTCAGAAAACAAGGTATCAAGCCAACAACTCCCCTTTTAGGTGCAGCACTTAGATTGCAGCCATGTATTGCTTCCAAATGTAAATATTAGTGGTGAAGAAAAGGAAGAGAGCTTCACTGGCTACAGGCTGCCTAAGCTCAGCAGATTACATGACATTCTGGCATTATTTGCTGAGATGTAGATAACTGTACTTCTTGTTAACAAGTTTCTATGTATTTTTACTCCATCAGCAGGTTCTTGAATCAATGCCTAGATTAGGTTTGACTAACATCAGCACAATTTGACTTTGATGGGAAGTTTGAAATATATGCATAATTAAAATTTGTACATTCATTAGCTACTTTCCAAGTAAAAGTGGCTAATTCTGTTGGATTCCATAGCATTTCTACCTGGTTCCCCAAAACACATTGGTTCCTTTGCTTCAGACTGATTGGAGTACGTATTTTCGGGACACTGGGGAACATTTAGAAGGCCTTTCAAATTTTACCCAGTGCCAAAGGATTTAAGGTTTCCATGAGCATAGGAGAACTGCAGAGTTGCTTTTATACTCCTTTTGAGACACTAAGTTTCAAAACCATTATATAGGAGCTCCTATTTTCTAGTAGATGTAAAAAAATAATGGCTTCACCATTATTTATGTGAAAGCATGTACACATATTTCACCCTATATAAAGTATGTAAGTATTATTTATAGTGCCTAAGTCCGATAAATGCGAGTTGATGATGGTAATACAGCAGTCCCTAAAATACACTTAAGCTGTCTCATTGCTATATAGTACATTACTACCTTTAAAAATTCTGATGCAAAAAGTTTATCATACAGCAGCATGTAGAAAATCAAAGAAGACAGCAAAACATGTCAGAAAGTCTAGCTATATTCACTGATAAGAACATACTTTTTAATGTATGTAGCAAAAAGTCTATTTGGTGTAATCTCAACCATGGACTCCAACAATTCATGACATGTTAAACTTGTCATAATGTGTGACTCCAAGACCAGTGATTTTCCATATTTGGAAAGCTGTATTCAAACAGATTATACCATCTTTTTCTCTTCTGACAACTTCAAAGTTTATGACATATCATAGGTTTAGTATTATGATGATTATTAAAAGTTTTGAACCTGATTAAATGAGATGGAATCACAAACAAAGGCAAAGACAAATGCCTTGACATAAAGCATGAGCAGCTTCTTGGATTGTACTTGGCTTATTTGTCAGGTGGAGAGGAAGGTTCTACAGATCTGTGCCTTCAGCCCTAACTGGAACTTTGCAGTAGATTGTGATCATGATTAATTACAACCTGTGATCACTGGCATGAGGAAATCCATGAGCAAATCCTTAAAAGGGGACTGAACCAAGGATGGGCTTCTTGTTACAGTCTAGCTAACAGTGCTGTGTGAATCGGTAAAGAAGACACTGCCTAATCTCCCCTCACAGCATATTTTATTTAAAGAGGTGGCCACTCCAATGCTTTGCCCTATGTACATGCACACCACCCAAGTTCTTTATGTCCCAAATATGCACATGTCCCCCTCCTCGTGGGAAGAGCCTGTACTCCCCAGCCAAGGTGGGAGTCCTGGGATATGCCACCATTTCTATTTGAAGGCAGAAAATTAAATATATGTAATTACACAAGACCTGTATCTCCTCAGCTCACCCTCAGGGCAAATGCAAACCTCAATATCATTACTTAGGATTCTGCAAAACATTTTAAGATCAAGGTGCTTATATTGGTTCCTATAATTCGAGAGAATTTATATTAGTAATTAAGTGGCCATGGAATTTTACCAGTCCAAACACACACAACCTTTAAGCTCAAGAAGCTGCAAATTAGGGTAATTTACATACTACCAGCTGTGATTATGGGTAGCATTCAGGAGACTTAATGGTAAAAATAAATAAGTACTGGACCCCCATTAGGGTCATAGAACAGATTTCACAAATTCTTTACCATTTACATTTCTCATTTTCTCTCAGGAATTGCTCTTCAAATAATTCCACAGAGCCCCCTGGATAACTTGGGTTTTTGTAAATTTTATGTAATGGTATCTACTGTAAACACCCATTTTACAAATAAGGAATGTTAACATTTCTAAAATTTTCAGATAGGATGGTGTGCTTAGAACCAATCTACAAGTATTATATTTTGCACATTAGGGAGTAGAAAGCCAGGACTGTTAAACTGGATGTAAAAGGAAGGCTTGAAGTTGGCTGGACAGCAAGACTCTGAGGAAATCACAGAACGTGTTTGCATCTGTGAAGTGGCAATAACAACTAGCGAACATCAGGATTTAGTGAAGTACTAAATGTTGGACTCAGTGGTCACTGGGGAAGCAATCAGAGAGGATACAGCTCTGGGCATCTGAGGCCCCACGAGGCCCTGGTCAGCAGAGGCAGCTAGCAGCGCTTCTGGTGCTCTGGGCTGTTAGACCCCTCGGGCAGCTGGCAGCTGCTTTCAAACTTCCTTAGTTCTGCAAATACATCGTTCCAATCACAGAGACATACAAGCCGCTCATTGCTTGGTAGAGGATACATTTTACTTTGATCTGTGCAATTAGGACATTTTTAAAAGTGAGTAAATTTATCTCTTAAATTTATGTACTTTGAGATGATGAACAATAATAGCTTTGGTCTATTGCCCCCAAAGGCTCTTTTCTAGTGGTGCTGATCCAGGGAATTTGCTCAATTTTTAGGGAAGGAAGACTTAATCTGATTATACTTGAACCTTCTCAGACCAAAACATGTCTTTGGTCCTTTGAGAAAAAAAGGGAAGAGCATCACAGGCCTGAAAATCCCCAATTAATGAAAAAGAACTTTAGAAAGATTCAAATGAAGTTTTTTAAAAAAGTGCTTAGAGCAAGATTTAGTAACAAAACTATGCCTAGAGAAAACTTTTAATTAGCAGAAATCAAAAATCGGGTTAAAGAATATGTGCCTTTGATAAGCTAGTTAAAAAAAAAAAATAATAAACCTCTCCTCCCAAATCTGCCGATGCAAAGTTCCTGCCTGCTCAGCATTATTTAAAAAAAAAAAAAAAAAAAAAAAAAGGACCTTCTGGAACACGGAGCAGTGTGCATTGATTTGGGTTCCAATAAAAGAGCAATTCAAGGTAACCAGGTGAAATCATCATCAGAGAAAGATTTACTGTTTTGGGGGTAGGGTCCCTCTGAGTCCATAGATAATCATACCCTGCAGGAAACTGTTCAGAGGAAAATGTGCCACAGGCCCAGATGAGGGAACAATGAAAGGACTCTCCTCTCTGGCTGGATTTTACAGAAACTTGGGCCGTATCATCCATAATCTAGCCCTAGCTTAATCGATCCACTTTAATTTCCTGTATTCTTTGCCTGCTAAAGTCAGGCCTATCCCGTTTCTGTGCTTCAAGTCATCCCAACATTTCCTCACCTCCCCATCTGAGAGCTTTTTTCTCTCTTAAGTGCTTTCCCATTATCTGTCCTCTGCACAATCTTCCTCATCATCCATGGACCCTCACTTAACTGCCATCTCCTCTATGAAATCTCCTCTTGTGACAGCTCATAGTGACTGAACGTCTGTGAATTTACATTGTGCTTTTTACTCAGTAACATAAATTAGGGGAACTTTGTTTTAGGATATCTTGTAGTCCCCACCCAAAAAAACAAAACAAACAGTTAACAAACAGACAAAAACCCAACCAGATTCTAGTTTTCTTGATGTTATTCCAGGAGGGATTGTATATTCTATTTCACCGGCTCCCTGCGCCCCTTCTGCTCTCCCCATGTGTTACCCATTGTCAGGGCGTGTTGTGGGGACAAAGGTGTGGATGGAATGGCTGCTTTGGGAAGATGTTCTCACTCTCAGTTGCAGGGAAGAGGCTGATATACCAATTCCAGCAGCTCTCTGTGGTGTCGTGGGACTCAGGCAAGGACAGAACATTGGATTTCCTGCTGAGAGCCCAGAATGTTAGTTTATCCCACAGGGAGCAGTTATAGCAGATGAAGGGGTCTTAGAGGGAGAATGAATTGGCAATGAGGAGATGGGAGTGGACAGTACAAACCCTTCAGGCTCAGCAGAATTTGGAAAGGGGAGAATATTTGGAACTTTGTAAGCTTCTCTGACAACAAGGTTTGTGAAAAATGATTCACTTTGGTCTCATTAATGTTGCTCTTGGGGCAAATATGGGAATTTCCATCCATGTCTCAAAGGTCCCGTGGCTGCTGTAGGGCCCTGTCCACTTGTGAACTTTTCTAGCACTTTCTTGGATACTCCTTTTTTTTTCTGGCACCACCTGTTTGTCCTCAGCATATTTTCCCCTCTTGCCGCTCAGGGCCTCCTCAACAATCTGCCTGGTGTTTGTTATCTTTCGGGGCCGGTGCTATAAATTTCCTTCTTTTTCTACCATACATAAGCCTTGTTCATTGTTGCCTCAGGAAATCTATTTTGTTTTCCAGGTTTTCCTTTCTCAAACCTCACAAATAACAGAATACAGTACTACAAAGACCAGATAATCAACCAAGACAATGGATAAACAGAGATAAGAACTTAGACTGTGAACAGGAGCTTGGGCATTCCCAGCTCTCTTTGCTATCAGGCACAAAACTTTATTTGTGACTTAATTTCTTCTGTTAAAAGCAATTTAATTTACACTTTGGTTGCAAACCCCCCCCCCCAACACACACACACACACACACACACACGCAAATGTCAGGGGAAAATGTACTCTCTGCTTTGCTTAAAAAAATTGCTGTTCTTTCTTTTAAAATCCGTTTCAAATGTCTTCTGTGTGAAACTTTTTTACGTTTTCTATTCTCCCCATCTCTGGAAATGTCCTAGTTTTCTCCTATGTGCACACAACGTACCATCTATTCATCCATTCATTCATTCTTTTAGTAAATGCTGAAACACTTACAATACCAGGTCTGAAGTTCTAAAGTTAGATGTGACATTTTCCCCACCTTTCTGTAGCTCACACAATGTAGGCTCAGGCAGAAAATAAGGCTTTTGCCCCCTGGTAGGAGGTGCACGCCCCCTTGAGTCTGCGAACTCATGCACTCTCATTTTCATCTTAATTTCAATAATTTTGGGGTATGTTAACTGCAAACACTGCATCTTCTAAATTGGACAACCTTGGACAAGACACAAAGTCTCCCTGACTTGGTGTTCTCATCGGTAAAATGGGGAAATCAATATTGCCTGAGTCTTGGGACTGTTGTGAAAGTTAAACAAGATAATGTGTAAATGTAGTGTAGTGCCTGACTCAGAGTAAACGCTCTATAAATATTAGCTATTATTAGCATTGTTATCATTAAATATTATGTTAGATGTGTATTTAGGATGGGGTGGAAACATGACTTAGGTGTCAAGTGGAACTCCTTGGAGAGGAGCAAAGAAGGCTTCCCTGGCAAGTTTTGAGTATATATCTATATTTGACCAGGCAAAGAGGAATGAAAGAAGGATTTGAGGTTCAAAGAGCAATAAGCAACATAGGCTTTAAATTGTCTATTTTTTTAAGTTGCAACAGTGGCGAATTCAACAGTGGTGGCTTAGAGGAGATGGCTTAAAAGGATATAGATTTAATGATTCAGCCACGCTCATCTTAATTTCAAGAGAAGTTAATACCTTCCCCTAATCACTCAGACAGATATGGAAAACTTTCCTAAAAACAAAAAGGAAACCAAATTAAATGCACTCTGGAAAGCTGCTCTGAGACTATGCCATGTGTCTATGTGATTATATCACAAATGAGAGCCTCCCTCTTTATGGATATAAGCTTATTCTGGGGTTGGTTCAAGAAAGTCAATTTATATCACATTCCATTCCACCATGAATAAAAGGATTCTGCACATTTGTCTCTTAGGTGGAAATGTTCCTGTGATGAAGAGTGTCATTTATTCTTGAGGCATTATCAACACCAAAGAGGTTACGAATGACCAAAGCTTGTCCTTTTTATTCTATAATTTTGGTAGGGAAAGGGAGACATTTTGTAATTCACATGGACTCTCATTTTCATCTTAATTTCCATAATTTGGGGGTATGCTTACTACAAATACACATTTGCAATACTATAAACTGCCACGTTAAACTTACCTCAAAAATAATTTATTCATTGTGTCAATCAGTGAATAGCTATTATCTACTATATCTATTCAAGATGATGCTGGCTATTGAAAAATTCAAAGGAACTATTAGTTTGATTTTTTTCCCCCTAAGATTTAGGTATCAACTAGAATGATTTCAGTCATTTATCAAGTGTTAATATGCACTTTGTCCTTCTGAATAACAAACGTGGTTATCTCAGTTTTCCTTTATCACAGTCTTTCTATCAGCATTGAATTATCAAAGAAATGTTAGGGAAAGAGGGTGGAAATAATATATATTCAGAATTACTTATGGAATTAAATTCAACTCAGGTAGACATAGACACAGTCATGAAAATGCTTCCCAAATGATCAGATACATATCATTTCAAGTAACCTATGTTTTTAAATAAGTTATATTTAATGTTGCTTCCTTTCTGTATACAATTAGTCTCCGACAGATTTCTATAGTTTACATGAAACAATTATAATTCAGTAATTACAGGTGTGAGGAAAAGATAATAGTCATGACCTTTATGCTCTTTTAGAAAAAAGGAATTATCTTCTTTTATGAAGATGAGGGGAAGTATATACATATAATTCATAAACATACAACTCAACAAAGTTTTAAGAAGAAACAATACTGAAATAACAACTAATTTCAAGTCAGTAGTTATCTTCATATTCAACTTCACTGCAATATTAAATTCCTTGAGCATACCCAGTTTTTACATATCATTCTAGTAGCTTTCATTTAAAAAAAAGTCAACAGTGAGTTCAACAAATTGCAGCCTCATTTCCTAAAGTCTCTTACTAAAGAAGAAACATCCACATTATATAAGAATCTGCACACTCCACTCTTGAAAGTGAAAAAAAAATTAAAAGAACTAAATTCATGTCATGTTAAACTAGACAATAGTGTGATATTCAACTGCATGCCTGGAGTTTTCAGTTTGGTTGATCACAACTTTATTTTTAATAGATGGAACCAATACTAAAAGGTTTTTTTTTTTTGAGTAAAAAAATGGGGGGGTAAATAACTCTAGAAAATAATAACTAATAAGTTGTAATCAAATTCATTGTTTACACTGTTTGCATCGTAATCCATTTTATCGGTTTGTAACATGCAGATCTGATTTCTGAAATGATCTATGTTAGGCTTCAACTACACTTTCGAGAGAATAAAAATGTATAAAGTGAAACATAATGCGTTTTTCAAACAACATGCTTCATTATAGGCACAGTCCAAATATCATCATGATTTACTAGAGAAGCCCCCCAATTCTCTTACCTAAGCTCTTTGAAATCAGAAATATAACCTTTGTGTGTGTGTTTTGGTTGCTCACCATGCTTTGGCTCAGAGCCTTGCCTTTAGCAGACCCTGGGTAAATGGATGAATGGATAAGTAAGTTATTTTAAAAACTGGTTTCTACAAAGTCCGATACTATAGGTAAGGCCATGGTCACTTCAGGGAGATTTTGAAAGATGATGAGATTAATTTTATGGGTAACAAAAAAGCTGTTTGATATGATTAGCTAGTCAAGTCAGTGGCAGATATCAATCTGTTTTTTTTCCCCACAGTTACCTGTGGCTTAACACCAACTCATTCGTCACACACGGAACCCAGGAGCCCCACTCTGTACCCCCTGTTTCCATTCCATTTTAGATACAAGAAGGAATGTGTTCTGAAGGTGAAAGTCTATGTTACATG
This sequence comes from Talpa europaea, assembly GCF_964194135.1. Classification (NCBI taxonomy): domain Eukaryota; kingdom Metazoa; phylum Chordata; class Mammalia; order Eulipotyphla; family Talpidae; genus Talpa; species Talpa europaea. The sequence goes on from NC_140077.1 coordinate 79,436,784, forward strand.
GTTTCTGAGAAGCTGGAAGCAATGACCTCACACTGAGAATGAAGTGCATTAATTATACTTGGTGAAGCAGAAATCTTAATAAAGTGTGAAAAGATGAAAGGAAAACAGATTAGTGAACTGAATCAGACCTGATTTTAGTGGCTGAAATACCTCAAAATAACATTTAAGAATCATTAATGCTATTTTTACTCTTTCCAGAATGCTAATTAGTAGAAACTCAGTGATTAGTGACAGTGCTTTTTGAACATTGAAATTAGAAGAGAATATCGTCCGAGTCCCCTCTTTACTGAAGGCCAAATTAAGAAAGGAAAAAAAAAAAAAAGGAGAGAGCTTGCCACACAGCAGAAGCCTCCAGTGCCGAGGACCCGTGCTCTGTGTTGTCCCCAAGCCTGAGGATGTGGCCAGCTGGCGCATCCTTGACATCAACCTTTAGAAGCATGATTCCAAGCCTCTCAGGAACCACTTAAGACTCTATCATTCACAACAGACTCCAAGTCCCTTTTGGGCTTATTTTTATTTTCTGCTTTATTGTTAGTTTAATGAGTTTCATAAGTTTATTATGTGAAAAAGAATCTCCATTCACTTGCTAGACTTACTATATCTCAATGAATGATCCCCATCCTGGAATTCTGGGGCTTCCTGAAAAGGTTCCTTCAACCAGTCATTAACTTACATGCATGTTTATACTCTTCATACGGCCAGAATAAAGCTGCAGTTAGCTTTGTAATGGGGCATATCTGTCCACTTCCCAAATGCCCTATTATATATTATTCTGACTATCCTTTTTAATAGCATCTTTTCATGTATCATCTCTTTCTAGGGATATAGCAGCCAGAGTTTTAAGGTTGGAAAAGAGTCCCTTTTTGGTTCTGATTTTTGATAAGGGCTAACATTTTTGGGCCATTTTGGACCATAATTACAAAGCAACTCCTGATAATGTCTCCATAATCCCTTTCCTGGGTCCTAACTAGTAGATCTCAAACCATCTTTTAGTATTAGACTTGGAAATGAAAACTTGAATAAGCCCTGGCTCTGGTGCTTCCTGGATATTTGATTCTGAGCAATTCTGGTAATCCCTGTTAGTCTATTGATTGATCATTAAAATAAAGATAAAAATTCTTCTCAGCATTTTCACAAGGAGGAAGGATGGTGGCTATAGATATGAAAGCATCTCTTAAAATAAAAACAGTGCTCGTGTAGATGCGGCATGCATATCACTTATTCTCAATTTCAATAGCATCATTTATTCATTTTCTATCTGTACACAACAATTATTTCAGTGGTAGAAAATATGATAACTTTTAACCTCCCAGCAAAGAAAAGCCCAGGATATGGCTTCAATGGAGAATAGAACAAACATTTAAAGAAGAATTAATGCCATTCCTTCTCATACATTTCTTAAAAACTGAAGAGGGGTTACATATTCAAAGACATTTTATAGGTCAACATTAACCTGATTCCAAAGCCAAACACACTACAAAGAAAGAAAGAAAGAAAACTACAGGCCAATATCCTTGATGAATATATATGCAAAAATCTCAACAAAGTGCTAGAAAACCAAATTTAACAGTATGTTAAAAGGATTATATACCATAGCCATGTGGAATTTATACCTGTGATTCAAGGATAGTTCAACAAATGAAAATTAATCAATGTAATTACATTGATAGAATGAAAAATTTAAAAATCACCTTAATTGATGCCAAAAAAAAAAAAAAGCGCTTTGACACAATTCAACATCTCTTGGAAATAAGCTCTCCCACCCCAGGTTCTAAACTTTTCTGATACTTACTTGCTGTGTGACCTCAGCAAGTTTCTTAGTCCTTCTAAATCTCATTTTCCTCTCCCTGTAAAATGGAAGTCATAACATTTATTTCCTAAGGTTTTTGTGAATATTTATTTGTTGATGTTATCTACATACAAGTTCCCTTCGTCTCATACTGTCTTTCATTTTTCTATCACAAAATTGAGCCAAATTCAGTCTTGGCTTCTACTATGTTCTACACTTGATCTTAGCCAAAAGGCCGAGAAGCGATGCTTCTACTATGTTCTAGAACTGTAGGATTAAGTAATGATAATTCACCTTTTCTGTTATATTTCTGAGATAATGACTGTTTTAAAAATACTTCATTATCATCAGACAAAGTTTATTTTGATGAATATAGTGTTCACCTTCAATTGGATTTTGTGTATTTTATTTTTTAAGTTGATGATGTGTGTAGGGAATATGCATGCTCTATGATACTCTGAGGACTTCATCAACAATTTCCTTGGCAAATGGAGTGGAGAATTTACTATGTTGGCCTATGAGAATGGAAAAAATATTGAAGGGCGGTTTGAGATTTAGATAATTTTACAGCTTAAGTAAGGCATATCCTCACTGAGCCTTAGGTTCTTCATTTTTTATAGAAGTAAACTAGACTAGATGATTCATGGAAACTTTTTTTAAAAACTCTCAAGGTCACTAATAATCAGGAAATACAAATCAAAACTTACAAATCAGACTTACAGAACTGATTCTCAGTTCTGCATCCACAATCCAGAATTAGGAGAAGCATCCTAGCCTATATCAGGATCTTGTAGATCCCAAATGGCAAATACATGCATCTCAATATATCTTAATATGGTTCAGTCTAATATTTTAGTGTCGTGCACTTCAGTCTAGTGGTAGAAAAAAGAATTAACTTAATTTTCCTATAGAAGATATCTTACAAATTATAATGGAATATTTTCTTTTTTCTTTTTTTTTTTTACTATAAGTTTTAGGAAAAAAAAAGTACCACTTAAATTTTCCCAAATGCTCTAGTTTTTCCTGGCTATTGCTTTGATTCTGTTGCAGACAGGACCTGGAAATGATTGATTGTAGAGTGATGCAGACTTCAAGGTTTGCTAAGCAGAGCTGTGTATGCTGTGACATGCACGACAAGCATCCAGGCCAGCCTGTTCTTGCTCTGGATGATAGAGATGCCTTTCAGGTGGTAAGTGGGGCTGGGCTGAGTTGATGGTATGTTTTTCAGTTGCAAAGCAAACGGCATAATAAAATGCATTCTTTTTTTTTTAAAGATTTATTTATTTATTTTATACAAGAACTGGGTACAAGCCACATACACAGGAGGGTGAGAAGATTCACCCGAGACAAAGTGGGGAACAGAACAGGCAGACTGACGAAATACACTGCTGAGGGGAGCAGGGGGAGAGACAGGAGAGGTCTGCTGTGCCATGTGGGACCCTCGCCGGCCAAGTGGCCGGGATTGAACTGGCGCTGCAGAGGCTGTGGACAGCTTCACAGCGCGACGCTCAGTCACCTGTGCCACCAGGGGAGACCCTAAAATGCATTTTAAAAATAATTTAATTATTTTATACAAGCACTGGGTACAGTCAGAAGCACGGGAGGGTGAGAGAATTCACCAGAGCCAGAGTGGGGAGCAGAACAGGCAGAAGGACTGAAGTACACTGCTGAGGGAAGCAGCGGGCGGCAGGAGAGGTCTGCATGCCATGTGGGACCCTTGCCGGCGGTTGGTGATTGAACTGGCGCTGCAGAGGCTGCAGGCAGCTGCGCAACCCAGCGCTCAACCGCTATTCCACCGGGGAGGCCCCTAAATTGCATTCTTGAGGAAACTTTTCATTCTCAAAAATTTCTTCACTTGTACATGGCCCAATGTGTTAATGATCTGAAAAAAAAAAACAAGATCTCCCAAGTATCAGGTGATCTTGGTTATTTTGCCTTCTCCACTACACTTTCCTTAACTAAAAAAAAGCAAATGTTATTTCTAAACCTAGCTTATAATTCCGCTGTCATGAGCTATATATGTAATGATCTTGAGAAAATTTATAGAGAGAAATACATTAATATGCTTAATCATCTAATTATTTGCTTAAGAATGGTCAGGCTCAGACTCTCTCTTGGTCAATGCACAAATATTTTCTGCAACATCTGTGGTCACTTAGATTCTACATGGATATTTCCAGTGAAACATTGGTAGAAATTAAGATTACATTATTGAATAATTCTAATGCTAATACACCTTCCCTTATGCTGACTTGAAATCCTTGCCCTATAAATTTTTGTGCTTTGCCTCATTTTTCATCTCTGTATTAATGGAGAGCAAATCTACATTTTCATTTTCTTGATAACTATTCAAAAACATAAAGCCAAATTCATGCTTTCTTTATGTCTTCTTTTTCAAAAATGCTTTCCTCTAGGCCCTGTAAGCCATCACTGCTATCCCTTGAGAATGGTGCTCAGAAGTAAAACTACTGTCCTGACCAAAGACTTGGTCAGTGTGGGTCAGAAAGAAAACGATATTGCCTGCTCTGGGACCAAATCCTACACTAATACAGTCTAAGATTATCTACTTGAAATTATAGTTTCTACTTATGTTAATAACAAAGTAGCTCCTATTAAATCAGCTCTTCAGTGCTGAGAATGATAAAGATGTCTCTTGTGTTAATGAGGTTACTCTCAGGGGAGAAACTAAGAATGGGGGCTTAGTGGAAACAATCCATGGAACCAATCATGTGATTGGAGGATTCAGACTTACAGAACCACAAAGTTTATAAAGAACTCATACAATTAATTAGCCAAAAATTAATATGATTAAAAAATACAAACTTAACAGATATTAGTTGAAGAAGACATACAAATGGCCAACAGGTACATAAATAGGTTCTCAAGGTCACTAATAATCAGGAAATACAAATCAAAAGCACAATGAGGTATCACTTCGCATCTATTAATTTTGTTATTATCAAAAAGACAAGAAATAAGTGTTGGGCAGGATTTAGATTAAAGGGAATCTCTGTGCACTATCTCTGTGTAAATTAGTGCAGCCAGAATGGACACCAGCAGGCAGTTTCCTCATTTAAGAAGGAATTACCACATGATCCAGCAATATCAACTCACTCTGGCTATATGTTCAAATGAAATGTAACTAGGATCTTCAAGAGACAGCTGCACTCCTAGGTTTCTTGCAGTTCTTTGCCATAGCCAATATGGGAAAACAACCTGTCGACCAGCAGATGCATAGATAAAGAAGATAGTTTCTATATATGAAGTGGAACATTATTCAGCCATGAGAAAGAAGAAAAGCCTGTAATTTGCAACACTGTAGATGAATCTTGAGAACATTATGCTGAGTGAAATAAGTCAGACTGAAAAATAAAAATATTGTAAGATCTCCCTCATATGGGGAAACCAAAAATAATGACTTTAGAGAAGCAGAGTAGAATGAGGACTGTCAGGGGTCAGGGGTTGAGGAAAACAGAGAGGTACTGGACAAAGGCATATGTTTTCAGGCGTCCAGCATGGTGCCTATATGTTAGCAATAGCCTAGTATATACTCAAAAGATGCTAAGAGAGTAAATCTTGAATGCGCGCACCACAAAAAAAGAGTTTTGGTGGAGGGAGAATGAAGCATGTGCACATGTGGAGGTATGGAGTGGTATTCCCCAAATTACATAAACAACTGACAAATAACAAATTAAAATAAAGAAATGGTAATTATGTGACAGGATGGAAATATTGACTAATACTATTGTGGGTATCATCTAGCAATATATAGATGTATAAATCAAAACATTGTACGCCTGAAATTTACATGATGTTTTATATCAATTATACACCAATAAAACTGAAAAATCACAATGAGTTACAGACATGAAGAATGAACTGCAAATGTTCCATGGATGTGGAATATGTTTCCCAAACACACACACTTGGCTTAGCTACAGTTACTGAACTCCAGACTACAATAATCACACTGGTTAGTAACTGTCCTTGGATAATCCACTGGACCATACACTTATTCATTTATTCAGTCAACAAATATTTTTCTTTTAAATTCATTGAATTTAACTTTTCATCTTCTCAGAACTACACCTTTTCCTGGTCAGTCATGGGGTTTACTGCTTCAAATGATGTCAGTCTATTTCCTTCTCTACATCCCCTTTGACCACACAAAGTAGTGCAGAATTTTCTTCCCTTTTGTCTGTGTTACTGCAACAGCCTCCTAAATGTGTCTTTCTGGTTCCATCTTGCCTTTCTTTTCATCACTCTGCTACATTGAAGCCCAAGTGATGTTTCTAAAGTACAAGTGTGATCGTATCACTCTTCTGTCTGAATTCCTTCAAAGATTCCCCATTGCTGGTGAGATGAAAAGCCCGGGTCTCCAACATGGCCTACAAAGATTCACTTCTGCTTCAACCTTACTCTGCGCACTCCTCTTCATGCTCCAGTCTCACTGCACAATCTCCAACCCCTCAATTTCTCCAAACCTCCCTGTTTTCTCTATTTCTCTGATCTCCAAAAAGGAGAGCAGTAAAAACTACTCTCAATGTACACACACACACACACACACACACACGCGCACACACAGGAGAAAGCATGGCCAAAGTGAGAGATAGTCTCGTTTAGTTCAAATATGAAATCCTATATTGAGTAAATTACTTTTATTCAACTAACTATGTTATGTTTCAGAAGCTTGGTCTAGAGGGGGGTGTGGGCATTTCTGTGAGATGTGAGATGGCCTCCCCTAGGCACCAGGCTGACTATGCTTCCTTCAACAGGGACAATGTGAACCAACAGTAAGAACAATGAGGAACGTAAGCAATTCTAGAATGCCAACTGGAGGAATATCTGACAGAGAGGAAGAATATATATGACCTTAATCTTGACCTTGATGGCCACAGTTGTTTATTACAGTGACATATCTGGAGAGAGAGGGGTCACAATTGAGGATGGTCAGCATGGGTGCTTCTATGTTCATTATAGGGTGTGTGTATCTAGCAGCAGGGGGTGGGTAGAGGAGGGGGATACTGGACATCTTATGTAGGACATAGTCAAGGCAAATGAAAGAAAATAATCAGATGATGAGAAGTATGGATGCAGAAGGAAAGGTTTTATTTTTCCCTCCAAGCAAGCATGGTAAACCCATAGTTACACAGTATGTAACTGCCAAAATACAAAAGGATAAAAAGAAAAGGGCAAAGTATTTTTTTTTTGTTTTAAGCCAGATATCTCATGATAAGATATTTGGAAAACAGTAAGCAATGGACAATTGCAGTGACAACAGAGGCATCGGAATTGAACCAAGAAAGAAATTGTTGGTGACTCAAATATATTGGAAGGGAACATATTACACTTGGAATGGCCTGTCAGTACATATTTATGATATGTTCAGAAGGGAGTAAATGTCAAGACTATACCTACTTGCCCTCCCCAGTGGCTCAGCGGTTGAGCGCTGGGTTGCGAACCTGCCCGCAGCCTCTGCGGCACCGGTTCGATCCCTGGCTGCTCCCCGGCCAACAGAGGAGGGTCCCACATGGCGCGCAGACCTCTCCTGCCGCCTGCTGCTCCCCTCAGCAGTGTACTTCGGTCCTTCTGCCTGCTCTGCTCCCCGCTCTGGCTCTGGTGAATTCTCTCACCCTCCCGCGCTTCTGACTGTACCCAGTGCTTATATAAATAAATAAATAAATCTTTAAAAAAAAAAAAAAACGACTATACCTACTGTCTTTGGCTATAATCTATTTTATGCTTATTACAAATAATTGGGAATGCAAACCTCTTATTACAAAACCTAGTTTTTGAAAAGATGATCTGAGATAGCAGTGTAGCTGACGATGTTGCATGGATCAAGGAAAATGAATGAAAATAAAGACTTCAAATTAGTTGCTTTCTATTTGAAATGACTGCCAGTGTTCCATTGGATAGGAATCTCCTGCATTTAATCTTCTATTATTATGAAAATTAAAATTGAACAATTTCCTTTTCTTCTGCAGTAAATATACTCTTTTGCTCTTTTGTCTTTTTGTTTCAAATGATATATTTAAGCTTACCTTGGTCATTTCCACAGGGGAAAAAAAAAATCTTTCTTAAAACAACTGGGACTAGGAGGCCTCCCTGGTGGTGAAGGGGTTAAGATGCAACCTATGAAGCAATCTGCAGCCACTGCAACACGACTTTGATCCCCAACCAGGGAGATACCCACATGTTGTAGCAGACCTCTCCTGACTCACCTGCTGCTCCCCTCAGCAGTGTATTTCAGTCAGTCTGACTGTTCTGCTCCCCACTCTTTCTCTGGTGAATCCTCTCACCTCCCCACCATGCACCTCTGGCCTGTACCCCAGTTCTTGTATGCATAAATAAATAAATCTTTAAAATAAAAAAAGAAAAAAACAGCTGGGACTAAATGAGTACCCAATGGATTAATTATGCTCACATTAAGTACCCTCACATTTTAAACCAAGGCAGCTCCTAATGACACAGACACATTTACAAAATGATCTTTTGGCAGGCCACTGTTGTAGTTTCTTTCTAAATTAACTCATGTAATTTAACTATTTTCTCTTTAAGTGAACACAAATAATGGATGGGTATTTAGCATACACAAAGGTATTTAGCACAAATGATAACATGCCAGTGGAAACAATTACTACTATTAACAGTTTTTCCAATTAGAATTTTATATACTTTACTAAAACCATTTTAAAATGTTTACACATTTATTAATTTACTTTGTAGATCCATCACTTTTGGTATATATCTACTTAAAAATCACAGTGCTAAATATATTTTGATTATGATAGGCACTATGCTTCTATGATTTTTTCGGAAGGATATTAAAGGAGGTGTAGGGACAGGAATGGACACAGTGCAGGTTTTCTGATCCAGCAGATTGGGTAAAGAAGAAGTCCTAGAGAGTCCTCAGTGGCTTTTGCAGGCTTTTGTTGGGATTTACCAGGCACGTGGCAGGCAGGGGTGCTGGGGAGACGGGAGGCTGGCAGGCCTCCCAGCCCCCAGCAAGTTTCACTCTTTCTGGGCTCTCAGGCGTTCTCTCTGCTTCTCTGCTCTCCTGCTTCTCTGCTTCTGCTGGTGTCCCCGTGACATCACCCTTAAAAGCCCAGTCTTAGCCCAGGTGAATCCCATCTACACATGCCCACACCCTACTCCAGGTGCCCGCCATCAGGCATGCATTCAGGACCGCAGGGTTCCGTCTTCTATCCTAATGGCAGGAGGGCAGAAAAGCCTGATACTTTTTACCTTACCCTACAGAGGATACAATTACTTATAAATTTCCGAAAAATAGGCCTCTAAAAAATTAATTTTATAAACTACATATTTTTGGTGTGTGCGTGTAGACAAATAATACTTATTAACTATACATTGAAATCTGTCCATTTGATAGAAATGTCAACAATTTCATAAATCATAAATTTATAAGCAATTCAAAAGTTATTCTATTCATACAGAAAGTATTGCAGGGGGAAAAATGAAAGATATTCTGTCATTTTCTTGGGGAAAAGAAGGATTTTATTGAATCAGAAATGATACTGTGTAGGGGAAGTGATTATCAGGCTTTTCTGCCCTCCTGCCATTAGCGTTGGTGGTGGATCCCTGAGGGCCTACACACATGTCTGATGGTGGACACCTGCAGTGTGGTGTGGGCATGCATAGCTGGGCACACCTTGGCTGAGACTGGGCTTTTAAGGACGGCATCAGAGGGAATGGAACAAGTAGAACTAAAACAGAGAATGAAAGAGAAGCAGAAGAGAGAGAACGAGAGAACGCCAGAGAGCCCAGACAGAGTGAAGACTTGACAAGGGCTGGGACTCCTGCCTGCCCTGTACCTGGTTCTTGCACTACATGTAAAAGCTCAAATAAAAGCCTGAAAATGCTGCCAAGGGCTTCAGGACTCTCTCCTTTACCTGTCTGCTACGATCACAGAAAACCTGCTCTGTTCCTTCCTGGCACTACATACCGGTAAGGCATTGTTTGAATATTCGGACTGATTATTTAAAAATAATTTCCCCAGGGCCTCCCTTGGTGGCTCAGCGGTTGAGCGCTGGGTTGAGAAGCTGCCCGCAGCCTCTGCAGTGCTAGTTCGATCCCCGGTTGCTGGCGAGGGTCCCACGTGGCGTGTAGACCTCTCCTGCCACACCCGCTGCTCCCCTCAGCAGTGTATTTTGTTGTAAAGCAAGGAACTGGGCACAGTGCAGGTTATCTGATCCCATGCAGACCGAGTAAAGGAGGAGTCAGAGTCCTCAGTAGTTTTGCAGGTCCTTTATTGGGGTTCACCAGGCATATGGCAGGCAGGGGTGCTGGCTAGGGGGCTGGGAGGCTGGCAGGCCTCCCAGCCCCCAGCAAGTCTTCACTCTATCTGGGCTCTCTAGTGTTCGTTCTGCTGCTTCTCGGCTTCTCTTTCGGCTTCTACTGCTGCTGCTGCTGCTGGCGTCCCCGTGACGCCGCCCTTAAAAGCACAATCTTAGCTCAGCTGAATCCCATCTACCTATGCCCACACCCTATTCCAGGTGCCCGCCATCAGGCATGCAATCAGGACAAGGATCCATCATCTATCCTGATGGCGGAAGGGCAGAAAAGCCTGATATTTTCTTTACCCTACATTTGTTAAGTCTGCCTGTTCTGTTCCCCGCTCTGGCTCTGGTGAATTCTCTCACCCTTCCGCGCTTCTGACTGACCGTACCCAGTGCTTGTATGAATAAATAAATCTTTAAAAAAAAATTTCCCCTACATTTGTAGGGACTTTACACCATTCCCTTCTTTTTCCTTCTATATTTCTATATTACCAGAGAGCTGGCAATACTTCTTTTGATAACTGTATAAAAACATAAATGGTGTAAGGGTAGGACAGGATACTGTGCAGGTTTTCTGATCCCATGTAGACCGGGTAAAGGAGGAGTCAGAGTCCTCAGTAGTTTTGCGGGTTTTTTATTTGGGGTTCACCAGGCATATGGCAGGCAGGGGTGCTGGGGGGCCGGGAGGCTGGCAGGCCTCCCAGCCCCCAGAAATCCTCACTCTATCTGGGCTCTCTGGTGTTCTCTGCTTCTGCTTTGGCTTCTCCTTCAGCTGCTGCTGCTGGTGCTGCTGCTGCTGGCGTCCCCCCGTGACGCCGCCCTTAAAAGCACAGTCTCAGCCCAGGTGAATCCCATCTACCTATGCCCACACCCTATTCCAGGTGCCCGCCATCAGGCATGCATTCAGGACAAGGATCCATCATCTATCCTGATGGCAGAAGGGCAGAAAAGCCTGACATTTTCTTTACCCTACAATGGACATAAAACAGTTTAACCAGTAATTTTCAAATTATTATGTTATGAATAATAGGTGGAAATAAAAGAGCATAAATGACTCAAAAGCAAGGTGAATGAGGGCAACTTGCATTATCCAAGTCACACAAAAATGGAGTTGGGGGGGATGGGAGTGTTTACTGCAGTAGTCGTTCAAATAAGAGGCACTCAGAATGATAAAATGCTGGTATTAAATATACTTGTGATATTTCTGGTTACATTAAAAACATTATTTTTTTAAATTTAAAGCTAAAATGCATACATTATATATTCATAAAGTGCTTGTGCTTTGGTTAAAACATCCTGAAATTTATTTTAATTTTCACGATGATTTTTGTTTTCATTTTTAGATTGAGGGTGAGTCCAAGCATGTCTTGAAATATAGTGGCTTTTAAGTTTGGGAATATTCAGATGCATGCTGATAATCTTCCTGTTCCCCCACTCAACACCTGGTTTATCACACACGCACAGAACGAGGTAAGAAAGCAGCTGAAAGAGATTCTGCAGAGCAAGAGAGAGACGTAATAGGAGAGGCCGTTCATATCTACCTCGCAGCGCTGGCCGGCAAAGGCCACGTCACAGGGGCACTGGCCACGTCAGAGGCACTAGAATTTGTTGAGCAAGTCCTGGCATGGGTCTCTGTCAAGGCATGAATCAGGCATGCGCTCATCAATGTCCTTTTCACACCTTAAAAATAAACACAAACAGCAGGACCCCCGGTCCGGGCTGAATAAACTGGCTGTGAAATGGGGAAAGATAAAAAATTGCCTTATCTAAAACAGTGGAGTTTAATTTGCTAATTGACGCACATTTTATATACCCGTGATAATGCGGGACATAGTCCTTTAAATTCCTTTAATGTATTTAGGGTTTAATGGAGATAGTTTGTGCACATGCACATGTGTGTATGCTCACGCCTAGTTAGAAATGAAAAGATGGGTGCAGATATTCAGATACCAGGAGAAAGCTAGGCAGGAGTCAGTCAGTCTCCCTGCAGAATACGAGTGTCCTCACCACCTTATAAAAGCCCAGTCTATTGGGGCACGTGGGAACCATAAGATGGAAGCTGTATTTTGCCAACCTGGAGTGCACAGAGGAGACTTATACTCCAGCAGCCAGGACTCGATTTTGATTCTGATGCATCAGTGCCATTAGACGAAGGGCAAGTCCCTAGATTTTTCCTTTTTAAAAAAAAATTCTGGGAGGTTTTCAATTATTTTCCTTTGGAATTCAATTTTTTAATTCAAAGCAAAAGTAGAAAATTAGGTTTCACTTGCTAATAAATACTGTTTTGTAGCAAAGTGCAATTTTTGGATATTCAGCTAGAATGACTACAAAAGCTAAATGTTCCAAAACAAGTGATACTAATTCTAAAGGAAATTGAATTTTTCCATGTCCCTGGGACATTGTTATTTTTCACTACCAACTTTTTTTTTTAAGTTTATTTTTTTGGTTTCTTTGTTTTTCAGTTTACTTTTTTTTTTTTTAAGATTTATTTATACAAGCAGTGGGTATAGTCAGAAGCGCGGGAGGGTGAGAGAATTCACCAGAGCCAGAGTGGGGAGCAGAGCAGGCAGAAGGACCGAAGTACACTGCTGAGGGGAGCAGCGGGCGGCAGGAGAGGTCTGCGCGCCATGTGGGACCCTCCTCCGGTGGCCGGGGAGCAGCCGGGGATCGACCCGGCGCTGCAGAGGCCACGGGCAGCTTCCCAACCCATCGCTCAACCGCTGCGCCACCGGGGAGGCCCACTACCAACTTGTTTTTTCTGTAAACTTATTGATTAATTCACCAATCATTCATCCAGTTAGTAACTCAGAAGCTATTAGCACTCACCATGTGCCACTCTGTTAGATCTTAGGGATAGGGTAGCGACTAAGGCATCTTTTACTTTGGAAAATTCATATAAAGTCTTAGCTTCAAAATCTCAACACAGCAGCTTACAATGTAGAAGTTTGCTGTAAATAATTTTTAATTCTGCGCCTTCCAAAAGGTCAAACTTCTATGCACAGCATAAACTTGGCTCAGAATGAGAGGACAGGACTGTAGGTGGGGCAGGTCCAACCCAAGGTAAAGAGGAAAAACAGATTTCCATCCGAAAAAAACGCAGCTCCTTATCCTGTTGGATACCAAGCATAGCTAAGACATTTTGTTTTCCTTTTTTGGCGTAGGCTTCTGGACTGGAAGGAGAACTTCTCTGATTAAATGTGAGCAACACTTGACAACTCAGGGGAGCCTGCCAAGCACTCTGTCCTGGGTGGGCCGGAGTGTTCACACCATCCATCATGTACAATCTGCCAGGATGACACTGTGGAGATGTAGCCAGACAGGAGCGAAGGTCATTTATCAGAGGACAGCTTTTCAATATCTCAGGATGTTGACAGAAGCCTCAAGCCCCCAGGTTTTAGGAGATTGCCCAGCATTTCCTAGTTGTCTTCTAGCTACTCATTCTCCATGTCTTCTCTATTTCTCTTTTGAACTAAGTAGGACATACTACATACACATTCATTTTAAATATTATTGGAGCTTTCATTAGAGGTCAGTTAATAGATAGAAAGTCAAAGTAAATAAATCCATTAGCACCCAGTGAATTCACCAAAAATAGTTAATGGCTTTGAAAGTACAGAATCCACTGAACACATATTCACTATTTTAGAACTCCATTTGCAGCAGATAAGATTTTACTGATGAAAAGACTTTTGAGAGAAGAGGAAAACCTTTGAGCTTCCTTTCTTACCATATTTCAAATTCATACTTTGAATTTAAGTGCCAGATATGTGGTTTTACTTTTTTTAAATAAATGTTGGAGGAGAGGGGAATGTTTGTTGGAAATACAGATAATCTGTGAATAGCAGGGAAAAATAATCCAAGGCTTATATATTCATCACTAAGCATTTATGTGCCACTAAGGTAGCATTAAGTGTTAAACTGGCATTGAAGCAGGGAAAATGACCAACACTTACATATAATTGAAGAGTTGTTCAAAATTTAGGAGGAAATATTTGTAGTGTTTTGGTAGTATGTGGAATTGGAGGTCAAGTACTTAGCCTGGGTTAATAATATATTGCATGATAAAAATTGGTGTAATGGAAAGCAGAATATGAGTCATAGTTCTATCCTTCCACACATGCATAGGCATGAACCACCTGTACCACTTAAAGCCAACCACAGAAAGCAGGCTGTTAAAGCAAGGACTAGACTTGTCATTGAATGTTGGAAGGGGAAGATGCAGATTCCTTGCTGTTTTATAAAAATGGCAAAAGAGCTATATCACAGACACCAAATGAGTTAGATGAAAAGAGAAAGTTCAAATTAACCCAAATGGTAATTCTCATGGAGCACAAATACAGCATTATTTTATTAATTACCATTTTGGGGGAAATTATTTCAGCCCAAATCTCTTTATCAACTGTGTTTGACTTTGTTGCTCAATATAGAAATTTGTTCAGTGATTAAAATATCTGACCCTGGACAGCATAGGAAACAGCAGAGCACTTTTTCCATTTTCTTTTAATTTTTGCAAACAAAGATTTTTGCATACACTTATGCCAGCATATCTAAATAGATGAGCAGAGGCAAGCTTTGAAGGCAGCTACCCCTGAAGCATGTATCTGGATAGGCAGCTGACCTGTCACTGAACCTCTCAGCCTCTGTTTACACAAATGCAAAATGGAAACAATAACATTTAAAGATAATATTTATAAGGTACAAGAGACTGCTCAACAAGTGGCTAACTTTTATCTGTTTATATAGCATCTGTATCATTTCACAACTTACTGGGGACCTTGAACCCTTTGAGAGTCTGGTAGAAGTTATGGAGCATGCACTCTTTCTGCTGTTGAACTCAACTTCAGTGAGCCAAGTGCATACCCAAATCTGCCATTGGCCAACTGCATATCAATAACCCTTGCATTAGGTGAAGATGGGCTTCTCTGAAGACAGGTAGAATCATATGGGTAAGGTATATATGCTTTTAAGATTCTAGATAATTCTAGGAGGTGACCTTTTTGGTATATTTTATTCTATTTTAACAGCAACCATATTCATGTCAAATATTAGTATAGGTGGGAAAGAAAGAATTTATAAGAAAGAAAAGTATCACTCTATACATTTTTTGCAAATATATATTTCCCTTCTTGAAGTCTTGGCTAATAAAGTGGTCTTTATCTTGACCTACGCTGTAATTTTACTTCTTTTTTTATGGTTTGGCTGTCTGAACCTATATTTCAGCATAAGTTTTTCCTATGGGAACTGAGATGAAAAATTCAAAGAGAAATAAACTTTGAATAATCCCACTATTCTTCAGCCTAGAATTCTCTTCTGTAAAGTTTGAGTGAGCCTTACCAGTGAAACCTGGCCAGCATGCACATGTCAATTCACCCGGAACGCCATGCAGTTGCCACCACTGTAGCAAGTAAGATTTGTCTTCTCATTCCCACAGACCACTGAGGGTAATCTGGAGTGTCTAGAGAGATAAACTAACAGCTGTTAATCTTGTTCGTTTCATTCAAGAAAACTCTTTGGAAAAGTTCATGTATATGGCCCATGCCAAACTCATCGAGTACTTGGGCTAGCTGAACTTTAAGTGTTTAATTGTACTACATAATACAAGAATCACTTTCTCAGGAAAGCTCCTGCTGGTGGACACTGGGCATGGCTATCTTCCATTTCTACAGTTTTCGTTTGTGAGATAAAATCTATGCCATGGGGTGGCAATAAATTGAGAGTTAAAAGAAACTTGACAGCTAGATTTGCAGCTACTTTGCTAATAAATTAACACAGGTCCTAAGAAAATTGCATCTCTATAAAGGCCAGGAAAGCAAGGACAGCATTCTGGTACCTGCACACGCCTGTGATTTCTCTGTTGGCGTTTAGAGCTGAATTTCGGTTGCCCTGCCAACACTTGCTGCTCCATACCTAATAATTCATAGCTTTAGCAGAATTCGGGCCAAACTCTGTCTAGAAGGTTAGTATGTAGCACTTAGAGTAACTGCACATGAACTCAGAGACTGGCTTTTTGTCAAACAACAACACTCTATAGATTTAGAAATCTTTATAAAAGGGAGAACAAAGTTCTAGAATAAGTATAACATTATTGCAAGAAAAATCCATTTTTTTGTCATAACATTAATTTTTCATTGAGGTAACAGTGACATATGACACTATAAGTTTTAGAAGCGTAGGTTCATACTTCTTTAGATGTATGTTACCACACCGCACCCTTCCCAGGATACCCCAAACCTTCACTATAATTCCAGTGGTTTTTAGGAACTGATATAAGGACGTTGTTGAGGTATTTTGATCCGCTGTGTGAACGTAGTATTTGATAAATACTTAATATTCAGGAGATATAGCATAAGTTGAATTTTCTCCTGTTGTGCATACTGCAACTAACATAGGGACCTAGTCTATTTTTTGTCCTGTCCCATAAGAGTGAATCAATTAGACTTTAAATAGAAATATCATACGAACTTTCAAAAGAGCCAAAAATGTCAAAGAGCTTTGAAAGAGGTCAATTAACAATGCAAATAAGAAGCTTTTTATACACTTTACATTTAAACAAATTTTGAATCTCATTAGAAGGTATTTTTGAGAACTTAAATCTTTGAGAACTTGACGTTGATGAATTAGGAGAAAATGTAGTGGAGAAATTACTGGTACATACATATTTATTTTACTTATCCATTACTGTGGCAGTATTGTTAATTTTGATCCTGAATGTCTTTGGTTTTTAAACAGGCAAGTTAGGTGATGACAGATGAACCAGTTAACTCTTGAGAAGTAACATCTTACTGAAATGTCAAGACTTAGCACCCAACACTGTGTCCTGCCTTCTCCGCCTCTGAACAGCAGTATATGTTATGGAGATAAACGCATCTTTTTACAGGTAAGGTTCCATGTTATTTCTGATAGGAGATGCATCCAATTAAAGTACCACCTCTGAATTAGTGTATGTCTGCAGGCTGCCAACCCACTCCAGGTGTTCTTGCCAAAACTCTAGAATGTATTGCTTGTTAATAATAACTCTCTCACCACCCTGTAATAATTCAATTGTTTAGTGAGTTTAAAATTTGTATGAGTTAAAAAACAATAATAGATTTATTTATGTGGAAACAGTGAAGCAATGTGACTTAGGAGTGAAATAATCACTTTTACTTCTGCTTACATAACATGATAATGGAGTTTAGAACTAACATTAGAACTAAAGTACTGCTTTTGTACTTTTAGAAAAAATAGTGAAATACAATGGCAAAAGATCATTGAGTGTTCTTTCAATGGCATGCTGGATGTTAGATCAAGGACCTTTTAGGATTATCTGAGTCTATAGTGTATGTATCATAGATTTTGTTTATTAAGCTACTTTTCAACTCGGTAAATTGAAGAAAATGACTTTAATACATACAGTTTTTTTCTTATTGAAATGCAAATGAATTTGTAGTGATAAAATTGCCACATTGTAGAAATGAATTCTAATATTAATATGGCAATTTCAAATACTAAGTTTGTCAGAAGGTATAAACTTCCAGTTATAAAATGTCAGTCATGAGGATGTAAGGTATGGCACATGTAAGGTAAGTTAGTAATACTACATTTCCTACTTGAAAACTGCTAACAGATCAGATCTTAAAAATTCTCATTATAGGAAAATATTTTGTAACTATGTGTGGTGGTAGATGTTAACCATTAAATCATTTGGTGGTGATCATTTTGCATTATATACAAATGTTGAATCATTATGTACACCTGAAACTAATATAATGTTATGTGTCAATTAAACCTCAATAAAAAATATTCAAATTTTGTTGCCCTATAAGCTGTTAAATGGTTTTGCATTTATTAGTAAATTCACTTCCTTATCACTATTTATATAAGTATATTTACATATATTATGAAAATAAATAATTACAATATATAAGTATATATAATTAGATTATCCTCTGAACTGGTTTTTATCTTACAGATTCCTCATTAGTTAATAAGTTAAGTAAATTCATCAAAACATTTTCACCTCTATTTGAGGTGATTTCACCTGTTTGAAATTATGCTTTAACACAGTCTTTTAGGATTTTCCAAGCTTTACCAGCCTGAAATAACCCAGAACACTGTCACAGGGGTGGGGGCCAAGCTTCTCCAGCAATACTACAATTAGGCTTTTGTACTGATGGCAAATGCATTTGCTTTTTGAAGCTTTAAGGTTTTCAGACTCTAGGGCTACAGTTCATGAGACATATTCTAATAAAGATGACTGAAAGAAAAAAAAAAAACACTTTCCTTAAAGTCTGGTCAAAACACTACCACTTTACTTCTAGAACATCTCAGCAAGTGAGGTCCTGTATTTACATACATGACCGAACTGCCAGGGAAGTGGCCACAGTCATTCCTGTCTAGCATAAACTATATGTGCACACAGAGCAGAGAGCACTCCAATGTGACAAGGGAAATGTGGAGCAGAGCTTCAAAGACCCAGCTGTATGTGCACTTGGCTCACCTGCAAAATTTTCCTGTGAAGTTTCCAAAACAGAGGCAAGAATAGCCATTGGTGTCACTGATGCAGGTGGCCCCAATGGCATACTGGTGACTCTGGCAATTGTCTAGATCCACTTCACAGTTCACACCAGGGTATTCAGTCTCACACCTGCAGTGATAGGCTGCGACTCCACTGGAGCAGTTGCCATGGACACAGTGGTTTGATAAGCATTCATCAATGTTGAGCTCACAGTGTCTCCCCAACCATCTCCAGGGACAGGAGCAGTGATAAGAGCTATAGATGTCTTCACAGTTTCCTCCATGCAAACGGGCTAGAGTTACAGGCATTTAGCTGCAAACAGCCAGTGATGACTGAATTTTTAGAGATTTTGAGAAACTACTCTTTCTGTGGTTTATTAGTGAAGCCACAAGCATTTTCAAAGTAAGAGAGATAAATGCCATTAATTTCTATGGTGCTTAGACACCCTTGTGGGCCCTGTATATTATCAATAGCTTGGCCCCCTACATAAATGTCTGTATAATTCTTCAAAATGTTGAGGCTTCCAGTAGCAACTGCACTGGTCACAAGGGGTGTTTGGTTGTCCATTTCCATTTGCCACCTGGATGCCTGGGCCAAGGGGCATGTCATGGAAAAGGTCACTTGGTGCCATATGCTGTCATTCACTGACTGCAAACTCGTCAGACTCAGCATATAAAAACTGTTGCCACTTTGCAACTGAAATAGTAATCTGGAATTTTGAATGCTAATATTAAGAAACTCAGGTTCTTTGTCTGTATGCAATATTATCACATTTACTTCCCTTGTTCTGAAACCAAATGTGATATTGGTCAGATCTCTAGTAATATTTCCATTGCTCCTGAATAGTATTTCACTGCCTTGTGCATTAAGAACAGCATTTGTAATACCTAAAGACAGAAAGAAATATCAGCAAGTCAGTTAAATCTGTAATGCTTGCTTAATTATCTTTATCAGTATTAATGACCATCAGTTACTGCCATCATGCACATTGTTTGATACATGCTAGGCACTGTGCTAGTTACTTTTTTTTTTTTTAAGATTTATTTATACAAGAACTGAGGTATAGGTCAGAGGTGCAGGAGGGTGAGAGGATTCACCAGAGACAGAGTGGAGAGCAGAACAGGCAGATGGACTGAAAACACTGCTGAGGGGAGCAGTGGGCAAGACAGGAGAGGTCTGCTGCACCGTGTGGGTATCTCCCTGGCTGGCTAGGTTACTTTTATATTATTTCTGCTAGAGAACTCTTGATTATAGGTTTATTGTTATTCATTTTCATCCCATTTTATAGAAGAAGAAATTGAGACTCAAGTAAGTTAAATAATACTCTCATGATCATGTGACTAATAAATAATAAAGCCAGACTGCCAAAGCTGGGTGGTCTGATCTCAAAACCTAAGCCAGACATTTACCTTCTATATGTGCTGCCGAAGAGAGTACCAGACATTTACCTTCTAATGAAATTCTAGAACACACCAGTTTTATTTTTTGCTCCAAAAAAAACCATTGATAATGCATTTTATATATAAATAAGCTGAGCACAAAGAAATTACAAATAAAGCTGTGATGACACAGTATATTGGTAAATGAAGTCTGGCTTCTGATAGTTGGTCTGAATAGCATCCCAAATGACTGATATAACTACCTGGCAAGCTCCTATTGTGCCAATCTATCAACTGCAAGCTTAAAGCCAAGCTGCTTCATGTGGTTGGGCAAAATCAAACAAGTCAGTTGCTCAACTTAATGCCATTTCAGGTGTGAACATAGCACTTTAGGGAAATCTTAATGCATTTTTTTCTATTAAAGTGTTTTCCCAATTCCATAAAATCATTAGTTCATAGCTTGCTCTGTATCTTAAAACATCTAAACTATCTCAACTTATGATATCCTCTGATACATTAAGAAAACAGGAAAAATAAGACTTGCTCAGTTTTCCACCTAATCTGTAAGCCCAGCAATATCTGGATTCATTCCACTTTCTGTTCTGTATAATGGGCACACTGTCCTTGTTCCCTTCTCAGAAAACTCTTCCAGCCATGTGCCAGGTCCCGTTCATTTTCAGCTTTTTCAGACATTGTTTCCACCTGCCTTATCTTTTCCTCCCTATTTTGTTGTTTCCTAGTTATAATGTTATAACTGTCCCAATATTAAAAAATAAAAATGCACACAAAACTCAGACGCACTACCCTGACCTTCACCCACCCACTGCTTTCTTATTTCTCTATTCCCTTTCCCCAGAACAGTTCTCTTAAATAGTTTTATATTCTCATTGTTCCCATGTTGTCATCATCTCTTTTGTTTTTGATACATGTTGTTCAATCTTTTGTTCCATGCATTTCGCTGGAACCAATCTCGTAAAGGTCACAATGACCTCTATGTTACACTACCTAGGGGTCAATTTTCTAGTCTCACTTCATTCCACCTGTAGGCCTTAAAACACTGTCTCTTCCTCAGACTATTCTAATTACTTCTCATGTCCTTGCCTCTATTGTTCTGAAAAAACAACTTAAACACAATTTCTTAGCTTAAGACCTCCACCATTCAACATCACATCTATGAAAAGAAATCCTAAATCCTAAACATGGTTTAATTATGTGCTCTAGACATTTCCTGTCATTCTCTTCTTCCACATTCACATGATACAGCCACAAAAATTTCTTGCCGTTCCTTGAAGACTCCAAGTTTGATCCCAAATCATGTCTTTTACACTAGCTTATTGTTCTTTCCCCAGAGCTCCCCACAGCTAACTGTTCTTCAGCATTAAAATGTGTTCCAGTATCACCTCCTCCAAAAAGCTACCCCTGACTATCCATCATTCCCTTCCTGCATCCACTCTCTGTTCCATTACTCTGCTTTATTTTCATAGCACCTATTATCATTTTATTTTCACAGCACCTATAATCATTTGAAATGTTATTGCTCATTTGCCTATCTGTTCCTTGTCTTCCTCACTGAAACATGAGCTTTATGAGATCAGGGACCCATGAATAATCTTTAAAAATAACTCCTTCATCCTTAATTCTAGAAGGTGAGATGAGTAGAAACCACAGGAGAAAATTCAAGTGTATAATTCAAGTGTATAATTAAAATGTATTATTTAAGAGTATTATTAGACTGGATTAAAATTTTTCTTGCTTTTAATGTTTTTGACTATTAAGGCTTTTCCCACCAAACTTGGGTTTGGGATAAGGGAGAAAAAGATCAACAAGTACTTCTTCACATGTTTTAAAATGCATGTTAAAGGCCCAATCCCATTAGCTCTGTGACTCCTAATGGAAGAACACTGTTCGTACTGCTCAATGTAATTCATTTTACTAACACGCCTCAACACATCTGAAGTTACTTCTTGTGATCTGGGTAAAGACCGCGGTACACATAATAATATTTATTATAAAGTTCCTTTTTCTTCAGGGAATTTTATCATGATGAACACACCTGGGCTAATGTGGGCTGTAAATTTTGAAGTCTTGGTTTTCCTCTAGGATGTGGTGATAAAGGTGATTCCAGTGCTAATGGGAAACTCAGGCAAATGAGAGAGCTACAGGTTCTAGGGTGTGTTATTCTCTCAGAACCCAGTCTTCTTACTATATCTTACTTGGAAAAAAATTACAATAAGGTCATGAGCTCACACAGAATCAAAATTAAAGGCACGAAAGTGAATTGTAGGCTCCATTGCTGTCAATTAGGCAAAATTCACTCCTCCTATAGATTTACATTTACATTTTCTTTTCTCCCTTCATTAAGATAAGTCTTTTTGGGAGGTCAGAGGCAAACTGTCTTTTTCTGCAAAGGCAGTGCAGATCGGTGCAGATTCGCTTCCCTTCTCTCTGAGGCAGGGTCCAAATCCTACCCTGTTTTCTGTGCAATTGGGGAGCACATGCATCAGGGGGTTCTTGGGCTGCCACTGTTTTAAGAAATCCTATTCTGTTTTCTTTTCTTTGAAAGTGTCCAAAATGATATACACCCTTTTGTAGAAAATGACTTGGGACTATCAACTTTAGTATTTCTATCAAAAGATTAAAACTGAGTATTTAGAAAATTATTTTAAATAAAGGTTGCATTTAAGACTGTTGCTAGTGTGCTACTGTGACTATGCTGGGGGATAGGGATCAAGGGCAGGCATCCTATACTTCTAAACTACTAACAACCTTTTTTTTAAAGATTTATTTATTTTTATACAAGCTGGGGTACAGGCCAGAGGTGAGGGAGGGTGAGAGGATTCACCAGAGACAGAGCGGGGAGCGGAACAGGCACACAACAGAAATACACTGCTGAGGGGAGCAGTGGGCGTGACAGAAGAGGTTTGCTGCACCATGTGGGATTCTCTCCCACCCAGCGGCTGCTGACAGCTTCACAGCGCTGCATTCAACCCGCTGCACCAAACTACTAACAACTGTGTAAACCAATGGTATATCAATGGTACAAAAAATTGAAACAAACAGACAAAAGATTCTGTGTATATGAAAAACCAGATAACATTCTTTATGTAGACTCATCATGCTTTATGTAAGTGGGTAGTATAAAGTTCTTAAATAAGAACATAACAGTATATGTATTCTTCTAGAAAATTTCCCCAAATGTGTGTATGTGTGTAGTGCAACACATTCATATATCCTTTTAATATATGTTTTAAAAACAGAAACTTAGAAGTAAATGTATTCTCCTTTTCCCAGTTACTTTGGGACTGAGCCTGAACCAGAAGTTGGCAATACAGTCCTGATGTCAGTTTATCCTCTATGCCAGGTCATTATTTTAGTGTAATGTTTTCTAAGGTATTTTATGGTTTAATGTAAGCAGACATTGTACTTAAAGTCTAGGGCAGTTAAGTGAAAATACTGAGTTAACCTGAAGAAAAATAATGTTATTTTAATTACTTAACAAATATATGTGGCATAGTTCTAAGTGCCAAGACTCATGCAAGAAACCAAATGGGAAATTTTCTTCCCATAAAACTCATATTCGAGTGAGAAAGAGAGAATGAACAAGTAAACACATACACACAATAAAACATCAAGGGATGGCAAGAGTTAGGAAGTAAAAGTAAAATCAGGAAAGAGGACACTTTGGGAGGAAGCTGGATGAAGTGACAAAGGCAACCTGGGAGCTCTGGGTTGAGAGGCTCAAGATGTAGCAGGTGGTGGTGTGTGTGGGAACCTGCTGGAAGGGAGTAAAAGGAAGAACAGCATAAGGACAAACCTTCAGAGGGTTTCTCCCACTGTAAAAGGAAGTAGAAAAATTGGATGAGGGCCTCCCTGGTGGTGCATGTGGTTGAGCGCCGCACTGTGAAGCTGTCTGCAGCCTCTGCAGTGCAGGTTCGATCTAGGCTGGCCTGCGAGAATCCCACGTGGAGCAGCAGACCTCTCTTGTCTTGCCCGCTGCTCCCCTCAGCAGTGTATTTCGTCAGTCTGCCTGTTCTGTACCACGCTCTGTCTCTGGTGAATCCTCTCACCCTCCCATGCATCTGGCCTGTACCCCAGTTTTGGTATAAATAAATAAATCTTAAAAAAAAAAAGAAAAGAAATAGGATGATAGTGGGGATGGGGAGGAGGATCAAGGGAAATTGTGATGAGGAGATATGATAGGATGTTGACAAGCTGATGGAAACATTGATAATGCCGGAGAATGAGAGAAAAAAAATAGAGGCAAATACTTTGAATAAGGGGAAGAGATTGAATTCAGGGTAAACCTAGAGGGCTGGGTACAGACGGGACTGCATGATTTAAAGTAGGAAAGAAGACATTATAAACATTAGTGTGGTTAGTATTTAGGTATGTCAAAATTCTGAGGACAGTACTCAAATTGCTAACATTTGGGAAACTGTTCTGTGACACAGAAAATGAGCAGAAAAATCGGACTGAGGTGAATATTGACAGCAAACATTACTTGAGAGTCTAATGTGTTTGGCTCTTAGGATAATCATCATGCACATCTACCTGTAAGGTAGACATTTTATTCCTAATTTCCAAAGGAAGCCTCATATTATGGAGATTGTGTCAATTGCCTGAAGCAACATAGCTAATAAATGGCAGTGTACTAGCACATTTCCTCTGAATTCCCAATAAGAAGGAAAGAAAATCAAATAGTACCTGCTTCTTCAGAATTTACATTTAAATGATCAAGGATTTATGTTTGGTGTTGCTATGAATTCCATCTCCCATCCAGAATCCCAGGGGTAGAAGGAAGCATGAGGTTCATTAGATCTGGTTTTTTAGACAACTCAGATTAGGTTTGTGATATGATGTATGTGAGGGGAAACAACCACAAATTTCTTTGAGTATTCTGGGTTTTTTTTACTTTTTCTTTAATCCGAGTCACCTTGTGGAACAACTGAAAAGACCAACTCAATTGGATGGATAAGTTTGAACTCTACCTACAGTCAAATCCTTGAGCCACCACCTGGCACTGGGCTCTGGGAGGACACGGGCTGAGCTCACACCACTGAACTTCTTTGTAAGCCTTCCCAGCTGTGTTGGCAGGGCAGGAACATGAGAAATTATCCCACAGGGAATAGCAAGCACCTCCACTGTGGCAGGGGTTGGACTGAGCAGAAAAGAATTGAAAGGTATAAAAAGCACTGGCAACGAAAGATGGAAATGGTGATAGCAAGAGCTGTCATTTTAAAATGCTAATTTCCTGCACATTTACAGTTTAAACTATATCTTTTGGTCAATTTGTAAATAAAACAAAATGTTCTGCTACCATTTCCAACTCATTTTTCAAAGAGAAAGAGGGAAATAGAAAGGGAGAGGTGAGGGAGGGAGCGAGATGAGGAGAACAGAAGGAAAGAGAGGGGAGGGGAGGGAGAAATGGAGGGGAAGGGAGAAGAGAGATTGAAAAAGAGAAATGGATTATATAAAATTTATCACACAAGTAGGGTTTGAAAGTGTGTAATAATGTTCTCGTAATGTAAAAATTACCAGGCACTTTCAACTACACTGAATATTATTCGATGCAGCGATGATGACTCCTGTTTTAACAGTAAGGAAACTGAGGTTCTTCCAGTTGCCCAAGATCTTATCATGAAACCAGAAGAGTGAAGTTTGGTGCTTGTATCTGGGTTCCAATACGATGATCACTACAACCCTGTTCAGTTGCTCTGCCTCTGAATCAGAACATATTATTATGAGTTTTCACATGGTTTCTCACAAAGTATTCAAAGTAAGAGTATTTAAAACGAAATATCTGAGAATTCAGACTGTATTTAACTCTACTATAAACATATGGTTTAGGTTAGTTATATAACCTTCTAAACATGAGTTCCTTATCTGTAAATAACATAAAAGGCTGATAACAACAACCCCTGCCTTACACAGTAACCCTTACACAGAATTAAGTGGATCGATCCACTTTAATAGTGCCTGGCACTTTGGAAGTGCTCCTATAGTTATTTCGCAATGATTCCTTTTTGTATATTTAGAACCAAGCCTGGTCCATGGTTATAGGGGAATTCAATAAAAGCTCAGTAGATGTAAGTATATTTGCTTCTTTTTCTTTGGAAGGTCATGCAGAGTTGACAAATTCATATATTTAAGTAGCTTTTAGAAAAGCACACAAAATATATAGTCAAGCATGTTTTCCCAGAAATTTTATTTCAGAGAATTTCAAATCCCACCGCTAGAAGGTAGATACTGTTCAGATATTTTTCTTGGTAATTTACTAGAAGTACAAAACAATGGTAGTTGATCATTTAAGATAAAGTTAATGTATCTTCCAAAAAGAGTTAATTCAGTTAAACATCTGGGGTACCTTTATGAGTTTGGCAATTAAAATACTGATTTTTAAGGGAATTTTATTTTAGGGGGAGTATAAGTGTGTAGCTGGATTTACCTTGATTGGTTAAACAGATTTTTACAGCTCAATATAAATCCCTCTTTCTAGGAAAATATTGATGAATAATTCTCTGTGACTGATAGGTCAATAGCATCATCTTTATGTGCAAGAATATTATGAGAAATTATCTATTTCATAATCTACAATATGGAGATAGTTGGTAAGAAAAGTCCTACCTTGCACATGTCATTTTCTGGACAGCGTTGGGTCACATTGACAAGAACTGGATTATGAGATGAATTGATTGAATTTGGGAAGAATTCCAGATTTTGGTTGTTTAACCTTAGATCTTGGATACAGCCTTTGAAGAATCCCCCGTTAACCTCAGTTACTTGTCTGTCAGGCAGGCCACCAATGTAAAGTACATTTCTGAGTTCTCCATGTGGAAGCAGAAATAAATCCTAGGTTTTGTGAAGAATAATACAGTTCAATTTTATTTGGCTTGATTTTCAAAGATACCAAATGAACATTTCCATCACTTAGAACAAATTTTACTACTAACTTGGGAGAACTTGGATTCACCATTGCTAATCTGTCATGCTCTAGCCAGACACGGATGGGCTGATACGTGCTGTTTTCCAAAGCTAGAAGTAAGCCTGATGGCCAATGTTTTTGAACATGGAAAGGGTGAAGTTCTCCCCATTACTCTTGTCAAGATGGAAAACAGTATATCCAGTGTGTCATCTTGACCAAATCTTCCTGCCACATACTTTTCAATATCAAAACAGAGGAGGAGAAACAAAGTAAGAAGGGCCAGAAGCTGAAATTTATGTATCTACAGATGCAAATACATACACATATTTTTTTAAGGTTCAGGACAGGCATATTAATTAAAATGATAACTTGGCCTGATTTTCTGAACTTCTGAGTATGCTTTATTCTGAAAATAACTACATGTTGGTTTATTGTTGAGCCCCACTGCTCACTAAAGAGAAAAGAAGATCTTTGCACTGATAAACTTGCGAACCTTTCCATCGCTGTTCTAAAAATGTGCGGTTTAATGGAATATCAGATACTATTGCACTGGGAGAAAATTGGAGAGTGAGGACTCTTCCTGCAATATCTGTAAGCACACTATTCATACAGACATTATTTTTGCTATTTAAGGACTAATGTCATCATGCCTAATTATTCCTTACAAAGAACAGAAATCAAGCTAGTTTTTCAAATTCTTTTTGGAGTATGAGACCCCATATAACAATAAAAGGCTAGGCAGTTGAACAAAGGAAAAGGAGGAGTCTTCCTTCGGTGGTACTGGTCAGGGTAAGGGAATACATGGGAGATAGAAAAGTAGGTGCAAAACTGAGTAATGAACTGATTCAGAATTTTCTGTGGTCAGAGAAGATGGCAATGCACTACATGGCAATGTTATCAATGTGCATTTCCTTAGGAAAAGTATAAAGGTGGACCATGATCTTCAAAAACATTGATGGTGTATAGTAGGAACAAAGGTTCTTATCCTCCTGATGCTTATGTTATAGTTGGTGGAGACAAACCAGACAGAGATAAAGAGGTATATCATGTGGTAATATGTTCTCGGGGAGAAAATAAATTAAGCAGAGAAGGAGAATGGGGGTAGCAGAGGGGTAGGAGTAGAATGCAACAAAACAAAGAAAGTGACAAAATGAAATCAAAACAAAGCCTAGAAATACGACTGCAGAATTGAGGCTAGTAAAGGGGGTGGGGGTAGAGGTGGAAACAAAGTGGGGAGAGGACCCAGTAGTTCACAATAAAGGGATGTGGGTGCTGTGAGGTGGGTGGGGTGTGGTGATGTACACCTGAGGAGGTGTGAGCTTATTTCCCTGAATCATACGCAGTGCTGAAAACCAGTTTTACTCAATTAAAAAAAATACTCTGTAATTTAAAATGGATTAGTCAGAGAAGAACTCTCTGAAAAGGTAATATTTGAACAAAACCCGAAATAGAGATATTACTGCAAAAAATTCAAGAGAGAAATGATGGTGACTTGAATCAGTGGTAATGGTGAAGATGGTAAGAGGTGATCAGATTTTGGAAATACTTTGAAGATGGAACTGACAGGAATTTTCTGAGGGCAAGTTCATCTCCAGTGTTTTTGGCAATGGTGAAGAAAATGGAAGGAACACATTTAGGGGGAAATCAGGACCCATAGTAATGTAATATGCCCTCTTAGATACCCAGTTGGAAATGTCTAATCAGAAGTCTGACAGGTTCAGGGAAGATGTTGTGGGCTAGCTATAAGCATTTGAACTTATTAGTGTACATGTGACATTTAAAGCCATAAGAACAGATGCAATCATCAAGATAGTCAGTGAGAGAGAGATCAAGATAGTGAGAAAAGGAGCAGTCCAGAATCTGAGGCCCCAAATACTAGACATTTGGAGGTAAAGAGATAACAAAAGAGGAGCCAGTAAGATAGGGAGAGAAACTGAAGAGAGTGATGTCCCATAAGTCTGGTGAGGGAAGAGTTTATGGGCAGAAGCAGTGTTCAGCTGTGTTAACTGTTGCTGAGAGGTCAAGGAAGAAGAGGGCTGAAAACCGACCACTGAATTTTGCAATCTAGAAATCACTGAAGAACTTCACAAGGGCATTGTCTCAAAGATATGGCTGTCTTCGTTTAACATCCCTGTCCTAACCAGAAAAAGAGCAGACCTCATCAGGTTTAGATGCTGTTCTATGGTCCAGCTGAAGTTTGAGCAAAGGTAAGGCATATTTTAGTTTAGTTGAACTATAGTGAAGCTCGCTTAGGCAACCATCTGTGTTTGAAGACCTCCTGTACAAAAGGCGATATTTTCAGAACTGACTTGCTTTCCTACAGGAACACTGCATTTTGAATCTGCATTTGGAGACCACCTGCTCCAGGCAACTACAGGTAGCTTTCAAAGTGTACTGTTAGATAAAATAACCCGTTTGAAGAGGTTAACATCTCCGAATAGACTGTAGCACTTTCATATGAGATAAAATGCTTAATAAGAAAATGTGGCTCTTGAAGCTCCTGAGGTTTGAGAATATGCACAGAATCACTCACCCTCAGGGTGGTGGGGGTCCCTGCTGGCCATTCCAGGATGCCTGCGGCATCACTTTGTGGATCCAGATTAAAAGAGACAGAACACAGTGCTGTTTTTTCCTCAGAAGTTTGACTCTCCAGCAATCCCATTCTTCTTCAGAAATCACAAGCAAGTAGTCAGAGTATATGATTTGCTACATGATTTTAGAAAAACATTTGAAGCCACAGAGGACTTGTCTATGGCACATGATGGCTCTCATAGGAAGGGAGGATTTTTCACATGTGCCATTATTATGACATGAAGAACAACAAAAAATAGATGACAACTATTACAGGCTTTAATGATTGCTGGCCTGCAACAAAATCAAATTTATGAAGAATAAATAAATGGCTTAAATGTATCTGACTGGTTTAGAGTAAGAAGCAGGACACTGGTCCCATGATTGAGAATGATCCAAAGTGAGCTAGCCATAGAATGGCAAAAGTCACAGACCTTGCCAAAAGGTCACTGTGATATTAGAATGCAAAACAGAACATTCTAGAACATACTCTAGGAAGAGAGAAGTTATAGTATGTGTCTCTCTACATTGCCAGGCACATCTAAGAATGAGATGAGCAATCCAAAGCAAGCAACTAGCTGATGAAATGTCTGAAATCTAAGTCATGTGGAAACAAGTTTTGGGGAATTTTTGAAAAATGAAGTTAATTATCTATTCCTGAAGGTATACTAGCAGCAGTTGGGCCACTATACCTCCAGGTGTACACTATTGTGTACAATTGTGTACAACTACACAATAGTGTAGGATTAGTGTAAAAATAGTGTAAAAAAATGTAGTTGCAGAGTGAAGCCCCTTCCATATCTACAAAAGGGTAATTCTAGGCAGATAAGGTTTTCAAAATGTAAATGGGCGACTAAAGATGAATCATATGTAAATTGCCTCTACAAATTAAATACCCTCTAGCAGGCAAGAGGTCCATGAGACATTCTAAACATTATCTTGGAAGCGTCACACTCTTAGGCACAGCCAGCATCACATGAGATGCTGAGACATCTTTACAAACAGTTCTGGAACTAAGCTTCAGAAACAATTTTCAGAACTCTTCTGATGGAGACATTTGATTATTTTATGAAGATCAGCTTTAAAGTACTGGAAGCCCCTATGTCTTTCAGGTTTAATCGACCAGTTCTATCCTCTATGTAGGCTGCTTCTCCACAGGAATGGGAACTATGGGAGGAAAACACTGAGCCAAGATTAAGAGTCAGATCAAATTTGCTTTTGTGTTTTGTTGTGCTTCTCCTTCCTCTTGAATGTACATGTACAATGACAGGAAAACTTCATGTTCTCTTCACAGCTTGTAAACATCTTTTATAATGGGAATAAACTCCCCGACAAGCTTTCCTCATAGACAAGAGCATATGCAGAATATTTTAATTTTATGACTGAGAAATCAAATGAAATATATAATTTTCCTTCAACCTATAGCAAGAATATTCAGAAAAAGATTTGAAACAACACCCTCCCTATGAAGATATCTTTTTCTTTTTAATAGATTTTTTTCTTTTAAGATTTATTTATACAAGCACTGGGTACAGTCAAAAGCGCGGGAGGATGAGAGAATTCACCAGAGCCAGAGTGGGGAACAGAACAGGCAAACTGACGAAATACACTGCTGAGGGGAGCAGCGGGCGTGGCGGGAGAGGTCTGCGTGCCTCATGGGACCCTCGCCCATGGCCAGGGATCGAACCGGTGCTGCAGAGGCTGTGGGCAGCTTCGCAGCCCAGCGCTCAACTGCTATGCCACCGGGGAGGACCCCTATGAGGATATCTTTTGAAGCCAAGGATTTTCATAAGGGTGAAACAGTGCAGAGAAATAAGGGTAAGTGGGGGCTAGGTAACCCATCAGAAGCTTGGTTTAAAAACTTTGATTTTCCATGTTGGAAAAATAAAGAAATCCAGGACCTGTTTGGTTGGCATCTCTTGAATCTATTTACCAGGACACTTAGCATCACATGGTCAGTAGTACCCCCATGGGTCACTGCACTTGGAAGCCAGTCCAAACGAGTCAGCATCTGTTTGTTATTTTGTATATGTAGTAAAAATATTGCCTTGGGTCAATTAAGTTTTCTTCAAAAAGTGAACATTGCCTCAGTATAATTTCCCCTTTTTTTAAAAAAAAATCAGAGAACAACTTGCCCTTCCATTTAAAATATTGCATAGTGCTATTAGATGCCATATCTCATTGTCAAACAGGTTCATGATTTGCAATGAATACTGTGGTCAGGGGGGGAATCGGTGAATAGTTTCTAATAATTCTTAGCTAGTCCTACATACAATAGGGTATAGGCTAGGACTGGTTTTAATTTTGCTTCATAGAAAGCAGAGAAGCCTATTTACCAGATGTTGTACTACTTCAAGTTACTCTAAAATCTTGGGGTAAATTACAGCTGAACTTCAAAGCTGAAGGTTACAAGTACTTCTCAGAAATTTCCAATGCATGATAGTAATGAAAAGAAGCATGAATGTATTGATCACTATCAACAGCAATATTTTGAATGATGTTGGAAGTTTTGAGGAATCTGAAATACATTTCAAGCTGCGATTTGCTAGAGAAAATAGATGGATTCATTTATGGCATCTGCCAAGTGTTAGGGCTGCTACTGTCCGTTTTGTTTTTTTTTTCCTTAGGATGCTGGGGTAGGGTACCTGTTTTCTCCAAAGCAATCCTGAAAAATGTAACTTTGAGTATAAGTGGTGAGGAAAGAGCTAAACTTAAGTATGATTTTGGAGCCAGTGTGAATTACATAGAAAGGAGAGCAAGACAATAAATGTTTACTAA
This sequence comes from Talpa europaea, assembly GCF_964194135.1. Taxonomy (NCBI): domain Eukaryota; kingdom Metazoa; phylum Chordata; class Mammalia; order Eulipotyphla; family Talpidae; genus Talpa; species Talpa europaea. The sequence goes on from NC_140077.1 coordinate 79,469,020, forward strand.
GAACCTACTATGCACAGATATTGTGCTAGTACTTAGCTTTGACTAGTTTCATGTCTAACAGTCCTATTTTCCACCAAAAGAGTATTTCTCTTTTTTTTTTTAGGGAATTTCACATATTTTATTTATTTTATTTTAATATTTTATTTTATAAAATTCTTACATCATTTTTCATCTTTGCACAATGTATGCATTTTCATTATGGTTATATTCCCCATAAAATTGCACCCCCCCCTTATTTTGACTCTAGTCCTTCCTCTCCCCACCCCCCCACCCCCCATAGTGTGTCTCTGGTTTATAGTTGCTTGTTGATTTTGATTTTTACTTTGTATTGATTAGTCTTTATCCTGGTCTCCTATTTAAGTTTTCTAAATTCCTGCTATGAGTGATACCATCCAGTATTTTTCCTTTTCTTTCTGACTTATTTCACTGAGCATGATCCCTTCTAGCTCCTCTTTCAAATGAGTTAGCATCTGTTTCACAACAAATTTCTAATACATACATAAGAAATGGTAAAACTGTAATAGCATTTTGTAAACACCAAGATGAAAAAACATTTGGATAGGAGCTATTGACTTATTCTTCTTACAGGAGTAAAATCATGGTGTCCTACAAATCTACTCAAAATTAATTAATGAACATCAATAGCCTCTTCTTTTTTTATCAGTAGACCACCAGTTGAAGTGTGAGGTGTCTTATATCTCCTAACAGGCAGAAGAGTGGCCGATTTTGCTACTGCTCTACTCGGAGGCACAGAACTCCTGTATGCCCTGCCTTTTCTCACCTCTCAGACAGTTCAGGCCTCCATAGGGCCTGTAGCAGTCACACCGGTAACTAAGCCACAAGTTGATGCAGCGTCCTCTGTTCTGACAAGGTTGGCTCTTGCACCAATCCTTTCTCACACAGCCTGCCAAGACATTTAATGATAAGCCAGGTGAAATGTTCTCCAGGGTAATGTGGTTCGAGTCCATTCTAATGTCTTGGAGACAGCCTACAAAGGAAGGCATGGGTGGTATATTATAGATGTTCAGCAGAGCAACACCATTGCTGTTTGTTTCCACTGGCAAACCACCAAGAAAGGAGCTTTGTGGAGCACATGTTGATTGATCAAGTTCAAATGGAGAAGGAGCTTTAGTTGTGCATTTCTCCACACAAGAGCTGTCAAGTAAAGCAAGGGTCACAGCCTCTGCAAACATCATTTCCACTGAGTGCCAGTCTCCATTGCTAGTGTTGTGGGGAATGTACAGGAGCACCTTTGAATTATTGTTGACTTGGATCGATAAGTGAATGTAGCCACCGAACAACTCTAGCATTATAAACATGTTCCTGTCACCTCAGAAAAGTAGAAGTGCCATTGGCTACACAGTCTGAAACCTGAGGGTGAAATTGCAAACTGAGCCCTGGGCAGTGACTGAGCCACTTGGGATCACCAGGAAGCCATTGCCCTCAAAAAAGAGTGTGGTGACAATCTCACACAGGGACCCAGTGCAGCCAGGTAGACACAGGCAGCTGAGTCCATGTTGGCCATGTTGGAAGTGAGGGATGAAGATTCCATTATTTAGACACTGGTGATGGATACAGCCCAGGAGAATATTAGAGCAATCCCTTCCTCCATAAAATGCTCCAGAACTATGATCAAATGGACAATTGCAAGTATAATTCCCAGGCAAGTTCTCACAAGTACCACCATTTTGACAAGAGTTTGAAGAACATTCATTAATGTCTTCTTCACAGTGGAGTCCTGTTAAAGATAAAGACTAGGTTGAAATTATGTATTGTGAGATAAGAAATGGGAGTTTCAGGTTTATGACTGTCATGGAGTAAAGTGCGAAAACTTACCGAGGAAGCTAAAACTGAATATATCATTTTGCATATATTTTGCAGAGAAGAAGTATAATCGTGGCAGACCTGGAGTTCTCCTCCAGGAATAGATTATTTGCAAATTCAGTGGCTGTCTCAAACTCCAGCCTTGACTATCATAAACATGAAAAAAGAGACAAAGATTGCTCTTGGCAGTAATGCTGGATATTTATTTGGGGACTCCATTCTCAGAAGACTCAAACTGATAATGTTTTATTTGAATCTTAGGAGGCTGTCAGCAGGTTATATTTATTCACTTTCTGTGTCTTAGATTCCTTGTTTACAACATGGGATTAATGCTTAGTATTTACATTATAGGACTTTTAAAAGGTTAAGTGAATAGGATATATAAAAGACTCATAATATTGCTTGACATATAAAAACTTCTCAATAAACTTTGATTATTAGAAAATGATAATCAAAGGAATTACCTTAAAATGACAAAATTCAAACAATATTGAGATTATTTAGAAGGTGTGGGTGTGGGCATATGGAATGACCCTCAAATTGTATAACTACATAATCAGAGATTTAGTCAGACAGCATATTAGGCCAGACTGTGCTTTGTATGAGGGAAGGGAAATGTGTTTTATTCACCAGTGTATATCTAAGCTATGGCACAGTACCAGGCTCACATCTGGTAGTTGGCAATTAAATTGTGAATAAAGATGACCTTCATAAAATGAATACAATTTTTTGAAAATATTTATTTATTTATTTATACAAGCACTGGGTACAGTCAGAAGTGCCGGAGGGTGAGAGAATTCATCAGAGCCAGAGTGGGGAGCAGAACAGGCAGAAGGACTGAAGTACACTGCTGAGGGGAGCAGCGGGCACGGCAGGAGAGGTCTGCGTGTCATGTGGGACCCTCGCTGGTGGCCGGGGATGGAACCAGCACTGCAGAGGCTGCGGGCAGCTTCGCAGCCCTGTGCTCAACCATTGCACCACTCGGGAGGTCCTGAATACAAATTTTATAAAATATTTGATTGATCTAATGCAATGCCCAATGTGTCCTTTTTGTGTATACTTAAAAGACATAGATATCTGTGCTATTAGGCTTTTTAGGCAGACAACCATTGCCATTTATGTAGCATGCATTTAGAATCTTGATGGGATCCTATTGTACTTATATTTTACTCACTTTGGATGTCTTTCATACTAACATTATTAACCTAATCACATAACCAGAACAAAGTACTTAAAAAAAATCTCCCAATATGCCTTTAAGCATATTTAATGAGCAGGGGAAGGCATTCTCCACAAAAGACTCCAAGACTTTTCTATTCACTCATGGGTAACAGCCTCATGATCATCTATTAAAAAGTCCAAGGCAATTAGAATGGCGAGTCACAAATAATGATTAAAAGCCTCAATGCAATTTAGAATCAATCTTTCCTCATCTGCTAGGTCAGTATCAGACTGTCTTAAAGCAAATCTTGGAGGGTTTCTTCCCTTTTGTTTCCCGCTGTCCTCTCCCAGCTCCAGAACGTTACGCCTGGAACAGTTTAGAAAGTTCGATTTAGAACAGTTAGAAAGTTTTCACCTGACTTTTACTGACATGAGATGGTTCCATGCTTCCTGAGCCTGGCAGTTGCTTCAAGTGGACATTTGTTCTTGGGGCTTTTGTTAGTTACTTGGAGCCTCCTCTGATCTCTCCTCAGGCTAATAGGCCAGAGACCTATGAGGCAGATAAGCATCTCCTCTGTCCAGCTACTCTCACATTGCTCCTGCAATGCCCCTTCCCTATTGGTTTTCTGAGGTTGATTGTTTCTTCACTAACTGTCCTTGAGGTTTCTCTCACCTTCTGACAGGGCCTACTAGGCAGGGTTCCTTTTACACTGATCACTGACTGATACTTCTATCTTGGGTTTTCCATCTGGACCTTGGGACCCACGTGTCTTTGGCACATTTACTTTGGACGCATTTACTTCTGAGCACATCACAGAAGAAATTCTCTGTCTCCTCTTTCTGCTGCCTCAGATTGAGTCACAGGCTTTCATCTTTTGAGTCTCAAGCAGGTGGAGAATCTATTGTAAGTTGCCCATTTCTTCAGACCCCCAAATTTAGAGGAGACTGGCATATTTTTTGAACTGGCATTTTTTTTTTTTGAACTGTTAGAAGACCATCATGGATTCTCCTCTCACTCTTCTGGTGGTAAGAATGTAGGTCTAAGTCTAAATTTGAGGAGTGAGGTGCAATTCACAGAAAACACATTACCAAGTCACTCCAAGGAAATCCCTTTATAGACTAGTGCCTTCAAGTTGCCTCTCAAGAATTTTCACATACCCTTAAAATTACTAAACACTTCACATGCCTGAAACCTGTTATCTGCATTTATTTTGACATGCTGCATATATAGTCTCTGTCATAATTCACTTTGGTAACTGACACTAGCCATATGTTAACCTTTTAGTTGAAATTTCAATTTATTGTTTTCTCTAATTCATAAAATACCTCTCTGTGCCCTCCTCTCATAGAGGATTGTGAGAGATGAAAAGCAGAAAGGACATAACTGGCCTCAAGATGCTTACAATATAATGAAATAACAAAATATATCATAATAGATGAAAATACACTACACATAGCACATTTCTAATGAACATACATTATATAATAATTACACAATATAGGGCCTCCCCTGGTGGTTCAGTGGTTGAACGCTGGGATTGAGGTCAAAATAAGGGGGTTGCAATTGTATGGGGAATATAAAAATAAAATTAAAAAAATAGTGATGTTTAGGGCCTCCCTGATGGCACAAGGGTTTAAGACACAACCTATGAAGTTATCCACAGCCTCTGCAGCATGAGTTCGATCCCCCTGCCAGCCAGGGAGCAACTCACATGCGCCGGTTCAATCCCCAGCCATGGGAAAGGGTTCCACATGGTGCTCAGACCTCTCCTGCTGCGCCCGCCGCTCCCCTCAGCAGTGTATTTCGTCAGTCTGCCTGCTCTGTTCCCCACTCTGGCTCTGATGAATTCTCTCACCCTCCCGCGCTTCTGACTGTACCCAGTGCTTGTATAAATTAAAAAAAAAATAATTATACAATATAATTAGGAGAATATGGGAGGGGCAAACTCAGTAACATTAAAGAATGATGTATCAAAGCTTTAAAGAAAAGGTATTGAGTAAGAAGTAATCATAAATCTTCAGCTATGAAACCCTATATTTAAAATAAACAAAAAATATTGACTACATATTTACCATGTATAAAATACTATGGGTAACATGGGGTAATAACTGGTTCCATTAAACTCAATGAGTTTAATGAAGAAGTCAGGCAAATTTGTGAAAAATTAAACAATAGTGTAAGTCTAAACAATGCTGAAAAAATATTAAACAGGATATGACAGATTCTAAGAGAGGCATATAAACAACAGCTGCCCTGGTGTCTCTGGAGAGTGATTGTCTTTGAATGGGCTAGTTTAGGAAGGTTTTGTGGACAAAAGTTTAATAAGCTTTCACATTTGGATCAGATTGACAAAGTGGTATGTGAAAATAACCAAATAAACAAAACTCATCAATGGATAAGCAAAAGACATTTAGAGCTGACAGTGAGTTTAGCAATAGATCTGGTATGGAGGAATTATGTAGGAAAATCAAGTCAGAAAGACTGGAGAAAGTCTGGAAATTTAAAGTTTGTATTGTTCTATATTTACTTATTTGTCTGTTTGCTTGTTTGTTTATTAAGAAGGAAAAAATAATGTGTTAGAAGGTCCATCCAATCATTTATAAAGATGAATGCCAAAGATAATTAAGACAAATAGATGTTTGATAAATACCTCCTAGCACCTAGAACTGTATGCCTTGACAGTTGTAATAAGTCTTTTTTTCTACAACATGCTGCCTATAAGGAAAATAAAAAGAGCTGACACAAAATATGCAAAAAAAAAAAAACTTCAGAGACATTAAAAATCAGTATATATCTCTTTTTATAAAGATTTTTATTATTTATTTATGCATACAAGAGCTGGGGTACAGGCCAGAGGTGTGGGGGAGAGGTGAGATGATTCACCAGAGCCAGAGTGAGGAGCAGAACAGGCATATTGACTGAAGTACACTGCTGAGAGGAGCAGCAGGAAAGACAGGAGAGGTCTGCTGCACCATGTGAGTTGCTCCCTGGCTGGCAGGGGGATCGAACTCATGCTGCGGAGGCTGTGGATAACTTCATAGGTTGTGTCTTAAACCCTTGTGCCATCAGGGAGGCCCTAAACATCACTATTTTATTTTATTTTTATATTCCCCATACAATTGCAACCCCCTTATTTTGACCTCAAGCCCTCCTTTCCCTACACTCCAAAGTGTGTCTCTGGTTCATAGTTGTTTGTTGATTTTGATTTTTTCTTTCTTATAGTTATTCTTTTTCCTGGTCCCTTATTTAGGTTTTCTAGATTCCTGCTATGAGTGAGACCATCCGGTATTTTTCATTTTCTTTCTGGCTTATTTCGCTGATCCCTTCCAGCTCCATCCATGTTGCTGCAAATTGCATGTGTTTATCTTTTTTGAATGCTGAGTAATATTTCATTGTGTATATGTACCACATCTTCTTGATCCAGTCATCTATTTTTGGGCATTTGGGTTGTTTCCAAAGCTTAGCTATTGTAAATAGTACTGCTATAAACATAGGGGTGCAGGTGCTCTTTGGAATTGATGTTTCTGTGTCCTATGGGTAAATACCTAGGAGTGGAATTGCTGGATCATATGGAAGCTCTATCTTTAGTAGGTTGAGGAATCTCCACACAGCTTTCCATAGTGGTCGGACCAGTTTGCACTCCTACCAGCAGTGCAGGAGAGTTCCTTTTTCTCCACACCCTCGCCAACATTTGTTGTTGCTAGTTTTTTTAATATGTGCCACTCTCACTGGTGTGAGATGGTATCTCATTGTAGTTTTGATTTGCATTTCCCTGATTGCAAGTGATGTTGAACATTTTTTCATATGCCTGTTGGCCATTTGCATTTCCTCTTCAGAGAAGTTTCTTTTCAGCTCTTCTGCCCATTTTTTGACTGGATTATTTTCTTTGTTTTTGTTGAGTCTCATCAGCTCTTTTTAGATTTTTGTGATCAGTCCTTTATCATTAGTGTTGTGTGCAAAAATTTTCTCCCAGTCGGTGGGGTTTCTCTTTGTTAAAAATCAGTATACATCTCTTAAGACTTCATTGCAAAATAGCATAGGACATATAAGTCAATAACATACATTAATCATTCATGCAACATTTTTAAAGAGAAATGCAGGAAAATGTGCAATACGATTCTGAAATATTTAATGCAAAATGATTAAAACAAATTTTCCTGCAAAAATTATAAAAACATGTGATGTCGAACACTTTTTTTTGACAGTTTCTCAAAAAGAAGCCATCTCTTTTTTTTATTTTATATATAATTTACATCATTTTTTCATTTTTGTACAATGTATGCATTTTCAGCTTAGTTATCATCCCCATAAAATACCCACCCCCCCTTGTTTTAATTCTACTCCCTTCTCCTTCCCCCCGTAGTGTGTCTCTAGTTTACAGTTGCCTGTTAATTTTGATTTTTACTTTATTATAATTAGTCTTTTTCCTGATCCCTTATTTAGGTTTTCTAAATTCCTGCTATAAGTGAGACCATTCCTTCTGGCTTATTTCACTGAGCATGATCCCTTTCAGCTCCATCCATGTTGCTGCAAATGGCATGAGTTTATCTTTTTGACTGTTGAGTAATATTCCATTGTGTATATGTACCACATCTTCTTGATCCAGTCATCTATTTTTGGGCATTTGGGTTGTTTCCATAGCTTAATACTGTAAATAGTGCTGCAATAAATATAGGGGTGCAGGTGTCCATTTGAATTAATGTTTTTGTGTCCTTTGGGTAAATAATACCTAGGAGTGCGATTGCTGAATCATGTGGAAGCTCCATTTTTAGCAGATTGAGGACTCCACACAGCTGTCAAAAGCTCTATTATATTATATGGGCCATTCCAATTTAGTGATTTCAGGAAAAAAATATAGTGTTACCACAGATGATTTATTTTGTTTATTAAGATTGTGTATGTGGATATTGGATGGTGTTACTCATATGTGAAATATAAAGAAACAAAACAAAGGGTCAGACAAAAGCAAACCAAAAACACACCCTAGAAATCTGACTGTAAAATTGAGGTTACCAGAGGGGAAGGGAGAAGATGAAAAGCAAAGAGGAAAGGGGGTTTAGTGGACTGTGGTGGAGGGATGTGCGTGCATGGGTGGTGGGTGTAGAGGGGTCACATACATGTGGACAGATGTGAAATTGTACCTCTGAGTTATGTGAATCATATAGTGTTGTAAATCAATGTCAACCTCAATTAAAAATAATGAAAAAATAAAACCACTACATTTATTTAGGTCCTTTATAAAAAGATTATGTATGTGTATAGCATAAAGCACGTGAATGTTTCTTCAGTATCCACTCCTCTGTTCTATTTTGTTATTACACTGTTTTAAAGTTATGATTCAAGAGACACATACACCCTCTATACCTGAAATTTGTTCAGAACCATACTGTAGCTCAGATAAAAATACTAAGCCCAGAGGAAATTTGATTCAATCCATTGTGTGAAAAATATTCTGTTATCTTCAAACAAAAAACAAAATAGCTGCAAAAAAAAAAAAAAAAGCTTTGCATTTCAGTTCTGTTTCACTTGATTTTGCACTTCAAAAGTCACACTTTGAAACTTGGTGATATAGGTAAGTGATTTTTGGTTTTTTAAAGACAGACAAGTAGAAAATACAGCATTGCACATGCTCATGCTTGTTGTCTTTACTTTGAAAAGTAATTTCAGAGAAACTCAATCCAGTTCAACCAGAACTATCCTAATTGGCTTTGATCAGTAAATCATCAGAAAGGGATCTGCTTTTACTTCATCTTTTTTCCCTTTTCTTGTCAAAAGTAAATGATTCAATACTTGAGTTATGGTGAATTATAAAAACCTGCTTTGTACTGGGTGGAATGTGTTACGATTCCACATTATGTTTGCTTTCTCTCTGCCATGGTTAAAATTGATTTTACATTCTTTAGTAGTGCTCACTGTCATGTCTCACAATTTGTTATTATTTTTGTTCTGCACATTCAAAACACTATGTCAAAGGCCAAGTAAGTTACTGACTTGGTAAGACCTGACTTTCAAGACATTCTTTTATTTATCCCCCAACATTACTTTCTACTGCCCATCACATCAGTGGCCTGTATTAAAACATTTTTAGTAGGATTAAGATTAAAGCACTTTCAAAGCTTTCTCCCTCTCACCACTTCTTCAAAATCCCAATCCTGATTCAGGATTCAGCTCAGTTGGTACTCATCCCTCTAGAATGCCTTCCCTGGAAACTCTTGTCGGGCTTTGTCCTCGAACGTCCAATATAAGGAATCCAGCATAGACTGAATTGTATAGCTATTTATTGTTTTGTGTTTGTGATTTGCTTTCTTCTAACTGTAGTGTAAGACTTTTAAATGTGAATGCCTTTCTATTTTTACTTTCTTGTATTATACTATCTGTTACAGCACTGCACTGTATTCTGCAAACTGTACTATCTAAGAGTACCCAGGATGTGTTTTCTTTGATGAGGTGTGTGCCATACTATCATAAATTTTTAAACATAAAACAAACATGCAACCAGTCTTTCCTCATGTATAAAAGAACAGTCTCATGCCCTCCAAGGCAACTTTAGTTCTAATGGAAGGGTTCTGGAACTAGCATTCACAGATGTTAAAAGCATCCATGAATAGACAGTACAAGTTCATAAATTTCTTGAAAATACATGAAATATTTTGTGATTTGTTGTTATTGCATATTTCTAGAGAAAAATAAGAATAGCAAGTAGTGACTTTAAAGTTTAATATCATGGTGGTGATTGGGGACTACACCTTAGGGGGAGGGAAAGCAAACATTGTTTAAAAATGAACAATGATGTAAAATATATATAAATAAATTTTAAAAAACAGCATGGTGATGGTTCACAGTTGATATGGTGGTAGGAGAACTTTGGGGACTACACCTGAGAAACCAATACTGTACAAAATGAACAAAAATGTAATATTGCAAATAAACAAAATAAATTTTAATATCATAAGAACTTTTTAGTATGTGTGTGTGTATATAGAGAGGGGGGAGATAGTTTAAATGCGGATTCCTAGGAAGCATCTATAGACATTGAGATCTTATAAATTTTGATTAAGTCCAGAGAGGCGAATTTCTTTTTTTTTAAAGATTTATTTTTTATTTATACAAGAGCTGGGGTACAGGCCAGATGTGCGGGAGGATGAGGATTCACCAGAGACAGAGAAGGGAACAAAACAGGCAGACTGAAGAAATACACCCTCTATACCTGAAATTTGTTCAGAACCATACTGTAGCTGAGGGGAGCAGCGGATGAGAGAGGAGAGGTCTGCTTGCCATGTGGGTTGTTCCGAGGCCGGCGGGGATCGAACCGGCACTGCAAAGGTTGCAAACAGCTTCACAGCACTGCACTCAACCACCTGCACCACCAGGGAGGCCCCAGAGAGCTGAATTTCTTTTTTAACATCCCAGTAATCCTGATAATGGTGCTCCTTCGGTCTGCTCTAAAATTGCAAGTTTTTTTTTTTTTTTCTCCAAGAAAGTCCAAGAAACTCTGATTGAAGAAAATTGTTTCTTATATACAAATTTTATCTTCTAATTTAAATGTGTCAATTTTGGGGACCTGGCTTTGGGTTGACATCACTGTCCCTAAGCCATGACAGTGGTTTTCAGAACAGCAAATAAGTTGATATAAATTTCTTGTGAAAAGTCTGAAACAACTTCACCAAATATTTCTTTAAAATTACTATTTGGTCCAAACTCCAAGTCTCTAACATACTGTGGGAATCATACCATATGCTGCCTATTAGCTGATTACATTTCATTATGTCCTTAATAAAAGCAAAATAACATATTAAATCTGCAACAAAGAATTTCCATCCACAGCTTGTCATTCCTCTAATCATTTTTATATTTCATCCCGAGTACATTCTTAAGATTTTAAGTATCTTTTTTGGCATATTGTAGCTGTACACACATAGACTGACTTAGCTCCTTAATTGTCTTCCATACATTAATGAGAAGCCTACTCAATAAATATGGAAGAGGAAGGAGGTGTTTGGAAGCCAAATGTTCCAGAAATACTAATTAAATGTATGATACTGCAGGAGTTACTTTGTTTCTCTCAGTTTTGCCTTGTCAATAGTAAAACAGAAGTGACCACCTCTGTACTGTTTACCTCTAGAGGTTGTGAGAACTGAATAAGGCAATTATTATGTAAATATTTTGGGGAAAATATAAGATACTGTACAATGAAAGGATAATGTGTTTCAATGAGTTAAACTTGAAATTTTGGTTAAAAGGTAAAAATATCATTATTTTATAAATCAAGCTAATAAGGGACCGACCTCCCTGGTGGCTCAAGGGGTTAAGACGCAGCACTATGAAGCTATGGGAAGCCACTGCAGCACAAGTTCGATCCCCGGCCAGGGAGGTAACCCACATGTCACAACAGACCTCTCCTGTCTCACCTTCTGCTCCCCTCAACAGTGTATTTCAGTAGATCCTCCTGTTCTGCTCCCCACTCTTTCTCTGGTGAATCTTCACACATACACCCTGCACCTCTAGCCTACATCTCTTGAATGCATAAATAAAACAAATCTTAAAAAAAAATAAGTATCAATATTAGTGGTGCCTGACCTCCTCACAGAAACCTCACCAACATGAGGCAAAGTATGAGACAAGGCGGTGCCCCTATTGGGGTCTGTACTGATGAGGAAAGGCAGCATCTGCCATTCAGCTAGCTGCTTTTTACAGGTAGCCAGAATGCTGCTTTCCCTTCTATTTTTATACCTCATCTTGCTACGTGCCTTCAGAAACTGTGACTTACAGACAATAATAAGGCAAAAAGTGAAGAAGGACGATTATATTCTATGTAATGCATCCCACGAGTGCCACTGACACCAACGCCCATCCGAGAAAGAAAAACTGGCTAGAATTGGGGTTTTGCCTGAATTCCATGGATATGAAGCATCCGTGAAATAAGTAAGATCCCACTTCAATTTAGCAATATTATAACTGATTACCAGCTACCTGAAATTGAACAGAAACTGTCTTCTTACTATTGTTATGAGGGGGCTAGCCCATTACCCAATATAGAGTACCATGTGCAACAATTGCCCTCAGATTTTTCTGTCGGCAAACATGGGGTCTAGTTGTAACCTCGCTAAGCGGATACAAGACAGAGAGGGAGAGGGAAAAGGAGAAGGAGACAGGGAGGTGCAGGGGTGGGGCGGGGGGGAGAGAGAGAGAGAGAGAGAGAGAGAGAAATACCATACCAATATCAGAGTGTCATCATGTATAAGTTAGGGTAATTTGCCATCAAGTAGTATAACACCTAAAGGAAATTTGTTTAAATAATAACATGTTTTGGCCTGTATAAAGAGCAAATCCAAGGAAAGATATTGTCAGCTATCCACCATCTCTCCACTCTGTGAGGTGTCAATAATAGGGGGAAGGAGTATGGAGTATAAGGAAACTCTACACTATCTATGAAAGTAATTCTGTAAATGTAACAATTCAAAAATGTGAATGTTTGCTTATTAATCATTCAAGGAAATAGAAATCAAAACCACAGTAAAATTACCACCACACAGCTACTAAGAATGCTATTATCAAAAAAGCAGAAAGTAACCAGTACTTGGGAGTGTATGGAAAAATTTGTGCACTTTTGATTAGAATGTAAAATACTATAACTACTGTGGAAAACAATATGACAGTCTCCTCAAAAATTAAAAACAGAATAAACATATAATCCAGCAATCCCACTTTAGACATATACCAAAAGGATAAAAGTAGGATCTCAAAGAGAGATTTATACATCCACATTCGTAGTAGCAATATATATAATAACAAAAAGGTGGAAGCAACCCAATGGGTGTCTGAACATACAAAATAAAATGTCTGCATGCAATGGAATGTTACTTAGTCTTTAAAAGGAAATAAATTCTGATAATACTACAATATGGGTGAAAATTGATGATGTGATGCTATGTGAAACAAGCCAATCACAGAACAAATTCTATATGATTTCCTTTATATGTGTTACCTAGAGTAGTCAGATTCATAGACAGGAAGTAGAATGGGAAGTTGTTTTTTAAAGTGTATAGAGTTTCAGTTTTGCAAGATGAAAAGATTTCTGGAAATTGGCTGAAAAACAATGTAAATGTACTTAACACTATTGAATGCATTTAAAATGGCTTTAGAAGGTAAATTTTATTACAATTAAAAAATTAACAAAAAATTAACAAAACAAAAATTAACAAAATATTAACAAAACGTAGTTAGAAAACCCCTTAAAGGAAGCAACTCAAGATTATGATCATTCTGGAAATAAAGAAGGATTTAATGCGAGGAAATTTGTGAATAGCATACATCAGTATATATAATTTAAAAAGGATGATTCTTTTAGTAGGTACTAAAGCTCAAGTCAATAAAATTCAACCTCATTTGTAGAGAATAATATTCTGTTAAAATTGTGAGCTGGAAGCATGTATGGTCAGCATAAAGTACATCTATAACCACATATGTATATAATTGTAAGTGATAAAATATATTCAGGAACTGAAAACAGGTCATTATTTAGTTTAAATAAATATACATTAATTACTCTTAACAGAATTACATGTAAGTGTATCTTTGACAACTTGTCAATAGATTTGGTCCTTTCAGTAAGAGTTGAAACAAAAACTATACTTATTTTCGACAGTTTGTTTGCAAACAAAATGTAATACATTTCATGCAATATAAAATTGAATCATCATATTAAGCCCCCCAAATCCCTTAATATTAAGTCATTTTATCTTTTTTTAAATAATTCTGAAAGGTAGACAAATTTATATATTAGGAAACTAAGTCTTAGAAAGGCTAGTGGCTGATCTCTGCAAGTGGCTGATCTCTGTCCATGGTATCCCAAAGGGAACTGTCCTTTCATTCATCATGCTACTTCATGTAAATTTCATCTGATTTATAAAACCAGAGAATTAGCTGCAGCATTCCATAGTCCATCAAAAGTATAGTTATAGAAAATCTAGAGGAGATAAAGATAAAAGAGTAGGGCAGGAGGAGAGACAGAAGAAATATATCAAAATAATTCTGTGTGTGGGAATAGTCTTGTTTTTAATTTTTTTCATTCTTTCCTTTATTTTCCAAATTTTCTGCAATGAGTAAGTTTTATTTTGATTCGGCAAACTTTAACAGACTTATTTCAAAACAGATATGATTGCAAGTCTCTGGGAGCCAAAGTGAAAAAAGAAGTTAAATCAGGCTGGATGAGGATGAGAGTGAGATACCTTGTACATCAAAGTATTGCTGAATAAGGTTTTTGTTTATTTTGATTGCATAGTTTATTGTTTACTCTGAAGAAAAACGCAGGCTATGTTTGATAAGAGGAGTAGACATTCAAGAATTTAGCTAAGTGTGTAATGCTTCATCAAAAAATCTATATGTAGTTCACTATTTTAAAATGTTCTTTTCCTTCTGGTTTTATTCTAAATTCAAAAATCCCTTACCTCACTTTACTGACAGAATGCCATGGAGAATATACTGTCATCTAGTGGTAATTCAGGCTAACTACAGAGCAATTGATTGATTACTTCACCTACCCACAGAACAAAAAAATGTTGAGTACTTGCTGTTTATTAGACATTTTGTTAAGCTTTTTGGTTTTAATGATTTAATCCCCTTACATGGCGGGCAGAATTCTTTTATGCCTCCAATGATCTCCATCTCCTGCTCTGCCCACTCTGTGTAATCCCTCTTCCTGAGTCTGGGTTGGACTAGTAATTTGCCTTTACCCATTAGAATACGGCAACAGTGATGAGATGTCACTTCTGTGATTATATTACAAAAGAATATGGCTTCCATTTTGAGATCAAGTGAAAGGGCAGACTGGCCAACTGTAGGGTAAGTGAATTGGTCAGGCTTTTTACACCACTAGCTTCTGTGGCTATCACCCGTGGCCTTGATTGTATTGATGCAGAAGATGCTTGGGAGCGTGGGTTCGGGGCACGCATGCCTGATTGTGGACACCAGGAGTATGGTGTGGGCATGCGTAAGTGTGCACACCTGAGCCTGGAGGCCAAGTATATAAATAGGGCTACGGGGGATGTCTGTGAGAGGAGTGACTATAGAGCGCTGAGAGAAAGTAAAGATTCGTGGTTGCCTGCCTGCCTCCTTGCATGCCAGCCTCCCTGCCTGGTGTGTCTGTGTATCTGGTTCCCTGAAAGAGCAGTAAAGCCTGGAAAATCCACTGAGGGCTTTGGGACTCTCCTTTATCCGTGTGCCTGAATTGACAGTGAACCTGCCCATTGTTGCTGGCACTAGATCAACACTTTGCCGAAGACTCAAAGGAGATGGCTCTAAGGATGTTCCATAGAAATGACGAGGTAATAAATGGATGTCACTTTAAGCTGCAGAGTTTGGTGATAACTTATTGTGCAATAACAGATAACTAACACATCACAATTTAATGACCTGAAAGTAACATAATAGAATCATTGTTATATCTTTGATCTTTGTCCAAAGGTTGAAGGTTGGTTCCTGATTCACAGCTTTCCAAACTCTTGAATTTTTTACATATTGAGAATGATAAAGGTGAATCTTGTTATGTGAATGATGTGACTTTTGGGAAGCCCCTAAGGATGGGGGTTTGTCGCCTAGTGAACCAACCATGTGATTAGAGTGTTGGAATCTCCAGATCTCCAGGGAAGGGAGAGGGGATAGAGGTTGAAGTCAGATGCCAGTGGCCACTGATTTAACCATTTGTGCTGGAGTAATGAAGCCTCCACAAAAATTAAGAGGATAGGACTTGGAGAGTTTCTAGGTTGGGGAACCAGAGTGTGTCGACCTGCCAGTGTGCTGGACCCCAAGGTCCCTCAGACAGAAGCTCCTTTGTTTTCAGGACCTCAACCTATGTATCTCTTCATTTGGCTTTTGATTTGCATCCTTTATAGTAAATCTATAATCCAGAGAGTAAACAGGTTTCCTGAATTCTGTGAGCCTGTTTAACAAATTAGTGGAGTCTGCAGAGGAAGGCATGGAAACCTTTGATTTATAGTCAGATGTTTAGAAGCACAAGTAACAACAGCCTGGGGCTTGTGGCTGGTGTCTGAAGGGGACAAGGGTGTTGGGAGACTGAGCCCTTACCCTCTGGAATCTGATGTTTTCTCCGGGCCAACCCCAGACACCCTGATAGAGTCTGGAAATTGTTACTGGGTGGAAGCCTCCACATATACACAAACTACAACTTGCCTTGAGACACCAATTTCTGTGTCAAACTGAATAGACATTGAGAAATTCTGCTTATAGGCTAAGGAGGTAGAGGAAGTAACTCTTCATGACACAAACTACTGATCCAGTATTTTTCACTTATTCACCCCTCCATCTGCATATTATTTCATAGTCTGTCATTCTGAGCTTCAGAGCTGGCTCCTATACTTGTTTGAAATAACATCTTTGCTATCTCTCAATTTCTTCTCATTTGATTTTCTTTCCAAACTTTTCCTATACGCCTAGTTCCCTTTGATTTTGGCACATTTCAAAAATATCATATCTCTCTCAGGATCTTGCACTAAAACATAAAGGCAAGCAACACCCATGTCATTTCTTCTCCTGGCTCTGGTCGTTATTCCAACCTGGAGGAACCTAGCACCTGGGATCCCTTAACAATGTCTGCACGCTGTGAAACTCATTCTGTTTTACGAAATAAAGAATAGAAAGTTGACATGGCTGTGAGTGTGTGTGTATGTTGTAAATGTGCAGAGCCCCAAGAACTGAGGCCCACAGAGAGGGTTTAAATAGAGGGGGCATGGAGGAAGGGGCAGAGCATAGAGTTCTGGGGATTGTTTAAAGATGAAAAAGCAAAGGTATAGAATCACTGCCTAATGTATTCTTCATAGTATTTTGCTCATGTTGCAACTGGGATCTTATTTCAAAATAAATCTAATCTTGTGAAGTAGGTCCCTTTTCTCCATGGGCATATGTCTCAAGCCCCCTAGTGGATGCCTGAAACCTTAGATGATATCAAACTGTATATATACTGTTTTTTCCTAGACATGTACATATGATAAATTATGCACAGTAAGAAATTAACAACAATAAAATAAATATAACAATATACTATAATAAGTTATGTGAATGTGGCCTCTCCTATCTTATTCTTATCAACTTATTTTAAGTTCTCTCTGTTTCTCTGTCCCTGTCTCTCTGTCTCTGTCTCTCTCTGTCTCTGTCTCTCCCTGTCTTTCCCCCTCCCTCTCATTCTTGCTCTCACTCGCTCTAGTATCTTATTGTAAGTGATATTTTCAGGCTATGGTTAACAATAGTTAACTCAAACTGCCAAACCAAAACCTCAGATAAGGTGAAGATGAACTATTGCAGTGTCCCATTAATTTTTATAGTCCTTTAGTGCATATTATGTAATCTCCTAAGCAAATAGGAGATTATCAAATACACGTAGATCTCCATTAGCATTTCTGTTAATTTTGGCTTTAACATCAGACAAGTCATTTAACCTGTGAGGCCCAAATTACCTTCTCTTTGCAAGGATAATATAATAACTACACACCAAGGCTGATGTGAGAACAAAGTAATATAACGATATTTCTTGATTGCTGAGTCAGAGTTATTTATTTCTCTGGTTGCCTTAGGAACTGACCAAAGCAAAAACACAGAGATGTTACTTGGAGACACCCCATCTCATATGAATACAACCAAATAGATGAGTTTTTCTGGTGCAAAATTGAATTTCTTAGAATGGTATAGACCCATGTGCTGAAAGTGACTTTAATCAAACTTTAAACTGAAATCAAGAAATAGTTTTTGAGGGCACAGCAGGTTGAGCGCAACGCTGTGAAGCTGTCTGCAGCCTCTGCAGTGCTGGTTCAATTCCCCCCCACCAGCCAGGGAGATTCCCACATGGTGTGGCAGACCTCTCCTGTCACACCCGTTGCTCCCCTCAGCAGTGTATTTCAGTCCTTCTGCCTGTTCTGACCCCTGCTTTGTCTCTGGTGAATTCTCTCATCCTCGCATGCCTCTGGCCTGTGCTTGTGTGCATGAATAAATAAATCTTTAAAAAAAAATAGTTTTTGAAAGGCAATAGCAAAAAAGCACATTAAAGCTTAGGGTTACTAGAATTTTTAATAAAATTATAATTTATAACTATAGTAAATTGATGCATAATTAATTTTATTAGTTGGCACAAGACTAAGTAATTTTATAATACAGATATATGTATAATACCCCTTAAAACTCTACAAATTTGTGAATTTTTTTAGAAATTTACATATAAAAAGATTTTAAATAATGGGTTATGACTGGAATAAGACAGCATAACCCAAATTTTAAATTACCCTGTTTGAAACATGTTCTGTAGTGTTGCTTTAAACTATTTGCACAACACTATTGAGAATTCGATTATTTGAAATGCTACAAATATTTGGACCATTTTAAGTAAAATAATAGTCCATTT
This sequence comes from Talpa europaea, assembly GCF_964194135.1. Taxonomy (NCBI): domain Eukaryota; kingdom Metazoa; phylum Chordata; class Mammalia; order Eulipotyphla; family Talpidae; genus Talpa; species Talpa europaea. The sequence goes on from NC_140077.1 coordinate 79,487,412, forward strand.
TTTCCATTGATTTCACCTTTTAAAAATGAATTTTCATCCTTTGAAAAAATGACTACCTTTAGGCAATTAGCAAAGCTACAGCTACCTGGTACATTCATCTAGACTTGCTAAGGAAAACTGAAAACAGCTCAGCTAATTAATTGCAAACACTAGCTCCTGAACAACTACAGCTATCCCTCCTCATGCTCTGCTGTTGCTAGGCTCCCCTGTTCTTTACCAGATCTTCTTCACCTAGCATTTCATAGAGGTTGGGATCCTGGAGTCATTCATTTAGTAGCAGCAAAATGGACTTTAAGAAACAATAGTTGATATTAGTACCCATGACTACTTTAGAAGGGAAGACAAAACATTGAGGAAGCAATGCTATTTTTTGTCTTGTGTTCATTTTTGTGTATTTTATATGTGCTTTTTAATTTTAATACATTTTTATCCATTTTTAAACTATAAAAAAGATTTAATTCAATAAAACCCTAAATATATTTATGTAGTAACAGAAATTCTCATTTAATTAACTAGTATATGTTTGAAAACTATTACATAGTTCAGAAACTACTGCATAGCATACATATTTATAGATAAACATGTACATATATATTCATTCATTCCCCAGGGCACAATAAGTACCTTTTCCCTGGGCATTAATTACAACAGGCGCCAAGTTTAAAGGCTGCCTGCATTTGTAACCTGATTCCTTACTTAGCTACTGTTGCACTAGCTCCTGAAAATCAAATTCCTAAATCTTTGGTTGTACCTTCTCATTTCCAATAGGACTTAATTTCTTTGTGAGGCAACATCCTGGGCGACTGAAGATTCATCCAAATTTCAACTCCACTGCACATTTTACATTTGATCCACAGAATTTTTAAATTATATTTTGTTACGAGCACTGTGTAGTCATATTGATTGATTTAATATGTAGAGACTGTCAAGCTCATTTGTTCCATGTTTTATGAGAAAATTGTTTCATGAAGACTATTCATTTCATTTCCCTTTCCATGTTTACTTTCTTGGGTTCTTTCTTGAAAGTCAACAAGAGTTGCTAGAAGAGTTTTGAAAATGAATCTTGTTAGATATTATACCAAAGAGAAGCTATCATTCTAAATACCACCATGAAATGTGTTTCTTCCCATTTGGGCTATTTTCAAAAAAACATTAAGTATATCTTTTCCAATCTGGACAACTCCTAAGTTGATCATTTTTATACTGTGCTTAAGCACACAATTCTGTATATTTTCAGTATAACATCTCTTTACTGCTCAGAGTGTGTTAAAGCAGAAAGGATTGAAATATGAAAATTATGGAAACAAATTATTTGAGTTATCTTCATAGCATTAGTTCCTATCCAGTTCAAGCCTTATTCCAGCTGTCTGTAATTATGGTCCTGCTAATCTGCAGGTTTTCTCATCCAGCTATGCAATCTCTGAGGCCTTAGCTAGAACAAGATGTTAGGAGCCATTTTTCTTACTTACAAATGGGAAATGACATACATATAACATATGTAAAATATAAAGGCAATTTCAATATTAAATTTTAAATTAAAAAATACATACAAATTTGTGCTTGAACACTACTTGTCACCTACTATATGTTACTGCGAATGGGTCTATTATTCTTTCTCACATTATTATTATTATTATTATTATTATTATTATTTGTGGGACCCTCGCCTGTGGCCGGGGAACGAACCGGTGCTGCAGAGGCTGCGGGCACCCTCACAGCCCAGTGCTCAACCGCTGTGCTACCAAGGGAGGCCCCTCACATTAGTTTTAATTAATTTTTGTTGCAATATAATTGATATATATTAGTTTCAAGAATACAGTGTAATTTTTGATATTTGTTTATATTGTGAAATGACTACAAGTCTAGTTAACATCCTCATATATACACAATTATTTTTTGTATGATAACTTTTAGATTTATTCTGAGCAGCTTTTAAACATGCAAACTTTAAAGTTTGCAAGAATGGTCTTAAATGATGGTTCTTAAATATAGTAGCCATGCTGTATATTACATCCCCATAACATTTTTTTCACCTAAAAACTTATTTTGACCTCCTTCACTCATTTTTCAACTCATTTTTCACACAACCCTTCCAACTCTGACAACCACCAATCTGTTCTCTGTATTTTCTTTATCCATTCATCCATTAATGTACACTAAGGCTGTTTCCACATCTTAGCTATTTTTAAATAATACTGCAATAAGCATGTGGGTGCAGATAGATATCTTTCCAAATTAGTGTTTTATTTTCTTTGGGTAAATATCCAGAAGTGGAACAGTGGCATCATGGTATTTCTATGTTTTAAATGTTTTGAGGGACCGCCATACTGTTTTCCATAGTGGCCGCACCAATTTACATTCCCACTAACGGAACACAAGGACTCCCTCTTCTCCACATTCTCAGCAACTCTGGTTATTTCTTGTATTTTTGATAATAATAGTCATTCTAATGAGTATGAAATGATATTTCATTGAGGTTGTGACTTGCACTTACCTGATGACTAGTGATATTGAGTACCTTTGTACAGATCTACTGGTCATCTGTGTATCTTCGAGAAAAAAAAGTCTATTCAGATCCTCTACCCATTTTGTAATTGTTTGGTTGTTGTTTTTCCTATTAAGCCATGTGAGTTCTTTAAATATTTTGGATATTACTCCCTATCAGATATAGTATTTGCAAATATTTTCTCCCATTCCATAGGTTGCCTTTCATTTTGTTGATAACTTTATTTGCTGCACAGAAGCTTTTTAATTTGATGTCATCTCACTTTTATTTTTGCTTCCCTCACTTTTGCTTTGGGTGACACAGATTTAGAAATAACCACCAAGATAGTTGTCATGATGCGTACCACCTATATTTTCTAGATATTTCATGGCTATGTTCAAATTTTGACCATTTTGAGTTAATTTTTCTATTGTAGTATATGATAGTGGTCTAGGTTCCTTCCTGGCATCTGGCCATCCAGCTTTCCCATAGCCATTGAGTAAGAAGACTGTCATTTTCTCACTGTGTATTCTTGGATTCATTGTTATAAATTAATTGGTCATATATACACGGGTTTATTTCTGGAATAGCTATTTGGACCCACTGACTTATGCCTCTGCTTATAAGCTAATACCAAACAAAGCTAATACTAAACAGTCTTTGCCCACTAGTTTTGCAGCATAGTTTGAAATTGGGGATCGCTATACCTCCAGCTTTTATCTTTTCTCAAGATTGCTTTGAATTCTTAAGGGCTCTTATGGTTTCATAGAAATTTTAGGATAGATTGCTGGGTTTTCTTGTGAAAAATGTCATTGGAATTTTGAGAGGATTTGCATTTAATCTATAGATTGCTTTGGATAGAATGGGCATTTAACAATAGTTTCTTCCAGTCTATGAGTATGGAATGTCTATTGATTTGTGTCTTCAACTTCTTTCATCAAAGTCGTTTGTTTCCAGTGCACAGGTGTTTTACCTCCTTGGTTAAATTTATTGCTAAATATTTTATACTTTTTGATGCAATATTTCTGAGATTTTTCTTAAATTTTGTTTCTCCCACAATTTGACTCATCAGCTCTTCTTAGAAGGCTTTTCTCTAATGGTGGTGCACTGCTGGAAACTAGTTAATTTCGGTTATAATAGACAAAAGTCAGTCATTTGGATGTGCAAAACCCAAAAGGGAAATTTACTATAAAGTTTCAGTATGCAACTATCAGAAGCAAAAATGTCTACTAGTCTGTGCAGTTATATATGATGCACACTTTGCTTGTTATCAAGAAGCTACAAGGCAACTGTAAACTTTCTTTTCCATTTGAACAACTTCTGATGTAATCATCTTCCATTACAGTGACAACTCACAGCAGAAAATTGGTTTGCTTCTTTTATACTCTTCAAAATGATACCATTAAACAACTCTTTTGAAGGGATCAGACGAAACATCAAGAAATTTATGAGACTCTATCCAGCTGTGGATCCTTTGTCTCTCTATCAAAGTTGGGTGAAATCAGCCTTTGGGATCAATAGTTATTACAGAAGGTTGGACAGGCCAACAAGGCAAATGATTTTATAAGGTTTCTTTCCTGAGGATACCACACTAAAAACAAATTTGTTTTCACTCCAACAACCTCTTAAGGGAATTTCAGAGTGTTAGCTGTTTGATGAATACCACTATTAAGAGAGATTGGGATGTTCCTAATATGCCATAAAAGGAATTTTGTTTCTGGTCTCTAGGTGAATTTTTTTTGCTTTGCCTAATTGCAACTGGCATGCAATTCTTTGTGCTGTCTTCTATGAAACTGTTGCTGTCTTTCACTCTTGCCTGGGGAAACTGTATTTTTGGAAAACATTTAAACAATTCCTAGGATGATTTTTTTTAACTTTTTATTATAAATCTGCAATGGATAAGAAGCTATATTTGTATAACCATATTGTTAAATCCTATCATATCATATTCTTAAAGGCCTTGAGCTAGAAAATGATAGTTTTAACAGAAAGTCTTTACCTAAAAAGAGATCAAGTCACCAAGAATCAAGGAGAAACTCTCTTGGGTAGTCCTTTCTATGAGAAGGAAAAAAGGACATTTAAATATTTTAAATCTGTTTTCTTTCTTTTTTCAGCTTTATTGAAATATATGACATGCAACCTCATATAGGTTTAAGGTGTACATCACAATGGTTTTATTTGTGTGTGTGTGCATGTGTGTGTGTGTGATTATAAGAAAGTTAACATATCAGTCATCTTATACACTTACCTTTTTTTCAAATGGAGGGAGAATATTTAAAATCTAATCTCCTATCATTTTTAAAATATATAATAGAGTCTTGTTAACTATAGTCACCATGTTGAACACTAGATTCCAGAACTTGCTGATCTTATAACTAGAGGTTTATATGCTTGGTCCAATTTCACCCAATTCGGGAAAATTAAATACTCCCTAAAAATGGTGATAGTAATACTACTACTAATAATGGCTTATTCAAAATATATTATAATTAATAATAACATAATATAGAAACTAATTACACTGATATGTTCATTTAGTATATTATATTAATATTTTATATTCATAATATTTATTATAGTATAATAATTTGACATGTTGTTATAATTGCTCTTATAAATAACCTGTACAAGTTGTCAGGGTGATATGAGAAAAAAAAAAAACTGAAAAAGGAGAAATACTTAAAGTGTTCCATTTCACAATTTTTGGTCTTAAATCTAGACATATACTTTCCTGATAGAATATTAAAGAGCATAACAAGGCAAACTTTCAAGAAATGCCTCATTTATATATTTACATTTTTTAAAAAACACTGTGTTAGGGAAAGCAATCCTTTCTACTCTATAACTTAAAATTCAGTAATCAGTAACATGATTTTAACAAATGATAATGTACAACTGTACAAATAATTCTACTAATTAACAATAGCAGTATGTCTCAGGGGCTAGTTGTGATATGGAAAAAAAAAAAAGATCTGCAGTAGCAGCATTTCAGTGGAAAATTCCCTTTTTAGAAACAAGTTACTTGAATTAATGAGCTTAGCTGACTAAATCATATCCATTCCTCCCTGGAAACTCCTCAGATAGAAAATCCTTCAAAGGTTTCTGCTTATCCTCTGAAGTGCAGAGCAATTCCCATTTTATTAAAAGTCTCACCACCTTTAATGAAGGAGATTAGTTTTACTTCTACTTTTCACTACCCAACAATCTGTACCAGAAAGAAGATATAACTGACAGAACAGGAGGCATGCAAAGCTCTCTAAAGCAGTGACAAATGTTTATAGGGCAAATGAGCAATATAAATATGCAAATATGGTCATTCATATCTTTAATATCTGTAAATGCTGAACAATTAAGTGTGAAATGCTTTGGAGAATAATTGAGATAAAACTGCTTTTATGCATCGTGTGATGGTGAAATGTATTTTGGTTCTCCTTTGCCCATTTTATCGCCCATGTTGAGAACTTCAAGAGAGTTTCCCAAGGCTGTGGGACTCGTGAGTGTTAGTTCACTTCAGGAACAGACAACACATAGAGAATGTAGAAAATATATTGAGGTGTGTTTCCCATCTCCAGGTAATATGCTGTAAACTTAAGAGTTAAGGTGAAGGTCATAACCTGAAATGGCTACAAACACTAGGTGATCATTTCAGGAGGAACTCCTGTTTTCAGCTCTAATTGCTGATGACAGATTGGAAAATGAGTCCATTGTTGTCTGGTGGGAATGTGGGCCTATGCCTTTGGACTTCGCCGTTGAGATAACAGCATGGCCTGGGAGTGTTAGGAGCCTCATGGTCCAGGTATGCGTCCCAGCTTTGTGCTTGCTAGCTATATGACCCAGAAAAATCAGTTATGATGAATCTCTCTATCTTTTAATTTCCTCATTTGTGAAACCTGGGTAATGACAGTGGTAGTCCTTTGGAGGATTTTCAAGATTAAATATTAGAACAACATCTGGCATAGACAGCTATTAGTTACTGTAAGTCATTTCATTTAAGAGAAGTAATAAATCCAGTTTTGAATTTGAAATTTTCTAATTTCTAAATGGTAGTAACTAGTTTTTCTTTTGTTTTTATTGTTATTCACTGACTGAATTTATTTTATTGGCTTAATTGAATATTTTTATTAGGATAATATCGGTATACATTTTACAAATAAAGAGAAGAAATGAGCAAATAATTCTGAACTATGGCTAAGAACCTTAGAATCACTGGAAAGTCATAAGAGCTTGTCAACAGACTTAACCTAATACAGAACTCAAAATGAGGGGGTTGGGCCAGATTTTCACCTTGAATGTGATTTATTTAGCAAGGTTCAATCATTTTAAATAAAGAATTAGTTGACACTTTTAAATATATATTATCCAACCACACCCACCACCAAGGTGCCTATCGTCCCCCATCATAGCCCTCTGGTTTCCCTCCACAGTTTGTTCCCCACCTTTCCTTTGCGTCCCCCTTTCAAAGCCTCAATTCTGAAAATCTGGTCCAACACCCTCAGTTTGACTTCTGCATTAAACACTTTTGTTAGTTTATACTAAAATTTGTAGTTACAATTAAACAGTTAGTAAGACAAAATGTTAAATACAAAGGTGTTTTAATAGAGTAAAAATATTTAAAAGGAAAATAAATGTCCTACAACACTAAAAGTCATGAAATGGACGAAGAAAAAAGACCCGAGATTCAAGGCCTCCAAGAAAAAGAAAAATAACAATCTGTTCAGGTTACATTGTCCAAGGAAAGGAAGTACAGATCACATTTTCAAGAGTTCCTGAATTTTAAACTCTAAAATTTCTACAAATCTGACAATTTTTATAAAGGAAATATCTGACAATTTATTAAGTGGTTTAATTAGCAGCATTTTATAGAAAAAAAAAAAAACCCAAAACAATTTCTGCTGGCAACAGTTCCTTAATTCTGATCACAGGAGCAACTCTGGGCACCCTCATTCATTGTCATGTAAAGGTACTAGCAAGAGGCAGTTATGCAGGTAGCCAGTCCAGATGTGTTTGAAATTACCTGGTGATATGAGCTGAAGCTTAGAAAAATCTCAATGAAAGAACTGTTAGCTTGTGCCCTATTTCAGTTTCCCCAAACATCAACAATTTTACTTTGGGTTCATGGGGAAACTTATAGCCAAACTTTATGATAAACCAAAATAAGATTCATATACTGGCAAGCCAAGGATATACGTAGGTCTTGGGAGACAGGGGTAAGCAAGTGAGAGGGTAAGATTGATGTAGGAGTTCTCAAAAATCAACTTTGGGCCCAGTCAAGTCTTCAAATTATTCTGAAACCATGCTCCAGAATTGTGCACCAAAAACGGAGGACAGACATCCTTGGCCTAGCAGACTTTGGAGAGCAGTTACCAGTTTTACTTCTGCTACAGGACTTTTATCTCCTGTAGCATGGTTGACTTGGCCAGCATATAGAGAAGTTGGCAAAATTTAAAATTTCAGGGACCAAAATGTACCATGAAATTAAGTTTTTATTTATGTGCCTTTATTGTTTTCCTCCTTCCCTAGAATGTTAAGTTATATGAGGACAAAGATAATTGTTTGGTCAGTATTTTCAAGGCCTGCAATGGTGCCTGGTACAAAGTTTGTTCTTTTTTAAGTATTTCTTGAGTGCAGAATCAGAATTGTTTGAGATCCTACATCCAGATATAGACATGTGTGATTTTTTTCAATAACAATTTTGGTTTGGACATATTTTCTATTTTTCAATTGCTGCTGGACATAACTAATGCATAGTTCCATTTGATAGGTAAAGCAGATTGCTTTTAAACATAGATGTTTCTTTGCAAAATGTCCTAGAATATCACTGCATCTTCTCTGAGGTTTACTTTTATTTCAAATAACTAAATAAATTATTGAATTAATAAATTCAAAATTTTAACACATCGTTAAAAAAAAGATTGGTTATCAAGACTGCACCGGGCATGATATGAAGTATTCAAAAGAAAATCATGAGCCCACAGTCCCCATCCTTAAGAGGGACATATATGGTGGAAAATACTTACATTGACTGGGCTTTCTCTGAACCAGATGTTCTAGACACTCGGCATATATTAAACCCACTTATTCCTTCTAACTACTCCGTAAATTAGGTTAATATTATTATGTATATTCCATAAATGAGAAAATAGAAGGACACAGAAAAATCTAATTTTAACCAACGAAGGCAGTCCAGGCTTCCAATCACCATCATAATTTCATTTTTCTTTGATTACTAAAGGAACACCCAGCACAGTGTTAGGCACTTTGCATGTATTTGAAAAGTACACGCCGAGTCAAATTTCTTATGACCTAAACAAGGAGAGGCCATTTGGAAAGCATCAAACACATCTGCAGGGAAAAGTTTATACTCCCTAAAGTCCATAAATTATCTGGCTCCTTCACATTAAAGAGTGCAGAACATTTTTAAGGAGTTCAACTATCTCACTGGTTGGTATGTATTTGACTTTGCCAATCACTGTGTAAATTTCTAAAATTTTTCATGTGAGTTAAGAGGCTACAGAAAGTTTTTATATTAACTTGAGACAGGAAAAATGCTCATTATTATTATTGCAATGAGTTATGCTGTCATCTGGTAAATTGAAGGCTATATGCTTAACCTCTTGTGTCTTTAATCATTTTCTATAGTATCCTGGTTTGACCAAATCAATTATATGCATTATAGCTTGAGAATTTATTACAAATGACAAAATGTAATTATGTTTATTGAGGAAGGCTTTTTAATTACACATATACAAATTAAACTGATGTCTGAATTCTCCAGAGAGAAAAACTCTCTAAGAGATCACTCTAAAGCTCTAAAGAAAAGTAGTGTGTGCAACCATAGTGGAATATATGCATTTATTTTCTCAGTATGTTTGTTATGACCTAAATTTGCCTATGAAGTAGGAAGTAAATTAATCATTATGCAGTCATTCTGAGAAACTTGAGTATAGTCATAGTGCAATCTTACTTCTCTATTAGAATATATTCTTTAAATTACTGATATGCATTGTCTGAATAGGCTAAAATATCACACGGGGAAGAATCAGAATAATCCAGAAAGAGGGACCCATTTAATGGAAGTCTACTGATGACCCTCATGAGGTATTGCTTAAATGAAAAGACATAAAGCTTATACTAAGTAATGATCTTTCAGCATCTAAGAGTAATAATTCAAGTGGAAATAGTTGTCATGAGCTATTAGGGTCATGAAAGGAAAAATATCCTTCACTAGAAACAGGGAGGAGCTGAGGAAACTCTTCCTTTCTCTTTGCTTTTATGAGCATGATTTGCATGCTAAGAAATTCTCACCATCAAGGACAATTCAGGACGAGATGCACAAGACACACTTGTGCTGGCTCCTGGGCGATGTCAGGCCTGCTGGGCTGCTGTGTGTACAGTGGCATGTGCTATGTTCCAACAGGATGGATCAAAGTGCCCAGGAGCCAACTGTGAGAATTCAAAGGCAAAAAAGGCTTCAGATGATCTAGAAAGTGTCTTAGTGTAAGGTTTCCCAGTGTTTTAATTTCTTGGAGCAATTTACCATTTGGGCCTTTTCAGAACTTAACTGTCATTGAAGTTAAGTGCTCAGCTGGGGGCTGGCTTCATTATTTTTCCTAATGAATGCACTATGAAAAATGGGATTATCTACTTGGATTTTCTTACCTATCTGTCTAAGTTGTTCAAGTCTTTTCACTGGAACAAATTCACTGAGCTTCCTCCTGCTTCTGTGGGGGAATAAGTGATATAGGGATGCCCTTAACTGGTAGATAAATCGAGCTACTTAAGTGAAAGACCACAGCTGGATGACTGTTCTGAGCAATATTATGAAAGTGGGTTAAGACAAGAAATATGGGTCCTTATTAAAATTTCAAGGCTGATTGAGACAGGCAAGACATAATAAATAGTACTGGAGTTTGGCCAGGTCAATGGTGTTAAAACTCACTCAAAGAAATAGATAAATCCGAGGCCCTGGCCTTTTTTTAACCTCCCACTCAAAAAAATTATCCTTCTTTGCCAAATTTTTTGATGACATTCCAGGATTCTTGTTTAATAGGTGACTCAAAAAGAATGCTGCCCTCAATTTAATTACCTTGGCTCTGAGGAATCCAGGTGTTAAGTAGAAAGTAGAAATTTAGATATTTTTTATTTTTGCCCTCTTTTCAATTTATTAAATCATTGAAGCAAAATAGCATATTAAAACTTTTGAATTACAAAGTGATGTGGTGACATATGGAAGAATATTAAAGAAACAAACTTCCTGGTAATGAAAAAGTAAATAAAAATGAAATCTTAGTACTAGTGAATTTGGAGTTCATAGTCATAAAAAAAATTGTTCTAAAATAAAATTATGTTAACTTTAACAAGAAGAAACATGAAAATTTGCAAAAATTTGATCAAAGAACAGGATTAGATGTAAGTCTTCCATCTATGAAACAATTTTTTACATCAGACGTCACTGATAGTATTCTTAATTTATAATAAAATCGTATGTAAATATGGAAAACAAAAAGACCATTCTTTCATAACACTTATTGAATGAGTTTGAAAAATATAAAGATCTTCTTAACATCTTCACTGAAAATTAGAAAATGAATTTCATAATGCACCACTACCAATTGCCTTGATTTACCAGTACGATACTGTTCTTCAATTTGTTTTTACATACATTCATAGTTTTACATATATGTGTGGAAAGAATCAAGAAGTTATCCAATACAACTATGACTAAATAGGGAATCTCATCTTTCCTTACTACAAATTACTCCAATTATGTAGAACTTTGCTTCTTCACAAGCATCTTTGTCCCATTTGTAGAGAGCCTTTTTTTTTTTTTTAAAGATTTATTTATTTATGCAAGCACTGGGTACAGTCAGAAGTGCGGGAGGGTGAGAGAATTCACCAGAGCCAGAGCAGGGAGCAGAACAGGCAGAAGGACAGAAGTACACTGCTGTGGGGAGCAGCGGGCGGCAGGAGAGGTCTGCGCGCCATGTGGGACCCTCCTCCGGTGGTCAGGGAGCAGCCGGGGATGGAACCGCTGCAGAGGCTGCGGGCAACTTCCCAACCCAGCGCTCAACCGCTGCACCACCGGGGAGGCCCTGTAGAGAGCCTTAATTATTTGGAAGTCATTCCCTCAATTGAACTGAAATTTATCTCTATTATTACCTACCCTGGTTCTAGTTGCCTCTTTCAAAAGAAAGTAGCATCATTTAATCATTATCTTGATCTAGGTACTTGGTATAGGAGTATGTTTCCTTTATGACAAAATAATTAAGCTATAATAGTTTGATATATACATATGTTTCTGCTTGTATGTTATTCTTCAGTAAAATGTTTACAAGAACAAAAATTAAAAAGAGGACTCATCAAATCTGGATTAGTATGACTTTTCAATAGAAGAGGAACTGCAAATTTGAGAGGGACAATATTAAAGCAAACCTATTGAAGAAGCCAATAAACATAAACAGCTTCAGCAGAAGAATACATATGACACTTATAAAATGTTTTCTTTGGAACTTCTTCCTTGCTGGAGCCAGATATCTACCAGAAGAGTTAACAATTACAGAGTCGCACCTCAAGGGCCTTAAAATTGACCTTAGTTGTTTTTTGTCAAGAAGCGTTGGCAGAGTTTTATATCAGGGAATCCTTAATAAAAAAATTTAATGAATGTATTAAAAAGCCATTTTGACAGAGCCAGAGCCAAAGAATGAATGAAGAAATGGGAGTAAATCAGTTTCATCCATAGCTATAAAGCAGCTATATAACTAATAATATACCTGGAAAAATTCAAATAATAAACAGAAATTCATCCTAACTGTGAATCCAATTTAATAAGAAATTAACTTCTTTGCAGAGGGCAACTGGCTAGCATTTATATCATTGTGTGATACGTTGCAAGTATGGACATGGTCAGAAATGGGTCCCCCCACACATAAAACCTTATTCTATCCCTGCTCCTCTTTTTCTTTCACACACTTCGAGATACAAACCAGGGAAGTCAAGGTGAAAAACACAATAAAAATGCATTGTTCTATGTTAACAAAACCTTGGGCATCTCTACTAAAACATCTAAATGACAGTTACTTTTATTATAAGCAAATGAACTAAAGATTGTCACTAGTTTCAATGATAATGCTAGAGGGAAACAGCAGGCGCAGAGCTAGGGCCAACTTGCTGTAAGCACTGAAGTGCTATTTTACACAAATGATTTTAAGCAAATCCCCAATAACTCCTACAGACTTGGCATGATCCATTAAAAAAAATCATTAAAAAGGGCTCAATTAAATTTTAAAGGATTTCATTTCTAACAACAAAAATTCTTATAAAAGTACATGCTCTTATAATGCATTTGGGTTTGTTTTTGTTTTTATGGTAAATCAAAATTCTTGATTTAGAAGAAATTTGGAACTGAGAAACTTAAAGCTATTACATGCTCCTGGAAAACAATATCAAAATTGGCACTGGCCAAAATTGGAACATTCAGAACCTTAACTAATTATATGTGGTTTAGGAGAATGAAAGAAGATTACTAATTAGTATTAAGGTATGTTGCTACTGAGGGCAAAACTTTACCTGGTGTGTGAGTTGACACCACTAAGATGCATGGTAGACTTTTAAAAAATCAACCCTGATCCCTGACTTTATCTCCTCCAGCTCTTCCTGATCCACACACCTTATTAGGCATTTGGGTACAAAACATAACCATTGCCATAAGTGGTTCTTATGTAAGTCACTTCCTGGGTAAAGGGGTGAAGGACTACATAAACTTATTTTTAAAATTCATAATTCTGCATTTACAGATCACATGCCTGAATTGTGTTTCTTCACCCAAACAACAATCCCAGGCCAGCTTGGTTTGTGCACCTAAGTGGCAGTCCCATGTAAAGTAGAGACTAAGAAACTCAAACTTTGATTCAGGTTCTTGAATTCTTTTATTGAATTAACATGGTCCTAGATCGTAAAGATGATAACAACTTGGTTGAAAATACTGTGCATCATGTCTTCATATAGTGGTTTATTTGGACCAAAGTGGAAAGTATAATATTTTTTTGCAAATATTTTTTAAAAGCTAGTGGTATGATCAGATGATTGCAGAAAAAATTAAATATGGCTACAGTGGCAGGACACACAAGTTTCTTTGCCCTGGCGGTAACAGTAGACAATATTGACAACAGACACTCTACATCCTAGGATGTTCAGGGGAAGGGGGCAATTCATACTCCCCTTGTCCTTCTATTCAGCACAGCAGGTTAGGAAACAATTATAAGGTATAGCTGAATGCAGCAGCAGCTGCATTAGACAATATCAGTCACCACTAAATTTGTCATTTCCATCTAGTTGCTATAAAAAACGGAAAAACTCCATGGATGTGGCAGGTCTTAAACTATTCTGCAATGCCTGATACCACCAGTGGCAGGTCCTGAGCCTGCCCCTTCTCCCACTCTATATATATACAAACAGATGGATCCCTATGACCTTGTTTGAATCATAATGATACAAATTCATAAACCTCTCCTGGTCCCCAAGCAGCTTTGTGTTGCCATATATATACACCACCAGGGCGACATCTACTCAGTAACACTGACCAGTGTACAAAATAACCAAACCAAAGTAATGATGATATAAATCAAATTTAATAAATTCAGAACCAGATTGACATGTGGCCCTTGAAATGCATATTTGTATGTGGAAGAATGCCTCTCCTTTGGGGGTGAAAAATGCTCATCTATTGCCCCTGTCATTTTAAATAAAGACATTGAATATCAGCTAGTCAATCTAACCTCCATCACTTAGGTCACAGACTGACTTTAGACTACATCTTGACTACCTAATACAACAGGCACTGATGTCCTTGAGATTTATTCAGTTTGCTGAATGGAGAACCCTCAGAAGTGGAGTTGAACTAATGTTACAAATTGACCTCATCATGTTCCTCAGAGTCTTATTGATAGTATACTTAATACCCTTAATTAAATGATGTATAAAGTAAATAGAGTCAATTTTGTTCTAGTCTCTGCTAGCAGATTAAAGAGGGTGGCTAAAGGAGTGGCACGTTCATATGAAAATTTAAGTTCCACCCAGAACATATAAGGTGACTGAGGTAAAATGACTTATAAGTCATGATAAGATTACTCATGGATTTCAGAGGATGTTATAGTCACTTCTAACTATAGTCACTTTAGGAATTGATACTTAAATAATGATGAGGAAAATGCAAAAAAATGATCACCACAGTAGTAGGGGGTGGCTCTTACCAAAAGCAAGTTTCACAAAGAAGGTGTTTTTTTGGAAAAAAGATACCTTCTTTCTTCAGTTAGAGATTTAGTCAATCTAAGGTTTGGGACATTTTCCCCAGACTGGACTCGAGTGCCTCACGGCTGAAGTGAAGTTCCAGATGGATGTGTATATGGAACCATGTTGGGGGAGGCAGGTGTCTCTGTCTGAAGAGTCTTGGTGTTAATGTCAGAAAACATTCGACAAACAGCTACAGCAGTGAACTTTGGTAAAGGAGCTACAGTCAATGGTCAAGTCTGGTGAGGGTTACCAAGATTGTTCTTCCTGTAATTGGCATGCTTAAAATATCTTCTAGGGATTTGTGCTTCTAGAAAAAGACATGAGAGGGTCATCCTTATGAGCAGGAAGCACACCACTAACCAGGTCCTATTAGTTTGCAGTATGGTCACTGTAAGCCTAATTCCTAGACTCTTTCTTCAATCTCCACTTTGAACATTTTCTTTAAATTTTCACTCTAATAAACTGCTAGCTATTTTAGCAGATGTCACATCCTTTACAGCTTTTAAATGGTGGTTGCCCACATCTCTCACACAAAAATAGAAATCAAGTGACAGATCTTCTAAGTTACAAGGACAGAACCTATTCATGACAATGGATTATTGAGAATTTAATTATGAATTTCTAGTGAAGAATTTATAATGGTTCTCTCTTTTTGTTTTGTTTTGTTTTAGAAAACTAGGGTATTTTTCCCTAAAACATGTTAACCAGAAAACTTGAATTGGAGAGCTGGCCTCCACTTGCCGATTATTCATTTGGGAGCTTTTCCCTAGATCCTTTGACTTCAAGTCAACAGAAAAATGCTAACCCAATAAAGAAGGCAAGGCCCTGGTGCCATGGCTGTCCATCTCTCATAGGAGGGTGTCACAGACATGTCTATCTCTGCATTTGATCTTCTAAATCATCATCACTATATTTCTCTACTAGTTATTATGTCTTTGTAGATAGTAGGTAGTAAATCCACAGTAAGCATACTATTCAAAAGCTGTGTAGAAGGTAGCCCCGCTTTCCTAATTGTTACAGTTAACATAGGAACATCAAAAGTAGTGTAAGCAGAAATGTACTCATATACATCTCATACACATATGAATAGTTTTGATAATAGAAATTACTATGCATATAAAGGCGAAGGTAAATGAATCTATTAAAATATTAATAAACACTTCTGTAAGTAAAGACTAAGGCAAAGTTCAAGTTATCTAGGATCCATTCTTTCAAACTTGAAATTATAAGTAAGAAAAAAAAGCATCCCTAAGAAAAATGAACTTAAAACATAATATCAGCAATTGAACAAATTCTACTGAAAATTTCTCTTTAGGGTGGAGATACTGATTGTTCCTTACGCCACATTGCTTGTTGAATACATGAGGCTTTTTCAACACTGCATTTTGGGACCTATATGGCTATTTTAGTTGGATTTAGGTAAAGTGGCAGAGTTTAATTTTTTTAAGGAAAAAAATGAGCATTTCATTTTTAGCAACATTGTGCTTGAAGCAGATGAACCTGAGAGTGAGCGCCTCTGTGTGCATATACTTTGCCAGGTGGCTCTCATCGGGGTGTTTATTGTTAAGAACTCTGCTATTTCTGCCTGAGGTTTGAAGCCAGGACTTCACAGGATCCCCTGCTGCACTCCTCAGTTCTTTCAGGCAGAGAGCAGATGGGTGAAGCAGAATAAAATCCCAGCCGCAGAGGCAATAATGTAGCATTCCAGAGACCAGAGATGGTATTGCTCTTAGAGTAAATGCTAATTGGAGCTGGTGAGTGAAACTTAGAGTTGAAAATTGAACTTGGCTTATGAGACAGTTGAGAAACTTGTTAAACGTATTATCACTCATATTTTGATAAACAGAAAAGACATGTTAACATAAAACATTTAATCTTTTGCAATGTAGCTTGGTTGGTTAGAACAGTATGCTTCAAGGGTAAGCACAACAGGTCATGGGATCCTTTCTTAATTTTCAGAAGTCACATGTTCATTTGTATTAAAAAATGCTAATTTATGAAGCCATTTGGATTCTTATAATTTCCACTAAATTCTATCTGACATACATAGGTCCTCTATTGTCTGTACCTTTTAATGGCTCTATTATGGCAGTTATCCCATTTTTTTTTTTTGTATTCTTGTGCATCTTTTTGCTCATGTTCTTTCAGTTTCTTTTGGAAAGAGAACATGTATTTTCCTTATTATATCCCTAAAACTGGGTCCAATGCAACAAACTAGAAAGTGAAAAATAATAGAAAGAAGCAGCCAACATTCCTTCCAGTTTGTGGTCAAGGATGGTCATGCAAAATAAAGATAATTTACTGATTTTGGAATGAACTGAACATTCATCCATTATACGAGTACAGGCCTTTTCCATCACAAAGTTACTCAATTTACCATTTAAATGTGAATATGTGCATATAAGTAAATGTGTTAGACTTTTGCACTATTTATGATACTTTTGAGCATGGCAGCTATGGGCACAAAATAATCATGGCAGTATAAAATAATCATGGCAGCAAAATAATCACGGCAGGTTTTGCCAAAGAAATTTTTAAAATAATTTTTGGGAATTAGAGAATAACAGTTACTGCATCTAGACATAAAGAGTCTCCAAGTTTCAGTAGAAATCATTAAAAATACATAAATGGATCTTCAGATTTTTCTCAATAATCTAGAGTAAGATTCATTGGTTTCTCTGAGCCATGGTGACTTGTTTTGCCTCCTGGAAGTTCCAAAAGAAACCCTGAATAAAAGTTAGTCATCCTTCAGAGAAATTTGGTTCTTCTTCCCAGGTTCTGTGCCTTCCTTCTCTTGCTTGTGTTTTCACCTTTTCTCAATTTCTAAGACCTCACCAAACTCCCTTTAATTTCTCTCTCCCTGAGTACTGTCTTCTATAATGCTCAGCTAATTTGAGACTCCAGTATATTTCACTTTTACATTACTACAAGGTAGAAAAGTATACTATATATGCACCCACAACCATTTTCAATACGGATGGTAACCGCACAGGTAGTAAAGAGGTAATAAATAAATCCTTAGTTATAATCAAAATAACAGGAAATAGTTCAGAACTATATTTGATAACTCCAATGGTTTCTTTGAATGGAGCTCTGTCATTAAAGTAGTATATACAAATGCATTTTTCCTCATGATGAAAATTGTTTTTACTCTAACAACCATAGAACTATAAATGTGAATAAGTTGCAAAAAGTAAATTGAATTATTTCTGTCATCAGCAGAGACCAGTGAGAGCCCCAGAAGCACCAGATGAAGCAAGCTGACCAAAGTAAGAGCACAATTCCTCTGAAAATTAACTGATAATTTGACCTATTGCCCACCTATTGCCCACAAAAGCAGGCAAAATCTGTTGGCCCAAACTAAACAGGAAACTAAAAAAATATATAGAACTATAATTAAATTAAAACACGATACCAAAATATGTAGGATGTAGCTAAAATAGTACTGACAGGTAATTTCATGCTATAAATACCTATATTAGAAAAGAAGGAAAGTTTGAAATCATTAACAATTCCTTATTTTTAAAGCAAAAATTAATAAAATTGATAAACCTATAGAAAGATTAACAAAAATAAAAAGAGACAACATGAACCATCAAACTCAGGAATAAAACAAGGGAAATCACTATAGACCCTGTTGCTATTAAATAATATATGTGCAGTATTATGCTAATACATTTGACTGAAAAATCATCAGGATATAGAAGATCTGATCAACATCATCACCCAACATGATCTTAATATTCCATTCAATAACAGCAGAATTCAAAATTGTTAGGAAAAATTGTGAATAACATCAACTACCAAAACCCACACAAAGAGAAATGGGTATCTTGAGCAGTCTCATAACCATTACTGAAAATGAATTTGTAACTGATTCAAGAAATGAAATCCCTAAATGCAGTGACTTTCATTTGAAAATTCTACATATATTTACAGAAAAAAAACCCACTAATTTTATGTATTTTCTTACAGAAAATAGAAAAAGAAGAAATACTTCCCAACTCATTTTATAATGTTAAAGACAATAAAAAAAATACAAAACCAGTAGACCGATACTTCTTAGGAACTTAGAAGTAAAAATCCTCAACTATTAGCAAACTGAAAAATATATATACATATCAAGTGTGACTTTTTTAGTGTCACACTTTTAGTGTGACTGGTTCAATATTTAAAAATCCATCAGTGCAATCCACAATATCAATATGCTAAAGAAAAAAATTATATGCTGATCAACTGATGCAGCAAAGGGTATGGGACAAAATCTAAGACCAATTCACAAAAACTCTTAGTAAGTTACAAGAATAGACCTCAACTTAATAAAATGCATCTATAAAAACCCTGCCATTTATAATTAATAGTGAAATGCTTCTTTCTAAGATTGTGAATGAGGCAAAAAATGCCTGCTTTCACAACTCTTTTTTCTATATAGCACTAACTTAATCACTGCAAGCAAATGGGTGTATGGAATGGAAAGGAAGAAATAATGCTGTTCCTACTTACTGATGTCTAAGTTGTCTATAGAAAGGAGAAAGCATGCAAGCATTCATTGTACAAAAATGAACAATGATTCGAAAAAGATAAACCCATGCAATTTGCAGCAACATGGATGGAGCTGGAAGGGATCATGCTCAGCGAAATAAGCCAGAAAGAAAAAGAAAAATACCGGATGGTCTCACTCATAGCAGGAATCTAGAAAACTTAAATAAGGGACCAGGAAAAAGAATAACTATAAGAAAGAAAATATCAAAATTGACAAACAACTATGAACCAAAGATACTCTATGGCAGGTGGGGGGCGGGGAAAGGAGGGCTTGGGGTCAAAATAAGGGGGTTGTAATTGTATGGGGAATATAAAAAATAAAATTTAAATAAAAAAAATTTAAAAAAATGAACAATGATGTAAAATCCTTTTTAAAAAGATTATTTACAATAATGCCAAAGAAAATTAAATATCCACATATAAACTTAACAAAAATGCCCAGAGACTGGAAGCTTAAAACACTACTCAGAAGTAAAAAATAAAATAAAAATCTAATCAGAAAGTGTGAAAAAGATGTGGAAACACATTTTGCTGAACAGGAGATACTGATGACAAATAAGCACATGAAAAGATGTTCAGTATCATTAGCCATTAGGGAAGTTCATACTATCATTACAATAAGATATTACCACATACCTATCAGAATGACAAAAATAAGAAACAGTTACAACATCAAATGCTGGTGACAATGCAAAGAAACTGAAGTACTCACACACTGCTAGTGGTGACATTTTCCAATCAACTGGAAATTTTTTAGAAATTAAATATCCAACTATGATTTTACTCCAACATTTATCCCAGAAAAATGAATAACTGTGTTCACACAAAAGCCTGTATTAAAATGTTTATAGCATCTTTATTCATCACAGTCAAAGAATGGAAACAACCTAGATTTCCTTCAATGGGTGAATGCAAACAACTTGTGATATATACATAGAATGGGATACAAGTCAGCATTAAAAAAGAGCAAGATACGAAGGAATCTCCAAAAAACAAAAAAAGGCTGAGAAAAAAACTCTATTCCAAAATTTGTATACTATATAATTTATAGTTCTACTTATATAATGTTCTTTAAGTGACAAAATTATAGAAATGGAGAACAGATTAGTGTTTCCTAGGGATCAAAAATGAGAAGGCAGAAAAGGAGAGAGCTGGGATCCTCATGATGACAGATGCGCTCCGTCTATAAACTCTATTGATGTCAACATCCTGGTGAGAATTGTACTATCACTCTGTGACACGCTCCCATTGGGGAAACAGGTAAGTTGACAAGTCTCCCAGTATCATTTTATTTTTTATTGTGGTATTTTTTTTATAACTATGTGTATCTGCATCTACTATTATCTTTTTTTCAAATTTGTTAAGTTTAAAAAATAAAAGAAAAACATATTTAGACCAAACAATATGTGACACAGTAGGACAGGATAATATACCTAGAATCAGAGGATGTAGGTTCATATTCCCAGTCAGTCAATTCCAACTATTGTGACAAATTGGATAGTATTCACAAAAGCTGTTTTCTCTTTGTTTTAGGTACACAATGGCACTAAATTTCTTAGTCTTTGCAGTTAAATATAGTTGTATAACTAAATTTGACAAGTTGAATGTGAGTAAAACAGATATTCACGACTTCCAGGTCTCAGCCCTTAAAAACCTCTTCAAGATCATGCTCCATTTCCCTCCTGACTTCAGTGACTTGGAATAAGAAGAGCACAGTAACTTGGAAGCCATCTTTTGAAGATGGGAAAAACATAGAAGAGAGGATCTTATGAACTTGAATCACCATTTCGTGATTAATTGATCTTGAGAACACATTTTTAAAATTTACATGAGTGAAAACTAATTCTTTGAAACTTAGATGGGGGTGGGAGGCAGCCCAACACGCTTTTTGTGAACATTCCACTGTCTCTCTTATTTGGGTCAACAGTTTCATTAACCAACCATGTCCATTTATTTGATGAGGCAACATTACCAATGGTCTCTGATTTTTATAGAATCTGTAACTCTAAATCAAATATACATACAGATGCCAAGATCATTTAATTTAGAAAGAAATAAGGAAAAAAAGGTAACCATAGGAAACAGAAATAGAAAATGTAAATATTCCCAGGGTGAGGTAAACATACATATATGTTGAAAAACTCACCTGTTTGTAAATTCCCATGTACCTATAACATTGTAACAGATTTTATGATTGGGGAAAATGATGATTTATTTCATGCTTTTCATTATTTATCATGATTTATTTACATGCCTTTTAATAAGGAAAAAACATGTAAGGTAGCAGCACTTATTAAGGAAATATACTACTTAACCTGACATTGACATTGGAAAGGCTTTCCTCCATTGTATAGCAGGGACTGTGAATAAGGAACTAATAATATCGTCTACAGAAAACTTAGAGCAAACACTGCTATGAGTCAAATATTAAACTTCAAAAGTGAAACATTAAAAGGGAATACTAAGTATATAGAGTTACCTCTCCTTTTTTAAATTTATCATTCACTTTCCTCAGAAATTCCCAATAACCACTGTAATACTTTCCTCAGGTATTGCTAAATCTACTGGAAGAAATAATACAGAAATCTCTGTTTTCTAAGTGGTATTTATGCAATTGCAGGTATGGGGGCTGTCTCTAAACTTACGAGTTTTCAGAACATGGAAGTAGACACAATTGGAACTGTTCACTGGAAAACATACAAATTGCCTCTGGATTTTAGAATAAGAATGACAGACATTTAAATTTGATATATAAAAAAACTTTAGGTATAGAATAGTTGAGGAAGGTTACTTGATACTAGGTAATTGTTCTCAAATAAATATAAATAAATACATTAACTTTTTAAGCAAATATAACAACTTCCCATAACAAGTTTGACATCATGAAAATTATTAACAAGAATGCCAACATTTTATGTTCTAAAGGTAAAAAATTTGAGTTAGGTTCCAATGCCAGTGTAATGTATAAAAATATTTCTTCTTTCAATATCTCTCTTTAATTTTAATATTTTCTTCATAATTTGAGGAATTATGATATGTAAAACAAGATATTTTTCATGCCCACGAGGTGGACCCTTTGTACCACAGCAGCAGAGCCTATACAGTGCAGTTCCTACAGCTAATACACCAGTTGGTTAAACATATGACCTGCCATAAAATTCTAGGAAATCAAGTCATCCACTATCTACTTGGTCTCACCTGTGAATCCAGGCTGACAGACACAAACATAACCCGAGGCCTCTGGGGAGCAGAAGGAAGCAGGCAGCCTGAGCTATGTGTCCATGTTGTTTCTCTGAGGACAGCTCAATACATTCCCCAGCAGACTGGCAGGGGTTACTGCTGCATTCCTTGATGTTGATCTCACAGTGCTCACCCGTGTATCCTGCAGGATAAAAGTTGAGAGAAGCTGCTGAGTCAAAGCTTGTCAGCAATGGAGCACATGCTTGAAAGGAGGCAGACCACTGAGCTGGCACCAATTAACAAGATGAGGTGCTGCCCTCAAGGAGCTAGCAAAGAGAATCTGGTAAGAGGAGCTGTCGTGAAAATAAATTGTAGTAGCAATGGAATAATTTGTAGAATGGGTACCAATATCTTCTATAAAGATTTGATGAACAAAAGCTTGAAACAAAAGAGAACATATAATCCTTAATTTAACCTCAATATTGTGACTAAATACCAAATTCCAGAAATATTCCAATAGTCTGAATTATTGGCAAGGGGGAATAATAATTTTCAAGAATATAGCAGAGAGTCAGCAGTATCCATAGAGCCTACCCTAAATTCTTCTCTTAAAACTCAAAGTAAAGATAAATGATTATTTCCATATAGTGACATTTGGTGAGACAGAATAAAAGTTATTTTGTATTTGAAAGGATTTATGTAGGCCATAGGATCAAGAATAAAAACAAAACATGAATGATGATTTTGATTTAGTACTTTTAAAAAATTTACAGATTGAATATAAAACAAAGTTCCTACCCAAACTATTTCATTGGTTTTATACATGTATACCTGTAAAAAGGACTGTATAATTTATAAAATCTACATTTATATATCTACCTAAATCAATATCCTATACAATTTTATTGTGTGTGTGTTTTAACACATCTGGAATCATACTCTCTCTATCCTTCTGGAACCTGCTTTTTCATTCCCTCACACGATATTAGTAATATAGATCTAACCCATCATTTTTTATTACTAATAAAAATTCTGCAACAAGAATATACCATAATTTATTCACCTACCAGCTTTATACACATATTTGCTATTATCAAAAAATGTTTCAATAAGTATCATTATATATGCCTGCTTGTTTAAGTGTCTAAGTTAAGTGTCTTGAATTATATCTAGAAGCAATTTCTGTTATAAAAGCTAGGTATCTATTATATTTTAATAAACACTGGTACATACCTCTAAAGAAGTTATACCATTTTCAAAATTATCAGCACTGGGTGAGTGTACATATATAGCTTGGAACCCTTGAATATTTACCATTACCAAATTTAAAATGTTTGCCAGTTCACTAGATAAAAAATAATGCCACGTTATAACTTTGGTTTACATTTTCCCAATTGCTAATGAATTTAACATTTTTGAACATTTCATATATTTTCCTGTTTTTCCACTAGTTTTTCTTATTGACTTATATGAATACATATTGACTTATATGAATACAATTGACATTGACTTATATGAATACATATACATAATATGAATACATATTATGTATAGAGCCCACAAATGTAAGTTTAGTTATTAAGGTAATGCTGATGAATAGGACCAGGATAATATCAGCTATTTTGTGAGATGATGAGAGAGATCCTTGAAGCTCTTAAAGGAACACAAATTGACATACAAGTGACAGTCAAAGGTCTTTGTAATATAACTCAACTCTGCTAAGAAATATATTTTTAAAATAAAATTTATAGCATATTATAAAACATTAAATTATAACATTTTTCCTTTCAAATCACTCAATGACTTCATTTTGCCCACAAATAAAATCTGAAATCCTTAACTTAAAAGGCCCTTTATTTTCTGTTCCATCTTTCTGACCCCACCCTTTGAATGTCGTCAACTTCAGAGCCTCATAACATGTTCTCTAGAAAACTCCTCTCCATGAGAGTGTACATTCAGTTCACTTTTGGTTTTCAGGCTTTCTCTTAATTACTTTCTCATAATGTCTTTCCCTTATGGACAGATCCACAGAAGATCCCTTGTTTTCTCTCACATAACTAATTCCTCCTGCTCTTACAATAATTTTTATTCTATATTTATTTTCATATAGTTACCTTACTCAACAAAGCTCAACAAAAGCAGAAACTGTGTTTATTTTATTCACTTTTCCAGTACCTAGTAAAACTTAAGTAGTAGGTCTTCAATCAGTGACTGAATGAGATTCAAATACTACTAATCAGTAATTTAGATTATAATACTAATTTAGCAAATAAGAGAATTCACTAAAAATTAATAAGCAAATAATAAGAATATAATGTAAAAGCTCATTTTTATAATTTTAATAAAAACCTGAGTGGGGTCATATGTCAAATCATAACCACAACATAAGTTCTGTTGCTCAACAGTATATCAGAGTTGTCACATGTGACCTTGAGGTCTTTCTCAACGATTGGAAGAAGAAACTTATAGTTGAAAAAAGAAACCAAAAGCATATGTCAGATCAAGATACCACAATTCTCTGTAGTGACCCTCCCCAAAAAGCCATCAGTATCTTAAACTTGAACATCTAACTATTTCACATTTGAAGATATACAAATTTCATTCAGTAATGGTTTTTACAACAAGTTTTACAAACAATTGCTTGTGCTGCAGTGGACTTGATAAAGAAACTATTGGACTATTTTCAGTTTTCCTCTCATTCTAAGCCTCAAGACTCATACACAGACCAGGTTAGGAAGTAATTTAGAACCATCATAAATCCTTTTTTTCCTTTTGTGGCTCATGCATTATCTCATTCATATCGCAAACATTAAGAAGGTTCTGATTTATAGTCTTGCCAGTTTGTCCCCACCACTGGGGCCCTGTGGGGATTTTGTCCATTTCCTTTAACCATGTATATAAATAGACTCTTTTAGTCAAGGCTATATTCAATAGCTTTAACATATTTTTCTATAAAACTCTGTACAAAGAAACATGATACTCAGTCATGTCTCAGGGTTCTTATATACTTTTGTAAACAAACAAAATCATATCTGGGTAACATGTAAACTTTTAAGATGTACATTTAATATAACTGGCATTTCTTATAATTAATGACTTTTGAAATAAGGACCCTAGGCAATTATAGCAGTAGATTCCTGCCATCCTGTTCCTTGTCAGCGGTATCAAGATCCAAAAGAATGGTCTCCTCCTCTTAGATGTAGTTTATAGTGTTAAACACTCTCTATATACAACAGCGAGAATAGGTACAAAGCTACTCTGAATTTTTCTCTCTAGGCAAAATCACCATATGTCCATTGACCCAAGAAATTCAGAAGCATAACTATTATAAATCTGTGCCCCTTACTTATCCCCACCTCCTGGCTCTGCATTCTCATCTGTACACTTAACACATCCTTTTCACTAGGTCCTCTGCCTTTAGTTTTAATTCTTTCAATCATCATCCAATAAAGATCAGAGAGCTTTTTTGAATTCACTGTTCAGATTGCTATTTCCCTGCCCCATAGTTTGCAGGGCAGACAACTGTGTTGTAATCTGGCTGCAGTCTCATCTTGCTCCGCATCCCCATCTGTCTTCTACCAGCTCTTCACGATGCAGCATTTTTGATCACTCAGAGTTCTAGAATTGGACACGCTCTTTTCCATGTGTGCCTGCTGGGCCTTTCCTTCTTTTCTACCCTGTCTTCTTTCTATAAACCATAAACTACTATGTGCTAGCTACAGGGCCTAGAATGGTTAGCTTCCTGATAATTGTATCATTACTAGTTAACATTTATTATGGTCTAGGCTGAGCTAGGAGCTTTATCTGATACTGAATGTATCTCCAAAACAATTTCTATGAGGTGGATATTGTTATCATAGATGAATAAAATGATTTTCAGAGTATTAACATAATATATCTGAAGTCAGAAAACTACTAAGTACATTTCTGGAATACGCTTAGTGATCTCTCATGTTTTCCAAGATGGTACTTCTTTGTATTTCTCCCCTTACACCCTTTTACAGAATCTATGATTACTGCTTATTGTACCAAATATTACACTCTACCCATTTTTTTTAACCACATTGTATTCCTACTAGAAGTTTGGAAAGAGGTTCTATGTATTATTGATTCCCAGATCCCTGATATAAATAGTTGGCACTGAAGTCCATTGTGGCTTGAATTATTTTACTGATCTTCCTTTTTTTAGACAGGAACTTTTAACTACCCAGCTCCATTACAAATTCAACAGAACAGAGACCACCATTTATACATTATAATTCCCACCGCCTGATGTACAGAACTTTGTGTATAGTAATAGTTGCCTTTTTTGAATACCTAATATGAACCAAGCTCTATTTTTATAAATTTACCTTTACAACACCGTTACAAATAATATTTTTTAATCCCTTGCTTGCAGATGAGGGACTGAATAAAAGGAAACTCACCACAGTTCTCTCTGTTGATAAAGGGTGGATGTGTCCAACAAGCTTTCTACTCTACCCTTTTGCCTCTAAAAAGAGGCTCTGTCCAGAGTGTTGACTGAGTGTTAAGAGCTGGTTGATGACAAGAATACAGATTAACATGCTTTGACAAAATTTCAGTATTTAAGTAAAGTCAATATGAATGGGTAATAAATGTGTCCTGTTCATTAACTGTGAGAAAATAATGACATGCATTGATTTCTGAGCCATGATAGAATATCACACTTGCTTTTATACTGTACATTTATGTTTTCTCCCCCTACCACAGGATCAGCCAATCCTTAGACAGTAGAGTAAATGGGGAGTGGGAGAGAGATGATCAATAAACTTATAACAACTAAAACTTGATAAATCATAACTACATATTTTTTATTCCAATGGATCAAAAAATAAAAGAAAGTGCTCTTTAATTTCTGTCAGTGAATTGCTAGTGAGAATTAGTTTAAAAATATGTCAAACAGGTTGTTTGCCAAAATTAACATCAATATTTACAAGTTGTTGACTCAAATGTTACATACTGTTTTCTACTGATTCTAGTATCAGTTCCACACTCAAGTCTAATTATCTTTTATGTGCAATTATTAGTTTAGCTCATGTATGTTTAACTTGTAATTTTTTTAAAGATTTATATATTTTATGCATACACGAACTCGGATACAAGCCAGAGGTGCAGGGGGTGAGAGGATCCACCAGAGACAGAGTGGGGAACAGAACAGGCGGATTGACCGAAATACACTGCTGAGGGGAGCAGCGGGCAAGTCAGGAGAGGTCTGCTGCCTCCCTTCCCCGGGGATGAAACTCATGCAATAGTGGCTGCGGGTAGCTTCACAGTGCTGTGTGTCTTAACCCATTGCGCCACCAGGGAGGCCCCTAACTTGTATTTTTGTTTACATATAAAGCCTAGGAGAATACTCTTATTTCTGGAATATCACATTATGTCCTCAGTGTGGACCATTCTAATTATGTTGACTGACTGCATAAGTTATCACACAAGCTCCTTGACCCTTAACATTGTTTCTGGCTTGAGGATATTCCAGGTATCAAAGAAAACATTTTGGTGGACAAGGAAGCATCTTCCAGTGAATCTTTCTCCATGGAGACCATGTTGAAATAGACCCTTCTCTTGATTTTTCCTCTCTGTTATTTTCTAGAAGGTTCTGACCATAGGCAGCTTGCTAACCTACTTTAGACAATGTATAGTATAGCAGTAAATGTGTATAAGTAAGGAGAAATACAATTAAACAATAGCTATAAGAAAGTGTTGGTTTTAAACTTTTAACAATAAGAATTTTAGTTTTTATTTGCTATAAACAATTTGTTTCTAAGCCAAAAAAAAAAAAAAAAGATAGAAGAAGGTATTTTGTCACTTACCAGGCCAGCAGTGACACCTGTAATTGTCAGCACTCTCCTGACACGTAGCATTATTATGACAGGGTTTTGACCAACATAGAGGCATCAAGGTCTCACAGTGTGTCCCTGTGAATCCACTACCTGTACAGTCACAGCTATATCTAGAGAGTAAAATGAAATTTTCACATCAACTCCTAGTCATATTGAGATTAAATATCTTTATCCTGTCTCTTCACCTGTCCATCAAACCAAGACCCAGAGACAGTCTTAATACTTAGCTCAAAAACCCTGGGGAAATTATCTATATAGGTCTGAATGCATTATGTGTTTCCATATAACAAATCTTACTGTGTCTTTTAAGTTTAAAGTTAAGTGTCATGCAAATTATTTGGAAATCATGATTACTTAGTTTCTTCATAAATTGGATACCTATATCACAGGGTTATTGTGATATAAAATATATTGATATAAAATAAATGATATAAAATAAATATATATTGTGCATATAAAGAACATAGTCTCTTAAGCATCAGAAATAACTGAATACATTTCTAGTAAATAGTACTAAATAAAGTTGTTAATATTTGTGAAGGCAGTAGAGGAAATTCATACCATTGTGGTACTCTTTTTATATAGAAAGCTCATTTAAAAGTTCCCTTATGAAAAATTAAGAATAAATTATTGATTAAAAACAGGAAAAGCCCTCCTGAAGTAAAATGTAACTTATTTTCCCTTATATTTGTATTACCAGAATATTTCTTACTATTTCTAATCATGCATTGACTGAGTAGTATTATCTGACAGACTCAAAATACAAATCTCATAGGGAAAGTTGTTGACTTTATCAAGAAAAAGTTTTTAATTTAGAAGGCATCTCCTTAAGGATTTAGTATTGTAAAAATATGAGCTTGCAATCGTGGGCACAGGGTCTGAAGGAAGGGATATCTATCAATTCCTGTTCACCATGATTGAGAATGTATTTACTACCAAGCACAGATATTAATACTGCATTTTGGGCCATTTAGAGTTTTTCCATATGTTGGCTATTGTAAATAGTGCTGCAAAAAGCACAGGAGTGCAGGTTTCCTTTCAAAATGGTATTTTTGCATTCCTTGGGTAGATTCCCTACTCAGAGAGGAGAAAACTTACATAGTCAAAAATAAAAAATAAAAAAAGACTTCATCTCAGACACTAATCTATTAGCAAATATAATAAATGACCATAACTTTTATATACATTGGTAATTAGAAATCCTCAATTCATTATTCAATTTTCTGAATTAAAAACACTTAATAAAATCTATTATATGTAGGAAAATTGAGGAAGAGCCCTAAATTCAAGGTTGGCTAGTGGACCTCAATTCATGGAAACAAAGAGCCTGTTTTCATAATTCCTTTGGATCAGGAAGAAAGTTTTTCAGTGTATAATTTCTGACTTTTCCATATATCTCATAGGAAATTTTGTTAGTTTTTTATTGTGGGAGAATAGGGTCAGATCATATCGGTTGATTATCTTCTCCAAATTTAAGTATAGTAAATGAGAGAGTGAAATAGAACAATTGTTCATGGCACATTTAAGTGAGAAGAATAAAGGTAGCAGGATTTCAGCCTTTTTCTGTTTGCATTTCTATAGGAATCAAAACTTTTGAGTAATTTCTGTCCTGATGCTTTCTGGAGACAATAAAGCATGGATAAAGCTTTCTTCTTTCCCTCTGGAGAGCCTGTGTGGAAACTTTCATTCCGGTCTGTCTATGTGTTGGGCAATTACCTGCCTCCAAGAATATAGATTCCTACCACTGGAGAATAAATTGGATGTAATTTGGAGGCAAGACGTGGAATGTGATTAAATGCTATATTTTATAGTCTACAAAAGAAATTTACATTCACATTGGTCTATTTAAAATCATGCTATTTTTCTGGATATATTTGAAGCACATGTGACTTTTATTGCTCTCCTTTTGAGAACTGACACTTTGAAATTTAGATGATAAATTATCTTATTCATTAAATAAAGGTAAATAGATCCTATTCCTCATTTTAAAAAAAGTACTGGTACAAACTTGTGGGAGTCACCTTACTTCCTTGAACTTCAAACTC
Organism: Talpa europaea; assembly: GCF_964194135.1. Classification (NCBI taxonomy): domain Eukaryota; kingdom Metazoa; phylum Chordata; class Mammalia; order Eulipotyphla; family Talpidae; genus Talpa; species Talpa europaea. The sequence goes on from NC_140077.1 coordinate 79,517,816, forward strand.
CTTTACTATAACATGGGGACATTAAAACCCACCTTGCCTTCCATTAAGGTGTTAAAAATCTAACAAATACTGCTATTACTTATGTTGTTAAAAATTGTTATAATTTGGCAACTCAACACTTGAAGTTCAACAATGTAATGTTGTTTCTGTAATGTAAGCATTCTGAAATTATTACAAGAGTCACTTGGCAAATCTTCACTGGAGATAGATGATCTCTGAAGGATACATTTTCTAGGTAAAATCTGAATGTTACAACTTTTCACCAAAGATAATCTGAAAGTTTTAAGTCAGAGATGTGAGAGCTTCAATTTCTCAGAGTGGTAAAACAGTTCTGGGTTAGTGAGTTCTCTCTAAGCCAAATACCCAAATGAAGGAAAAAAAACCTATCTGTTGGCTCCATTTTGGCACAACCCTCCATAGAGACATGGCTGACTAACACACTCATCAATGTTGAGTTCATAGTGATTTACTAGGAACCTAGGGGCACAGGAACAGAGATAAGACCCCACACCATCCTGACAAGTGGCACCATTTAGGCAAGGTTGGGACCAGCATTCATCAACTTCCAAATCACAGTTTATACCTTTTTTTAAAAGCATAGGAAAAAAAAAGCTTTAGCAAAGTGTTAATATTTTAGCTCTTTGACAATGTTTTATTTACCAAAGCCCTTGTCAAATGTTTTGTTATCTAAAATAATTTTCCTCCTTAATTGTAACTGATATTAATTTTTTTGGCATGCTTGTAGGAAACTGCACAAAGCAGAGCAGCTGTTACTTACAAAGAACCTATTGCGTACAACAGCTTGTGGCTTTTTAGTCTGTGGAAACAAGTCATTTTAAAAACAAAGTTATTGTTAATTGTTCTGTGGATATAATCTTAAAAACAATTGGTCAATATTTTTAAATTAGATTTAAAGACTTAATTTGGTTAGCATTATATGGAGCAGTGGGAGAGCTCAGACTCCAAAGCCAAATGGCCTGGTTTGGCATAGCCACTTATTAGCTGTGTAATCTCAGGTGGGTTGCTTAACCTTCCCATATCCCAGTCTCCTCACCTGAAAAATGGGGGAAATTTAAAAACTGGAAACTATAACTATAATTACTACATAGGGTATTATTATAATTATTCTCTAAGGTATTTATAACAGTATTTGGTACAAATTGTTTGCAAAAGTAAAAAAATCAATGTTTTTTCTTTCTACTAAATAATGTACAAGTCAAAGAATTACAAGAGAACTCAGATAACTTTATCAAAGAGCTGCTACAGAATTCAAAAAACAATGAGCTAAGAAATAAAATCAATGACCATAAATTAAAGTTTTAAATAAGAAAATAATAAATTTGGGAGTTAAAGAGCTCAATAAATGAATTCAATAATTCTAGAGAAAGCTATAGAAGCAGACTAGATTAAATGGAATACCAAATCAGTGACCTCAAAGATAATGATGGACTAAGGACCCAGGTGGATAAAGAGAAAGAAATGAGATAAATAAAAAAAAAGAAAAGGCAATACAGGAATTATCTGATACCATTAAGAAAGACAAAATTAGAATAATGGGTCAGAAAAGGGGGTGGAGGAACAGAGAGACTACTCAAGAAATGAGGAAAACATCCCACACCTAAAGGAAGAATTAAATATAACTGTCCAAGATTCTAACTGCTGCTGATAGTGACAAATATGATTTGGTATATGTCTGCATGATGCCAAAAATAGCTGGATGAAAAATGATAGGTACAATTAGTCATCCAGATGTTTTTATATTTCCAGATGCTTGGCTTCATAGATAAAACATCTGGATAACTATGATTTTAATTTGGATGTTTACTGGCATGTGCTTATAGCCATAAAAGATATACAATTAATTGACCCTCAAAAATGTGCCCAAATTATGTGGTACATTCTATCTGGAAACGTTCATTTTATGACTAGTGTTATTAAGTAGTGCACCGTGTCACCGTAACTATAAGTAATAAAAGATATTGAGTGCAGTTACATTGAGCAGCATTTCTGTGGTCGATTTTCTTAAGAAATGAAAGATGCTTAATTAGAAAATTCACAGAAATTTATTCCTGGAAACAAATCAATGTTAGAATTGGTTAATAGTTCTATGTGATATGAAAGGAAATAGGAAGGGCAGGGGAGGTGGTGGGAAGCACAGGATAAGGGGAACTCTTCACTAAAAGAGGAGTGCACAGGATAGTAAAAATGTAATTTCTTTGTCTTCATTAGCTTTGGTGACTCACTATAATTAATACTTTGCTCATAACTACTGTGGTATATTTATATAAATACAGGTGACAAAAGATGTAAGATCAAAAGAAGTTCAGAATTTTTCTCAGGAGCAAATATTTTTAAAATTAAAAATTTTGAAATAGGTTGGAATTACATGTATTTCCCAAAAGTATCAAGTAAAATAATGACACGTTCCCAGTTTATTCAGTGGTTTTGGTAAGGAAGCAACACCATATTGCTTTTTTTTTTTTTAAACATCTAACAAACATGCACCCAATGGCAGACATTTGGTACAGTGCTGAATCAACTGAATGTGAAGAAAAGTCATCAAGCATACTGGGCATGCTTTGGAGGTTAATATGTAATAGCATACAAGGAAAAGAAGACAAGTGACAGTAAATGATAAATGATGAATCAGTGATTTTTTGGGAGCAGTGAGTTTCGTGGGAAGACCAACCTTCACTCCTGTTCCTGAGAATCAAGGAAAGAGAAAACTTTTTAAAGGGGTTGTGTGGAAAGTGGTTTCCAAGGATGAAGGAATTATAGGTGCATTGGGAAAAAATGTTTACTTGTGTTTGCCTTGAATTTTGTCAAGGTTTCTAAAAGTTGTGGACTCTGTTGGTGCCACCTACAATATGTTCTTGCCATTCCACTGTCTCTCGTGCCTCTAGGTGTTCCTCTTACCTGTAAATGTCCCACTCTCACTCCTTGTTTCCCTTGGGTAATTCTAATTAGTTCTCAAAGATTGAGTGCCAGTCGGCCGTGCTCTCATAATTCCCTGTATTATAAAAGTATATACTATATCTTACAATTACTGCACTTGCTTATTTTCCATTTTATCTACAAAATTGTGAGATGTTTGAAGGCAAAAATCTTTGTCCTGTAACTTCAAGATCTGTAGCAGTCAGTACATATTCTGGATCATAGGAAATGTTCCATGAATTTTTAGTGAATGATCAAGTCACAGCTATGGAATAATCCACCATCTCTCCTGGAAGGCATTTGGCGACTCATTGTAATTAATACTATGCTCATATCTACTGAACAAAGAACAAAATTCTAGATGATTCTGCAAGCCTGAGCCTACTCTAAATCAAAAGCCATCAAGTAGAATTTATGGCTTTGGCAAATGTTTAAAACAAAATATTGTTCTTGAATGATCAATGCTGTAAACTTCCGATCGGTTTCTAGATATTTTGTCCTCAACATGCATATTTCAGGAATGAGATATCAGTGTTAACATTGCATATGACAAGACAATACACATCATGTCTTATCACTTTGGAGCAGGTCTTGTCAGTAGTGCTGTCCTCGCCACTCATTAGAGTGGGGAGAGAGTGCAGGAGGGGTGCAGTGCAGCACTGATAGACACACTGAACACCTTTCTCATTATCTGCAGAGCCCATGCTTTGGACATTATTGTACTCTAGGTGTGCACTACCATCCTAAATTTTAAAGTCTGCCCAATATATTTGCTATCAAATAGGCTTCTCTGCATAATATTTTTCTTTTGAGTAAGAATTATGTACACTATATCTGGATTCTGTAAGAAATAATGTGTGGTGTATTGATGACAACAGTTATCAATGCAAGTCTGACCAAAGTATCAGTGCAAACGGCTACTATGGCAGTAGATTCCATGAGTATAGATTTATAGTATGTTCTACAGATCACAGTAAAAATCTTTATGATATCCTAGGGAAATGATAAGAGGCTACTTTAGCTAATAGTGTGACACAAGTATTATAATGTTAAGAAATATGCTATGAGAGAGTAAGCCAGAGTTTTTATTTTCAAGGGAACTTTTTTGGGTTTTTATTCAATAAGCTTTCAGGCTTATGGATTCACTTCACCTAAGGATATTAAAAAGTAATAAAATATCTTTTAAAAAGCAGTTACTTAAAGGAGATACAAGCCTAGGATACTTCTCTCATGGATGACTGGATGTCATCAACTGGAAGACTGATCTGATCTCCTTTGCATTTTTAACATCTTGATATTAGGATACATTTTACAACCTACAGTGTCTTGGAATTGTGTTATATCTGCTTTACAAGCATTTTTCTTCCTTAGCATCACATGAAATCAATGTAATTCTCAATGATTAATTGAATATGATAAAATGTGAAAATGGATTATTCTTTTATTGTTACTATATTATATATTCCATTGTTATTATTATAAGGATTACTACCTTATTATTTCCCCCAAGAGCCCACTGTGGTGACTGTGTCTTTACCCACCCCTGACCAGTTCCCGATCCCTGGTGACCTTGAACCCCAGGACATATGCATACACAGTATACACTCTTTCAACAGCAGAAGCTAGGATCCTCCAGACCTGTAAGGTAGGGCCAGGTCCCAACCACCTGCATAACTTCCTGGGTATATAGACCCAGCCTCCCCCGTAAAAATCAGAGCAGCTACAGATTGGCAACATTCAGTACCCACTTGGAGAAGCTGCCAGATGTGGTCCCCGGGATCCTCCAGAAACCAGGGCTCCTAGTGTCTCTTTTGGGAAGATACTTCAGCCAGCCTGGTCCCACGCCCAGCAAGGGAGGTGAGGTACTACCAGATGTACTTTAAAAAGTAATAGGCGTCTTACATAGATTAGGGACTTAGAATTAGGCATAGGTCATGCTGTCCCAAAGGCTACTTGGGTGACCTGCCTGGCCTATTCCCACCCTCCTCGTGTTTCAGATCTCCCGCCACCCACACACTGCTGCAAGGGCATGCGCAGTACGGCCCTTGCCCCAGCCCCTCAGGGCTGGAGCCCGAACTCACCAACTGGATCTCTCACTGGGTAGAGGGCGCCCCCTCGCTTTAATATGATCAGATTCTGCACCTGCAGAATGTCAGCTCCCAATTCAACATGTGACCTCCTGGGCGCCAGGCCTGTTCAGGAATCAGGGTACCCAGGTATCTCTCATTCCAGAACACCCAGTCCCACCAAGCAAGGCTGTAAGTCGGTAGGATCTTTTCTGCAGATGTGGGCTTGGGTGTTGTCAAATGCCTGGTTTCCTCCCAGAAGTCTACTATAAGGACCTGGGCTCTCCAGAACCGGGTTCTAGACCCTATGCCTTGCTGCAAAGTGCGGCCTGCGTGGCGCATGCGTGGTCAGCTCTTGGGCGCCAAGTTCCCCCAGCAACCAGGGTTCGCTGGCGTCTCATTGGCAGACGTCGACCAGTCGGCCCCTCCCTGGCCAGGCATTTTCTGTGAGTTCCCGCCTTTGGGGACAATAGGCGCCATTAAGTTACGGACAACTTGTTACTCAGGTTGTGCATCCTGGAGCCCTGGCCCCTCAGGACCCTTGACTCTTCCGGACCCAGGATATGCTCAAAGGTGTAGTATGCACTGTTTTATTTGTGTATGTATATATTGCTAATTACACTGTTACCACAATTTCAATATTTGATATATTTGATAATTGCAAGTTTTGCTATCACTGAGAGTCAAAACTGGAAAAACCTCTGCTTTCAATATTAAAAATTGTTTTTTTACGATTTTTTAAAAAAATCCATGACCTCTTCCCAACTCTTTACCATCAATGAAAGTTTAAGACTGCTCTTGACACTATTTGATCCTGTTCTTCCCTGAAAACTCTTGGAGGCTAGAATTTATTCTAGGATGAAAAAAAATCGATTCTCTTTGTTTGTCCTAAGGTTGGACAATAGGTAATGTATTATAGTGATTCCTTATATCTAATGATTCTGTCTAGAATACAAGTGACTGCAAAATAGTCTACTTTTTCTGTCCTACTTACTCTTTCTCCTGCCTTTCCTTCCTCATCACCAGCCATTTTTCTCTTAAGTCCCACTTACTGTCGTCATAACTGTCATAAATGTAAAAAGATATTTTATTTTTAAGCATTATTTTCTTAAACCAATAAGCATGACTTCCTCAACTTCCCTACATTTTATATGTATATGTATGCTTGTTTAACTACATAAACATATGTAGAGTAAGTTGGTGTAACCTGTTTCAGAGTCATCAAAGTCCTATGTGTGAAAAACACACTACTTTTATGAATGGTTTATCTTTCTTAAGTTTCTTAGTTTTGGGGGACAATTGTAATATTTGCATTTTATATTATATATTTAATACTTCTGTACATTATCCATTTAATACTTACATAATTATAATGTTTTAATCATAAATCATTTTTCTGTTTCTCTTCATTAGAATAGTTCTTATTCCTGGATATTTTAGAAGTGCCATAATATCAATAAATTTTTAGATCCTTTATTATATGGGAGTTTCTGAATTTGCACCCATATCTACATTATCAAATATTCCATTTTGTCTCAGTTAATCTATTCCTGACTATGGTTTTAATATATTCAAAAAATAAAGCAATTCAAGTATAAGAAAATGATACCAGTATAAAGTATGAGTAAATATTGTTAAAACTGCATTAGTAGGGCCTCCCCAGTGGCGCAGCGGTTGAGCGCTGGGTTGCGAAGCTGCCCGCGGCCTCTGCGGCGCCGGTTCAATCCCTAGCTGCTCCTCGGCCACCAGAGGAGGGTCCCACATGGAGCGCAGACCTCTCCTGCCGCCTACTGCTCCCCTCAGCAGTGTACTTCAGTCCTTCTGCCTGCTCTGCTCCCCACTGTGGCTCTGGTGAATTCTCTCACCCTCCCGCACTTCTGACTGTACCCCGTGCATGTATAAACAAAACAAACAAACAAACAAATGAATAAATAAAACATGCCTCTATTAAAAAAAAAACAAAACTGCATTAGTACTAGTAACAACATTTGAAGATATTGAAATAGTGACAACCAGCATTTTCATAGCCTTCATAGTTTAAAAAATTTCATTAAATCATTTCATTCTCACCATGCCCCTGAGAGTTAAGTGATAATTTTATGCCTATATGTTAAATAAGGAAACAAATGTTCAAAACTGCTGTTATTAATAATACCAAAACCACTGGAGAATTTCATATCTGGGCCTGGACTCCCAGTCTGCTGCTTCCAAATTCCAGTCTTATCATATGCCCATTCATAATGTTCATAATGCCTTTTTAGTATATATATTTTTCAGATCATCTCCTCTTCACTAAAACCTTCACTATACTCCCTGTTAATAGTTGGGTAAAAACTAAGAAGTCAAAAATATTTAAAATAGAATACATCATTAATAGCTACTTTCTAAACCACAAGCCAATTATCAAAGTAAACATGATTATTCCTCCCTCTCTCAAACTACTCTGTACTTCTTCCCCCTTGCTATTCAATACAATATTATTCTAAAATAATAATAATAATAATGACAATAATAGTAATTGTAGCCAGAGAACAAAAGTTTCAGTTTTATATCCTAAAAGAAATGCATTTTTGCAATGCATACAGGTTACTTTTTTTATGAACTGTTTCCTGATCCAAAGCAACATCATGGGCTCTCTTCTTTGTGCTTGCTCAGTACTCTGTTCAGAGAGTGATTGTAAATTTTGTCTACATGCTTCCTCCCTGAGTAAGCTGTGGGCACTTTGTAGAAATAATATTGTCTTAATCTTCTTCATATCTTCATGGCCCGGGACAATGTCCAATGTATTGCAAATATATGGTACAAATTTGTTGAGTGAATAACATGTTATTTTGTGTATTCATTTAGCAAGCACATATCCAAAGCCAGAAACTATTTCAGTGGCTCTAGTTCAAAGAAAAGGTTTTAACAGTGTTTAATTTTCTTTATATGACAGCAAAATAAAGGACCAACTTTATAATGAAGAGCATATAGAAAAATATCACTTTAATTAAAATACAACCCATGAAATTCAGAATTTCTCATTTGACTGTACATGGTATTTGCCTTTTGGAGTTGAAAGGTATTTGTTATGAACATATTGCATAGTGAGTAAAATTTGAGATATTAGTGTGTGCTCTCAGATTCAAGACTTCATTGTTCTTAAAACTAATATCTTACATACTGAGTATGTTACATAAATGTGCACTATGGTTTTAAAATCTTTATTTCCTTGCTTACTTTCCATCTGAATAATCTATCCATTAACTTAGGTAGTATGTTGAGATACCCTTCTATTATTTTATTGCTGTAAATGTGATGCTTTAGGTCTGTTATTAGTTGCTTTATATATTTAGTGCACCTGCCATAGATGTGTAAATATTAGTGACAGTTATATTTTCTTGATGAATTGTTCTGTTATTATGTAAATGCTAACTTTGTAACTAACTTTTTTGGAGGAAAGCCTAATTTATCAGATATAAAAATTGCAGTTATTGCTTTTTTTCTGTGTTGTTTGATTGAAATACCTTGCTCCAGCATTTTAATTTAACTTCAGATCTGATGTGTGACTCTAGTATGCATAATACAAATGGGTCTTCCTTTATTATCCAGTCTGCCATTCTGTATCTTTTGATAGTCAAGTTCTGATCATTCACTATTAGGGTAATTATTGAGACTTATTTACCGCCATTCAAGCTTTTGGTTTTTGGTTATTTTATCTTTCTTTTCTTCCTTTTTCCGTGTATTTCTGTCTTTTCACTTGGGCAGCTTCCCATGGTGGCTCTCTAAATTTCTTCATTTCTTCTTCTAACTGTCTTTGCTCCAGATTTTTGTTTTGTAATTACCATGAGGTTTTCCATCTCAAGACAAATGAATACAAATTCTTTACAAGTGTGCATGGAACATTCTCAAGGACAGATCATATCATATGCTGAGACATAAAACTTATGAAAATTGAAATTACCAACTTTTCTTATCACAATGATGTAAAGCTAGAAACACACCACAAAAAGAATCCTGAAAAAAAATCCCAGACATCTGGAAACTATGCAAAATGCTTTGGAATAACTCTTTGGTTCCTGAAGCAATCAAAGAAAAAATACACAATTAGTAAATAAAATTGAAGAGACTATCTACCAGACCTTATAGAATTCAACAAGAGCAGTATTAAGAGGGAAGTCCATGGTTTAAAAAAAAAATCAATAAAAAAGAAAAGTTCCAAATAAACAATATATACATCTGAAGGAACTATAAAAAGGAAAATAAATGAAACCAAAAGTCAGTGGATGGAAGGAAATAGTAAAAATGAGGGTGGAAGTAAACAAAATAGCACCAAAAAGGCAATACAAAAGATCAGTGAAACAAAAAGTTGATTCTTTAAAAGTGTAAACAAAATTGATAAACCTTTAGTTAGGATCACTTTGGAAAAAATAAGAAAATCCTAGTAAAAAGAATAAATGGAGTGGTGAAGTTACAACAAATAACACAGAAATAAAAAGTTCGTAAGAGACTGCTGTGAATTTGCAAACAAATTGGGCAACCTGGAAGAAATGGACATATTTGTATCATATAACTTTCCAAGACTCAATCAGGATGAAATAGACCGCTTGAACAGACCAATCACAACCACAGAAATTGAACATGTAAACAAAAGTCTCCTTAAGAATAAAGGTCCAGCAACAGATGGACAAGTGAATTCTACCAAACTCTCAAAGATCTAATACTTACCTTTCTCAAAATCTTCAAAAACCTAAGAGGAGGGAAAGCTCCCAAACAAATTTTAGGAGGCTAACATTAACTGGACAACAAAACCCATCAAGGACAACACACAAAAAAGAAAACTATAAACAAATAGTTCTCACGAACATAGATGCCAAAATCTTGGTAAATCAAATCCAGCAATATATTGAGAGAATCACTCATTAAGACTATTTGGGAGTTATTCCAGTGATGCAAGGTTGATTCAACAGTTCAACAGATGTAAATCAATGTGTCTTTCACCAAATCAACAAAAAGAAAGATAAAAATCACATCATTTGAACAGATACTGAAAAAGCATTTGACAAGATTCAAAACCCATTTATGATCAAAACTAAAAAAATGGGAATAAAAGGAATATAATTCAAAATAATAAATGCACATATGATATTCCCGCTGCTAATATGATACATAATGCAATCAAATTGGAAAAGCAGAAAAGCTACCACTATTTGGAGATGATATGATAATATACATAGGAAAGACTACAAAAGTCTAGAAAATAAATAAGCACAGTAAAATATCAGAATACAAAATCAATAAACCAAAATCTATTGCATTTTATATGCAAACAATGCATTAGAGGAAAGAGAAATTAAGAAACAACCCCATTTACAATTGTATTAAAAAGAATGAAATAACTTAGAGTAAATTTAACAAAGTGTTGAGAGAATAAAAATTATTAAAATTGGCCATATTGACTAAAGAATTTGCAGAGGCAGGGCAATACCTATCAAAATCACAATGAATTTTTCAAGGAAAGAGAATAAAATAAATTATAAAATTTAGATGGAATTGCAAAAGACCCCAAATATCAAAATAATCCTGAGAGAATAGAATAAAATTGGAGGTATCACACTATGTGACCTCAACGCATACTATAAAATATTAGTAATCAAAATAGTATGTTATTGGAACAAGAACAGAAACATGGACCAATGGAATAGAATAGGGAGCCCAGAAATAAACTTCATGTAACTATGAACAGTTAATCTTTGACAAAGAAGCTATGGCCATACAATGGAGATGTGAAAGTTTCTTCAACAAGTGGCGGTTTCTTCAACAAAATTTCCAACAAGTGTTGGAAAATTTGGTCAACCCGATGCAAAAAAAAAAAAAAAATTTTAACTTCTTACACAAAAATTAATTCAAATGAATTAAACATTTTCAGTAATGGATTAAAGACTATGGATATAAGACCGGAAACAATAAAATACATAAGAGAAAAATTAGGTGATATACTCCAGGGCATTAACCACAGAGACAAATTTGGAGACTCAACTCCAAAGACAAGGGGCACAAAGGCAAAAATAAACTAATGAAACTGTTCAAACAAGCAACCAAGCCAAAAAATAAACCTTTGGAACCACACAAAAAAAAAAAAAAGAAAAGAAAGAAAAAGAAAAACCTCCACTCAGGCCTCCCTGGTGGCACAAGGGGTTAAGCACCGCACTGTGAGGCAGTTTGCAGCCTCTGCAGCACAATTTCGATCCCCAGCTGGCCAGGGAGCAGCCCACATGGTGCCGCAGACCTCTCCTAATTCACCTGCTGCTCCCCTTAGCTGTTTCGGTCGTTCCTCCTGTTCTATTCCCCACTCTGTCTTTGGTGAGTCCTCTCACCTCCCACAACTCTGGCCTATACCCCAGTTCTTGTATGCATAAATAAATAAATCTAAAAAAAAAAAAAAAAGAAAGAAAGAAAAACCTCCACCTAAAAAAAAAAAAAAGTGACCTATGGACTGGGAGAAGATACTTAAATATAACATGCCTGACGGGAGGGTAATTTTCAAAATATATAAAGATCTCATACAACTCAGCAACAATAAAAACAAACAACCCAATTAAAAATATTGTAGTATTCTTAGTTACATCTGCTCTTCCCTTTCATACCTGTAGTTCCTTTTCCAGTAGGTCCTAATGTCAGACACTCATTATTGTAATCTCTAACTGGTCTCCATATACTGGTCTCCATTTTCTTCAATATAAAAGTAATGCCTTAACATATTTTTATTTCTGAAATAGCAACCCTGCTTGCAATCAATAAGTAAATTTAATGTAGTATTTTTCCTATTTCCCTGAGGGTTATTTTTATACCAAAAATCTGTTTTATGACAGAGGAAATAAGATATTTTTCTCAGCTTTTTTACTTCATCCTGTATCCAATTGGACTTTCCTTGCCCTCCCATGGCCCCATTTTTCTCTTGCAGGCATCTTAATGTGTAAAATGTTATTATTCAATCTGGCTAATTTTAAGGAAGACCTCAATTACAGAATGATTCATTGCATAAACTTGAACCAAAAGCAGCCCATGCTCAGAGTTAATATTCTTTTCATTAAAAAAGTTTGCAGCTGTTTACTTTTGGCTTAAATTGGAGTTTTTGCTTATGCAGGGTAGATTCTCAGCAGCCTCTCAGTGCCTGTCTCAGAGGCGATTTCTGTAGTTCATGAATCACCAGTTGGGAAACACAGCAGGGTGCACAGCAAGGCGTTCCCACCGTGTGAACTGTCTCTCCATATGCAACCACTCTTTGCTCTCCCACCTCTCTGCCTTTTAAAATTTATAAGGTCTTCTTACTTCGCTGCTCAAAGAAACACAGATATTTTTCCCCCCATAAGTCAGATTCATTATGATCAGTCTAAATTTGGATGTAGACACCACCACTAAGTTGTTGTAATAAAATTTCCAAGATTCATCAACAGGTCTGGGTTGAGCCAGCATATATCAGTCTTTCCATGCTGATTGCTAATGGGCTTTTTCTTTCCTTTTCAACCCCAGCTTTCCCCTGGTTCTCTAGACCTTCTTTGGATTTCTCATTAATTGGCCTGATCTGGTAAACAATGAGGTTGCACTGAAGTAAACATATCTCTCTGTATGTCTAAACGATGAGATAGTGCAAGAAAACCTTCTAAATTAAATTCATATGGATTTAATTTCTGGCTCCCAATCCTAGTCAGAGATCTCCCAGACTAGGTCATGGTCACAGCATCATGGTGACAGATCTCCCTGAGTGATGGCACACGTGTAGCCAAGGCTGAGAATCAGTGATGAGCTCCCAGAACACAGGCTATTTCAGTCATGCAGAGATCTGGTAACCAACCCTAAAATCCAACTTTTGTGTCCAAACAGATCTTATAGACTAATAATAGACATGAGTCTGTTTGTAAGCAACTTGTAATATGTCACCTGGAAAGCTGAAATAATAAAATTTAGCTGATTTCTTAGAAAACAAGTGAAGAATATAGCCAGAAATGGAACAGCGCTCTTATATCAGGCTTTAAGCAAGGTAAGCATCCTTATTGTGGACTTTAAGTTCTACATGAGAAAAAGGCACTGACTCATTGGACCCAGCAGGAATATGATATAATCCACTGTGTAAATTAATTCGTTGTGGAGTGAAGTGTCTTATAGAATTGTATAACATCACATTTGTTTTGTTTTTGTTTTTAAAGATTTATTTATTTATACAAGAACCAGGGCACAGGCCAGAGCCATGGGAGGGTGAGAGGATTATCTAGAGACAGAGCAGGGAACAGACAGACAGACTGACGAAATACACTGCTGAGGGGAGCAGCGGGCGAGACAGGAGAGGTCTGCTGTGCGATGTGGGACCCTCGCTGGCCGGCCGGGATCAAACCAGCGCTGCAGAAGCTGCGGACAGTTTCACAGCGCAGTGCTCAACCGCCTGCCACCAGGGGAGGCCATAACATCACATGTGGAATACATCTTTGACATCTTTTATACCTATGAAATTATTCATTATAATCCAATTAAATTAAAATGTAAAAAATAAAGACATGTACATTGTAAAACATAATTTTTTCAAGCTGTGCTTTTGCAACTATAAAACTATTTCAGGAAACTGTAGTTAAAATGGCCAGAATCAGAATATTTATTTGGTCTCATGTCTATTCCTTTTGGTTGCTGTTCACGATGTCGAACTAGCAGCAAAAATTAGAAGATACTATCTGAATAAACTATAGTGATTTTTATGTCTGATCATTAAAAATAAAAACAATCCCAAAACAAACCCACAAAAATTATTTTTATTCAGTTGAAAATTTGAAATTCAATTTCTATAGCTTAACAAGTATAGTATATCACATATAAGGAAGTTTTTCATGTGTAAGTCCTATTGTATAAGTGCCTTTAATATTACCCATAGCTTTTAGAATGGCATTATTAACTAAAAGGCATTCAAAAATAATTTTGTACTTAACACAAACATTCTACCACAGTGAAGTATGCATAATGTAATAGAGTCACAGTAAACCCTAGTTTAATACCTGCTTACCCCACTTGATAAATCACAATTTATCTGATTTACCATGCTGTACCAGGAAGGGTGCCCAGAAATGTATGGAAGAGTTAAGAAAATAGTACAATTTAGTTGTACTATTTAGCAGTTTATTAAGTGACCATTATACAGTTTAAAGAATGGAGCCTCCTTTAGTCTACCTGGAATATAATAAACACCCCAAATGTATTGATGAATTTAAGAACTGGATATGATATGCTTTCCCTCCTTAGGAAAGATAGAAGAGACAGAAAACAGATACCTGAAAAGCAGGACAGAATATGGAAGTTATTGAATAGAGGAACCAACTACTGTGGAATTAACAATTATTGTGATTATTATAAATATATCGGCAGCTTAAAATATTATTTCAGCTGATAGGAAATCTAGAAATGCTTAATGAATTAAGAATATTTGAACTTAAATATATGAATTTAGTGTTGAAGTAAAGAAGTACTTTATAGAGTAGACTTTGTGAATTGAGGAAGAACATTTCAGAGGCAGGGAGACCCCTTGAATTTTTAAATGGAAGACAATTCAGGGAAATAATATGCATTGGTAGAGTGGTGTGTGGAGATATGACTAATAGGTAGGGAACAAATTGTGGAGGGCTTTTAATGAAAAAGGTGAAACTATTCCCTATGGAATGGGAAGGCTCTTTTAAAAGGAATGTCCCAGTCAGATCTATTTTAGTAGGATTACTTTAGACATTATATAGAACCATTCAGAGGGTAGGGGCTAGAAATTGAGTCTGGGAAATGATGAGGGTATTAACAAAGGTGCTGGAAACAAAATGGGTGAGCTCAATTTGGAAAACGTTTTGGGTGTCAAAAAGAGCAGATTTTAAGATTCCTTGTAAATGGGGGACGAGAAGAGGGGACAAATTTCATCTCAGAGCAACTAGGCATATATACTTTTAAAAGAGACATTTCCAGAATACAAAATATTTGCAAAACAATACAGGAAAGTTCTGACAAACTTGGGAGAGAAATATTTTTCCTAATAATTATACTGCATGACATACTTGGAAAGAGAATAAGACAAAGCAATAAGTGTAAAAGGGTTGAGAGAAGAAAGCAACTTGAAAGCCAAATATTACAGGAAGCTATAAAACTAGTGTGAGCTAAAGGAAAAGGGGACCTTAAAAAGTGAATGGTAATCACAGATAGGAGTTAGGAAGCCCAGAAAAACAGAAAACAGAAGTTAAAATGAATGAATGTAAGAAAATATGAACTGTATGACATACACGGAAAATCCAAAGAGTGTGGAAATACAAGAAAGATGTTCATCTAGAAGGACTGGCCTAAATGGATAACTGTGATTTTAGAGGCTGAAAGGGTGGAAACTGATATAACCTTGTAATAAATGTGTTCTCAACTAGTTACTCTGTTGTTGAAATTATTTATCAACAGAAACTTTGTGATTAGATGCAAGGTTAACTATTATTTGCTCTTTCCAAGAGAGTAAAAAATTTGAATTCTTTATTAATAAAAATCACAATTTATCTGATTTACCATGCTGTACCAGCCTTGCTATCAAATATGTTGCTGACACTTCACTGGTAACTCACCACCTTGCATCCACAGGGGTTCTGTCTTCCCCCAGCAGGCTGCAATGTCAGGCTTTGGGCATTAGAGGGCACACTTAAGCTAGGATGAAAGAAATCTGCTCTGAACTGTCCTGACCTAGAAAACAGGACCCCAAAGAATCCTTTAATTCTAGACTGAATCTAAATTTTAAATAATGTAGGGCTCCATTTGAGACAGAAAAAATTAACAGTATATACTGGTTGAAAACTCCATAGATTTTTAGTTATTTAGAAAGCTTTCTATCTAGTTATTCCTGTGAAGACCATTTTCATAAGCAATTAGAACATAAAATTCCTCCTCTGTTTCTGTCATAGTAAAGAAAGGGAAAGGTACTTAACAACATCTATGGTCCAAATGTAATCAAACTTACCAGAATAACCAAGGGGACAAATACAAATGTTTCTTTCTATCTCGTTGAGGCATGTAGCCTTGTTCTTGCAAGGATCTGAAACACATTTGTCCACCTCCAGGTCACACTGCCTGCCTTGATATCCTGGGACACAGAAGCAGGAGTAGCCATTGATTCCATCTTGGCATACGGCCCCATTGTGGCAAGGGCTGGAAGCACACTCGTTGTGATCCATCTCACAGAATTGCCCAGCATATCCAACAGGGCAGATGCAGACAGGTTGAACAGGGTCCTGACGGCAAATACCTCCGTGGTGGCAGAAGCTCATGCCATAGGAACCAGTGACGGTTTCACAGGTCGTCCCTCTATAGCTAGGAGGACATTTGCACAGGAAGCTCTTTTCTCCTGGGGTTTTCACACAAGTAGCATTTTTTTGACAAGAATCAGAGAAGCAAGGATTTTTCGCACTGTCACAGTCTTTTCAAATTAATGGCTGAGTCTGAACAATGGCAATTGTCTTCTGAAAAATCGTTGCATGTAGAATTGTTTTGGCAAGAATTTGAGAGGCACCTTGTATCATTTTTATTGCAAAGGGAATCTACAAGGGAATAAAAAATGTCAAAATGAAGCTTACAAATAAATGGTTCAGGATAAAATTGAAGAACTTTCATTTCACTCCTCATGTCACTTCAAACTCATTAGTGAAATACAGTTGACTGCATTTTAACGATGAGTTTTGTCATTAATGGTCATTTGACAAATCTTTTCATATATTTGCTAATAAGAAACATAAAAATGGCTCATTCGAGAGTCTTTGCTTCTCCATTTCCCTTTCTGAGGTTTGAATATTGTTGAGCAAGGAAGTAAATTGGAACAACTGTTAAATTGCACTATATACACAAAATTTTGAAATCACATCCTCTCTCACAAAGAAATTTGGAGTGTGCTAGATGTTGAAATACAAATTGTCTCTGAATGCAATTCAGTGTGTAACTGAAACTAGTATTTAAATGAATACAAAAACTTGTTTTTGGATTGCTTTGTCAGTCACTATTTGTGCTCTAAAAGAAAAGCATTGAAAAATGAAAGTATAAAAATAAAAATACCAACTATTTATTGAAAACCTTTCTGCACCAAGTATGTCAGGGATTACACATTTATTAGTTATCCTCAGAGCAATGCAATTTTACTGAATATATCTTATGTGTGATACATTAAGTCTCACTGCAAAGAAACAAATACAGTAAAGTTTATGCACAGCATTTTTATTTTCTTAATCTTGTACATTGATAAACTTTATGATTTGGTAACCCAATTGCATCAACCTACAAAAAACTTTTTTGCATGTGCTTTCATCTGATACATCGTCCTCTTATTTTTGCTCCCTTTCTCACAGTATTGCTCACTAATATAATAGTAGATACAGACATTAAAAAAATTGTAGTGAATTTTCTCTTATGAGACATAAATAAGCTATTGCCTGAAGAAAGTATAATGTAAACTTTTAGAAACCAGTAATAATAGGTCTTTTTCCTTTCCTCCTAAAAAAAAAGAGAAATGGTTCTCTTTAACACAGTGTGGTACCAACAGAGTGATGAAAAGATATTGAGAAGAAATTGCTGCCTGGTTCATCATATAGGAGTGAAAAGTTTCACAGTATCCTCTGTGAAGTCATCTGGCAGTACCTGCACATAAAAGTTAATATCTGTTTATGTATTATCAGGAGGGTTGGTCTAAGAGGAAATATTTTCTGTTACCTATGGGAAAACTCAGCAAATTGACTTTTTACTTTCGACTTTGTATTAGAGATCTTTCCTGTACCATTTTTAAGATAGCATTCTGACATTTGTATAAAACATTTTGCTAGTGGGAAACTAAAGTTTTCATGGGCTAAGTCATGCATGGCATCATACAGAGGTGGGGTTTGAACCTCTGGTCTATCCAATTAAAAAAAGATCGATTTCTTTTCCCTGAATAATGCCAAGATTAGGGTATTTACTGGGTTGAACTTTCATACTTAAATATAGTGATCTTCATATGCATGTTTACTTCTTCTCTGTTCCAAAATTACATGAAAATCAGGAAGCAGAAATGCCACCAAGATGGTGGCAAAAGGGGTTTCTTGCTTTCACCCTAAGAGTATTATCTAATAGTTAACCAGCAGGACACTACACCAGAAAGTCCCATGACTGAGGTGAATTGAAATACCCATTGGACATCAGAGAACAATACAGACTGCGCAGAGGTGACACAAAAGAGAGCTATCCTGTAGGTAGGTGGAGAGAATTGCCTGGAAGCTGCATCCAATGGCTTTCCTCAAGAAATAGAAAGAATTTTTATGGAACTGCAAAGACCTGGTATAGCCAAAGTGATCCCAAAGGAAAAGAAGAATGGAGGCATCTATCATGTGCCTATACTTCTAACTATGCTATAAAGGTATGGTATCAAAACAGTGTGGTAATGGAATAAAAATAGACACACAGATCAATGAAATAAAATTGAGAGCCCAGAAATAAACCCATATTTATATGGGTAGTTAATTTATAACAAAGGAGCCAAAAGTATGCAATGGAGAAAGCAAAGTCTCTTCAACAATTGGTGCTGGGAAGACTGGACAGTCACATGCAAAAGAATGAAACTAGACCACTCTCTCACACCAAACACAATAACTTAAAATGGATCAAAGAATTGAATGTAAGATCTGAAACCATAAAATACATCAAAGAAAACATAAGCAAAACTATTGTATGACTTTGACTTCAGTGATATATTTTGACACTCCACTCTAACAGCAGGGAAACAAAAGCAAAAATAAACAAATTAGACTACACCAAACTAAAAAGTTTCTGCACAGCAACAGAAACTATTAAGATATCCTACTGAATCAGAGAAAAATTTTGCATGCCCTACATCTGACAAGGGCTAATACCCGAGATCTACAAAGAACTCACATAGCCCAACAACCAAAAACAGATAACACAATAAAAAAAATGGGTAGAAAATCTAAATAAGCACTTCTCCGAAGAATACATGTAGATGACCAACAGGCACGTGAAAAAAATCACTTAATATCAGGTAAATGGAAATCAAAACCACAATGAGATGCTACGTCACAACTGTGAAATCGGCCTATATCAAAAAAAGCAGAAGTAAGTGCTGGCAAGGGTTTAGAAATAAATTAACCCCCATATACTGTTAGTAAGAATGTGAACAGTCCAGTCCCTAAGGAAAACAATATGAGGTTTCTCAAATATTAAATAATAATCTGATATGATCCTATCTGGTTACTCAAAGAATACAAAAACATTAATAAAAGGCATATGTACTGTGTTCATTGCAGCACTATTTACAACAGCCAAGTTATGGAAACAAATTTTATGCCCAAGTATGGCTGAGTACATTAAAAAGATGTAGGATATATTGATATATAGACAGATAGTTACATAAGAATATAGATAGCAAGATAGCTAGCCGGATAGCTAGCCAGCTAGATAGATAGATAGATAGATAGATAGACAGACAGATAGACACAGCCAATGGGATACTACTCAGCTGTAAAAAAAAAAAAAGATGAATCCTGCCATTTTTGACAATATGGATGGGACTGGAAGGGACTAGGCTAAGCTAAATCAAATCAGAAGAAAAAAAATACTGGGTGATTCCACTCGTAGAATATAAATAATGAAATAAGGGAACCAATAAAACTAAACCAAAACAAATTAGAAATTTGACTACAAGAATTCAGGCTCCCAGAGAAGGGCAGGGGTGAAAGAGGGGATCCAGTGGACTATGAGGGAGAATTATTGGTGCTTTGGTGGTGGTAACGTATATCTGAAGAGGTATGTCCCTCTGCCCCTATTGTTTTTTTTTTCCAATTAAAAAATATGATTTAAATAGTAAAAAAAAAAACACATATCTTTAAAAAAACAATTGGAAGGGATGGCAAATAAGCAAGTTGAAAAATGTTCAACTTCCTTTATCATGAAGGGAAAAGGAGTTAAAAACAGTATCACTACACACCCACTAAACTGGGTGAGTGACGAAGACTGACAGTAGCAAGTGTAGGTAAGGATGTAGAGGCAGTGGAACTCACATATGTGCCTCCCCTCTCTCCTTGATAAATGGTCATTCTTGCCCATGTATTATCAATTTTATTAGTCTTTTCAAAGAGATGACTGACTTTTTAGTTTCTCTGTATCTTTTCTATCTTACAGATTTCTGCTCTTGCCTTTTTATTGCCTTAATTGAATTCTTTGAGTTGAATTTGCTTTCATTTATTCCAAGTGTCACTTTTCATGTATACAATTAAGATAGAAATTTCCCTCTTAAAATTTCTTTTCATTATCATTCAAATAAAAATATTTGTTAATTTCCATTTGACCCAGGGAAAATCTATAAAAATCAACCAGATCAGATATTTTCTAGTTGTTTGTTTTTTTCTAATGTTTCTCTCTTTATTTAAATTAATAAATCAAAATGCTATAGTGATTGTGAATTTTCTATTTCTCCTTTTAATTCTGACAATTTCCACTTTTCTATTCAGGAGCTATAGTCTTATGTTCATAGAAATTAAGAATGGTATATCCTATTTACCATCCTGCCAGTTAGACATTCATATTTTCATAAAGTATCATTTTTAAAAAATAATGCTTCATACTTTAAAAGTATACTTTTACTGTTGTAATTACTGCTATGTGAGTTTTATATCTCATGTGATGCTGGTAGGAATGCAGAATGGTGTAGACACTTTAGAAAATAGTTTTGAAATGTCTTATAGAGTTAAACATACACTTATCATAAAACTTAGCAATTCCATACGTAGATATTTACCAAAGAAAAATGAAAATAAAATGTTGATGCAAAACTTGCTTGAAAAAAATATTAGCTTTATTCATAATGATCAACCCTGAAAAAATACAAATGTCCATCCACTGGTGAATTCATTTTAATGTATTCACAAGTTGTAGTAGTACTTGGGAATAAAAGGAGCAAATTACTGAGTCACAAAACAGTATGGAGAAACCTTTAAAGTATGCTTAGTGAAGGGCCAGACACAAAGCACCAGAAAGATTCATACAGCAGGACTCATACTTGCTGTGTGTATCCATTTTTATAAATGGCATTCTATATTTATATTGATAAAAACAATTCAGAGGTCACCAAGGAATAGAGATGAGTGAAAGTGAGTGAAAGGAATTACATTAATGTAAGAATTTACATTAATGTAAAGGATTACATTTTATATATATATATATATATATATATATCCTTACATGTATAAGGATATTTTTTATGGAAACTTTCTGTATCATAATTATGGTGGCAGTTACTGACCATAAGCATTTATGACTGAAATTTGGTGACTTTTACTATATGTAAATTATTTCTCAATAAATTAGACCCAAAAAATCTAAAAAAAAAAGAAACAAAAGGAATTAAGTTGTCATAAACTCGCAAGAGTTAGCATAGAGATTGAGGACATAGATTTACATTCATACATACATAAATGGAAGCCAGACTATTGATGAATGAGTAAAAACAGACAGCATACTAGACTAAGCAAAATTCAAGTATGAAAATTCAAGAGCCAAGTCAGTTTATGTCACAGAGTCCTAGAAAGTTTCAGGGATTCAAGGTTCCAAGTGCTTTTGAAATGAATGTGCAAATGGTGCTGAAAATAGGCAGGTCTTGAAAACTTTCTAAAAGCACAATTAGATTCTCATATTCCATCTTTCATCATTTCTCCCATGAAGGTAGATTCAAAGACACAGCCATGACTGCTGGTCATAGTAGGATGGCTGGGTCTGGTATAACAGTCAGTAGCCAGTTTTATACTCAAAACAGGGAATCATATTATTTTTCTTGACCAGCCTGAAAGAAAATACTTGGATATATATGCAGTGTTACTTATTGAAATGACACAACCCAATCATCCTGTAATAAATCCTCATAAGCTAGTAAGCCTTGGAGCATAAAGAATTTTAAAATAGCTATTAAGAAATACATAAGAGCATATATGAAATGTACATATACATACATGATGTAATTTTCTTTTAATTGTACTTAAACTCTAAAGAATAACGATATTCTTTTATCCATTGTCTTAAGATCTATTATCTTAAGAAACAATAATACCTCTTCAATAAATATGAACTCATTATATGAGATTGACCAGAGTTGAGGGAAATCACTAAGATAAAATGCAAAGACCTAAATACACAAACTTGGAAGAGACAAAGTCAGTTTTGAAATGGACAAAAACTTATGAAAATTTGAGAATTAATATTTTCAAAGAGTTAAGAAAGGATATTGCCTCTATGAAACAAGAATGGATGGTTATTAAACAAAAAATGAAAGAGATCATGGAAATTATGAACTCACTATAAATGTTCTGGCATCATCCCAGTCCCAAACTTGACCTAGCAGGCAAGAGAGCACATTCGTCTGCATAGGTTTTGGAGTTGTGAAGCAGCCACATGAAAGTTTTCTGTCTGAGTGTTAGCCAGCTTTCATCCCCACTAATGACCAAGAAATCAGATAAAGGAGATTTTATAATGGATACCCAGTTGTGCATTTCCATAGTGATTTCTTTAGAAATCAGTAAGTGATTAAACCCCAGGATTTGCCTTTCTCTGCACAAAGATAGCATCAACATATCTTTATATATAACTTAAGTGATACAAAGATCTAATCCTCTAGAAAACCACCAGTCCTTCACTACCCTGTCAAGAATAATTACATTTTTTAAAAGTATATATCAGTGACTCGCTGTCCCTATCTATCTAAACTAAACTCAAACTTAGACTAATTTTCAAAGGGTGATCTGCTTGACTTCTTCCCAGGTTTGAATCTTCACTTTGGTTTAAAATTTCAGCTTTCACACTCTACTCTCAGGAAGATTCCATGAAATGGGGATGAGAAAGGGAAGACATAGAATTTAGGATACAAGGAATCTAACAAAAGAAAGAAGCAAAAAAAATTCTGAAAGAAGATTCTAGAACTGCTGATATGCTCCCAGCGTAGAGATTAAACAATTCTGGAAGCAGAAAGAGAAAGCAGAGCTCCAAGAAGGATGGCTTGAAGGAGAAATAGGTACAGAGCACCATGGGGAGAAGTGATGAAAACAAAACAGACTGGTTGATAAGCTTTACCAGTATTAGTTCTAGAAGAAACTAAATTTTGGAAATGAAATCACATTATGCTTTGGAATTAAAAAGAATTTTCATAATAGCAATCATAATAATAGAATGACATATAATGTTATGACTAATATTGGGAGTAGTAGTGTGTGGGGTGTTGAGAACGACAGGAGAGTTAAATCTACTTTTACCATATTAGGATTCAAATAGATTATGCCTTATTTTTTTTTTTTTTAAAGAAAAGCCAGTCTTACTTAGAAACAAAACCATAAGATGTAGCTAGAAGTTTTAAGTAGCTACTGTTGAGGAATGTTACTCGGAGTGAGAAGCTGAAATAGAGAGAGTAGAAACTATTGCTTCCATTATAACTCTTAGGAATTTTTTAAGTAGTATGGGATAAATTTGGAAATAAATATTTTTAAAGGAAAATACACACACAAACACATTTTTTTTTACATGTACACTTTGAATTAATGATTTCATTCCTGCTTCTGGACTACAGCATCTGTCAAGCTCGTCTTATAACTGGGTCTCCTCTAGAGTGACTGGTGTCATTAGCATTGCTCACAAAATCTGCTTCCTGGGTTTCTGGGTGTGTCCATGTGCCAGATGGTAACAGATGTTCTTAGAAAAGCAGTCCATGACCTATGTGTTATTAGCTGATACTAATATAACTGCCTGCCAATAAGAAAATTGTATATTTCAAATTTTATTTTCAAACATATAAAGGAACTGCCTTATTTTAAAATTTTAATTAAGTAGCCAACTAAGCAATTAAAAGCAGAATGTGCACAGACCAATGATTGGAGTGTCATGAAAAGTTATGATTATTCTAGTTTTGTGCACTACCCAAAAATCTAATATATATGTATGACATATATACATATATAACGCTGTACTTTGTACACTTGTAAACACTCGACCAACCTGGGCTTCCCCGGTGGCACAGCGGTTGAGCGCTGGGTTGCGAAGCTGCCCCCGGCCTCTGCAGCGCCGGTTGGATCCCCGGCTGCTCCCCGGCCAGCACAGGAGGGTCCCACATGGCGCGCAGACCTCTCCTGCCGCCCGCTGCTCCCCTCAGCAGTGTACATCAGTCCTTCTGCCTGCTCTGCTCCCTGCTCTGGCTCTGGTGAATTCTCTCACCCTCCCACGCTTCTGACTGTACCCAGTGCATGTATAAACAAACAAACAAATAAATAAATAAAATAAAAAAATAATGCATGCCTCTTAAAAAAAATCATTTTCATAGTGATAATTCCTTTAACATAGAACTTAAAAAACTTTATAAGACCATTTAAAATTATAATTGTAACTTAGTTCCCAGGGAGATAGCCATAGATAATTTTGTTTCCAGCTTTCACATGAGACTAAAATACAGGATAAGATGCCTTATTGGATGTGAAGTGTAATTATTTTCAGACCAGTTCATATAGGCTGCCAAAATGTTTCCTTGCAGTAAAGTTTGCCATCTACTGGACATTATAAGAAGTTCTAGAATAGTGATCTTCAGACTTGGACTTTTCCTTTGAGCATGAAGCAGAACCCCTTGAAGGAAATATCATGAGTAATCCCCTGTCATGTCATGAGTAATAATTCCAATATACAAAATCAGAAGGTGGAGCAGCTCAGGGAAAGAAAGGGAGGAGCCCTTGTAGCCCAGCAGCTTGACCTCCTGCTCTTTCCAGAGACATGTCCCAGGGGCACTAGAAATTGAGAATAGCAATTGGAAAATCTCTGCTTAGTAGAAAATAAAATACTTTATATAATAACATAAAGAATTCTTTCTGTGTTTGCTAGTTCAGTATTGCTAATGCTGAAAAAATATATATTTAATATAAATACATGCATTTTATGCAAATTAATGTTATGTTTAATTTATACCACATACTTTTATATAAAAATATACTGCTGAGAAGTAAAAGCCAATTTGACCAGTTTTAAAGATGCTGAGTATCCAAGCATTAAATGCATTTATTGTAGGTATGTGTGCATGTGTATAATTCATTTTACTTGAAAAATTGCCCTATTACTTACTTGACTTAGTTATAAGGTGAGGTATATTTACTCAGAGCAAAGGAACACTGCATAGTGATTTCAGGGGAAAGCATTTTAATTTCTCAAAGATTATTCTGAGCAGTATTTATGCTTTTGTCCATGATGGCTTTAATGCACATATCTATGTAACAGGCAGGTCATTCTCTGATTGAAAAATCATCAATTGCCTTTTACATTTGACCAGGCAGAATGGCTCCTGCAAGGAAGTTGCCAAGAAGGGGCAGTCTGCCACCAAGGAGGTAGTGATCAGTGCTTACACCACAGATGCTAAGATGAATCCATGTTCCTCAAGCACTAAAGGAGCCGTAAATTTGAGTGAAGGAAATGGGCACTCCAGATGTGAGCACTGACACCAGGCTCAACAAAGTTGGGTCAAAGGAATAAGAATGTCCCAGGCCACATCCACATGCGGTTGTCTAGAAAATGTAATAAGAATGAAGAGTCCCCAGACAAGCTGTGCACATTGGTTACTCATATACCTGTCACAACTTCAAAAATCAACTAAAGTTATCAAATTGCAAACAAAAAAGAAAAATCATCAATCAAGAATATGAAGATTTTGTCATGTTTTTCTATTATCAATAAAAAATAATTTTTTATCAACATTTTATAAACTTTTCGTTGTTGCTGTTAATTTCTTGTCAACTTTTGTATTAGCCAACCACAGGAGATTTGCCAGAAGAGGATAGTGCAGTGGTGAGGAGCTAAGTTCCTGAAATAAAACACACCCAAAGGGAGCCTCGTTCTGCCACTCGCCACCTCAATTCCCTTATCTGCAATTAGAACCCCCTTCTTGGGTTTTTTGTGAAGATTAACTAGCTAGATTTAAATGCTTGGCTGTATCTACTAAGTTTTCAATGTATGTTAGCTCATACTGTTATAAGATGTTTAGAAATAGCTCTGGGTTCCTAATAGACAATTTCTGGATTAGTACAAAAGGTAGTTGTAATAACCATAATAACCAAAAAAATACAATTCACCAATGCATTTTCAATGCAAGAATTTTATTTTAGAGAACAATACAAGAAAGCCTTTATGTAGAGAACTTACCACTGGACTAAGTCAATCCACTTAAGACATACTCTCCATGAAGTACTAACCTTGCTAAAGATTAAAGTGTGGATTAGATTTAAAAGAGAGCTGCTTGGGCCTCCCCGGTGGTGTAGCGGTTGCGCGCTGGGTTGTGAAGCTGCCCACGGCCTCCGCGGCGCCGGTTCGATCCCCGGCTGTTCCCCGGCCACCGGAGGAGGGTCCCACGTGGCGCGCAGACCTCTCCTGCCGCCCGCTGCTCCGCTCAGCAGTGTACTTCAGTCCTTCTGCCTGCTCTGTTCCCTGCTCTGGTGAATTCTCTCACCCTCCCGCGCTTCTGACTGTACCCAGTGCTTGTATAAACAAAAACAAATAAAATAAATAAATAACATGCCTCTATTAAAAAAAAAAAAAAAAAAGGGAAAGCTGGTCCCCTACCTAGACTACCTGCACCCAGGTCAGGACTGGCTCTTGAAAAAAATAAATAAATAAATAAAAGAGAGCTGCTCTTTGGGATTTGCCTTTCATAAACAAACAAACAAACAAACAAACAAAATAAAAACCTTTAACTTCTTACTAAGCATTTTGAGTATCATCTAAGTTTTTGACTTAGAAAAATATCAAATGAGCATTGTGATCAGTATTAAACTGTTCAGAGGAACTGTAGATTTGTGTATGTTTTCCGTGCCTATTTATGCGCAACAAGTTCTCAATTAGTATTTCTTGTGTATTAATTGTCAAAAGCTTGATCCTTACTTTACACACTCTCCTGCTACATAAACGTATGTACATATGTATTATATATGTATAGTGCAATATGTATAAAGCATTATTTTGCTTTAAATTTTATTTCAATACACTTTTATCACAATATCACTTTTATTCTTTGTCTTCTAGAGTTTACTAACAAATTCTCCACATGCAACCCTTTAACTATCTTTACCTCATCTTGATTGATACTAAGTTTAGGAATCAAATCTATCTTCTGTCAGCAAAAAGGAAGGAGGATAAATGGGTCGAATTGTGGTTATTGCTCATACCTGGGTTAAAACAGCAGTTTTAAATAAGCCTCATATTTCATAAGATCAAACTCACCAATGTATTCCCGACAGCACAAGCTGTTTGGGA
Organism: Talpa europaea; assembly: GCF_964194135.1. Classification (NCBI taxonomy): domain Eukaryota; kingdom Metazoa; phylum Chordata; class Mammalia; order Eulipotyphla; family Talpidae; genus Talpa; species Talpa europaea. The sequence goes on from NC_140077.1 coordinate 79,545,136, forward strand.
TCATTACTCCAGGGCATGTATTTGGCCTTGCTTTTTCTCCAAACTACTAGAGGAGTAGTAGTAGTCCATAGGAGAATGGACTTGGGGATGAGGTACTTCCCAGGATGGGAAAAGGCGGTGTTAGCTACAGTATTAAGCAATTTTTTAAGCATGCAAAGGCACAGTTTTTCTATTTTAATTCTATTTTTAATATCCATTTAACCTAATTTCACTTAAAGAGAAATGGGAGAATAGAAGAATTGTAACATAAAATTTGATGTTCCCAGCAATATCTACTGAATCATTTCTGCCATTCTTTCATACAAAACATCTCTTCCTGTAGTTGAATTTAGAAAATTTTGTTAGTGAGTGGCTTTTATTTTATTGGCATTTTTGTTTTAAAATAACAAACTCTACTGTCTGTACATAGAAGCTTTGCTTATATTCTTTTTCTTTTTTTTAAAGATTTATTTATTTATTTATTTATTTGTATATTCAAGCACTGGGTACAGTCAGAAGCACGGGAGGGTGAGAGAATTCACCAGAGCCAGAGCAGGGAGCAGAACAGGCAGAAGGACCGAAGCACACTGCTGAGGGGAGCAGCGGGCGGCAGGAGAGGTTTGCACGCCATGTGGGACCCTCCTCCGGTGGTGGGGGAGCAGCCGGGGATCGAACTGGCGCTACAGAGGCTGCAGGCAGCTTCGCAACCCAGTGCTCAACCGCTGCGCCACCAGGGGAGGCCCTGCTTATACTCTTGATATGTTTGTTTGTTATTTTCATTTTACTTTATTTTGTTTTTATTGAAGTAATATTGGTTTATAAAATTGTATGTGATTAAAGACATAGGAATACATCTCCTCAGAGGCATATCACTATATCACACCTGTCATATTTTTAGAATATAATACAGGTTTCTATATTTTGTTAAACTGTATCTCAAAAGCTATTATTAGTTTCTTTAAGTAGAAATACCCATTGACTTAATAAAGAGGATTTAATTCATTTGTTAAAGAAAAAAATATTCTTGGGCCTCCCTAGTGGTGCAGGCGGTTGAGCGCAGTGCTGTGAGACTGTCTGCAGTCTCTGCAGTGGGGGTTCGATCCTGGCAGGCCAGGGAAATATCCACATGGCGCAGCAGACCTCTCCTATCTTGCCTGCTGCTCCCCTCAGCAGTGTATGTCTGTCAGTCTGCCTTTTCTGTTCCCTGCTCTGGCTCTGGTGAGTTCTCTCACCCTCCCGTGCTTCTGACTGTACCCAGAGCTTGTATAAAAAAAAAATACATCTTAAAAAAAAAAAGAAAGAAATTTAGCAATTGGACGAACCTGGATATTGTAGTGAAGCACTTAACAAGCTCTATCATAGTTTGAATTTTAAGTAGCAAATATTTGGGCTGTTCCAGGTTTCAAATTATATATACAATGTGTTACTTTGGGAATTTATAAGAGGAAAGTGGTTTCTTGAATTTTGTTTCACCTGGCTTTCTGCAGAGAATGCTATTTAATTCCAGGGTTAGAGCAGGGCAGGAGGAGGAGAAACGTGTGCGGAGGGGCAGATCTTTGTTCGGGATATAGCCAAAACAGCTTGCACGTGGTACAGTCAATAGAAATTTGTTGAATAATGAACGAGCCAGCAAGAAAACCTGAATTCTCATTTATGCCTTGCTTGAAGTTCTTTTGCCTCTTTTGATAAAATCAAGCAGAGCAAATCTTCAGGTAAATTACTTACTTTGATGTTCTGTATGATAGGATCCTCACTGAATAGTTAAAAGAAGAGGTAGATGAGCTCTTTAAGATCATTCCTTTTCCTTTTTTTTTTTTTTTTGCAGTCTTTTGACCTCTAAAAAACTAGCTTTCACTGTTTTGTATGTTTTTATTTCTACCAATGTGGTCTTAGGTATTAAATTAAAGACAATTTAATATAATGGCAAGTACAGTAAATGTCAGATATTAAAATTTTAGTTCTGTAATTTGCTGTCTCTGATTTTAGCAAAGTCAGTGTCTTTGTACCTCAGTTTCCTCATTTCTAAAGGAGATAGCAAGGAGCATAGGACTTAAAAAGAAGGACTTTGGAGTCTGGGTTTAAATCCTGGCCCTGCCATTTTCTATGAGTTTTATGAAGATATTTAACAACTCTGTGCCCCAGTTTCCATTCCTGCAAAAACAATACCTACTACCTCAAGGTTTACTATGGAGATTAAATTAGTCATACATAAAATGCCTAATAGTGTTTGATATAGAGTGAACATCGCCAGCCAATAGTGCTTGACATAGAGTGAACATTTCCAGCCACTATTGTTATTGTTATTATTTTTATCATGAGGGGGTGTAGAAGGTACCATCCATAAAGTTCCTTGTAAAACTCTGGAATAAAGTATGTATTTAGTCAATATTATTTGTCTTTCCATTCAATGCAGAATCCAAAACATGTGTATCTTAGCATTCTTCATTTGACTAGAAAGTGCCACACAGAGTTGTTGCTTGATAAATGCATGTTTAATAAATTAATAAATCCAATGAAAATTAGATTGTATGCTATTGGAAGAGAGTTTTGAAGTATTGAAGTTCTAGGAAGCATACAAAATTATTATTAGCACATATCCTCTAATAATATATACCTCATAAGACAGGTGGGAGTAGAACATAACCTACTGCATATTTACCTCAGTGACTTATGTGCAAACTCTGAAACATACCTTTCTGACTCCAGTTGAGAAGATTGTGATTGAAGTTCATTACCTCTGAACTTCCCTGTTCTATTACCTCCTTACAGAGGATCAGTGGGCTCATGGAGAGACTTCCAAAAACATTTTAAAATGCCTATATAGGACTCACATTTTTCCGGGTGTTTTTATTTATAGTTCTGACCATCAGCATCATCACAGATGCAATGAGACATCTGCTCCTCCAAAATTTCTTCTGCTCTCAAAACTTTCCCAAAATAAAAGCCCTGGGTCCTTCCCTACACAGCCCAGGCACTTTAGCGCAGGGTCTAGATTGGGTCAGATCTCTATCCCTAGGGTTAAGGTGATGGACCAAGTACATCCTACCTCTGGCAGCAGTTGCACAAACCTCATAGAAGAATCCTTGCCCTTTGTCATCCTTAAAACATGACAAAATAATGCAAATTGTGAAGATTATTTTTACTAAATGTCAATCATTGAACATTTTAATGAGGCTCTTATTGTGTTCCTTTGACATTAAATTCATTTAAACTTAATCAGACCTGGACTCCTTGACTTTATTATAATCCATGTATACTTTATATAGACAGACTTTTAAGTGACCCCTTTTCTTAAGAAATAGACTTACATTTATTTGCTCCTTTACCTGTAGCAAGTTAAAATTCCCACAGTAAAGGTAAAAGTGTTCTAAATGAGAAAAAAAAAAAGATAAAAGTTTGGTTGCCACTCTATAAACCTGCCATTTAAAAAAAAACTGATTGACAATCAATAGATACAATTTCATCATCAATTATAAAACTGTTAAGCAGAATAATTTAGCTACCTGGCACTTAGTTGTTAAAAAGGGTTCTGGAAGTTTTAACAGTTTCCATTGGATTCTTATCAGATTGTTAAGTACATAACTAAGGTTAAAGGAAAAATAAGCCATTTGTAAAATAAATGAAAACAACTACCCAAAATTTAGTCTATCCTACTGTACATCAAAATAGTATAGAAAATATTACAATTTTAAAAATTAGAGTAACCTAATTTTTGAAATATTGTTAATGATATTATAAAAATGCCTCCAATGTATAGGTTCTTCGTGTAAGTGAATAATTGTTAATGTCTTAGTTACTCACTATAAAAATTACAGCATTGGAGGTAATGCATTCATTTTTATAAGGGATTGAGGTTCAGGAATGTTAAATTACATCCCCAAGGTTATACATTTAATATATATGAGATTAGCAGGTTAAGGAGACTTCAAAACATTTTTTGAAAAAGTATACATAAAAAAGAAAATGGAATCATTAAAAAGAAACAAGAGTATCTAGGTCAGGGCTTCCCCGGTGGCACAGCGGCTTGAGCGCTGCGCTGTGAAGCTGTCAGCAGCCTCTGCAGTGCCGGTTCGATTCCTGGCCGGCCAGGGAGAAACCCACATGGCGCAGCAGACCTCTCCTGTCTCGCCCGCTGCACCCCTCAATAGTAGTGTCTTGGGTCCGTCTGCCAGTTCTGCTCCCCGCTCTCTCTCTGGTGAATTCTCTCACCCCCCCGCACCTCTGACCTGTACCCCAGCTCTTGCTCTTGTATAAATAAATATTAAAAAAAATAAATAAACTGATCTTTCTAAAAAAGAAAAGACTATCTAGGTATCTAGGTCAGCGCCAACTTTATTGTTATTGTCAACCACTAAAGACCTCATCAAATTGCTCATCAAATTGCTGACTTGGTCTCAGCAGGTCTGGAGTGAGACCTGATATTTGGCAATGCTAATAAGCTCCCTGCGGTGCTGATGCTGCTGGCCCATGGACTATAGTTTAAAGAACAAACATGTTAGACAAACAATGTTGTCTAATAGAAGTATAATGTGAGTCACATATTTGATGTTAAATCTGGTCAATAGTAAAATTAAACAGTGAAAAGTAAATGCAAACAGGCAAAACTAACTTGAATAATATATTTTATTTAACCAGTTATAATTGAAATGTCTCCTTTATATATGTAACTAGCATTAAAAATTAATGAGATTTTTTTCCTATAAAATCATTGAAATCCTGTATTTTATGCTAATAGCACATGAGGATTCCAGCTAGCCTCTTTCAAATGCTCAAATGCCACATGACACTATTGACTATTAGATTGGTCAGTGTAGTTCTTGACAGTTTTCTCATTTTTTTGTGAAGGGAACTATGGCCTGGAAAAATTGTGTGGTTTTAACGATGACTAAGATATTAATCCCCTAGGATTTAATTAGCTTTTTGTAATGACAGAATTATAGTGGTCACATTATTTCAGTGAATGAAAACATTTCAAAGTACTTTCTAAGAATTTATTCATAATAGTGAATATTCAAATTGTGCACATCCTTCGAAGCCCAGCACCAGATATTCCTTTTTCTATGAGTGTTTCCTATAACTTTGCATTCTTGTTATTCTCCTGACCAGAGGCACAGCTCTTGTCGCTGGTAATCTCACACTTACCTTTGTATTTTCTAATTTGCTCTGTTTCACATATGGGGTCTTGTCTTTACATTGTGCAAATGGACCCTTTAAGTTCAGTACCTATAGTATATGTACATATATATATATATATATATATATATATAAATGTTCAGTGTGTCTTCATTTGTGTTCTGTGTATTCAGTTCTGATCACACTGAATACTGTCCCCTGAATGGTACAAAAAAAAATACATGCTGCTTGTTTGCTTCGCTGATTAGTTAGTTTTACTCCAGGGAAATTTGTTCTGCTCACTTTATGGCTCATCGCACTTGAACAGAAAGAGAAGTCAGGTCACTCTAGTTGTGGGCCAATTTCAGTGAAAACCCAGGTTACTGCAGTTACTGGATAACTTGGAACCCATCATGAATATATTTCATTTTCTTTTTATTCAGCTGAACACCCCATGGCACTGAGCACAGCAAGTACAATGCCACTGTGCCTTTGGTCGGGATAAGATTTTGAAGAGTTTATGAATGGCTCCCTGCCCAGTGTGTTCTGGCACAAGCTGTTCTGAGCAGGGCATTGGTGCCCACAGACATGCCTCAGCTCTTCTGCACAGCCCCCTGACTCTCTCGTAGAGAATGGGTCTTGATCTCCCAGGGACCCATTTGGCAAACTCTGCTTCAGAAGGCTGCGGCAAGTGCATGCATAATAAATTCGCAGAATTCATTACTGAGCACAAAACACCAAGGAAATGAGAATACCACAGCACTGCTGGAAAACTCAGAGGGAGATGCATGGTTGCTGACATCCTTCTGAGAGTTGAAAGAGAATATCTCATATTTAGAATTGGCAGCTTAACTGAATAGAAAAATCATAAAGTATGAGGCTAGCTCTATTGTTGAAAAAGCATGAAAATGAAGATGTAAGATATATCTTAGAGAAAATCATTCTTGTTCAGATAGATCCATAATCATCTCTTTCGGTAGAGAATGGTTATACATTTGCACTTAAAATATTTCAAGGATAAGTGAGGAAAAAAGAAGGATGAATTCAAGCAAAAATCCATTATTTACAAATCAATTAATTTAATAAGTAATTTAGGGTCTCCCTGGTGGTGCAAAGGTTAAGCACTGCACTATGAAGCAATCCACAGCCTTTGCAGCACAAGTTCGATCCCCGGCCACCAGGGAGCTACCCACATGGTGCAGCAGACCTCTCCTGACTCGCCCGCTGCTCCCCTCAGCAGTGTATTTCAGTCAGTGTACCTGTTCTGCTCCCCACTCTGTCTCTGGTGAATCCTCTCACCCCTGCACATCTCTGGCCCAGTTCTTGTATGCATAAATAAATAAATCTTTAAAAAAATAATAGTAATTTAGTATTTTGTGTCATGCCACAAAGTACTTTTACTTGACATAACTTAGTTTTAAAATAAGCCTCATGTATTATTCATCATTATACATACCTCCAGTATCCAGCATAGAGTAGATAATCAATAATTCATGATTAAATGGAATCAAGCAAGCTTACTCCCTATCTCTCTAAATTTAACTGGTTGTATAATAAATATAAACTTTCCATCTTTTTTCTCTCAAAAAAATATCCAGCCTCCCACCATCTCTTCCTGTGTTGTATACCTGTCATACCTTCCCACTGACTTTTCACTTACCAGTGCTGCTGAATGATGATGCATTAAATGGTAGACTTCGTATACTCTTATGTAATTTTTTTGCTATACTAACTTAATAAATTCAGAACAATTTCAATAAACGTCCTTTTATAATGCCTAATGAATTGTAAATCAAATAGAAGCTAGGCCTGTTTGAAGCACACTCAAGAGCAAAACAACGGGTGAGTATTCAGACTCCATCTACTGGAGCAGAAAGATCACCATCTTTCAGTGAATGCACCAGGTATAATAAGAGAGCATTCAAGGTTTTGCTAGCCTTAGGGTAATCTATGAGAGAGTTAATAGATGTTACTGTGAAGAATATTTTCTGCTTTTCGCAATTTGGGAAAATATTATGAAAGAAGCAGTTTTAAGACTATTTGACTTCATGATGCAGGCATAGAGTAAGGATGCTATTGATTATTTCCCAAAGCGAAGGAGCCTAAGATCCTATCAGATAGCTCCAGGTCTTTATAGAACAATTAAATGTTCAATCTTTACAAAAGAAAAGCTGTATTTTTAATGCTTCCATCAAATATACCTACTAATACTTGTCCTCCAGAGGATACTAATCCTGTGGGATAAAAGGAGTTAAGAGACCCTTAAAGAATCTATTTACCTCAGGTCTATTTCTAAGGCACCCTATCATGTTGTTATAGAAACCACTTCAGACTGAAAATCTCCCATCAAGATTATTGCCATAGTAACCACCAAAAGACAAGAAGCTAGTTTTTCATCCATTTGTCATTGTCCTCCCCTCCCAAAGATAGTTTTGTTTCTGTGTTGCTGAAACAAAGGAGGGCAAAGAGTAAATAAATGTAGTGGGGGTTGGGGGGGGAGAGCTAGAGAAAGAGAGAGAGAGAGAGACAGAGAGAGAGAGAGAGAGAGAATATAAAAAAAAATCTAAGGCATTTCATTTATACTTTATAAATTATAATTAGACAGCCAAACCAGCTTTTAAATTGGTGGTCAAATCTCTATTTCCATCTGTTCAAACTCAAAAAAATAAAAAATTCGATATAGAATATTGCTGTTTGTATACTTTAAATCCATCATTGGCCATCATGTTTTGATAACCATAATTTAATTAATTTCTTTCCTCAAAAGCATGCAATCAATTTAAAGATTCTAATATGATACTCAATTTTGATACTGTTCTGTGTAAAAATAGACTAAATTAAAACACACAGAATTGTTTCTTTATTTTGGCCTCAGATTTCATCTTTTTACATTGAATTGCCTTGTATGTTAATAAGAAGCAAATTTGTTGGATTTGGTCTTTAGTTTTTATTTTTTTAAAGATTTATTTAATTTTTTTTAAGATTTGTTTATTTATACAAGCACTGGGTACAGTCAGAAGCTCAGGAGGGCAAGAGAATTCACCAAAGCCAGAGCAGAGAGCAGAACAGGCAGACTGACAAAGTACACTGCTGAGGGGAGCAGCTGGCAGCAGGAGAGGTCTGCGCGCCATGTGGGACCCTCGCCCAGCAGCCGGGGATCAAACCAGCGCTGCAGAGGCTGCGGGCACATTCACAACCCAGCACTCAACTGCTGCGCCACCAGGGGAGGCTCAATATTTATTTAATTTTGCATACAAGAACTGGGGTACAGGCCAGAGGTGGGGGGTTAGAGAATTCACCAGACACAGAGTGGGGAACAGAACAGGTGGACTGACTGAAATACACTGCTGAGGGGAGCAGCAGGCAAGATAGGCGAGGTCTGCTGCACCATGTGGGTTAGATCCATGGCCAGGGATCAAACTTGTGCTGCAGTGGCTGCATATAGTTTCACAGTGGGGCAATTTAACCCCTTGTGTCACCAGGGAGGTTCAGTTTTTGTTTTTAAAAGCTAGTAGACACATGAATAAAACTTTGACATAGTTTGAACTCAGAGCTTTTTTAACCAAACTACTGTGCTGAGAAGATGATGCAAGATATTGTGGCAATAGTGTTAAGAACTCTATTACCCCAGTGAAGATCTCAGATATACCTAATGTTCCTTCTGAGATCAAAATATGGAGTTATGATATAATATGTAGGAAATGATTGTTGTCAAATCAAAGCCTAATATTCAAGTGCATGAATTCAAGATAAATATTGTTTACTACTTTTAAATTCAGTTTGCTTATATTACCCATCTCCTTTTACCTCTAAGATTATCCTTGAAAGCAGCTAGTGCAAGGAATAATTGTTAGCATTTTCAAAGCATTGTATTTGAAAAGAAATAATTTAGATTATTCAAAGGGGTTCACCCATTTTCAAGAGACCAAAATATACACAAAACAAACAAAAAATATAACCAGTCACTTAGGTAAAAGCACGGTATTTGTACAAACTGAACAACTCAACTCATTGCACCTGAATGATATGATGTTTTTTAAATCAAATGTATTCCTTAGAAAATTCTAAGCAAATATATGGAAGTTGCTGCTAGTGATTCTTTTCTTTAGATGGCTGTGTGTAGGTATTTATATTCATGAAGAATAATTCCACTTTTACAGTCTATATGAATGGAAAAATTAAATGTTGTATCTGATACGTTTCAGCACACATGTAGAATTTTTGTAACCCTCAGCAATTTTTTGCTTCCCATCTGTTTATTTCAGTTTTGTTCAGGCATAGCTTTGGAGCTGAGAAAAGTAAATTCTCTGAAACTGTCTTTGGTGGAACTGTGTTGACATAGCATATATGGTCAACTCCAGGCTTTTTCCAAAGTAATTTCAATATAGTAATCAATATTGTTTAAAAGTAAAATGGTGCTTAACACACAGACACACAGAAAATATTTAATACCACTTTGTGTGTGACTGAAGACTAGTTTGGTCATTTTGACTAAATCAATCAAATATGTACCAAATCCTCTTCTGTGATTATTCAAAACATTTATATATATATATTTATATATATAAATATATATATTTATATATATATATATACACACATCATTGTTCATTTTTCATCACTTTTTTATAGTGTTTGCTTTCTTTTCTCAGGTATAGTCCCCATAGAATTTCCACCAATTCACTTGTGCACTATCACCATAGTCCCCTTGTGGGCCTCCCCCGCCAATCTCAATCCCTCTGCCTCCCCCTCCCCTGCATAATGTCTCTGATTTATAGTTGTCTGTTTATTTTTGTTTTGTTGTGTCATGGTTTTGTATTGCTACTATTTTTTCCCTGATCCTTTATTTTGTTCTCCCCTATTCCTCCTATAACCGAAACCATCTGATATTTTTCTTTTTCCTTCTGACTTATTTCACTGAGCACAATCCCTTCTAGCTCCATCCATGTTGCTGCTAATGACATGAGTTTATCCTTTTTGATTGCTGAATAGTATTCCATTGTGTATATATACCACATCTTTTTGATCCAGTCATCTATTTTTGGGCATTGGGTTGTTTCCAAGTCCTTCCTGTTATAAATAGTGCTACAATAAATATAGGGGTGCAGGTATCCCTTTGTAAAATTTTTGTATCCTTTGGGTAGATGCCTAGGAGTGGAATTGCAGGGTCATATGTTAGTTCCATTTTTAGTAGTCTGAGAAACCTCCACACAGCTTTCCATAGTGATTGGACCAGTTTGCAGCAGTGTAGGAGAGTTCCTTTCTCAACACATCCACACCAACATTTGTTGTTGCTAGTTTTTTTAATTTGTGCCATTCTTACTGGTGTAAGGTGGTATCTCATTGTGGTTTTGATCTGCATTTCCCTGATTACGAGGGATAGTGAACATTTTCTCATATGCCTGTTGGCCATTTGCATTTCCACTTTGAAGACGTGTCTTTTAAGATCTTCTGCCCATTTTTGACTGTATTGTTTTACTTTGTTTTTGTTGAGTCATGTGAGTTCTTTGTATATCTTTGTGATCAATCCCTTATCAGTTGTGTGGAGTGCAAAAATCTTCTCCCAATCAGTAGAGTGTCTCTTTGTTTTGGTTAAGTCTCTTTTGCTGCACAGAAGCTTTTAAGTTTGATGTAATCCCAGTTGTTTATCATTTCCTTCACTTTCTTTGTTTTGGGGGCTGATTCTTTAACCGTGTTACTGAGATGTATGTCTTGTAGTGTTTTACCTATGTTTTCTTTTATATATTTTATGGTTTCAGGTCTTAGGTTCAGTTCTTTTATCCATTTTGAGTTGATTTTTGTGCATGGTGTGAGGTACTGGTCTAGTTTCATTCTTTTGCATGTGGTAGTCCAATTTTCCCAGCACCATTTATTGAACAAACTGTCCTTGTTTCATTGCACATTCTTTGCTCTTTTGTCAAAAATCAGTTGTCCATACATAAATCTTTTCTTATCTGGTCCTGAAGCACATTTTCTTACACATGAACAGATCATTAAACCAATTTTTCTGTTCATTAAATTCTTACTGAATGTCAAGTAATTTTAAGGGACAACTGCCTTTCACCAATGTCCACGTCTGTCCAAAACCTAAAGGCTGGCATCGAGCTTGCTATCCTGGTATAAACAACTAAAAAGAGTGAGAAATATATGAGGTAACTATTTTCAGACATTGAACAGTTATTACAGAACTATGATCTGTGTTAGAAGTGAAATAAAAACATCTGTCTCCTGGGCTCTATGGAATGACTTTAATGATGTAGATGGAGAGTACAGTTGAACAGCAGAACATTTCTGAGTTGAGGAGGATGAGCTCAGCATCATAGACTGAGAAGCAATTTGTATTTTAGGTCAGAGCACCAGAGATGAAGAGACACTCAAATAATGGGCTCACAAAATTGGTTATTCATTATGGATTTTGGGGAATCCTACTGGGGAGGATCATCTGTTCAGAGACTGAGCTAATTGAAAATAGAAAAAGTAAAAGAGTTCCAGCTGAGCTAGGATGAAGAGACTTCATTGAATATATCAAATATTAAGAAACCAGAAAAGCCTTTTTTAAAGAGGAAGGACCACACCCATAGAAGCAGGAGATGTCATAAGCTCAAAACCAAAATAGAATCACTCAAAGAAAATATATTTATAGGAAAAAATCTTTTTTAACTGTCTAACCAACAGAATTCCAAATCCTAAAAATGAGCCAACATAATCAGGAATCCCTACACTTATTATTTGACTATCCAACATAAATTAAAAAATTAATAGACATTGAGAACCTGTAAAGTATGTCCTATATCCAAGAAAAAAAAGTCAATATTGATATTGATCAATAATATATTGAGATGAGTCAAATGTTAAAATTAATAGATAAGAATTTTGTATTTGTGAGGACTAAAGGATGACATGAATAGACAGATGAGTAATCTCAGCTGAGAGATGAAAATGATAAAATCAATTCAAATGGAGGTTTTCTAGAACTGAAAAATATATCTAAAATGAAGAACATTACTGATGGGCTTAATAGTCTATTGGAGTCACAGAATGAAGGATTTGCTAATCTGAAAATAATTAACAGGTATTACACAATCTAAAAATGGAATGCAAAAAATATTTTTAGAAGTGAACAGAACTACAGTGACCTATGGGATAATCACAAATAAGAGTCCCAGAGGGAGAGGAAAAGGGGCAGGGAAATATAATTGAATTAATCATGACCAAAATTTCCCCAAATTTGGTAGAATAGATCAATTTAGATGCCTGAGAATTTTAGAAAACTCAAATCAAGATTAAGAAAAGGAAGACTGGGCTTCCCCCAGTGGTGCAGGTGGTTGAGTGCCGCACTGTGAAGCTGTCCGCAAACTCTGCTTCGTGGGTTTGATCCCCGCCTACCGGCAAGAATCACACATGGTGCAGCAGACCTCTCCTGTCTCACCCACTGCTCCCCTCAGCAGTGTATTTCTTCAGTCTGCCTGTTCTGTTCCCTGCTCTGTCTCTGTTGAATCCTCTCACCCTCCCGCACATCTGGCCTGTACCCTGGTTCTTGTATAAAAATAAATAAATCTTTAAAAAAAAAAAGAAAAGGAAGATCATAAAAAAATGCTTAGAACAAATATAAAATAAAAATTTTATAAGAGTCATAAGAATTAAGGAGAGGAAAACCATGCTGTGTACAAATGGCTAGATGATGACTAATTTCATGATAAATAATATGGAGATCAGCAATGGAATGACATCTTTGAAGTATATATTAAGCTATCAAGCTAGAATTTTATACCAGTGAAATAAAAACTTACTCAGATAAACAAAAGCTGAAAGAATTCATCAGTTACTAGCACATCTGCATTCTTCAACCTGAAAGAAAATGACAACGGAAGAAAACCTGCATCTATAGGAAGGGACTGAAGAGAAATGGAATTATTATGCATTGCATTTAATATACATCATATGCTCTTTAAAATTTTCTTGAAAGAAAATTTACTGTTTAAATCAGAACTAATCACTATATTAAGTTCATTCATACACAAGTGTAAAATACATGTGAGAAATAAAATAGCACTAAGAACAAAGGAAATAAACAGAATTTTGACTCTCGTAAAGTTACTAATTTTGTGTGAAAGGAAACATTAACTGTAAGTTGACAGAGAGTTAAGGGCACAGACTATTATTGTTAGAGCTGCAATTCCCAAAATGTAATACACGGACTTCTGGGGTCTAGAAACCTAGTTTTAGAAAGTTGGTGAGGTGAAAGCTATTTTTATAACATAATTAAGGCATTATTTTCCTTTTTCCGTGCAATGCTACTTACACTGAATGTTCACAAACAAAACTGGAAAAATGATTATGGGATGTAGGGATTGAATAGAAAGAAGCATGAAGTATACTTTGGCATGCTGGAAATTATTATTTTTACTGTAGTGGTGCTTAAGTGAGAGTACATATTTGTAGAAATTCATTAAATTATACACTTTATACTATGCACTTCATTGTAAATTGATTTTACCTCATTAGAGGAATATGAGAAAATAAATTCATCTAAATTAGGGCAAGAAATATGTAAATCATTCAAAGAAATGCTATTAATTCACTATATATCTTCTTGACATTCAACATTAAGGTGAAATACAATATTTTCTTCTCTAATTTAATTTTCTCAATTGAAGACATAGTTGACAGTTGCTAAAGCTTATAAAGGAACGGTAGCAATATTAATGTGCATTTTCTTTTTTTAATGTTATATATTGCTTTCGTTGTAAAAAACCATATGTTACTGATTTACTAGTCATTTACAAAACCATGTAATATTGGGAGTGCAGCCTAACACCTCAAGATGTGTACATGAGTCATTCAACCATCACCAAAATTCTTGTGACATCACATTATCAAATTGGCCCCTCTATCTCTTGAAGCATCTCCTCCCCATTCCCTCTGGTAGCCATCATATTTTTCAGAGTATAAGAATTATTTTTGTTTTTTTGGTTTAATTCATTTGCCTTAGTTATTTATATTCCACATGAATGAAACCATCCCATAATTTTCTTTCAATTTCTGACTGACTTCACTCAGCATTGTCACCGTAAGTACCAATCACATTGTCACAAAAAGGAAGATTTCAACATTTTTAATAGCTGAGTAGTATTCCACCGAGTATATATAAAAGAACTCTTTTATTCAATCACCTATAAACATTAAGATTGAATGTATGAATAAAATCTAAGACTTTTTTTGCTTTCCCAAGCTCCTCCCATAAATGACAGCTAAGTGATCATGCTCTGGATCTCATCGTGAATACTGATGACTATGGAAGTAATTTACTCAAGGTTTCGGTCACTTAGAACAGATCTGAAACTTGAACCCATAATCCTGACTGTGGATCTGTAACTTAGCATTGTGAGCCCTTACTAAGTTCTATGAAGACTTTTGCATGAAATATTATATGTAAAGTGGAAGGAAATGAATAGTGCTTGATAAATGTTAGTTATTATGTCTCTTGCCTCCCAGTACCATATAGATTCCAGAGAAATTTGAATGGAACAAATAAATAAAGGTAAAAGGACATAAATTTTTATACCTAACTTATTTTCACAGTTGTAGGGGGGGAAAAAATCACGTTACATAAACCAAGTTTTCTTTTTTAGTGTGCTGCCAAGAAACACCACTGACAACATGCTGTGCCTAGAATACGGAGAGTTCTATTGAGTTGTAGTGACTAATTCCATTTGCTGTGCTTTGGAAATGAAAACCTGGGAGCTTTAGGCAGTGAAAATGACTGTGGGTGGCAAGAAAGCACAGAGTGAGGCTTCTCTACTTGACTTTCAGTGTTTATATCATTCTTTTCTGTGATATTTTCCTTTTGGCGCAAATGAGTTTTCAGCAGCAGATAAACTTCTCTTCTTTGAACCTTGTCTCCTGAAACTTGTGTGCCTCAGTTGGAATTTCCTTCAATAGCCTGACTTCGCCACATAATACCCCACCAAAAACTTACCTTGTCACTCACTGCATATGGCAGCCTTTTTTGCCTCTGGACAAATATCCTTTCTTTCAATACAGACCTTCCAGTTTCCTGGCAAGCCTGGGCTGTCCATAGAGGGATAATTCTTACCTAAGGTGTAGAAAAACTCTAAATCTTAGGCAGGAAGTCTGCTTCAGTTACCAAGAGAATACTCATCCTGGCCCTTCAAATATACTATCTTGTTTTTTCCTAGTTTCTCCTGATTGTTGGTTGTTTTTTTCCCAGCTTCCATTCTTTAATCATTTAATTTCCCTCAGACAAACTGGATTCTCCCTATTCTCCTAAATTTTGGATTTCATGAATTATATCAGTTTGAATGTCCCTATTTTGGATCATCCAGAGACTTCTGGCTAAAAGCGCCTCTAAAACATGGCCTTGTGTGAGCCCCTCGTGGTTGTTTTCTGGTCTGACCTATTCTGTTTACATCCTGATGCTGTTCAGTTGCAGACACACTTTACTAATTTGAGGCTGAATACTTTATTTCTGTTTTCCCCTCTAACCATCTTTGGTTCTTCCTCATACAACCCTCCCCCACCACCTAATTCTGTAACAAAAATATTCTCAGAAATTAGCCTGACAATGAATTCTTGTGAGTTTTTTTTTAAGTGGATCCCAAATGTCAGTTTATAAACTGAATAATTCATCAGCTGAATTATATAGATCTTTCTATATCATACTATTTAATACAAAAGCCTGCAATTAATTATACTCATCATGACTTAGAATGAACTGATATGTCCTGACATATCAACACAGATCTTCTTCCATTCAGTCAAGGGATGCAGATTTGTTGAAAGATCTTACTGCCTTTTTATTTTTCTCAAGAAACATCAAATTTTAAGGGGTTTATTGGACCATCTTTTTTTTTTCCAAGTATGTGATGTCACACACAAAAATGTCACACACACAAAAAAATGAATTTAGCTTTTGGAGAAGGGGACAGAGTCACAATTAACCTAATGTGACTTATTTAGATGTTAGCCAAGGATAGCATGAACCACAAAAAAAAATTATTTTATTTTATTTTTTAAAATTTTCACTTATTTATGCATATAAGAACTGGGGTACAGGCCAGAGATGTGGAGGGTGAGAAGATTCGCCAGAGACAGAGTGGGGAACAGAATTGACCAAAATACACTGCCAAGGTGAGCAGTGGGCGAATTCAAGAGAGGTCTGCTGAGACATGTGGGTCACCTCCCTGGCCAGGGATCAAACTTGTGCTGCAGTGGCTGCAGATGGCTTCATACTGCTGTGTCTTAACCCCTTGAACCACCAGGGAGGTCCCAAAATCTGTATTTTAATTTGGGTTCTATCTTCATCCTAGCCAGGACAGATCACTTATTTTCTCAGGATCTGAACTTCATATTTAACCTCAGGATAATAACACTTAACTGATTTGTCACTAAATAGAGATGTTGGAGAGAATAAGGCTATGTAATAGTTTTAATCAATTATATATATAGTTATGTATAAATATACATATATAAGCAAGTCATTTATAAAAATAAGATGGCAAATGGAAATAATTAGCTGTTATTTTACATTCTGCTATTAGGAGTAATAACTGTTTTCACTTCAGTGTAAAAGTAAACAGAAAAAAATGAACAAGCTCTTCTCTTCAGTAGTAATAATTGGACTAGCCATTTCAATTTGGGGTTCATTTTATCAAACAGCTGGTAATGAGAAAGTAAGATATTGGAGACCAAGTTAATGACATACAATATGCTTATAGTTAGTGCAGTTTCATTAAAGATGAGAAACTCAGGAAATGTTTGTCATTTAGGGCTGCCTTGAGAATGGCTCTTTAAAGAACATGACATCCTTTCCTACTTCGCTTCTGTTGCCTGATGAGATATTTAATTTCAATAATGCATTCAGCTCTGATTTTAATTTGATTTGCTTTAACACTAACACTTTTTGAGCTGACCTGAAGAGTCTTCTGTGCCTCAAATTGATGTTCCCCCAAGTTCTGGAGTGAGAACCTATCTTATGGTCTTTTAATCTGGCATCTGACATGTGTGCCCTTCTCTCCTTCACTTGGATTTTCTAGTCTTCTGTCAGTTAGTCAGTCAGAGATTCACTAGACGACTCAGCCTTCATGCCTGATACTTGGCTTATTGACCAATTTCCCTCTTGTCTTTTGTGTTTTAGATTCTTTTTTAGGCCTTTTTGCTTAGTTTGGGAATAATTTTGAGCTTTGTATCTGTATCACACCAAATTCCATGAACACTGATTCTTTTGTTCAATGTTAGGTTTTCAAGATGCATGCAAGTAGTTGCATCTAACCATAGTTCATTGGTTTTCAATATCTCTAAAAATACATTATATAAATCTATCATACTTTGTTTTCTGCTCAGTCAACACAGTTGTTTTCTTTTAAGATTTTTGTTTATAGGAACTAAACTGCTTGAATATTTTTTCATACATTTGCTATTGCACATATACACTGAAGCTATTTCTTCTAAGTATGCATTCTTAAGAGTGTGATTACAAGGTCATAGAGTATATTTACAGTCAAATTTAAAGTAATGTCAAACTGCTTTCCAGAAAAGCAGATTTTTACTTTATAAAACAATAAAATTTGTAATATAGCCATCTTTATATGCTTCACTTCCCTGCAGCTATGTAGCATCTGTCTTCCCTTCTTCAGAGTCAAACCTTTCAAATACCTTGTCTGTGTTCACCACCAACTCATAGTCAGTTGTATCAAGGACCCAGTCAGCAGTCACCAAACTACTCTCCTGCCTCCCAAGAACCTACTGAGCCAGTACTGATACTGATATTATACTTAATTGTTCTTAGTCTAGAAAGGACAATTATGATTGGATAATAAAATTAAGGAAATAATCTGAAGGGATAGAATTATAGTCTGCATATTGGGACTTCTGGGCAAGGTACAGAAGACAGATTTGAGGTCATGGCAAATGATTGTTGAAGTTTCAGATGGTTCATGAATACACAGTAGAGAATTAAGGAGTTAGTGAACCAATCAAACAGATCTAAGGGTGAGAAAATTTAGACACAGGAGAGACCAAGTTTATCGAATAGTAGGGGCAGAATTCAACCCCAGCAGCAATTTAGCCTAAGTTCTAAAGCCTGTTTTTCCTTTCTGTGAAAAAGTGTTTCTTGTTATTACAGCTGAACATTATTTATATCTCTTTTTGCATTCGGAAAAACAATCTAAAATAAAACTATTTGTATTTTATTTGTTAGACTTTTCTAGAACTCAGATCCCATCAATCTAGTATTCATACTTTTACTCCCCTCTTCCCACTGAATAGATCTTGTCAATTTTTTTATTGCTTTGGGCGGAAGGGTAATTTCAATCCGTGTTATCCCACGTCTCAGGAGTGGAAATGCCTTTGAGAATATAGCCTTTAATGCAACATGATCTTTAGCTGTATTTCTTATTTGTTTTTACCCATTTGTATGGCTAAAAGGGAAAGCTATGTCCCATGTGCATTTCTTTTTTGTTCACAAGTAGAATGATTTCTATTTTCAGACAAGCCTTATATAAACTGAGTAAAAGTAAATTTTGTATAATAAATTTTATTTTTATATTCCCCATACAATTTCAACCCCCCCATTTTGACCACAATCCCTCCCCTCCCTCCACCCACCCCCCCAAAAGTGTCTCTGGTTCATAGATTTTTGTTGATTTTGATTTTCACTTTCTTATAGTTATTCATTTTCCTGGTCCCTTATTTAAGTTTTCTAGATTCCTGCTATGAGTGAGACCATCCGG
Organism: Talpa europaea; assembly: GCF_964194135.1. Lineage (NCBI taxonomy): Eukaryota > Metazoa > Chordata > Mammalia > Eulipotyphla > Talpidae > Talpa > Talpa europaea. The sequence continues at coordinate 79,563,978 of NC_140077.1, forward strand.
TATTTTTCTTTTTCTTTTTGGCTTATTTCACTGAGCATGATCCCTTCCAGCGCCATCCATGTTGCTGCAAATTGCATGTGTTTATCTTTTTTGAATGCTGAGTAATATTCCATGGTATATATGTACCATATCTTCTTGATCCAGTCATCTATTTTTGGGCATTTGGGCTGTTTCCAAAGCTTAGCTATTGTAAACAGTGCTGCTATAAACATAGGGGTGCAGGTGTTCTTTGGAATTGATGTTTCTGTGTCCTTTGGGTAAATACCTAGGAGTGGAATTGCTGGATCATATGGAAGCTCTATGTTTAGTAGGTCCAGAAATCTCCACACAGCTCTCCATAGTGGTTGGACCAGTTTGCACTCCCACCAACAGTGCAGAAGAGTTCCTTTTTCTCCACACCCTCGCCAACATTTGTTGTTGCTAGATTTTTAATATGTGCCATTCTCACTGGTGTAAGATGGTGTCTCATGGTAGTTTTGATTTGCATTTCCCTGATGACAAGTGATGTTGAACATTTTTTCATATGCTTGTTGGCCATTTGCATTTCCTCTTCAGAGAAGTTTCTTTTTAGCTCTTCTGCCCATTTTTTGACTGGATTATTTTCTTTGCTGTTGTTGAGACTCATCAGCTCTTTGCAGATTTTTGTGATCAATCCTTTATCATTACTGTTGTGTGCAAAAATGTTCTCCCAGTTGGTGGGGTTCTCTTTGTTTTTGTTATTGTCGCTTTTGCTGTGCAGAAGTTCTTTAATTTGATGTAGTCCCAGCTGTTTATCTTTGCCTTCACTATCACTGCTTTGGGTGATGTGTCTGTAAAGATGTCTTTGATGTGCAAATCACGTAGTGTTTCGCCTATATTTCCTTCTATGTATTTTATGGTTTCAGGTTTTATGTCTAGTTCTTTAATCCATTTTGAGTTGGTTTTTGTGTATGGTGTGAGGTAGTAGTCAAGCTTCATTCTTTTGCATGTAGCGACCCAGTTTTCCCAGCACCATTTATTGAACAGACTTTCTTTGCTCCAATGCATATTCTTTGCTCCTTTGTCAAATATTAGATGACCATAAATATGTGGGTTTATTTCTGGATTTTCTATTCGATTCCATTGGTCTGTGTGTCTGTTCTTGTTCCAATACCATGCAGTTTTGATGATTATGGCTTTGTAGTATAGTTTGAAGTCTGGGAGTGTGATGCCTCCATTCCCTTCTTTTTTTTTTCAGGAGAGCTTTGGCTATTCGGGGTTTTTGGTGATTCCATATGAATTTCATCAATAATTGTTCTATTTCTTTGAAGAATAACATTGAAATTTTTATTGGAATAGCATTGAATCGGTATATTGCTTTTGATAGGATGGCCATTTTAATAATGTTTATTCTTCCAATCCATGAGCAGGGGATGTCTTTCCATTTCTTTGTATCTCCTTCTATTTCTTTTAACAGTGTTTTATAGTTTTCTTTGTACAGGTCCTTTACCTCTTTTGTTAGATTTATTCCCAAGTATTTGATTTTTTTTGTTTCGATAATAATGGGGATTTTTTTTCATTTCTTCTTCTTCAGATTTATTGTTAGTGTATAGGAAGGCTTCTGACTTTTGCATGTTGATTTTGTATCCTGCCACTTTGCTGAATTGATTGATGAGTTGAATTAGTTTTTCTATGGATTTTTTGGGGTTCTCTATGTATATTATCATATCATCTGCAAATAGTGATAGTTTGACTTCTTCTTTTCCTATTTGGATTCCTTGGATGTCTTTCTCTTGTCTTATTGCTCTGGCTAGGACTTCCAGTATTATATTGAAAAGCAGTGGTGAGAGTGGGCATCCTTGTCTTGTTCCAGATCTTAATGGAAATGCTTTCAGCTTTTCACCATTGAGAATGATACTGGCTGTTGGCTTGTCGTATATGGCCTTTATGATGTTGAGGTATGCTCCTTGTATCCCAAGAATTTCAAGGGCTTTTATCATGAATGGGTGTTGCACTTTGTCGAAAGCTTTCTCGGCATCTATTTATATTATCATATGGTTTTTATATTTCTTTTTGTTGATGTGTTGGATAACGCTGATTGATTTTCGGATGTTCAACCATCCTTGTGTCCCTGGAATGAATCCTACTTGGTCGTGGTGAATTACCTTATGGATACACTGTTGGATTCTGATAGCTAAAATTTTATTGAGGATTTTTGCATCAGTGTTCATTAGGGAGATTGGCCTATAGTTTTCTAAAGGTAAATTTTGCCTAGCGATTATCTCCAGCATTATTCTTTAGCACCCCTGTACTCACAATGAGATACCAATATCCCCATCCTGTGTCTTTGGGGTCAAACTGATTTGTGTGGCCATTCTCCACAGGACAGCTCCAGTGCACTAGCTCCCAATTACTCATTAAACAACCTTGTCAATAAGTTACAAGTACTTAGCCTGGTACTCAGGATTCTCATTTATCTTGTATCCAATACAGCTAAATTTCTAACAAATCCTGAGTTGACGCCACAAGACCAAGGGTTAAATTTGAAGTCATGCTTGTTCTAGAGAAAAGTCCAAGGAGGCTGCTGTTAACTCTCCCTTTCCATTATGTAAAATACTCAGGACAGTGCTAGACATATATTAAGCAAATGAAAATCTTAACATAAAATTGCATTTGTCTTTTGAAAATTGACAAATCAGTTTTCATTATAATACTATAATTGTTTTAAAAAGAGAATAAGGAAAATTCACTGCTTAGTTGCAATCTTCTCTTTAAATGGTAGTTTTTCAGAATGATAACTGATGAAAACAGAAGTTCTTTCTATACCTCTGTGGGGACCACTGGTTTATAACCAGTTGGTCAGAACAGGTGACTACTTAGACTTTCAGTTGGCTTGAAGTGAAAGTGGAGCATGTGGTACAGTGAATTGTACTAAGATTAAAATATAAATAGCCTCATTAACATTGTACTCTTGCTAATCTGTTTGCCCAAAAATGGACTTAATTTGAAAGCTCAAATAATTTTCAATTTAGAGAAAAGAATCATTCATTTGGAATTATCAGGTGAATTATGTGACAAACCAAAAAGATGACAAGCTTAAATAAGTCACATAGCATCAAGTCCTGCCTCTACAAATTTTATTCATAGGAATGCGATAACTCTAGAAATTGTAAACATTTATAATTTCAAAAAGTTTTAAAGGTGAAATGGGTACAAAGTTATCTAAGACTAATTTTTTTTTCCAAAAATTTGCCAATTTCTGTGGTGCAATGATATCTACCATTGTTTAGTTCACATTAGCTCTTTTCAAACTATCATTGGCTTAAATTATCATTGGCAAAATTCCTAAACCTTTTGGATATTTTGAAATGGTGTGAGACTTAGAACTGACAGACATAGGTTTAAATATCATTATAGCCTGACACCTATGTTTTAAGTATATTACACAAATTATGTCAGTCTTTGGTGTCTTAAATAATAGCTACTAGGATTATTATGGGGATTAGAGATAGGGATAACAAAATAGCTGACACTGACTTTGCTTTATTTCATTTACTCCACTGCAGCTGTGTTGGACATTTAGAATATATCAAACATTTAGGCACATTCATACCTCAGGGCCTTTGCACTTCCTATTTTCATTGCAAATTATTTTTCACTCATACATTGCAATGGCTCACCTGTTTGTTTCTCATCCTTTGCTTTTCTCTAAAGCACTATGGACAGCTCACAACTATGTATTATACTTATTTATTAGGGTTTTGTATTTCTCACACTATTAAAATATAAACACAACAAGGTTAAAAGTACTGAACATTCATTTAAGGAAGAGAGAAAAAATTACTTGCTATGAAAACTTATTTATATACAATTCTGTGCCACTGTCCCTATTAATCATACTCTTAACTGGTCATAGTCAAGAGGAACATGAATACATGTATCCTCTAAGGATGCATGACAATTGAAAGTAATTGGAATTCTGGATGCAATTCTAACATAGAAAAGGGATAGCAGGTATTGTCTAAAGAAATCTATGTAAAGTGTGGCCTTTAGCTAGTAATAATGTGTCAATAATGGTTTGTTAAACATAACAAATCTGCCATACCAATGTGAAATGTTAAGAACATGGGAAACTGGGGTATAGAGTATCCCTCTATACTATAATCTCAATTTTTCTGTAAGTCTAAAATTATAATGTCTATTATTTAAAAAGTTAAACAATGTAAGAGGTAAAACAATGCAAAAATGTCATGAGGAAGTTATTCAATTCTTGTACTCTGTGCTTTGAAAATTCTATCATTAGTTCATTTAATAACTCCTCTTTGAGTTACTACTTAGTTGAGTAGTAACTACCCTTTGTCTAGGGATATATTACTTAGCAAAATATCCATGATTCTTATGGTCATGTCTTAAATCTCATTGGTAATACATAAGTAAATCAATACAAGAACGGTGTATAGTCTCCATAAAAGAGAAACAAAAAGTACAGTGTAAGTCCACACAGTAAAGGCTTAACCTAGTGTGAACAGAAATTCAACAGAGTGTAAATGGGGAAGAGTGAGAATCTCGTTTTCACTTTCCAAATCTCTTCTCAGAGATTTCTTGGTAAATCATTAATACATTTAAAATAGAACTAAAAACTATTAATTTTTTTGCCCACTCAAATTCTCACTTATATTGTGGGCCATTAACGGTCATTCTTTAAATCATCAAAGTTGAAAAAAGAATGCAGTGCTTCTGAAAAATTTGATTTACCTAAGATAATTATCAAAAGAAGCTAAAATTTTCTCTGCTATGTGATATCGAGAACATTGGGCAACCTTCATGTAGTAGAGAATATTTTACTTTAAACTACTTTAAACTGATGAGATAATTTTATGTGAAGAAGCAAAGATTTCTTTCCTCACTCTGATAATTAGTCGACACTTTACAACATTCTGCTGCAAAGATATTAATTAGCACAGTGAATATCAAAGTTTTAAATGTTTCTACATGTGTAGAATTGTAAAGAATAGGTGATTACTCCATAATGAATAACATCAACCTCCTCTGATCTTTTGTAGAAAGTCAAGTATGTCTTGATAATGGCATTAAGATTGGATAAATTAGACCAAATTTTATCTTTACAGATTGTATTTGTTCTTGTACTTTAGGTAGATTATTTTAAAGTTATTCTTTTGGTTTTTTTTAAGATTTATTTATTTATTTATACAAGCATTGGGTACAGTCAAAAGCGCCGGAGGGTGAGAGAATTCACCAGAGCCAGAGCGGGGAGCAGAGCAGGCAGAAGGACCGAAGTACACTGCTGAGGGGAGCAGCGGGCGGCAGGAGAGGTCTGCGCGCCATGTGGGACCCTCCCATGGAGGCCAGGGAGCAGCCGGGGATCGAACCCGCGCTGCAGAGGCTGTGGGCAGCTTCTCAACCCAGCGCTCAACTGCTGCACCACCAGGGAGGCCCCATTTTAAAGTAATTCTTTATAATAACTATATTCAAAGAAGTTATTTAGTAATTGCTGAGTTCCAGAAGATCAGATGCAATTCCAAAGTCTTTGGAATTATTCAAGTAACTTTAATAACAAATTTGTCAAACCACATTTTATTTACATGCTATGCTTTGAATATAAGTTAGAACAATTACTTTTAAGTTAATTTAGATGTAAGATTTACTTTAAAGTATTCAATTTCTCTCCAGATTCTTAAAAGACTAGCTAAGTATGGCCAGAGAGACTTTTCAAATGCTTAATTGCTCTGACTGAGTAGTATCTTTAATGTCCTCCACGACAGATTCTCTGTCAAGTACACAAATTTTATCATAAAGTGCTCTCCTTGTCTAAAGGAGTCCTAAAACAATGGATCACAGGAAAGTCTTATTCAACATATCTTTCTTAATATACAAAATTAAATTCTCTTAATATATCAGAAAGTACCTCGATATTTCAAAAACAAAATAATGGCCCTTCTAGAATTATTAAAACTTGGTTGATTCCATACGTTAGACCCAATTTTGCAAAATTGTGGAACAGATTTGAAAACAATTGGAAGAGTGTAACCAAATTCATTGCAATTCCAGGAGGAAACAGGAAATAAATGTTACCTCTTAAACTCTACTTTAGTGTTATTTTTCATGTCTCATGTGCCTGTGTGGAAGGCAACAGTGAGGGACACCAGACAAACAACATAAACAGTACTCCTCTGCTTCCAGAGCAAGGCAGCAAGTGTTCTTATGAAAAAAAAAAAAAATAGAGTATGGACAACTGATAAGGGACTGATCACAAAGATCTACAAAGAACTCACAAGACTCAACACAAACAAAGTAAACGATCCAGTCAAGAAATTGGCAGAAGAGCCATGCCCACTGTTCCCCTCAGCAGTGTATTTAACACTCTGCCTTATGGGGAGCCATGCTACTCATGTAGTCTTGTTAGGGGGAAAAGGCGGTCCCAAAGCAAATTCCATACAGGCTTTGTGGACTCCACCCCCACCCCAGGTCAAAGCCAAAGACACTGGAAACTCCAAATCCCATCACCACCAAAGGGAAGGTGGCTGGGACCTGAGGTTGGGGTTAAGCAGCCAGGTGGATACAAAAGGCAGACACGTGGGCTTTGGGGGGCTCTCCATTTTTGGGCTCTCGGCCAGCTGGGAGCATCCGGCCAGCTCTGGGAGTGACTTTGGGTTTCCAGGTCGTCGAATCGGGTAGGACGCATTAAAGACTTTATTTCCCTATTTTCTCCCTGAGTTGTACATTTTCCTTATTTCCTTTCCTCTTGTAAATAAACCTTTTATTAACCCTTTTGTGTGTGTCTGTAGTAGAGTATTCATAAGTCCCTTTAAAGCGCGCGGGTGAGGACCCACAGCCAGAAACCCGTTTAATATCGGGGTTGCTCTATAACAGTCTGACAAAAGTCCGGGCATGGGGCAGATTTCTGAAAAATCAGGAATCTCATTAGCTGACTCCAAGATTCTCCTCATTTGTTTATGGCTAGTTTCTACCATTGCTAAAAATATTCATTTAAAAGTAAAACTGCAAATACTGATCAATTACTGAATAACCAATTTGGTGGCAAATGGCACTGCATAATACAATTATTACATTTTTTATAAAATTAGTCTTTCTCTGCCAAAAGGCAGTCAACATTTGGCCTTACATTAACAAGTGAAAAAACTTCTGGGAACAAAAGGCTATAAACATCCCTTAGCCAAGTCTTTAATATGGAGATGTGGTCTTTTGAGGCAAGGGTTAATTAGAGAAGGAAATTCTATTGCTTTAAAGATAGCAGTTGGGTGGCAGACAAGATCCATGCTCCAAGTGTAAGAAAATTCCTAATAAGCCAGGAGGCACCATAGCTGACTCCTGCTAAATTCTTCCTGTTTGTTTAGGGCTGATTCCCCTGGAGGTGACAATTGGTATGGTAGCTGTTAGAGTATGCATTCAAGAATAAGACAATAGCAATTTTATGACTGGTTGAGCTAAAACAATATAGATGATAATTTCTAAATAAAAGCCTTCTGTTTTTTGCTTTAATCATTTGGCTATATGTTAGTCTAAACTTTGTAGGTTAGTTAGAAAAAATTCCTTTGTCTGCCTTCCCCCAGGTAACTTCCTGCCCTTTGTTTCCCTCAGCCCATAGTTAATCATTCACCATGGCAAACTTAGAAATGTTAGTTGTAGACACATAGGCTTTTTGCTAGTAATAAAATAACTGTCAGATTGTTTAAAGTAAATAACTATTTTGAAAACATTTGTTTAGCAACTGTGCCTTCTTTAAGACAAAGAATAATAAATGTTACACCTCTGCCAGAAGGCAAACAGACCCTTGGCAGCTCCTGAAAAAGGACATGTGATGATTGTTATCTTCCTACTGTTATAGGACAGGAAGAGGGGCAGCCCAAAACCCCGCAAACCTGCCTATTCTAAATGGGTTCTGCCATCCGCCGCATCAACACAAAACATAGGAGACTTTAATGAAAAGGAACTTTAATAAAACTAGGAAACAATACAGGTAAGGCAAAGAGTCTAGTTTCTAAATGAAGCACCCAAAGTTACCCATCCCCTCGTGGGTAAAAGTCCATCCAAATGGGATTGGCCCAGAGCAAGGCCCCAAGGCCTGCCACAAGTCTAAAGCATCTTCCAGTAGGGACCCACAGAAAAGAGTCACAAACAACGGGACAAGCCCGGAAGGAAAAGAGCAAAATCAACATCAAGATAAAAGCTGCCATTGTCACCTCCCCATGGGTCTCACCCACATCTGTGTCACCCAGTCTATGACCAAAAGACAAGCGCAGTTTCTTCACATGTCTCTAGGCTCCATGTGCCTCCTCCAGGTCTCCTGGCTCCATCCTGCTTCCTACCTCAGTCTCTTCTGCAGCTTCTCTTCTTCCTCCTCAGCTCCACCCTCCCTTGGGTGGGGCAGGGAACCTCCCCTTTTCCTGGGGACCACTCTGTTACACTACCTTATGCTTGTGTACTCACGATATGCTTAGTATAAATAAAGGGCTGCTGAGACCCTCAGCAGGATGATGTCAGCACCCTGATCAAGTGTCTGCATCTCCTCATTCCCCTTCCCCTTCCCTTACCATTTTCTCTACAATTGCGCCAACGCCTTCCCATCCTTCAGGAACCCCTGACACCCAGACTGCTGCGGCTGGCTCGCAACACTGCCTGTTCTGTTCCCTGCTCTGGTGAATTCCCTGCTCTCACCCTCCCGCGCTTCTGACTGTACCCAGTGCTTATATAAATAAATAAATAAATAAATCTTTTTTAAAAAAAGGTAAAACAATAAAAAAAAAAAAAGAAATTGGCAGAAGAGCTTAAAAGACACTTCTCCAAAGATTAATGCAAATGGCTAACAGGCACATGAAAAAATGTTCAACATCCCTTATCATCAGGGAAATGCAAATCAAAACCACATTGAGATACCACCTACACCAGTAAGAATGGCACATATCAAAAAAACAAGCAACAACAAATTTGGCGAGGATGTGGTGAAAAAGTAACTCTCTTACATTGCTGGTGGGAGTGCAAATGGGTCCAACCACTATGGAAAGCTGCCTGGAGGTTCCTCAGTCTACTAAAAATGGAGCTACCATATGACCCAGCAATTCCACTTCTAGGGATCTACCCAAAGGACACAAAAACATTAATTCAAAAGGATACCTGCACCCCTATGTTTATTGCAGCATTATTTATAATAGGTAGGACTTGGAAACAAACCAAATGCCCCAGAACAGATGACTTGATCAAGAAGATTTGGTATAACATACATAATGGAATACTATTCAGCAATCAAAAAAGATAAACTAATACCATTGACAGCAACATGGATGGAGCTAGAAGGAATTATGCTCTGTGAAATAAGTCAGAAGGAAAAAGGATAATATCAGATGGTTTCACTTATAGGAGGAATATAGGGGAGCCAAATATGACATCAGGGGAAAAATAATAACAAGCCAAAACACAATAATACAAAACAAAAACAAACAATTATAAACCAGAGACATCCTGCAGGGGAGAGGGAGAAGTATGGAAGGGAGGGAGGGAGGAAGGAGCACAGGGGACTGTGGTGATGGCGCACTGATGAATTGGTGGAGGAAATTCTATAGGGACTACACCTGGGACGGGGGGAAGCAAACATTGTTTAAAAATGAACAGTGATGTAATATATATATATGTAATTTTTTAATAAAAAAAATAAAGTATGGAGCCAGGGATTACTCTTTTAAATTCAAGAGAATGTTCTTCATAGTTCAAAGGGAAGAATCATTGATTTATTCAGCAAATATGACTCTATCAATAATACTAAAATGTTTTGTATGCTTATTATGCTGTTAGCAGCATGCTTAGCCCTTTTGGCATTGTCACTTCTTGGGAATCTGTGCTTGTAAACTAAGAGCACAAAATCCACCACTCCACTGGGTTCTGGTCCTAGTGCCGCCATTCACAGTAGCATGACTCTGGCAAGTTGATAAACTTCTACATGCCTCAGTTTCTTCCACTATAACATGGAATTAATAACAAATTCTATTTGATAAGGTGGTCATGGATATTAAGAACATATATTAAGAACATATATTAACATACATTAAGAATATATAACACTCATAAACTCATATTGCTTTTACTCTTAAATAAATCTTTGAGAAGAGATATTCTATTATATTCTACTATTCTGGTAATTCCCAACATCATTGTGTTCTCAATAAAGTTCTTAGGAAAGATTCATTGGTACTGAACTTATGATCACCTGCATTTCAAATAAAGAGCTTGTTAAATTACTCCTAGGATCCACCCAATCATGCTAAATATCTGGGGCTGCCCTTGAGAGGCTGCATCTTGGGCAAACATTTCTGTGTATACAAAGGTTGAAATTCACTGCTATAGTGAGCTGAGTCTCAGTATCTGACTCTCTAAAATGTGGATGGTTGTCATAGTGTCTATCCTATAAAGTTGTTGTAAGAATTAAATAGAAAACAGTATATATAAAATGTTTAATACAAGTTATTTTACTATTAACTTATTTTATTCATTTTGCAGAAACAAGATTTATGTCGAGTATTAAGTGCTTTATTTTAAAAAAATGGTAAAAACACTGACCTTGGTGATGGATATTAATTAGACTTGTAGTTATCATTTCACAATATATACAGGGTGACTCATGTTATACAGCCTGAAGCTAATATATTATATGCCAGTTATATATCAATTAAAATGGTAAGGGTGGAAAAGAGGACTGAAGACAGGTTGTGTGAGTTTTAAAGTCAGGCAAAAAAAATATTAAGCTCAGTGTTTTGACTAGCAAGGTAATATCACAAATCTTGCTAGCCAAATGTATTAACACAGGTAAAAGTGTACCTGCTAAAAATTGAACAAAATGAGTTTTAAAATTAATTTTAAGCTAATAAAAATATTTTACAAGAGAATAAATCAAACAACTACAAATTATTTAGTCTATTAATAAATCACCTTCTTGGAAAAATAATTTGTATGCATTTATAAGTTCATAATTCTGAGAACCTAATTAAAAGAAATTTATACTTTAGAGGTTACATATTCATCTTAACAGTTCACTGCAACAAACTCTGGGAATTTTAATATATATTATGTTAAAATTACAAAATTCTTGGCTATAAAACATGCTATAGAATTGCTTCACTTTTGATTTTATGTCTGTCATTTCCTTTGCTCTCTTCCTTCTTCCATCAGCACATCTCAGTTAAACACTTTTCCTCAGTTCCTACTGGATGGGGCACACTTTTAGTTATATGAAGAGATGAATAACTATTTTAATTAAATAACAATGCTTTTTACCAAATACATTGCTGGAAAAAAATGTTGTGTGTGTTGTAGTCATGTTGACTTGTTTAAGTTTGGCTTGGCTTTTCTGTACTTGCCTTCAGCTGTGCACTAGTTATTCCTATTTTCATCCAACCTGTGATAATCAGCTATAAACTGTACAATCTTGCTTGTGCAGCCACAGAAGGTGACCCAAATTACACAACACTGTGTGCTTATGTCAAGTCTTCTTATTCAAAGGCAGCTGCTCTATATTTTGCCTTATTGATATTCAGATTCAACAGACACAAATCAAATGGCCTTTTTTTAATACGAGCACACATTCTGCCTGTCTTCATTTTAAACGTGCTCAATAGCTGTTATCCTTTACAAACACACAGCTGAGAACATCCCATCTCTGCACATTTCCCAGACTGCCACAAGTCTGACTACATTATCCCAGAAAATTACTTGTGTTTTTTATTTCAAGAAGTTTGTGGAATATAATATCTACATTTATAAAACAGAAACACATACAGTAGAAAGAAAGCCCATTTCTCTCTGGCAAAAGAGACAACTTGAGTCATTACCTTTTGGGGAAAAATTGAGACTATGCCCTTTCTTGTAAGAGCAAATGCAATGCAAAGTTCTTAAAAGTGAAGAGAAAATATTTATGCACAAATAAAATACAATATAGCCTATAACTTCCCTTTAAAGGATATTCATTATAAAGTGTCAAATCTATTTTTGAAAATATAAACACAACAAAATACCTTCTTTTCAGTGACCATTTCAACCTACTCACCACTCAGTTAAATAAGAAAAAGTACATTTTCTGTAGCTAAATAATTATTGGAAATCATAGTTAGAAAATTGTTCAGATTGACTGGTACCACTGATTTAACACATGATTCCTCACACAGATACTTATTCCTTCTTTAAGCATTGTATTCTGTAGAACCTGCAGCATAATGAACGTATTTAAAAGTCAGGAAAAGTACTAGAAGCGCAACAAATGGAAAAGACTTACTTTTTATGCAGATAAGCAGTGAGAAACTGAGGTAGAGAAGGTAGTTAGTTTTCTGAAGTGCCATGGTGTTATTTAGAAGACATGCTTGATGTCTTGCTGGTGGTCTGTCTGGTCTCAGTCTAGCTCCCAATCTCTGTCTGACTCAGAAAGGAGCAGGTGCCTCTAAGTCCCCAGATACCATCTCTGCCCTGTCCTTCTCACAGCTCCTTCACGGAAAACACAGGGACTAAGATTCAAAAAGCAGTTGTTCTTCTTAGCATCTTACTTACACAGGAGAATGGGGAGATTCTTCAAACCTGGTGCAGATTTTTTTCAAGCTGGACTGGATTCAGTCCCCCCTCAAGTCTTTCCTACTGGTATTTTTCCATTAACAATGCCTCCTCCAAAGGCCCACAGTAGGTTAGTGTCTTCAGTTGTTCTTAAAAAATCAATTTCTGATGAATGCTTTGGCACACAATTATTATGATCTGGCAACTATTAAAGGAACACCCTATCTTCCTGTATATATACTCATCTTCATAACATAGACAACATAAATGTTTCTATTTGTAAATCATCATCTTACAATTCTGATGTATTTTTATTGATAAAATGGAGTTACGTTCTGGAGATTATGTGGAAATAGCTTTTCTTCCATAACTAGAATCATTTTATACACTGTTCATAATTTCTGGAATTTCTTTAACTTTTATTCATCATAATTGTTGAATACAAACATGAGTATTTATTTTTTACATAGACTCATTCCAGTATTATTCAAGTTTCCACAATTATAATTTCTTGGACACTTCGTAGGAACATTTATTAGTTGAAATTGGAATGCCTATTGTCTGACTGTGATTAGTAAGTACATAGCCTTTGTCAATTGTTAAAACTGGTTACTTGTTACATTTAAAATGCACTTTAAATAATGGGGTTTGCATAAAGCTCTAAAGCTCTGTCAGATGTTATGTATTTTGATGACTCTGTAAAACCTGCCCAGGAATCTCAGTGGGCAGGAGTAATATTTTGAGAGTCACCTTAATGTTTTCTACTAATGTTATCTCTGACCTACTCTGGGGGATTTTACTTGCTAAAGTGTGGTCTATCCATTTCAAATAATTTTTTAAAAGATTTATTTATTTTTATACAAGAACTGGGATATAGGCCAGAGGCGTGGGAGGGTGAAAGTATTCACCAGAGACAGAGCAGGGAACAGAACAGGCAGGCGGGCCAAAGTACACTGCTGAGGGGAGCAGCGGGCAAAACAGGAGACGTCTGATTCATTTCAAATAATTTCTTAGACTTTATGAAAGTTATTATTTTTAAAGATTTTTCTCTATCATGTAAACTATTCTGAACAATTTAGCAATGAAAGCAAGCTAATTTCAGATTATAAAACATTATTAATCTAATTCCTGTATTTTCTCAACTAGAGAATTGAGATGCAGAGCAGTTAAACTGTCTGCCCAAATTCATCTAGTGAGTTAGTGGCAACACTAGGAATAGAGTCTCCCCACTGAGACTCCCATTTTCCCTAAAAGACATCCAGGGAGAGGTGAATAGGCAGTGCCCAGAGGATATTTAGGACAGTGAAAATACTATGTGTTACCGTGATGATGGATATATGTCATTATACTTTAACCAAATCCATAGAATGTACAACACCAAAGAGTAGTTGAGGGTAAACTGTGGACTTTGGGTGATATCTATGTAAATATATGTCAATATAAGCTTATCCTTTGTATAAAATATACCATTCTGGTGAGTGATATTGATAATGGGAGACGTAGTACACGTGTCTTTATACCTTACTCTTCATTTTGTAGTAAATCTAAAACAGTTCTAAAACTTTATCTTAAAAATGATTTCTACCACAGACCTCAAAGCTAAGAGGGTAACAACATATGAAGTCCATTGATAGACTGGATAGGAAATAAATAGCTCTACGAACATAATCTGATGATATCAGAAAATTTTCTGTAAAGTAGGTTTAGTTACCAGCTTTACAGTTAATGAAACAAATAAAATGTTTGGTTAAAGAAAAAAGTATCAAGAATAATAAACAGTTCAGAACACATACAAAGAGTCGATAAAAGAATTGTGTAGATAAAGCTGGCTTATAGGCAGATTAAGTGTCTATAGCCAAAGAACATTTGTTTACACATATCACATTTGGGGATAATCAGGAAAACCATAAAATGTAATATTTTAGTTTAATTTTCAACGTAAGGATAAGTATAACAAAAAAATAAATGGAGAGTGATGTTTATGGGCGTTGCACAAAAAATGTAGGTAAATAGTAATGAAGGCATAAAGTAGGTGGGCAGAACAAACCACTGCAAATATTCTGATCTAGCAGAAACACAAGTGTGAAGAGATGTTGGCACATAAGATGCAGTAAACCACAAAATCAAGGTATTTAATTTTCAATATGAAAAAGAATTAGATTTTACTTTTTTAATTTCTTCTCCACCCACAGTCATGCTTTCCTTTCTTAAAATGAAAGTAGCATTGTATTATAACATACAAGTTTAGAGTGCACATCATTAAAAATCCATTTGTAGGGCCTCCCCGGTGGCGCAGCGGTTGAGCGCTGGGTTGCGAAGCTGCCCGCAGCCTCTGCGGCGCCGGTTCGATCCCCGGCTGCTCCCCGGCCACCAGAGGAGGGTCCCACATGGCGCGCAGACCTCTCCTGCCGCCCACTGCTCCCCTCAGCAGTGTGCTTCGGTCCTTCTGCCTGCTCTGCTCCCCACTCTGGCTCTGGTGAATTCTCTCACCCTCCCGCGCTTCTGACTGTACCCAGTGCATGTATAAACAAAAAAAAAAAACAAAACAAAACAAACAAATAAATAAATAAAACATGCCTCTGTTAAAAACAAAAAACAAAAAACAAAAACAAAACAAAACAAAAAAAATAAAAATCCATTTGTATATATTAAGTTTACCACTAAATGTCTAATTCTGTCTTTCACCAGGTTTTCAAAGATGGATTTAAATAGTGATTAAGCATAGCTAGGTTTGTATTTAGAAAGGTTACACCAGTGATAATGTGGCAATAGTTGGATGAGGGCAGGTGAGTAGCCTGGAAAACAATAAAAAAGAGATTGTTATAACCCATGAGAAGGATGAGGGCATGAACTAAAACAGAGGAAGAGAGAATGGCAAGGAGATAGTAGGTAGATTGAAAGGACCAATCTAGAGAATAAGGTAGCAAGAAAGCTATAAATTTTACCACTTTAGGAACTTGGGCTAATAGTAATGCCACTCACAGAGATAAGAATGTAGCCTAGACTACCAGACAAGAAGCAACAAAACATAACTTTACTAAAAATATATGTGAGCAGTTAGGTGATAGAAATAAAAATTATTTTGCTTCTTTTCCTCTTCATAAATAAGTATAATCTACAACTTGCTTTTCTCACTCTTCTCAGTCAGTCCCTACCAATACACCTCTCCTCACCACAAAAGAGAAGTTGAAATAGCAACTGACCCTGAGATGCAAGTAAGAGAGAATATGAAAAAAAAATTCTGTTCACATCATAAATGTGATGTGACATTTTATTCATCTCTTGTGACACTACTTAAAAAATAACACGAACAATTCCGAATATCTATATTGATGACATCAAATTAATTTTTAAAATCCTTAATGAACTAAAACCTTTAGCATCCTATAGTATTTCTTAAATATAGCGTGCTCAAAAGATTGCATATAATTTTGTGTGCATTGGTCATAAAAAGACAGGGCAAAGGAGTACAGAAGGATTCATGTGCTGACCCTGGACTTTGAGGAGCCTGGGTTGCCATCCCTGGTGAATAATCAAAAAACACACAAGTCTGCAGAATCTTCAGAAATACTCATGCTGGGTTTTCTTCCATGAATTATGCTTATATCTATAAATGTCTAATGAATCTAACCTCTCTGTGGAGAAGAAGAGATGAATAAATTGAAAGACTGAAGAGACAGTGTAGAAGCTCAGAATTTAGAGTAATAGTTGCCCAAGGCTTTTTCACTATTAGAGTCTGTAATGTTTGTGCTAAGAGCTATTATTTTGGGAGCTATAAGTTGAATTGTCCCCCACCACCCCAAATCCATCTGTTGACTTCCTAAACTCCAGTGCTGAGAATATTTCTGTGCCCAAATGCTTATTATTGAAGGGAAAAAACAAAACAAAACAAAGTGGAAGTAGAAGCTATCAGCACAAAGAGCTGTTACATCTTTAAACATTTGGTAGTTTTAGCAAGTGGAACGAACCTTAAAAATTCAGCACTCAGAAAAAATCCAAAACAAACTCATTTTTTTTCTTTATTAAGGTAACATTGTTTACAACACAGCATGTGATTTAGGGGAGTATCTTCACACCTCCTCAATGTATGTTACCACACCACTCCCACCATCAAAATACCCATAACCCTCTACCTTAAGCCGTTGGATTACCAAACCCCTTTGACCCCACCCTTTCCTTGACTCTCCCTCTAATAACCTCAGTTCTGCAGTCATATTTATATAGTTTCTTTTGGTTTAGTTTTGTCTGTTCTTTGGGGTTTTTTCCCTCTGTAGTCCACAAATGAGTGAAATCATCTGTTATTTGCCTTTCTACTTCTGACTTATTTCACTTAGCATAATCCCCTCCAGTTTCATCCATGTTGTCCACAAATGGCAATAGTTCATCATTTTTTATAGATGAATAGTGTTCCATCTTGGTTTCTGCTGCAACACCCTTACTCTGCCTTCCTCTTTACATGATATTCTCCCTATGTACATGTTTGTTTCCAAATTCCCCAAGAATATTGGTTATATTAGGGTCTGCCTTACTCCAATATATCCTTGTCTTAAGTGAGTAGTTACATTTACAATGACCCTGCTTTTCAATAAGGTCAAATTCTGTAGTACTGAAGGTTTACGGCGGGGAGGAGGGGAACAATTCAACCTATAACACCGAAATCAACAGCTTTTGTTTATATTCAGTCTTCAATACCAGGGAAATTTGTATTTCCTTTTGTTCCATGCATCAGAGTATACTTTTATATTTGTTATGTTCCTGTTTTAATAATACTCATCTTTTCTACAAAACTGTGAGTACAGTCAAAGCTGAAATTAGTTCTATTGCAAATGAGAACAGCATTCATTGTTCACCTAATAGTTTATCTGTGCAATGTCCTGGGTTGATCATCAAGTATATAGCAGTAAACAAGTGATACAAACTCTTTCCCTCAACGACCACACATTTTTTTAAAGATTTATTTTATATTTTTAACTTTATTTTTTTATTTTATAAAGTTTTTAAAGATTTTTATTTATTTATTTATACAAGCACTGGGTACAGTTAGAAGTGCGGGAGGGTGAGAGAATTCACCACAGTCAGAGCGGGAGCGGGAGCAGAACAGGCAGAGTGACAAAGTACACTGCTGAGGGGAGCAGCAGGCGGCAGGAGAGGTCTGTGCGCCATGTGGGACCCTCACCTGACTGCCAGGAATCAAACCGGCGCTGCGGAGGCTGTGGGCCGTTTTGCAACCCAGCGCTCAACTGCTGCGCCACTGGGGAGGCCCTTATGTTATTTTTTAAAGATTTATTTATTTTTATACAAGAACCAGGGTACAGGCCAGATGCACGGGAAGGTGAGAGGATTAACCAGAGACAGAGCAGGGAACAGAACAGGCAGATTGACGAAATACACTGCTGAGGGGAGCAGTGGGCAAGACAGGAGAGGTCTGCTGTGCTATGTGGGTATCTCCCTGGCTGTCCGGGAATTGAACCCATGCCACGGAGGCTAAGACAGCTTCACAGCGCTGCGCTCAACCCGCTGCACCACCGGGAAGGCCCCTGGACCACACATTTTAATATAAGTAGACAGACAGACGGACAGATAGATGATGGATGCATGGATGGGTAGATGAGAGAGAGGATATATGCATTGATGATGGATGAGAGAGGGAGAGGAAGAGGGGGAGAGAGAGAAAGTGAAGTCATGAATGATGAATACCAGGCAAGAGATGTGCCATGTGCTGCTGAACAGTCAATGTTGCAATTCCATGTTGCTTTCTGCCCAAGTTTTTCCCTTTGCTCTGAAAGTTTCATCCCTGACTCTTCTAGCCTTCCTTCACTGTAGGTCTAGTCTCTAATTAACTTAATAAGCAGTGAAAAGTTAAGTTTATCAGTACATTGGACCTCTCAGTGCTCTCTCCCCACTGTGTAGCAAGGCCCAAAATTATTTTTGATGTCTTGTGTAGGGACTGATGCTGGCACATGGAACTCTAACCACCTGCTTGTACTCAGGTACTTATGTGGTACTTTGTTTATTGTTTAAAAACTTGAGCTCCAGGTCTGGCAATTGTGCTTTTCACACCGGCTCTGTGATTTTTCATAACCTCAGACGAGTAACTTAATCTGTGTTTCCTCACATTTGAATGAAAATATTACCTACTTATAATTATTGTAAGAATTAATTATTATGTAAAATGCTTAATGTATTAATAGGACACATAGTTATGGATCGTGTTATATTAACTAGTGATATGAAGGTCAATCCTGCTGGCTATCTTCTGCCAGATTATTACCTTGCTTTTGTTTTCCTGAAGATCCCTGACTATGGAAACCCAGCATGCTAGATCTGTACCAGGCTAGGAAAGAACCCAGAGTGGATATTTGTTTCTCTAGACAAACATAATTTCAAGGCGCTTGCAGATATTGTTCACAACTTGCTCATAAATATTTCCAGGGCCACCCAAACTCAAAATAGTATTTGCATAGGGAGAAAGTCTGGTAGCCTGTTTACTGACATCACAGTTCACCAACATGCTTTTACTAACTCTGCTCTTGATAGACTGCCTGCTGCCTAGAATGCCTAGGTAGACATATAATACTTTAGAGTTTTAGCCTGCGTTTCTCATCTGAGTTAATCTTCTAGGATTTAGATCCTGATCTCTTACCGTTTTCATTTTACAAAGCTTATCTTTGCTATCCTAGCCATTTTTTACCTGCATAGCCTTAATACACCACTACTTTTATTTTCACTGGAAAATCTTATAAAGCCATTTCTCAACTCCCAATGCACCATAATGCCAGGAAGACCTTATACTCAGAACATTCATCTTTGTTAAATACTACTCAATCAGTAGTTGAATACTGTTACCTACCATATCATTAATTATCATTCCACAGCATTCAAAGAACCCTGTAGTTTATATCCCTCTGCTAATTTCCTACTCTCTTTTATTCAGAAATGTTGAAGTCTGCAAAACACCACTGATAAAATGAATAGCTTTGTATCAATCTTTCCTAATTTGAAAATCTCATGTTTTATGAACAATAGTATTAATGACTTCATTATAATTATAAAATATTGGGAGAACCTTTATGTCCATCAATGGGGACATAAAGGGGACTGGTTTCTGAATAATAATGAAACACAAACACTTGCTTAAAAAAGTTATTTGTGGGGCCTCCCCTGGTGGCGCAGTGGTTGAGTGCTGGGCTGCAAATCTGCCCGCAGCCTCTGCAGCACCAGTTCCATCCCCGGCCATTGGTGAGGGTCCCACATGGTGCAACAGACTTCTGCCGTGCCCGCTGCTCCCCTCAGCAGTGTATTTCGTCAATCTGCCTGTTCTGCTCCCTGCTCTGGCTCTGGTGAATTCTCTCACCCTCCTGCACTTCTGACTATACCTAGTGCTTGTATAAATAAATAAATAAATCTTTTAAAAAAAAAAGTTATTTGTGTACTTAATAAAATTCTTCAAAATATATTTTTAAAAAGTAATGTGAAAAATTTTATGTATAGCACATGTAATATTTGTGTTACCAAAGAAGTAATAATTATTATGTGTCCACTTATATCTTGTATAAAATAGCATTAGAAAAATTAAATATCAATTTTATTTCCCTTTGGAGAGGACAGCTTTGTGTGAGGGGTGATTTGGAGATTTTTCATAATGTCTTTTTTATGTGGCTTTTTTATATTGAAATTTGTAACATTAGTTCTTATTTAAGATTCAATTTAGGGCCTTCCCAGTGGCGCAGCGGTTGAGCGCTGGGTTTTGAAGCTGCCCACAGCCTCTGCAGCGCTGGTTCGATCCCCAGCCACTGGGTGAGGGTGCCACATGGCACGCAGACCTCTCCTGCTGCCCGCTGCTCCCCTCAGCAGTGTACTTGGTCAGTCTGCCTGCTCTATTCTCCCCTCTGGCTCTGGTGAATTCTGTCACCCTCCCATGCTTCTGACTGTGCCCAGTGCTTGTATAAATAAATAAATAAATCTTTAAAAAAATAAAATAAAATTCAATTTAAAAAGTTTCATGATTCTGAGAAATTGGTTTTATCTATGACCTTTCATCACATTTTGTTTTAAAAAAATTGTTTTAACCCTGTATCAGAGTTTAATAATAGTGAAGATATTTTGATCAGTAAGGAAGATCCAAAATAAAGTTAAAATTCACCTGTCTAAGAAGGTCTCATAAACTATGTGATATTCAGGCAATGCTAACTGTATCAGAATTTAATCCTAACCAGATTATTTGACCATTTATTTTAATATAAACTTCAGAATCATTAAAATGTATGATAATAATTTTATTGTTGCAAGAAATGGAGATTTTTTTTTTTAAGAAATGGAGAATTTTTAGACCTAGTGCAATTCTCAGTTCTAGTAGTTTTCACCTGTCTCATTGATTCCCTTCTCTCTTGGTGATTTTCTGTATTTGAAATATTTGCAACACAAATTGGAGTTTGTTACAGTAATCACCATTTGCTTATCACTTATCCCAACGCTGTATGCTAGGTGGTATGTCTCTATTGTACATTTAAGGAAGGTGAGGCTCTGAGTATTTAAGTAACCAGAGGGACTCAACATCAGATTTGTCTGACTTCAGAGCCTAAGTGTCTTCCACTCAGTTTTGTGTATATTTTGTTATGGTTTTTTAGTTGCTAATTTTATAACAAACTAGCGGTCAGCCCTTTGCAGTGGAAAAATTGGCAGTGCTGGGCTTTAACCTTCATAGGACCAACCACAACTTTGGGAACTGGGACATTTTTCATAAAATGCTTGTAGATTATGATGATATAACTATTGAAAATTGTGGTATTTGGGAAAAGAGCCATTGAATATACATTTATGATTGAAATGTGAAAATATCCTTCCAGGCTTAAAATATGCAATTTTGATTGATATTAGTTATCTTTTTTGGTGTCGCAATATTTTGTAAATGGAAATATTTTCAAGATTTTGTAACATTTATAATTAGCAGTTATAGCAAAGTGTAGTCTGTGCTTATTGATTTAGTATTGACCAAAGCAAAAAGAAATGGTCAGTTTATTTAAGGTGCACACTCATGTGATGGTTGTTTTTCTAGTTTCCTAAGATTAAAGTGACTTTCTTTAACATGCAAAGTTCTCCTGAGCAATTTGCATTTTACAGACCAAACAAACTGACTCATAAGATTCTGTCTACTCTCTGGGGAGCTCCTGAGAGCAATGGTGTGTGATACAGTTCTGCTTACTTTTGATAAATTCCTTCATGAAGAACATGTTTTCTCTGTCCTGCCTGTGGTTGATACCACCAGGGAGCAATTCCACTGTCACTGATGAATGCTAGCTAGGTCAGACCTTGTCAGTGCAAATGAAAGTCTTGTGATTAGTATTCTGTACCTTCTTACTAATGAACCTTCTAATCATGAAATCTGTCTGTACTTATAATGTTCTTCTAATGGCTAAGTGTCCTTGAAAGGTTAGCTAAGTGGGAAATAGTACCACTGGGTTGGGTGGGTTTTTGTTTTGTTTTGTTTTTGTATCATGCCTTTCAAATTTATTCTTGAACTTGCTGTTATGACTCAGAATTAGAATTGGTTAACATTGTGACAGTGATAACCTTGGTTATATAATTCCAATCTGCAAACAGAAGTTATGAATCAACAAAAACATATAATAAGAAATATTCCTTTGAAACATTCAAGTTTTTCCTGGGAAATATTTTGACAGTAGGAACAAATATGTACAAGTATTTGTACCAGACTTGGCAAGAAAAGCACTTAATTGGAAAAAATTAGAGGTGAAAAATGGTTTGCACTTAACAAGAATTAAAAAAAGAATGACTTGAAGGTCAATGCTATAGGAAAAGTTATTCAATATAATCTGCATAATTTTTGGCTTAAATTTTAAAAAGTATATTCATTCTTAACTGAATAAGGATTTATTTGTGATTATTCCAGATCAATTACATATTTCATTAAATATAAGACATGATCAATTATAAAACACAGGTCATTACCACTGATCCCGTAGACAATAAAAGGGATAATATGAATAACTCTGTGCCTGCAGTTTTGATAATTTAAATTAAATGAACCATTTCCTTTAGAGACACAAACTACAAAACCCACACTAGAAATAATAAATAATCCGAATAGGCCTAGCTCTATTAAAGAAACTGATTTAATCAATAATCTTCAAAAAATAAAAGCACCATGTCCAGACTATTTTACTAGTAAATTCTATGAAACACTCAAGAAATAAATTATGCCAAGTCTTTGAAATCTTTGCCAGAAAATAGACAGAGAGAGAACATTTCTTTACTCATTCAGAGATGGCAGAATTACCTTAGCACCTACAACAGATACATACATTATAAGAGAGGAAAACTACAGATCTTTACCTCTCAAGAATGTAGATACAAAAACAAAATGCTCACTAAAATGCTAGCAAGTTGAATTTAGCGGAAAGAGCACAAGGGACTATGGTGATAGCATATAGGGGAGTTGGTGGTGGAAATTCTATGGGTACAATACCTGGGGAAGAAAAGCAAACACTGTAAAAAAAAAGGAACAATGATGTAAAAAAAATATATATATATAAGTAAATTGTTTTAAAAAATAAAGTATATTCAGAGAATTATATGCCATTAACAGTTGGGATTTATTTATCCCAAGTATACAAGCTGTTCATTTGAAAACCAAAGCAATACACCATATTAAGAGACTTAAAGGAGAAAAATCATATGGTCATATCATTAGATGCAGAAAAGACATTTGACAAAAGCTAACTCCCATGCATGATAGAAATGGTTAGAAATATAGGGATGGAAAAGGAACTTCTTCCACTTGGTAAAGAGCAGGGATAACTCGGGGATGTCCACTCTCACTTCTCATATTTGACATAGTGCTGAAAATTCTAGTCAGTGCACAGTATCCATTCTAGCAAGAACACTTAGTTTTTAAATCCATCTTCTGCCAACAGGGATGTCAGTTCTGGTATTTCTCTCTTGCTTACCATGTCACATTGCTTCATTCTCTCAGCACATTTGCATTGTTTCCTAGGGTCCTTCAAGGTATTCAAGCCTGTATTCTGGGAGAATTTTCCTGTATTGTACTTTATCCAACTTTATGATGCATCCCCCATTGGTTCAAGCACCTTCAGAATCCAATCCCATGCCTACTCTCCTGACAATAGGCAAGTGTAGTAACATGTAGAGGTGTCTGATAGCAGGCACATGGCAAGTGCTCTTTTTGTATTTTAGGTGCATATTATGAAAGTATTAGAAGCAAGATGGGGAAAAATAGTCCTGCCCTACTTGCACTGGGCAAGAGTGTTGTGTTCATTGACATAAAGATTTCAAGAGCATTTATCATATATTTAAATTTACTTTTTAAAGCTTGCATTTCAGTTAATGCCTACTTCCATGTGCTATCACTCAGAAAAAACCCTCAAACTGAATACATGAAGCAAATCCCCTGCTTTAGATACTCATTTATGTTTTTACATATAAATTTTATTAAATTTCCTAAAAAATATAAAGGACCCATGCTTCAGTTCATTATAGGGGCCTTTAACACACCTTCTTACTAGATACATAATATTCTCCATACTATATGAAATGTCCCTATCCATTACCCTCCTCATCTTTTTTAATTTTTTACTGCAAAAATTATTTTATTATAAAATTCATCTAATTTTAGATGTTATACAGGGGCTAGATTCTTCTTTTTATTATTTCTGATTTATTTAAGTCCTCTGTTTTAAGTGACTCACTTCTCAGAGGCAGGTTGCTGAGGAATAAAAAAAGGACATTTTGCTCATTCCCAGTACATTTTTACCTAAGTACTTTGAATACTGGCTAACTATCCCTGATTTTTCTGGGTTCATATACCCTCCTCACCCTTTGGGACATTATTGAAGGAGCTGTTCTGAGGAGGTGGGAGGGAAGGGCAGAAGAACTGACTGGAAGTTCCTTTTTTCCTTTCCTCTTGGGAGCAGGATCACAACTGCACTGGAAGTTTATGCTAAGAAGTGAAGGGAGAGAGATAGTCAGATATGAAAATGGAAACCATAAACTCCTCCTCCCTTTGATGTAAGCCTGGCTGCCATGGGCCTTGGAGAATTTGATTAATAAAATATTCAAAACCCTTAAGCTTTGTGGTAAAGGATTTCTACTTTTCACAGACTAAAAACGGTGTATCCCCTATGCACATAAATATATATTTATAGGTAATATATACAATTGTAAATTTGCCTTAGACCTGAGTAATATGTGGACATTGTTGCTACAGTACTGCCTAGCAACTTCAGATTTCCTGTTTATTTTGGAATTAGTTCATGAATGTTTTAAATTTGTATCATTTTATGTCCAAGGAATATATTTCAGAGACAAATAATTCAAAGAAGGTTGAAGCATTTCCTCAAATGGATTTATATCTTAGTAACTCACTTGATCTTTCAGGGTAGGAGTGGAATAGACTCCTTTCATTTCCTGAATTAAATAATTTAATCAATGGCATTGGCTATATACATTAAATTTTTTAACAGAACATGAAGTTTTATTTTAATATATTTGGGTAGAATATTTATGTCAAAATTCTTTGTAAAAGACTTGAACAAACTAAAGAAACTTGGAGGTTACAAATGTATGATTTTAAAATAATAAACTAAGAATTGTAATCTATTTAGCATTTGAGATAATGTCTGAAACTTTTTACAAAACATATTATAAAGAATCTATGATATCTCCTGCTCTTTTGTTTGTATGGAAACCAGTTCTAAATTGTTGATGTTATACACATTTTATGGCATGTTCTCTCTGTAGCAAAAAGCAAAATCTAATAACCACCACTTATATAACACAGTAGTTTGCAGAAACTCTTGTCACTTCTATCTTATGATTTGATCTTTATTACAGTGTTATAGGACAGATTATCACTAGCTTATTTTGCTAGTTAAAAACCTCATCCTCCCAGAGGCTAAGTACTATGTCGTGTTCCATCTTGATTAATGAATTACAGAGTCAAGATTTGATCTACATCTCCTAATAATAGAGTACATGCTATTTATGTTTTACTGCAAACTTTTGCTTGGGTAAATTGTCTTGGTCAAGTTTTTGATCAGTTTGAATGTTATTTTCCTCTGCAAAATACAGGGAGAATTTAATTTGTTTTTAAGGATTTTTCCAGCCCTACTTGTCATTTCCCTTTGCATATTCTTGGTAGACATTCAAGTGGATCATTTTATATACCTATAGGACCAACCCATTAAGTGAAAAGAACGAAACAGTTGATTTGCTGCAAAGTTAATCTTTCCCAAGCCTGAATCTAAACCTAAGTTGTAGCATCTATCCTAATACCTGCATAAAGAAAGTCAGAGAAAACTAGAAAAAATGAGATTTTAGATAACTGTTTTTAGTGATTCATTTGGAAATTATCTAATTTGGTAGAAATCTAAATATTAAATTGTTAATGCAATAAACATTTGAGTGATTTGCATGGACTTATATTTCAGTCACAAGAAGGGGCTCTGAAAAGCTAAGAGCAAGAAACTAAATTTAGTGTGACTTTTGTATTTCTCTAACTGCATTTTCCATTCAGCTAATTTATTATAATTCTGTAACTAATGTTATACTTAACATTTCATTGCCCACTTAATTCTGTAGCTATGTATAACAGAGACTTTCCGGAGCCGCCTGGAGCATGCGCCGTGTTGCACAACACGTGCCATCAATTAAGTTTTGCTTTACCATTTTGCCTGCTGAGAAACCACAGGTTTTTCCTGTTAATCAAATGATACTGGGAAGTACGATGGGAGGAGCTACCAGGATATAAGAAGAGAACCACAAGAAGGTCGAGAGGTTACTATGAGAGGTTACCGCGAGAGGAGCAGAGAGAAGGTCAGGGAAGATAGAAAGACAGGGAAAAGTAAAAGAAAGGTAAAGGAAAAATAAAGAAGCAAATGCTAGCGTCAAGTTGTCTCAAGGCCCTCATTTCAATCCTCAGCCCTTCTCTTTTCATGCCTACGAATCCCGCGGGTCGGGACAGGTGGCGCCCAACATGGGGCATGAAAAAGAATGAAGGAACCACTGAAGGACCAGCTGTGGTGAGCCGGCAAGTAAAGTAAGGTAAAGTAGCTGGGATCATGAGCAATTCAATGTCCGAGGGGCAGTTAGTTATTTCCCTGGAAGATTTCCTAAAAGAGTTTGGGGTTCCTCTCAGTAGAAAAATTCTTAAAGGATTTGTAAAGACCCTTAGTATCACTAGTAAGTGGTTTCTGGAGCAGGATCGGGTCGATAGTGCCAACTAGAATAAGGTGAAAGGAGATATCGTCTTACATCAGCAATTATATGGTCTTGAGTCTCTTCCCGGCACTACTTTGACGGTCTGGGGAGTGGTGGGAGATGCTCTTAATGCCGGTGGCACTGCTGCTGCTCAGTTAGCCACTGAGGCCGTCAGGACCGCAAAACAATCGGAGGAAGAAGATAAAGGTTCCATTATGAGTTCTACATAGGTAAGTCCCCCTTCATCTACTCAAAAAATACCAACAACCCCTCCCCTAGATTATTCTACCAATGAGTCGGGAGGAGAGGAGGAACAGGATGAGGAAGTTCTCGGTTGCTATAAGCCAAGGAAGCGTAAAAGGAGATGGAAAACACCTGGGGAGCCACCTCCTGAGCCACCTCCTAGAACACTCGACAGGGTTGATCTTCCGTTAATGGAAAGACTATGCTCTATGATGGAGAGTCCTGGTTTCCCAGGCTCCTAATTATGTTACCCAGTCGTGGAAGGGACAGATCCTCAAGGGGTGCTTACTAGAGTACATGTCTCCACAGCTTTTAAAGATTTGACGGCGTTAAAGGAGGAAGTTACTCAGTATGGCCTCCCGAGTGCTTTTACGCATACCTTATTGGATAGCTGGATCGGCATGAATCCGACTCCAAATGATTGGAAGGTGCTAGTCAGAGCGGTGACTTCCCCAGGGGATTATTTGGTATGGAAAGGTATATTTTTAGAGAACTGCACCCATACAGCTAAACTCAATGCTGATGCTGGATTTCCGGTTAGAAACAAGGATATGTTAGCGGGAGAAGGGCAATACAATAGTAATGACCGACAAAAGGATTATGATCCAGCTGTATTTGCCCAAGTTGCAGCAGCTGGACGGTCAGCCTGGAAGGCAATAGGCGATAGAGGAGCCGACATTCAATTAACAAAGGTCATTCAAGGGTCAACAGAACCATATGCGGAGTTCCTAGCAAAATTGATGACTGCAGCTGGCCAAATTCTAGGTAATGAGCCATTACGCAGGAGGCTCGTGAAGCGATCACTAGAATCGAAAAGGCTTTAGCCCAGGTGACCTTAAATAGGTTGTCTGTCTCTTGCCCTTTTGATGTTTTGGTATTTTGTAGTAACCTTACTCCCACAGCACTTATATGGCAAGATGGAAGGACCCGGTTAATAATGAGTGG
Source organism: Talpa europaea (assembly GCF_964194135.1). Taxonomy (NCBI): domain Eukaryota; kingdom Metazoa; phylum Chordata; class Mammalia; order Eulipotyphla; family Talpidae; genus Talpa; species Talpa europaea. Next base: position 79,591,926 of record NC_140077.1, read on the forward strand.
CAACCACCCGCGCCAGTATTAATACAGCTGCTCGGCAGCATTTGTCTTTTCCCACAGGATGCAGAAGTGCCCCGATGGGTTCCTGCTCGATTGGTTCGGTTTGTCAATATACCTGAACCTGCTAACCTTGATGACACGAGCGTCCCAGATGTCAGTACGATGGGCGATTGTGCATCGGCTGCCTTTTTTGCTCCTCATTGATCGTCATGATTCCACTTTTCTGCAAGTGTTTGCCACTAATCTTACTACTGGTCTGGCTTCCAAGCCATTGGTTGGGCCAGGGTGAGGTGAAATTATATAATGACATTTACTCTGCAAACATTAGTTCCACCATTGAACAATCCGTTAGTATCCAGAATAATAGATCAGAGTTTGTCTACTGTTGTTTGCCTGTCCCCTCCTTCTTTTTTGTCCTCTCCAATAATGCAGGAAATGCAACTGTGTTGAACTGTTCAGCAGAGCCCTGCACCCTCTCTGCCTGCTGGACCCGGAGTGCGGAAAGGGTGGTGATCCTTTGTCTGCTTTCTACTTTAATCATGCCCGTGGATGTTTCTGCACATCTTTCCTTTTCCTGTTCTACCTAGGAGGAGACGTGATTTTGGCATCACTGCAGCTGCTGCCGCCATCGCTGTCATTCAAGCTGCTGCAAATACTGACACTATAAACAATTTAGTTGCCAATGTTGTTTTTGCGTTATCAACATAGCAAGATATGAATGAACATTTATGAAATGGACTTTTGATGCTTAATTAGCAGATAGCTCTGATGTAAAAAGAGATAGACACACTTTTGTTAACTGCTCACATGATTGTAACTTTTTGTACAGTTTTATTTGTGTAATTCCTGTTATGGTGAAAAATATGTCTATGGAAGTAAATAGGTTAAATAGTGTAATCAGAGGACCTTGGAACCACCAGTTCCTGAACCTGACTACTCAATTGGCGAGACAGCTCATAACTGTTAACACTCGGGTTACCCGTTACGAGTGTGGGTCTCATTGCCTGGTTTAGAGGACTCCTCCCAGAGTTGCTGTTTGTGCATTCGGCATATGGTTTCTCCGTCGGCTACGGAAGCGAAACAAAGAACGTGCTATTTCGGTCAGGCAAGTACTTGGCACCATGGTACTTGACCAGGACTCCCCAGCGGCATCCGGATGGGTCAACTTAGCCCTAGAGAACCTGTGAGCCAAAGACAGGTAAGAGTGTAGCCCGTCCAGACCAACCTAAGACAGCGGTCCGGACCAAGTGCGCTGGATTAGCGATGACGGGTAAGGCTGGTCACGTAATATGCCAACCTAAGACAGGCCATGTGTCTCATTTAAAAGAAAAAAGGGGGAGATGTCCGGAGCCGCCTGGAGCATGCGCCATGTTGCTCAACACATGCCATCAATTAAGTTTCGCTTTACCGTTTCGCCTGCTGAGAAACCACAGGTTTTTCCTGTTAATCAAATGATACTGGGAGGTACGATGGGATGAGCTACCAGGATATAAGAAGAGAACCACAAGAAGGTCGAGAGGTTATTGTGAGAGGTTACCGCGAGAGGAGTGGAGAGAAGGTCAGGGAAGGTAGAAAGACAGGGAAAAGTAAAAGAAAGGTAAAGGAAAAATAAAGAAGCAAACGCTAGCGTCAAGTTGTCTCAAGCCCCTCATTTCAATCCTCAGCCCTTCTCTTTTCGTGCCTAAGAATCCCGCGGGTCGGGACAAGAGATTGCATGAGACCAGACAGTGAAGTCTTTACTCTGAGTGACTGTGTGCCAGCAAAATATTGGTATTCTGTTACTAAGAGGAAAGGAATGACAGATTCCAGGATAGGCAATAAAAAATGTTTGCAACAAGATTGTTTATCAAAGTCATAATTAACAGGCATTTTATCAGTTTATGCCAAACAATATTTGCTGAATGTTTTTGAGACATTAACAATGAAAAGTGCCTATTTTTTTTAAAGATTTATTTATTTTCACAAGAACTGGGGTACAGGCCAGAGGCAAATTATCGAACCAATGCTGCAGAAGCTGCAGACAGCTTCACAGCGCTGTGTTCAACCTGCTGTGCCACTGGGGAGGCCCTGAAAAGTGCCTATTTCAAGTGTCTAAAATAAAAATCAAGACACTGCATTTGAGTAGCAGTGCTTGGTATCAACAAATTTAACATTCGAATTAATAGTTATTAAATAGTGATTAAGTCAGGACCATGGAATCAGCCCTTGCAGGTTAAATCCTCGTGCTAACTATATGGAACTGGAATAAGTCAACTCACACCTTTGATTCCTCATCTCTGAAGTGGGGGGAAATGGTACCTGTTTGTGGAGGATGTTGTGAGGATTCAGTAAGTTAAAAATGGAAAGTTAATTAGTATAGAACTCTGCTTGACACTTGGTGTTTAATAAATATTGGCTGTTATAATTCATATATTATTAGCATTACATCTAAGGCATATTATCTAATAGCCTTTAGACTATATAAGTATATAATAAAAGCAAGACAGTTTCAAGTAAATATACATATTACTTTCATGTTTATTAAATTTATATTTAATTTTAGAACACACATTATGTATGTCTAATAATGGGAAAATCATCTACATAAAATTGAGATTATAAATGAACACATAAACTGCTAAAGAAAAAAATCCTTAAAAACTTCATATTATTATAGGTAGAACTACATCTTCAATGTCAACTATCACCATACACTTCTTGCAGTAGTAATAATCAAGAAAATCAAACATAGAACAAAATATGCTATTTATAAAACACTTGACCTTAATTAAATTATAATTATATTGTACCATAAAGCACATATTTCTATTAGTGAAAATTCATGTACTTAAAATTCCATGAAATCTGCTCAGCATTCTACATTATTGTTTTGGAAATAATCAGCTCTCTGGTATTATTTATAAACTATACTCACTAAAGAAACTGGAAACCTTGATATACTGACAAATTGCACCCTCCAGTGGAAAAAAACGTTTACTTATGAAAATTCAGTGTGTTTTACATTGTAGGCTTGATATATTCAAATGTGTTTCTACCTAAAAAAGTTCAAACATATTATTTTATGACATGCACTAATACATACCTACCACTATTTATTTCCTCTGACTCTCCAGCAAGTTTCTCTGTGTTTCAGAGTTTATTATATAAATGGAACATTAAAATGTTGGGAAAGCAAAAGAGCTTTAAAAACATTTTAAAAGAAAAATAAAAGATAGTATCAGGCCACATGCACATACATAGTTAAAACATTTTCTAAAAGAATATCCTCCACCATGAATTTAATCTAGAAATATTTTAGAATATATCATGTCATTATCAGGCAAATGTTTTGTTCTACTTAAAAATGTGATTTTTTTCAATGAATTATTGTTCAGAAAAGTATTGTTTTTCTTCAAACTGAACTGAAAAGACTGAACACATTGAGTTTTTTTTTTCTAACTTTAGTCTGAGAAGCATAAAAGCTGACAGTAACAGGATAGAGTAAGAGGCAGATTTTGAACTCAGATGAGTTTGACCCAAAACCGAACCCATTCCCCAATATTTTTTGATAGTTCCATGGTTATCGACCCCTTTCTCTATTTTCTTCTGTTTCTCATGAATCAGTAGCACACTGTTCAAATCAAGCACAGATATTCACCTAAAACTAAGGTCCTTTTCTCTTCTTATTTTTTAAAATGAGGTAACATTGGTTTACAACACTGTATATGATTCAGAAGTATAGGTTCACCCCTCTGCAGATCTGTGTTTTCCTATGACAGCTACTACCAAGATACCCATAGCCTTTGGTTCTTTGGGTTTATTTTCCTTTTCTCTCCACCTTCCCACTCTCCCTCTGATATTCTCAATTCTACCATCTTATTTTAGTTTTCTTCTTAAAATGGATTGCTGGTTTCATACAATATGCTTCATAATCTGGCAGTCTTCTTATACTTACTAATACTTGTTTTGTAGCTTATGATATGATCTATCCTGGAGAATGTCACCCTTCACTTGAAAGGAATATGTATTATGAAGCTGTTGGATGGAATATTCTGTAAACGTTTGTTAGGGTCATCTGGTCTAATGTGTAATAATCTAAATCTAATTTTTTCTTGGTGAACATAGATGGAAAAATCCTCAACAAAAATAATAGAAAACAAAATTCAATAGTAGTTTAAGAGGATCACAGACCATGATTAAATGGGCAACAGAGATAGTCGAACATCTGCAAGTCAGTAAATGTGATACATCACAGTAACAAAAAACATCTGTCCAGGGTCTGCTCTTCTTACCAGCCTCTCAGTTGCTGTTTCCTATCAGAGGCAGCTCTTAGGCACAAGTTCCCCCAAATGCCAGAATCATTCTATGGCCTCACAGTTCCTCACACATAATTCCTTCGTAGCTATCACATGCATTTGAAAGTTCTTTTCAAAAACCATTTCATACTAGCTGTTCACAGCAGGAGAATAGATTTGAGCTACTTAATATATCATAGTGACATTGGAACTCTTCCATTCAATTCTTTTAATGTTTATTTGGTTGATTTCATAATTTTTTCCCTTAACTGTATCTACACTTTATTCATAGTTACCAAGACTCTCCCCATTTTACTGTTATTTAGAAGTTTGCATTTTGTCAGTTTTTTATGGCTTCATTTTTGCATTAAAAATTTTATTTGGAATTTATCTTGATCCTCTGTGAAGTTTCCAAGCTTAATATTAATTATGAGAACTACCTCCTTGTCTAGTCGCATTTATTGTATAGTCTTTTTCACAAACTTGAAATTTCACTTTCTTATATAATTCACCTGTGAATTTGACTCTGTTTCTGGGCTTTCTATTTTTCTGCTGTTTCATTGTTTGTCTGTTCATGTGTCTGTGTGACATTCATTTGTAGAAATGGTTTTTTTAGGATTATCATTTAAAAACTTGTTTGCATTTCAAGTGTATAATTTGATCAATTATGAAATATGTGTAACACACACATCAAGACATTGAACAAAGCTTTTCTTGTGGCCTTTTGTAATCTATCACAAACTCTTACCCCACCTGCTATCACCAAGCAACAAATTGATTTCCTGTCATTTGCAATTTCTAGACATTTGATAAATGAAGTCACATATAGAATATACTCATTTTGTCTTATCATAGTTATTTCGAGACTCATCATGTTGTTGCCTTTATCTTATCTTTTGTTTTGTTAAGCATTAGTATTTTATTCTATGAATATACATTTTTTTATACATTTACCTGTTGTTGGACATTTGGGTTGATTCCCGTTTTTGAGTATTATAGGTAAAGTTGCCATGAATGTTTGTGTCTAAGACTTTGTGTGGACATAATGCTATGTTTCCCTCAAACAAAGATGAAATGGCCAGCTTTTGTAGTATGTGTGAGTGTAAAGTTCACAGAATTGCTCAACTATTTTCCAACCTGCTTATACAACAGAATTGTATGAGATATCTAATATATCTACATTCTCACGAAAGGTTGATACAAAGACTAGCAAGTCTTTATAACTTTATTCTAATGGATATATAGTGATATGTCTCACTGTGGTCTTTAATAAGATCTCCTTTAAGATGCGATTTAAGCTAAGGAAGGCCTTTCAGGTGTTTATCTTTCTTGAAGTGTCTATTCAAACAGTTTCCATATGTATGTATGTTTTTCTTCTAGGTATGAGTTCTTTTTTATATTTTAGATATAGGTCCTTTGTCAAATGTAGGTGTATCCTCGCTTAGACTATGGCTTGACTGTTTTGTTTTACTTTTTATTGTAAAAATATTGTAAAATTTTATTGTAAAATATTTCTAAGTGGCCCTTTACAGAAAAAAAATTGTCTGGACTATTGTAGGGGATTGATTATACACAGAGGTCCTCGATGTAATTCATTAAGGCTCATTACCAGGTATTTTAAATTTTTGCTCCTTTGGGGAGAAATCTTTTCATGATTAAGTCTTGCCTGGTAAAACATAGTTGTTCAATGGATATCAATGAATAAATGAAGAAAAATAATTTAGTTTTCAGAAATAAACTTGTCAAATAATCTATTAAAGGGTGTTAAGACCATGTCAGATCAGCAAATGGAAGCCACAGGAGATGGCACAGTTTAGATTCCCTTTCTTTTTGTTTTCTGCCTTGGCTGTCTCCTCTGGGCCTTAGTAGCCTACCTACTAATTTCTCTGACAAAAAATTCTGATACCTTCAAAATGTCAAGATATGGATGTTCTTATTGTTCTCTAATGGTTTGTTAGTCATAGTTCTCCAAAGAAACAGAAACAATGATTAGATCAATAGGTAGCTAGGTAGATGGGTAGGTGGGGTGGAGAGAGAGAGAGAGAGAGAGAGAGAGAGAGAGAGAGAGAGAGAGAGAGAGAGAGAGAGAGATTGGTTTTCAGGATTTGGCTCACTTAATTGTGGAAGCTACTAAGTCCAAAATTTGTAAGAAAGGCCTATAAGAGTTAATTTCAGTCTTGAGTCTGTTGCAAGGCAACATAGTGGAAACTCAGCCTATGTTAAGTCTCAGGAGAACTCTTTCTATTTTTTTTTTCATCATTGTTCATTTTTAAACAATATTTGCTTTCTAAAGGAAAGTTCATCCTTTGCTCTTAAGGCCTTCAACTTACTGGATGATACTTACCAAGGATTCTCTTCTTGGCCAAACTTCTCTAAACTCTTTTCTCAATGAGGCCCTGACTTTCAAGTGTCTGTTAATCTCTGCCTTGTCCAATTTTAGCAAGAAACCTCTTTAATAGGTTAGCCACAATCCCCCATCCTCTAAACTTGACACCTGGTTCTGCATTCTCTAACTCACTCAGCTGACAGCTGATATTTTGGCTCACCTTCAGCAAGAACCATGTTAGGTTGGTTTAGCCAGAATAACCCCTTACCCAGATGTATTAATTTTCAAATGTTAAATAATTCTTGCATTCCTGTATTAAATCCAATTGAGTGTTCTGTCTCTCTCTCTCTCTCTTTCACACACACACACACACACGAACACACCAAACAAACTTATCGCTTGGGTTTGATTTTTTAAGAATTTTTGCACCTAACTTTTAGAGGTGAGTTTGATTTGCAATTTTCATTTCCTGCAATGTCATTGTGATTACTCCTTGAATCATGTTATTTGGAACTTATATTAAGTATATGGAAATTAACAATATATGGAAATTTTCTTGTTGCCATTCCTTGACAATCTTTTTACATTGTTAACAGAGTATTTGTCCCAATTTCCTTAAAAATCATGGATAACTGTTTTATAGCCTAATACTTGATCTGTTTTCTTAAGTGTTCCGTGTGTATGCTATAGCTTTTAGGTACAATATTTCATGTGTCATTTAGGACAGTGTTGTTACTAATTTTTTAAAATGGTATCATTCTTAGTGATTTTGCCTTTTGTTATAGTCAGCTACTATAAGCAATGTGTCAATTTTTTTCCCCCTATGAATCTAGGTTTGTCTTTCTCACTTCTGTCCATTTTTAAAGAACAGGTTGAGACTATCATGCTAGATGATTATATATCATAGCAAGACCCTAGATTGTAGAGACACAAAGAAAATGAAACATGGCAGAGACCAAGTATACTGGATGGTTGACCAGATTGGTGACCCCACCCATTTACCCCCACCCAGGTATACTGGGAGCCTAAAAGGGTCTTGCTATGAAAAAGCACACAGTATCAGCATCATCTGGGACTGTTGGAAGTCTTAGGCACAGGTTTCAAACTTTGTTTTTGAGGATTTGTATGGGCTTCCTTTCCGGTCTTACCAGTCGTATACTTTTACATACACATGTTCAAAGGTTTTCTGTGTACAATGAAAAATTTACAAATAATTTTAGTGCAACCGCGTTAGCCGTCTAAATCAGAAAAATAACAGCAACCCCAGCTCTTTGGGTACATGCCACCGTTAGTTGGGTTGCTGTCTTGTAGATTACGAACTTTTAAGTGCCCTGGTGGGGATGGTACCATTGGTGCACTGCGCCTCCGCCAATTTCTTTTAAATTCTCCTCAGCCTTCTCCGCTCCCACGCCCCTTCCACCGATAGGGTTCTAATGGCTCAATCTTGTAGGCCACCAAACCGCTGCGAAAACCCGTAGTAACGGACTTGGGGCGTAGCTTGGGTCCCCTGGGAGCTAGGAGAACATACGGAGCATGCGTGAAGAATGAAGCGCACGCAGGCGCAGTGGCCGACTTGGGCGCACGCCGGCTTCTTTGGCGGCTCCGCGGCTGCGCGCTCGGTTGACGTGTTCGGTGGCAGCGGAGGCGGCGAGACTCTGGGAGGGGAAGGAGCGGAGGGAGGGAGGGCGAGTGGGGGGCTGAACCCGGAAGTGGGTAGGCCCCGGAGCGGGCGCGCCCCGAGTGGAGCTCAGCGGCTGGGAGCCAGCGGGGGAGCCCTGGGTTCCCGGTAATGGGTCTGTGGGGCGTTTGCCCAGGGAAGCTGGGGTGGGAAGGGTAGCGGGTTCGCCTTCTGGGAGTGCAGTCGCCTCTTGGGCAGGGCCTGGGAAGGCTCTTGTGCTTCCCTTGGTCGTCCCTCCCGTTGACCCTTCTCCTGCTCTGCGCCCCTCCTGGGGCGGTCTCCTGCCGGGTGGTTTTGGCCCAGGACCTTCTCTGTCCCTGAAGAGCTGTGTCTTGCCCGCCGTCGGAAAGCATGTTAATGAAGAGACGTGGATTTCGGGCCCGCGACGGCCTTATTGTCACCAACCCTACGCCCCTAGCCACGAATGTAACCCGCCTCAATCTGCATCCTCAACCATCTTGGTGGGGTCCCCCTTTTTTTTCTGCACTCCTGTTTCCCACCCTGTTCGTGAATCGGGCCTTAAAGGTGTGCCCTGGCTTCCTTTACAATTATTCTTTTGTTGGCTGTCTTTTCTAACCCTGCCATCCTTGATTGCTGCCCTAAAATCATAGCCACAAGGAATGGAAGCTGTGACTTTATGATCATTTAGTAACAATTTAGTAAGCTTCGTTGACGAATGTCGTGCAAGATCTAGGATTGCTTTGGCAAGGAGTTATTTTACATGATTCTTACTCTTTTGCAGACCATGAAACCCTCGGGCACGCCCCTCCAGAAGCTGTTATCCAAGACAATCTAGTTTTCTTTTATAAATCCTTTCAGATACTTATGAAGTTTCTTGTCCTGAAATTGTTGTACTGCAATGAAGAAAAGGAGAAAGGTTACTTCAAATCTTGACGAGAAAATCCATCTAGGCTATCATAAAGAATCTTCAGAAGGCAATGTTGCAGTGGCCTGTGACCAAGTAACCTATTCTCATTCCACAGAAAGACCAACTCCTGAAGCTCTTCGCTGTTTCCAGGAACTTCCTCCCTCTCCAGATCAGAGAAAACTTTTGAGTTCTTTGCAGTATAATAAGAATTTGCTGAAGTATTTAAATGATGATAGGCAGAAGCAGCCATCTTTCTGTGACTTACTTATAATAGTAGAAGGAAAAGAATTTAGTGCACATAAAGTTGTTGTTGCTGTTGGCAGTAGTTACTTTCACGCATGTTTAAGCAAAAATCCAAGCACAGATGTTGTCACCCTGGATCACGTAACACACTCCGTTTTTCAACATTTGCTTGAATTTCTTTACACATCAGAGTTTTTTGTGTACAAATATGAAATACCTCTTGTTTTAGAGGCTGCAAAATTTCTGGACATTATAGATGCAGTTAAACTGCTAAATAATGAAAATGTTGCTACTTTTCAGTCTGAGCTAACTGAGAAGTCATCAGCAGAGGAAACACTAAATGAATTAACTGGAAGACTATCAAATAATCATCAGTGTAAATTTTGTAGTAGACATTTTTGTTACAAAAAGTCTTTAGAGAATCATTTGGCTAAAACCCACAGATCCCTTTTATTAGGGAAAAAACATGGGTTAAAAATGCTAGAGAGAAGTTTTTCTACAAGAAGATCAAACAGAAATAGGAAGTGCCCTGTTAAGTTTGATGACACCAGTGATGATGAGCAAGAAAGTGGTGATGGGTCAGACAATTTGAATCAAGAAAGTTTTGATAAGGAAAAGTCCGACAGAAATGATTCTGAGGATCCTGGAAGTGAATATAATGCTGAAGATGATGAGCTAGAGGACATGTCAGATGAATACTCTGACATTGAAGAGCACAGCGAAAAAGATCATGATGCAGAAGAGGAACCTGAGGCTGGTGATTCTGTAGGAAATATTCATGAGGGGTTAACTCCTGTAGTCATTCAAAACAGTAACAAAAAAATTTTGCAGTGTCCTAAATGTGATAAAACATTTGACCGAATAGGTAAGAATGCTTGTTTTCTCACTCTAATAACTTATGGTTTTTGTGATATTTTATTGAAAAGGTGATAATGAAAAACTAATGAGAGGCCATTTTTAAAAAGATTACTTGAGCAAGGACACTTGATTTCAGTATATATTTTATCTGTTATTTTAAATTTGTTGTCATTCATGATTTTTTAATGTTATCCTTTATTTTTTTTCATGTGCTTACAATTGGTGATCATTAGTTCATGTATATGGTATGAAAAGTTACAGAGTATCAGTAATTAGAATGGTAGAACTTTGATTTATATGTTAATTTCATAGCTAGTGCCATTTTTGAGTCATTGTAGAAAATTGAGTAGAAAATTACATTAGATGTAATTTAATAATTTGTGTACTGTTCCCCCCCCATATGGTAATATGTGCATTAGAAATATATTCACTTTTCTAATACCTAGTACTGTCTAGAATTGGGGTGTTTCATACTATACTAATGCATAGTTAGAAATAGAATTGTGCTGAATGTAATGTCAGCCTGTAGGTAGAGAATTGAGGATCCATCGTAATTAGTTTTCTTTGTTTTTTGTAATAATAAACAAATCACCCTTTATTAGAAAAGTGAATGTAGGAAATATGGCCTACAGCCTTAAGTTTAAAATGTATCATTGAATATTTAAATTCAGGAGATCTAATATTTGCTAGTGAAATGATTTTTGGAAGTGTCTTATATGAACTGTTTAATGGGAACTTTTAATAGACTGTTTTTTATAAATCAAAGTTATGAAATACAAGAGATATCTATATACATAAAGATATAATGATAAATGAAACATCTAAATTTAATCTTGTAAAGTTACTCATACATTTTAATATACCACATGTGTCTCACAGTGTTACTTTTGTTATATAGCTGGAAATTATTATTATAATGTATTGGTAATCATTTGCTCTCAAAATTTGATAGTGCATACTATGGTATAACTGTGGTAACCTCTATTTTTTAATATGCTTTTAATATCTTTCTTTAAATCGGAACCCTTTTGACAAGCCAATTTAATAAGTATCAACTGTTTTCACTATGAGGCTCCCTACAAATATGAATAAAATTATTTCTCTTGAGTAATTCAGTCAATTGGAAGAACATATGTGTAAATGTGACTTGATAAAGACACTTTTACAACCATGAACAATTACTCTGAGGGGTATAGAGAAGAGAACATTTTTTTGATTGAGCTGCTTCCTAGACTTTGTATCCTTAGCTAATGCCTCCTGCATTCCCCCTTCTTTGACCTAAGTTGTCTCAAGATGAGTGAGCAACAGTCACTTCACAAATGCCTTTGTAGATCCTGCACAAAGATTTCAATACGTGTGTATTGAACACTAGCTCCATGAGATGCTTTATGAGACAGCGGTTCTGTATTCAGGTAGAACTAGAAAAAATCTTTTATAATTTGTAATCTGTATTAACTGTAAAATTTTCTAGTAAAGAATTCTGTTAATTTTATTCAACCTGGCATTTCCTCAAATTATTTTACCATAAGACACTTTTGGAGTACTCCTTTCATGTCCTGAGAATCTGGAGTATTTGGAAAAATACTGTTCAAGATTAGGTCCTGATATATTAGGAGGGCAGTTTGCAGCTTTTTAAACCAAGGTGACCTTTGATAGTTGTGGGAATCAATAGATCATATTGTAGGCTTATTTCCAGCCACCTTTTTAAATGTATTTTATCTTGTAGTCTTCTTACCCACCTATTGGGTAGCCTCACTAAGCAAGAACTGACTTTTCTCAAGTTCTTAGAGATTGACAGAGTGAAAGAGATAGAGACAGACAGTTTATATTATACTGATTAGAAAGTATGAGCTATGGTGATGTCAGATTGCCTGTATTTTTAAAATCCAAATCTATACTTTTGTTTCTTTATAGCTTGAATAGAATGAGGCTAATATGATGCTAATAGTATCTTCTCATGGGAATTATGGGAATTATTATAAGAATGAAATGGGGTAGACTGTGAATCACTTAAAATATTGTATGGCTTTTAGAGGATGTTCAAGGAGTGCTAGCTGCTCTTATTAATCATTAATCTCATGTAGTTATTGAATGTCTCTAATATGCCAAATATTGCTAAACAAATATGAAATGATATATTCTCTCTCCTTGATTATATACAAAAATAATCATATTACAACAAAAAATAAACTTATAAGGATAGGTAGAGAGGATTAAAGAAGTTAGGAAAGACTTCACAGAGCAGATAGTATTTAAAATGAGACCTAAAAAATAGGAAGGAGTTTACAAGGCCCAAAAACCAACATGTGACATGTGTAAAGACATTGAGATCGTTGTGTTTTAGAAATTGCTAAGGGGTTGGTCACCTTTGTAATAACCCAGGTCATTTCAAATAATAAGTTTTCACTAAGTTCTTGTTTAACTGAATTAAATTGAAAGATTGGTTTCTGACTTTATTTTGGACTTGTAAGAAACTAGTAAGGCTTCCTTAAGCTTCTAACTTGGCTTTCTTGGAGTGGGTTTATGAGAGATAATAAATAAACTCTTGAGACCTGCTGGAACCATTAGCTCCACAATATGTAGTCTACTAATTTGATTCCATTACTTTGGATCTTTTTATCCTTTCTGATGTTATTTAATAGTTGTGTGGAGTGAAACTACTGATCCAGTTGTATTTGTCCTTAGGCTACCAGCTGTCCTCCTCTCAGCCTATTCTTATGCAAATAAGAGTTCTTTGACCTTTTCCCCTTAATACCAAAACCTAGTGGATGAAAAGGCAAAAATGGGGAGAAAATGACAGATGGGATGACAGAAAATTTGGATAATTTTTCTTTTTTTATTGTTTCTACTGGGAACTAAATTTTTTCCTTGGTTTAAAAGAGGTATCATCCTATACCTCTTAATCATACATAATGTTATAAACCAATGTTACCTCTAAAATATCAATTAATAAAAAAAAATCCACAATCTTTTCTAGAGATAGAAAATGTTTTGTAGCTTTTTAAAAAACTGATTCTAGACTATCCTGACAGAATCCACTTAGTTCTTAGTAGAGGAAGACTTACAACAGTGACACAATTCTCTACTTAAAAGTTAAATATTTTTAATAAAATATTCTTCAGCATAAATCATGTGAGTAAGTTTAAGGTATAAGTGAAGATTTAGCGATATCAGATATGTGATGAGCTAATTTGCCTATGTTTCTCTTTGTGAAAAACTACATAAAATCTGACGATGATAATTTCCTATATGGGGGAATATATAAATACTGAAGCATGAAGTCAAACATTTTCATATGAAAATATCTTTAGTTTGTGTGTCCTGGTTTGTGACACAATTATAATTAGGATTCTGTTTGGAAAAATCCTGTGGATGAAGTTGCTTAACATTTTGTTTGTGATCTAGAATGGTTGGATATAGGTTAGTGTTCTGTGAGGGAATACTTCTTTTTATTGAAACTTTATTTGAAAACCTTGAATGTTTTGATTTATACATTATTACTGAATTCCCATCCTTAAGAAAGAAGCAGCTGTAAATGTTGACTATGTTTATAGTGGAGAGTTATCTGACTCTTGTACATGATAATTTCCCATTCTGATAGTGTTTGTACTCTGTACCTGATCTCATAATCAGTAGATAGATGTGTAACAAATGTTACGGAATCCAATATAAGCATACCATATAATAATAGAGAGAAAGCAACTCAGAAAGCATACTTCCAAAGAAATTATGTTACAGCAGTAATCATATGATTATACCAGGTTACATAGATCACTGTTTTTCCAACTATTTGTGGATAGTTTGAGGTGAGAAACACACGTATTTTTATACAATATGTCGTTACATGGTTTTGTTCATGTATACGATGATGCAAAAACAATTACATGAAACTAGTGTGAATGCACCCTGATTCTATTCTGTTCCCTTTTTCCCCACCAATACTAGTCACAATCCAAGGAACTGACTATGAAAACTAATCACCATTAAGTGTAAAACACTGATCTAAAGCGTAACGTAGCTCAACTCTTGTTTTTTAGGACATATTTATAAGATGTGATGTCTGTGATTTAACTTTGGGACACAGAAGAACACCCTTCTCCCAAATAAAATCCCATGGTAGATCTTACCTCTTGAACACAGCAGGGAACGAGGTGGTGGGGTAGGGTATATATATGCTTGTGTTAATGGAGGATATGCCCAGCAGTGACAGAGGGAGAAATGAGGATACCAGTCAGTTTTAGCAATGGCAAGAGGACAAAGTGAAGTTCTTCCAGTGTTCTCAGCTGAAACCCCAAGTTTGGTCTGTTATAACATATACTGCAAATCAAGTGGAGCCATACAATTCCATGAAGTGTTAATAAATTAGAGAGAGGTTAAAAAAATTGTTAGCTTAATTAAAAAGCCAATCTTAGTAGGTACCTAAATAATGACTGAGTTTCCTGACTACATGCATATAGAAAAAGCCATAGATCATTGTTTGTGTGTGCTATACCTGAATATATAATGGATTTTTCATCATACTTTGGTTTTTCGTTGCCTGTGATTGTCACCATTCCCCTTACCTTAAGAAAAACACTTTGGGCCCCTTTCCGCAGTATTTTTTAATCTAAGTGCAGTTGTGTTTAATTTTTAATAATATACTCTATTTATTAAATGTAATCATGTAATGGTAATTTTTTTTTACTAAATATCCAAATCATTATAATCTTTTTGGCAATAATCTCAGTGGCAATATTTTTGGTTTTTAAAATTTCCATTGTGTGTATATACATACATACATACAGATACATACAGAATTTATCTTTTTTTTAAATGCTATACTTTTACATTAGCTTTGGTCTGAAGAAAAATGTATACATTTATTTTTCAGGACAAAGCAAAGCTAAGCTTTTAACTGAAAATTGCTCTTCATATTGAAAGTGTTTGTTCTTATTTTTATTACCTTTTCTTGAAAGTATCCTTAATTGGAATTTTTACTTAGGATACTAACTGTGCACTTTCACAGCTTTGATTATAGAGTAGTAGTAATAATAGCCAACATTATTTGAGAATTTGTTATGTGTCAGATACTGTTATCAATTTATGTTTATCAATTTATTCTTATGACAGTCCTCTGAAGTAAATACTATTCCATTTTTTTCAGATGAGAAAGATTTGAGGCATATAAAGGTTACTTGTCCAAGGTCACATAGCCTGCAGTTTAAAGAGCCAGGATTCATTTCCAGGTGCATGGGTCCAGGGTCTGTGCCCTTTCCTGTGATGCTGTTTTGCCTCTGTAAAGTGGAAATTTGTGTTTTAAGTAACTCTAGAAGAATTTTAATCTATGTAGGAATATAAATAAAAATTAAGCCAAAATGTGTCTAGTATTTAATTTTTTATTGTAACTTTTCTCTTTGGAAAGTATATTAAAATTTCTTGATTCTTTCTTTTGGAAATAACTGAACATTTGTATAGAACTCAGATATTTATTCAGAATATAACATAAATCTCCCATTAAATAAACTGAGCTTCTGTGCATATGCGTGTTAATTTTTTCCTTTTCTTACTTTTTCTGATAGTGCTCATAAATGTTGACTTCAGCAGTTCACTATTATGCATGTAGTCAAATACAGGCAATTCACTTGTTTCTTAATGTCTTCTAAGTTGGCTAGGTCTTATACGAATGGGCTAAGGAAGTATATGTTCCTTTGAGTATTCTAGATTTATAGAGTGATTCCTAGATTACCATCTGTGGGAAGAGAAATGAAAATATTATTTTACATATGTGTATAAAATATTTTGTCTTTTAGTGAAATTTTTACATGGACTGTCCAATTTGAAAATTTCTTTCAGTTTATGGATACACATAGTAAAAGTCAAATATGAAAATATTAAATCTTAAGTGTATAGATCTTCTGCTGAAGGTCTATTTTAAATTTAAAGATTATATATGAAATTTTTATTTCAGTTCAGAGAATTTGCCAACAGAATTTTAAGCAAATCTCCCAAAAACTTGAATTTTAAAATGTATTCATGTAAACATGAATAATTTATTTTTTTTTAATGAGCAAAGTTTTCTGGAAAAGGTAAATTTAGAAGTAGTAAACTCAAAGCAGTAAGTCTGAGGTTTATCAGAAATACACATTTACATGAAGTTGTAATTTTTTGGGTGTATGGTTGTGTTAAATACGGTATTAATCACGATATTTTATTCCACTGTCATTTCAATCATTATGTTGTAAATGTATTGAATTTCATTTTAATTTTCTTTTTATAGGGAAATATGAGAGCCACACACGTGTTCACACAGGTGAGAAGCCCTTTGAGTGTGATATTTGTCACCAGCGATACTCGACAAAGTCTAACCTAACTGTTCACAGAAAGAAGCACAGTAATGAAACAGAATTTCATAAGAAGGAGCACAAGTGCCCTTATTGTAATAAACTTCATGCAAGCAAGAAGACTTTAGCCAAGCATGTTAAGAGGCAAGTATTACCTTGCTTCCATAATATAGTATGTTGTGAATTCTAATTTAAATATGTAGTAAGCTAAAAACATCCTTGGAAAGCTTGTTTCCAGTTCTTTCATTGCTTAATATTTTGCAGATTACATATTTATTAAGAAAAGAGTAGCAAGTGTTAGTTTGTTCATACTTTTTAAATAATGTTATCATGAAACTTTTTGATGTTGAAACAAACTACAGGATTTTGGTTATCCTAATTTCTGTCTGGAAATTTGACAAGTGTGTTTTCAAAATATATGGTATTAGAACTCTGGGGAATTTAATCTCCATGCTCAACTTTGTCCTCAATGTATAAAAATTTTGAGAAATAGAGTAGTGTATGGCATATTTAATGCTTTGAAAATTAAATTTACTGAAATATGGTCTAAAAACAAATGAATAACCGTAAAGATTATCTGTGAATAGCTAGGTTTCTGAATGTGTTTAAAATGTAATTCGCTTTCTCTGTGTTTGTTTCAGTATAAACTTAGGCCTACATACACATTTATTAAAGTGATAATATCTTCCTATATTTCTGAAGTAATCACAAGTGGTTTCTGTAAGAAATCCATGCCTGGCTCTTGTAATTACTATCATCAGATTTGAAATACTAACTTAACTAACAATCTTAATAATCTTTTTCTTTTCTAGATTTCATCCTGAAAATGCTCAAGAATTTATTTCTATTAAGAAGACTAAGAGTGAAAGTTGGAAATGTGATGTAAGATATTTTATTTATAGTAGAAGACTGGTATGATGGGTGTGGTTTGTAACATACAGCTAAAGAGTTATGAATCTATGAATCATATATAGTGTTGTAAACCAGGGTTACTTCCAAAAACGTCAATAAAATTAAAAATAATAATGAAGTTAATCACCCTTACATTCAAACAAAAGCAAAATAAATGTAATGTTACATGGCGGAAGTAGTTAGGTTTTAAAGTATTATGAACCTAGCCTATTATACATTTAAAATGTTTCTTTTGTACAAGGTTATGCTAATATTTTTTTCTAAATTAAATTAATTAATTTTTAGTTGACAACCTGAGAAATAGAAATCTTGGTTTCAATTTTTATTGTAGTTACTGTATGATATATTCGTTGTTGTGTATATAAACTGTGATGCTACATTGCAAAATATAGAGTGAATGAATTTTTCTGGTTGTCTGTTGCTACTGTAACAAACCACCTGGAAAAATTAGTGTCTGCCACCATTTTCTTAATATCTCACAATTTTGTGGATAATTAATCTAAATTTGGGACACATTTTGATAATTTTCTGTTCCACATGGCATCAACAGAAATACAGTTGTTTTCAACTGATGAATGGTCTGGGTGGTTCTTGTTTGGGGCCACTGCCAGTGGCTCACTCACATGGCTGGCAGCTTAGTATTACTAGCATTGGTAATGCTAACTGCTCACCCAAAACAGTAAGCCAGAAGCCTTTTTTCTTTTCTACTTTGATCTTTTCATGTGGCTACTTGAGTTTCCTTTTAGCATGGCAACAAGGCTCCAAGGGTGAGTGCATGTTCAAAGAAGCCTAGATAACAACTGTAAGGCTTTTTGTGGTGGAGCCTCAAAAGTCCCAGAGCATCACTTCTAATACACTCTGTTGCTCAAAAAAGTCACTACAGCTAGGACAGATTTAAATGGAGAAGAATTAGTCTCTATTTTTCAATGGTAAGAGTAGCAAAGATTTTATAAATACCTTCATCCTACCACACCACTAAAGGACTATCTCATTTTTAGGTAAACATTGTTTAAAGGAATCACCAGCTGTCATTCTAGCTTCTTTATTTATAAGCTTCAATTTATATATACAGCTGTATTCTCACCATTTCACTGACTTCAGCTTCTAGGAATTATTGTTTCACTTTCACATACTATGTTTTCTCCTCCTTACTGAGTTCATCATCCTCATCTGTAAAATGGTAATTGTATCTACCTCATAAGGATTATTGTGAAAATTAAATAAAATAATCCATGAATTGCTTAGTATCATACCTGATACATACTACACGTTATAATGTTGTTATTATATAATTATTATTACATCAGTCCCTCCTCTCCCTTTTCAAATGTCTGCCAAATATGTTTATAAAATTGTGTCTCTTCCTGTTGAGTACTTTAAGAAATAAATTTTAATGTGTTCTGTGGTTTCTTACTCTTCTTTCTAATTAAATACATGGCAATAATGGTAAATTTTTTATTCATGACATATAAGTGATTTAAAATATAAACTTAATGTATTTAAAATCTTAATGAGAATTATATAGTAACATTATTCCATAATCCTAGAAATTAAGCTGTCAGAAATGTAGGAAGTTGAAATTCAGCAATTTTTAATATAAATTTAAAATAAATCCTAACAATACTTCCTTTAAGACATTTTTTTTCATCACAATTAGAATTTAATTACACTTTTGCTAGGCTTTCTGTTTCTCCAGAAATTTCTATAGAAATTTATCTTTTCATGAATTTATGTGGTTTTTCTTTTTCACCTTGAGCTCTGTGTTTTAATTCAGGTTCCCTTATATTTCATGTGCATTTTCGTTTAGATTTGTAAGAAATCTTTTACTCGAAGGCCACACTTAGAGGAACATATGATTCTACACTCTCAAGATAAACCTTTCAAGTGTACCTATTGTGAAGAACATTTCAAATCACGATTTGCACGGTTAAAGCATCAAGAAAAGTTCCATCTGGGTAAGCAAATTACTTTTTCTAAAAGCAGTCATATAACAATTATTGATGATCACATCATGCTGGAGAAGCCTGCTGCTATTGAACCACTAAGGAGAAAAAAAATCATATAAACAAGAAGGAATACCAGATTTGCTCAGTTCCTGGAGATGAGTAAAATATGTTTACTTATTTATTTTTTGGTGGCAGATACATTCCTAGTCATAAGTAGCATTAGTTCAAAATTGATTATTGGATAGTTTTGTGTTTGGGATAGGTTTGTGTGTATGTGTGGAAAAAAGTTATCTTTTTTTAAGGAATGCAATAAACTTAGTAGATTTGGGATTCAGTATTATATTTGCTGACTTCTTTCTCTAATACTACAACAACATAAACACTTGTGGTCTAGATGGCAGTACAAGTAGGTACATTTATGACAGCCCCCAAAATGAATTTTTATCATCCCAAATAGAGTCCTTTTCCAGTTCTATCAATGTATTTATTGACAGTGTGGACAAAAACATACACTTCATGCTTATGAAATTGGTAAATGACATAAAATGCAGGAGTGGTAAATATAGCAGAAAAGAAATTTGTGAAAAAATTTTCTGCACAACAGGTTAAAACAAATTATGTTTAAAATTAAGTATAAATACAAAATTGTGAATGTGGAAACCATTTGACTTAGTAATTGACGATTGCAGGACTATAAAATTGTGCAGAATCCACACGGAGGATTTTTTTTTAATCGTATAATTTTTTAATCTAGGCAACATTGGTTTACAATATTGTATATGATTGAGAAGTATAGGTTCACACCTTTTTAAATTTTTTGTGACCACAGCACACCCACCACCAAAGCACCCATTATTCTCCACCATTGGTCCATTGAGCCCCTTCCCCCTATTATTTTCCACCTCCCAAATCCTGCTTTTCTGGTAGCATATATTTAAAATAGGAGTCAAGATTCAGATGTACAACCACTGGGAAGTCCCAAGGCATGTAGCAATAGGGAAGTTTTAAAGGGTCTGGCACAAGAAAAGTCTGAAGTTAGGTAAATTACGTTGACACTTTTGGATTGGTTCCCAAATCCATTTGTCTGACCTGGGATCAGACCAGACTCTGCAGTGTAGGAGCCTGCAGTCATGATCAGCAAAGGATTCTTGTTTTTACATCATCACTGAATGGCTTAGTCAGGTTTAAGTTTCACTTAGAAATCTAAACCATGGCATCTTAGAAAATGGAGTCTTAGACTCAACCTGATTCCACTGTGTAGAAGTCAAATCTAATTCTAGTCTATATAGAAAGTTAGCATGAAAGTCTGCTTTAGTTTAAGCTTCCTACTCAGCTTCATAAATGAAAGTTCAAAAAGGTTTAGCTATATGCAAAACTGGATATCCAGTGTAAGTGAAGAAAATATTTTTACTTCCTGTGAAGAATCCTGATGAATAACTGAACATGAAAGATAATACTCCATTTCTTTCTCTGTCCAGCTGGAACCTTCCATGATACACATCTAGTTATTTATAAAAACTTTTGCTGATGTCTATTATTCTTCACCTAACACACTTCCCATAGTATGCTTTTTTGGATACTTTTATTTGCTTTTCTATTTTTTTCCAACTATGCAAATGCTGACTTTCCTTTTCCTAACTCCATTGGAGATTTTTTGGGAGAGGAAAATTGTAGGCAGTGGTGAAGGAGTTTTTCTTATTAGTGTACTTAACACAATGCTAGATACAAATTAAGATTCAAAAAAATACTTGTTGAATGGGTTAATAAATGAATTAAAGACTCAGATCCTATGGAAGTTGAATTAGAGATTTTGAGTGAGGCTATGTTAAACATATTTAATACAGTATACAATTTGAGGGCATTTCTTATTCTAACATGCAGAAACATACTGAACCTCCCTCCAAACTACTGGGGTTACTCAACAGTTTTGTTTACAGATAAGTGTTTGAATTCCAGTATCCAAATGTCATTTTCTCTCCATTGTGTTGTATGATCAGTTCTTCATTAGAAATTCTTTTTCAGTTTATTTTTCCAAATTCTGAAACATCTTCCAAGTATATAGTTCACTTGAACTGTGCCAACTCAACTTCTTTCTGACACATCCTTTGTCTTCTTTTCAGTTTGTTATTCAGTAGAACTTTGGTAAATCATGGTGAATTTTGGAGTCCACTGACTGTCATATTGTGAGAAATCTGGGTTTAATTTTATAAGACTAACCAGAAATGTGCCATAGAATTTTTGTCTACTCAATGTCATTAAACATTTGTGGTTATAAGGAACAACAATATATTTTCAAACCAACAACTCTCTTATATGCTCTGTTGAGTCTTCTTCAGTTTCCCTTTTCTCGCTATCCTGAGAAATTTAGTGTATATTATTTTCTAATTTTATTAATCTGATTTCAAATTAAGAATTGGTTTATACTCAGCACTTACTATACAATTAGATGTTAGGCCCTATACTCAACTCTAGGGATACAGAGGTAATTGTAACCTGCATTCTAGGAATAAATAATCTAGAAGGGAAGAGAAAACTAAATAAATAATTGCATAATATACAGTAATTGTTGGGGGGGGTCAACTTTATAACATACCTACTTATTTTCATTTGGTGTCTGCTCTTTAAACTTTATTTTTTTAATATTTTATTTTATATAATTCTTACATCATTTTTCATTTTTGCACAATGTATGCATTTTCATTTTGGTTATATTCCCCATACAATTGCACCCCCTCTTATTTTGACCCTAATCCTTCCTCTCTCCACCCCTCCCCACCCACGTAGTGTGTTTCTGATTTATAGTTGCTTGTTGATTTTGATTTTTACTTTGTATTAATTAATTTTTACTTTATTAATTAATTACTTTTTACTTTTTCCTGGTCCCTTATTTAGGTTTTCTAAATTCCTGCTATGAGTGAGAGCATCCGGCATTTTTCTTTTTCTTTGACTTCTTTCGCTGAGTATGATCCCTTCTAGCTCCATCCATGTTGCTGCAAACTGCATGTGTTAATCTTTTTTGATTGCTAAGTAATATTCCGTGGTATATATGCACCACATCTTCTTGATCCAGTCATCTACTTTTGGACATTTGGGTTGTTCCCATAGCTTAGCTACTGTAAATAGTGCCACTACAAACATAGGGATGCAGGTACCCTTTGGAATTAATGTTTCTGTGTCATTTGGGTAAATACCTAGGAGTGGAATTGCTGGATCATATGAAAGCTCTATCTTTAGTAGGTCAAGAAATCTCCACACAGGGCCTCCCCTGGTGGTGCAACGGTTGAGTGCTGGGCTGTGAAGCTGCCCACAGCCTCTGCAGAGCTGGTTCGATCCTCGGCCACCGGTGAGGGTCCCACATGGTGCACAGACCTCTCCTGCTGTGCCTGCTGCTCCCCTCAACAGTGTACTTCATCAGTCTGCCGGTTCTGTTCCCCATTCTGGCTCTGGTGAATTCTCTCACCCTCTGGCACTTCTGACTGTACCCAGTGCTTGTATAATAAATAAATAAATCTTGAAAAAAAAAAGAAATCTCCGCACAGCTCTCCATAGTGGTTGGACCAATTTGCACTCCCACCAGCAATGCAGGAGAGTTCTTTTTCTCCACAACCTCGCCTTTAAAAGCATACTTTTGTTTCCTTTTTAGGTCCTTTTCCATGTGATATATGTGGTCGCCAATTTAATGACACTGGAAATTTGAAACGCCATATAGAATGTACCCATGGTGGAAAGAGAAAATGGACTTGCTTTATCTGTGGAAAATCAGTACGAGAAAGGTGAGGTCTTAACTACACCCAAAAAAATACTGATACTGTTCTGGAGAAATTTAAGGATAAAAAAAGGATTATATAAAATGTTATAGGAGGTAGTGTAAAGTCAAGATTTGCTAGTTTACATTAGTAAATTTTATATGGATATTTTGTCCCTTTCTGTAATCTCACTAAAAATGCATTGAAGGTTACTTTAATTGTTCATCGTTTGTTTGTTTAAAAGTCAGTAAACTATAAAGAGGAACAGAAAGTTGACAAGAGCAACATAGGTTTGAGAGACAGAAAACAGGTTTATCAATGGTAACTGACTTTTAGCAAATCTACCAGAAGTGATAATGGGGAAATCAAGAACCTAGTTTACATCAGAGAATCCACAGGAGGCATAGGAACTGGCAGTATAACATAACTTTGGAACTAGGATGAAGGAGAGGCAAAATAAGGAGTATTAGAGTAAAAATTGTCTTACAAGTTAGATAATTGGCTTTTCTATCACCCACACAGGCCATTAGTTAACAATACAAATAGATGATTCAGTTGTACCTTCAAAATTCTGAAAGAAAGTAATCTCCAACCTAGAATTATGTTCTTAAAGTGATAATCCAGTCTGAGAAAATAAAACATTTTTCGTAATGTTAAAAATTAGCTTTTATTGTCCTCTTACTCATGAAGCAAGTTAAAGTGCTTGTTTCGCCAAAATGAGAAAGTAAACTGGTAAGTAGGAAATCAGGGCTATAGGAAGTAGGCATTCTAACATGGAAAAGTGGCAAAGGGAATTCACTAGAGGATGGTGAATGAAAATCCCGAGATGTCAGGTATAACATGTGTAACAGTAGCCAGTCCATACTAGTAGTGGAAATGACCCATTCCATGTTGAGGGTTGCCATTGTTAAGATCCTTGCTGCCATGTTTCTTCTTTTAACTAGAAGATAGAATATTTGAGTCAGTCTGTGCAAAATGTCCTCTCATTTGTTTGTTTTTACTGTGGTAAGAACATTTAATAGGGGCCTCCCTGGTGGCGCAAGGGTTAAGATGCAACCTATGAAGCTGTCTGCAGCCACTGCAGCAGGAGTTTGATTCCCAGCCAGCCAGGAAGCAACCCATATTGAATAGCAACTCTATTCCCCCTTCCCTGATCCAAATTCTTATCTGTACTCTGCCTCTCTATAGTACCTGTAAGCTAATGAAGTTCATTAAGCTTTGCTGATTGATTTACTTGATGACACTAGTTTCATTTCATAGAAAAGTTCTTTTTTGACCTATCCATGAGAATTAAAGGTAGGTCATGGTAATATGCTTAGAAGAAAATACATAGTTGCACATTCATATTAACCATATTTCTGCCAGATTTCCTATACCTAGTCCATTCTAGCTTCTCAGTGCTCAGATAATGGTGAATTCTATGTTCACCAGTAATTGTTCATGATTTTACCCACTGAAATGGTCTCTTGCTAATAATACTTAGGGAAGCCTCAGTCAGATTTGATCCAGGAAACCTCTTAACATTTATTTGTGGGTCTTATCAAATAGTGGCAATATCGTTAGGTTTGCGTTTTATACTAAAGCATTCAGTATGTTTAGTGATATAGGTCGTATATACCTATGTACACATGTAGTAAAATTAACTATCAAGGGAATCCTTAACATAAGATCGTTCTGAGAGAGCAAGATTGCAAGAAGAATTCAGATCAAGAAGAATTCTGAATCATTCTAATGTACAGCAATGTTCTGTCTCTTACCTTGCATATAAGTGTTTAATACTGTTCTTTAAGCCATGTATATAATTTTTTTAAAGATTTATTTATTTATACAAGCACGGGTACAAGCCAGAGTTGCAGGAAGGTGAGAGAATTCACAGGAGACAGAGCAGGGAGCAGAACAGGCAGAAGGACCAAAATACACTGCTGAGCGGAGCAGCAGGTGAGACAGGATAGGTCTGCCGCCATGTGGGAATCTCCCTGGCTGGCCGGGAATCAAACTGGCACTGCAGAGGCTGTGGACAGTTTCACAGCGCTGTGGTTCAATCCGTTGCACCACTGCAGAGACCCCATATATATAAATTTTATATTCTAGTATATAAAAGTTCTATAATTAAAAAAGTTAAAAATAACAGATGAATGTGAGACAAAATAGGACAATCATCATGCCATGCTGTATTTGATTGAAAACTCATTCTTACAGATTGATAAATTATAAAATTCATTTTATGCCTTGTAAATTATTTTTCCTTTTAAAGATCTTTCTGTAAAAACAAAATTTTAATAAAAACCAAAATAACTTTTTAACTTTTAATCTCTTAATAGGTAGGAGTCTAGGAATAGGTTTATGGATTTTTTTTTTTACAAACTTGGGTATACCTTTAGATTCTCTTGTCAAATGTTGGTGGACCTTATAGAGGAGCACCATCTCTTGACATAGATCTACCTTTGTTTAAGATTCAGATTCAGCTTTTGGGATTGGGAAAAAACCATCCACTGGTAATGACAACCAAAAGCCTGCAGAGGTCAGACATACTGCCTTTTACTTCCTTTTCCCCAAAACTATCCATCTTACTCAGCATTTTTAATATGTGCGAAATATCAGAATGTTAGTATTATAGGAAATACTAGTGATAGTTTTGAACAACAGAGATTACACAGTATCTTATCCAAGGGCAGTGAGGCTGGATGTGTTAGGATAGCAATAATTGTATTCTGCATGTTTTCCCTTTTTCACATTGGCATCTGAAAGTACAAGTACATAAAATTTTTCTTTGACTTAAAACTTACCTTCCACCAAAATTTACATCAATTTTACCTAATTATTAGTAGTGATAAGAATTTTTTACTTCTTAAAAGTTTACTAATGCTATAGGATTAAATTTTTGAGCAAACCAGTGGCAAACAAGGTCAAAGTTAAATTGTTTTTACTTGTATTTTTAAGGAGGAAGCCACAATTAAGCATGTATGCATGCTGGTGAGACAAATCCAATAGGGAGCAAAAATATAGTGTCTGCTAATTATAATACCTTTCTAAAAAGCTTTCTGGAAATCTGTTTTAATATATACAATGACATCAATGAAATCTTTTAAACACACATATATATTTTACATATATACATATATATATATATTTTTTTTTTTAAACATAGAACTACTTTGAAAGAACATTTGAGAATCCATAGTGGAGAAAAGCCTCATCTTTGTAGTATTTGTGGGCAAAGTTTTCGTCATGGAAGTTCGTATAGGTAAGTCATCTTTTCCCTATTTTAAATGTCATAAAATCACATCTCCATTTTAATTTCATTTTCTTATCATTGCTTTACTTGTTTTTTTTAAGATTTATTTTTATTTATTTATGCATACAAGCACTGGGGTGTAGGCCAGATGTGCAGGGAGGTGAGAGGGACAGAGTGGGGAGCTGAACAGGTGGATCTAGTGAAATACACTGCTGAGGGGAGCAGCAGGTGAGACAAGAGAGGTCTGCTGCACCATGTAGGTTATCTCCCTGGCAGGGATCGAACTCAAGCCTCAGTGGCTGGCGATAGCTTGAGAACACTGAGATTTTAACTCCTACACCACCAGGGAGGCCCTGCTTTACTTGTTTGTTCAATAAAAACATTTCTTTAAAACTTATAATAAGTAAAATTGGGCAAAAAAAATCTTTACTGTATAGGCTTTTCCCCTGACATTATGATTTCTTAATATTAACTTTGTTCTGTTTTAAAACATTATTTCCTCACCACTAAGTTTGCTGAATGCTTTACTATCTTCACTGTCATCACTCAAATAGTTATTTCATTACTTTTGTTTTGAGTTAAAGCTGTGTTCTAAAATTAATACATTCCTTCACTGGAGTATCAAAAAATATCATAAAATATGGCAAAGTTGGGAAGCCTGTATTAGTTGTAAGTTATATAATTATTTTTATAGCTGATTTCTAACAACATTTGCAATTTATGAGGTTTTTTTTCTGAATAAATAATAGATCTACTATGAGGTATGTGTACAAATTATTTTTTATTAATGCCCTCATGAATTTCATTGTTAAAGCTTTAATATTTAACTTTCATTTATTATTGATCTCTTTTAAGTTTACACAGAATGTTTCCCCTTTAAATGTGTTTAGTTATTTTACTGGTTTTAGTTATAGTAAAATCAACACCTGTTTTGGCAACTTGAATGGGAAAGCTATTCATTTCACTAGAACATATATGTACACAGAGGATTGTGGGGATAGAAATAATTCAAATTAAAATGAAAAGTTAAACGGGCCTCCCGGGTGGCGCAGCGGGTTGAGTGCTGTGCTGTGAAGCTGTCCGCAGCCTCGGCAGTGCGGCTTCGATCCCAGCTGCGCAAGCGAGAATCCCGCATGGTGCGCAGACCTCTCTGTCACGCCCACTGCTCACTTCAGCAGTGTATTTCTGTTGTCTGCCTGTTCTGCTCCCTTCTCTGTCTCTGGTGAAGCCTCTCACCCTCCTGCACCTCTGGCCTGTACCCCAGCTCTTGTATAAAAATAAATAAATCTTTAAAAAAAAGAAAAGTTAAACCAAAACAGAGAGGTACCCTGCTGATTGGGAGACTATCTTTGCACTCCATTCAACTGATAAGGGAGCAATCACAAAGATATGTGAAGAACTCACAGGATTCAACAAAAACAAAATAAACAATCCAGTCAAGAAATGGGCAGAAGAGCTTAAAAAGACATTTCTCCCAAGAGGAAATGCAAATGGCCAACAGGCATATGAAAAAATGTTCAACATCCCTTATCATCAGGGAAATGCAAATCAAAACCACATTGAGATACCACCTTATACCAGTAAGAATGGCACATATCAAAAAAAACAAGCAACAACAAATGTTGGTGAGGATGTGGTGAAAAAGGAACTCTCCTACATTGCTGGTGGGAGTGCAAACTGGTCCAACCACTATGGAAAGCTGTCTGGAGGTTCCTCAGTCTACTAAAAATGGAGCCACCGTATGACCAGGCAATTTCACTCCTAGGGATCTACCCAAAGGACACAAAAACATTGATTTCAAAAGAACACCTGTACACCTATGTTTATTACAGCACTATTTACAATAGGCAAAACCTGGAAGCAACCTAAATGCCCAAAAATAGATAACTGGATCAAGAAGATGTATATATACACAGTGGAATATTATTCAACAATCAAAAAAGAGTAACTCATTCCATTTGCAGCAACACGAATGGAGCTAGAAGTTATGCTCAGTGAAATAAGCCAGAAGAAAAAAGAAAAATATCGGATGATTTCACTTATAGCAGGAATATAGGGAAACCAAATAAGACACCAGTGTAAAAAAATAACAACAGTACAAAACACAACAAAGCAAAAACAGACAATTATAAATCAGAGACATACTGTAGGGTAGGAGGAGGGAGGGGAATCATAGGGAGGGAGTGAGGAACACAGGGGACTGAGGTAATGGTGCACGGGTGCATTGGTACAGGAAACTATGGGGACTACATTTGAGGGGGTGGGGGAAGCAAATAATTGTTTAAAAATGAACAATGATGTGAAAAATTAAAAAAAATTAAAAAAATGAAAAATTAAATGAATTTTAATAATTTAAACCTTTTATAATCTGGTTTGGGGTGGCTATACAATGATCCACATTTTACTTGGCTAGTGTGAAGAAAAGTAAAATGTAATGTCAGAAAGTTGATTACTTATAAAATTTACTGAATTTTCAACTTTCAATTTTTAAGTGGCATCACTTGTCCAGAATAGAATTAATTCTTAATTATTTCCTTTACCATTTGTTATCATTATATAACCTATATTTAGATCACTTGTACATTTACCCCATTTAATTCTGATTCCTTCTGTATTCACTCCCAATTTTACTACCTCTGAGATTTTGCCAATCAGATAATGACCCTTGACATTGGTAGGTTCAGTGAAATTTAGGATCTAAAGAGTCAGGAAGGCGTATCCTCCAGAAGGAAGTAGTGTGGGCAAGTACAGTTGTTGAAGTGCTTTTTAGAAAAAGGGTGTGGGGACTCTGAAGTTGACAGAGTGGGAAAGACCCTGAAGGTCATAGATATGGAGCATATAAAGAAAGTATGAGGGTGGCTGAGTATATAAGCCAGTTTTCACTATTTAGAGTTAATTTTTTTCCTCCTATGTCACCACTTTCAATGATCTTCAATATTTTTTTATAGACTTCATTTACGAGTACATCATGATGATAAAAGATACGAGTGCGATGAATGTGGGAAAACATTTATTCGTCATGACCACCTTACAAAGCACAAAAAAATACATTCAGGTAAGGTCACCTTCCAAAGCATAAAAAAATACATTCAGGTAAGGTGTGTTTTGCAAGGATGTTTTCAAAATCATTTTAAAATGCTCTTGGAAAGGATCTACTACATCATGTTTCTTTGGTTATAATTTTAATAAATTTGTATACATTGGTCTCGGAACCCTCTGCTGGTTATAAAGGCCTTTAAAAGTATGTAAAAAGTACATAGTTTTATGACATGTTTTTGCTCACTGTGATGTTGTTTGCCCTTTATTGTGACAAATTATACTTTAAAGTTTGTTTTAGTCAAGTTCTTAAAAGTTGCATTTTGTGTGTTATGTGGTTATGTATAATTGCTCTTGGCACTTCCCTAAAGGGAGAAGCCAAGAGAGCATTTCTCATTTTGATGGGTTTTGAGAGAAGTTAGCAAAATTCACATGTTTGAAAAGAAATGATTATAATTAGGTACTAAAGTTTATATAATCGTGAATTTATTAAACTCTCTCTTTGGAGAGAGTACTTTAATAAACGTGATCAATTTCAGATCTTTATTCTCTATTTGTAAGTTTTATACTCTGGGGATTTCTTTCATATTTTTCTCTCAGATTGGTAAGGAAATGCAAAGAGGATGAACTATGTGTGCACAATAATGGGAAAGAGCCTTGTTTATGAGCACAGTAGAACAGGTGATTATTATTATGATTATAAACATAATTTAACTATAAAGTATGAAATAGATAATATTTGTTTCTTAAATAATCCCAATGAGTCAGGTTACAATTGTTATCTTCACTTTGAGACTGACAGTTTGATGGTTTTTTTCATTGGAATTGTGCATTTTAACTTATAGGAAGAGAATTCTAATTCCTAATTCTAGAAGTCACATGGTTCAGTTGCACACTGGTATTGAGTCTGTGATTTTTAAAGATTAGACTTTATAACCAAATATAAGAACGTGGATAAGAAATTGAACTCATCTAAGATTTCCCTTTATATTTGTTACTTTGGCTCATTGCAAGCGTAAAAAATCCCCACGGATGTAGTCTTATAAGTACAAATATCTGAAAATATTTAGCTCCTTTTTATAAACATTTAAGATAGCTCTATCTTGATTCTGTGTTACATTCATTTGACATGTTTGATATACAAACTTAAATATCC
This sequence comes from Talpa europaea, assembly GCF_964194135.1. Taxonomy (NCBI): domain Eukaryota; kingdom Metazoa; phylum Chordata; class Mammalia; order Eulipotyphla; family Talpidae; genus Talpa; species Talpa europaea. The sequence goes on from NC_140077.1 coordinate 79,622,521, forward strand.
CTAAAATTTTCCTGAGGTTTGAAGTAATTTCATTTATCTTGCTACATTGAAAGGTAAGATTGAAGTCTATAACAGAACCTTTTTCCAAGTGGGGAAAAAGGTTCACATTCATGAAAGTAAGCAGATTTATTGAAGAAAAATAGTTGAGTAAGGAATATAAAGCAAAAACCCCAGAATGAAGGATTACTTTATTTGCCTCAAATATAACCCACCATGTTATCTTACTGTTTGATAATTTGTTTCTGGGAGATTAAGACTCTGAAATGTATTTGATAATCAAAATGTTTGGATCTTTAAGGTGAAAAGGCTCATCAGTGTGAAGAATGTGGAAAATGTTTTGGTCGTAGGGATCATCTCACCGTTCATTACAAAAGTGTGCACCTTGGAGAGAAAGTATGGCAAAAGTAAGTGAAAAAGCAAGGTTTCTCATAATCACTATATTAGATAAGTGTAAGTTAGAAGAAAGTTATAGTTTGTCATATAGTTTATTTTGTTTTATTGAGAATAGGTTAATAAGCTTAGTGAAGGAGTTGAGCGAAGCAAATTTTTCCTACTTGTTATCAGTTGATTCAAAGGCTAGGGGTTGTATGCATTGAAGTTAGTAAGGGCCTTTTTGATGACACAGGGATTAAAGTCAACTCTATGAAACTGTCAGCAGCTACCCCAGCATGGGTTTCTTCCCTGGCCAGGGAGCTAACCCACATATGGCACAGCAGACCTCTCCTGTCCCACCTGCTGCTCCCCTCAGCAGTGTATTTTAGTGACTCTGCCTGTTCTGCTCCCCTCTCTGTCTCTGGTGAATCCTCTCAACCCCCCACTTCTGGCCTATACCCCAGTTCTTGTGTGCATAAATAAATAAGAGTAAGTCTTTAAATAAAAAACTAATACAAAGTCTTGGCATTCTTTGGTGATTTCATTTATCTTTGATTGGTGTAACTCTTTGAGAACTAAATATGAATATAGTGACTGCACATTATACTTACTCAGACAGCAGTTATTACAAAGTGTCATCAAAATTTAAGTCTTTCTTATCACTGAATTCTATTAAAAGTGATATTTTATTTGAAGGATGCATGTGGTCCTGAAGATTAACTTTTTAATACAATTTAGATGTCCAGGTTTAACTGAGATTAGTTGTTGAGTGTAAAGGTATTCAAAAAATTCACCTCTTGGACTTAGTATTGGAGCAAATGCTATAAGTAATAGACATGATCTTCTAAGATGCTAAGAAGCTTAGTTTAATAGTACTGAGCATGAGCAACAAATTCTATGTAGTATATATAACAAAATATATGTAGTATATGTAAATGCAGTAAAATGATAGATCCATTTGAAAGAAGTGTTGACTTTTATTCATTTTTGCATTTTCTTATTTTGGTTTGTTGTTTTATCGATTTTGTTCATGATGCACTCATTGAATCAATGTATTCATCATAGTCAGAGAATACTAAGAATGCCGCTAAATGATAGGATATAAAGATATGCATATTGCTGTATCAAAAAAGAACTTCAACATTTGTGTGAATGGGTGAAATAGTCTTCAAACTAAAAACTCACTTGCTTAAAAAATAAAAAAAAATAAAAACTCACTTGCTGTGGGGATTCTTTAAGTTTTTTCTACCCTTTTTATATACTGAAAAATTATTCGGTACCTCAGAAACAAAATACCCTTTGCTTATATAAATGATAATGTTATATCATTTAAATAAATTATATTTAAAAATTTGAATAAGAAATGTACTTATTAATTCACTTAAATATAACCTTCACATGTGGATATAATAGCAATTTTGTAGAAAAGAATTACAAATAAACATTAAAAGAGTGACTTTTACATTTTTGTAAATCTCTATTATAGCTTAATAGAAGACAGCTAGATCTAAGTCTGCTGTCATGTGTTATTTTGAATGAAGTAAATAACACAGCTAACTGGTTGGTAAAAGGAGGAGTAGTTTAATAACCTTCATAGATAATTATGGATATTTTCCTTTGCTCTTACAAGTCTAAAGAAGTGATAGATTCTTAAAGGTAGTTTGTTGAAAGGTAGAATCTGAAACAAGATTACTGAGATTTTCATATTCTATTACATTTGATTTACTGGTCTGTTTATAATTTTAATTTTTTTTTAATCTATGCATAATATTATATCTTGCGTTGGTCAATTGAAAAATATAGATTGACTGGGTTGTGCGGACTTTTCAAACGTTAGCATATTTCACAATACTAGATCACCAGATCACATTTATTAATAATGCCTCCAATCTCAGAAACAAGTACTGAGAAGTCATCAAGATCACAAGGTCAAATGGAGTTTCCAAAATTTTTAATTTGCTTGAGAGCTCAAGTTTTATTGTTGATAGAAAATATTGTCAATATCTACCCTAGAAGTAACAAGCTTATTTCATTTAATTTTTGAGAAAATGTCTGCAAATACTCATCCTTAACTGTAATTTTTATTTCTTTCATTGTTTCAAGTAAAATGCTATTCCGTGAAGAGAATAGCTACTTCAGCTCCCAAGTCAGTTTCACGGGTGCTTTTCTTTGACATAACCATTACACTTTGGTCAGTGCAGTAAAAACACTTCATGTGTACTTCTCATTTTCATCCCAGAGAATATTTAAAAAACCGGGCCTCCCTGGTGGCCCAAGGGGTTAAGAAGCAACCTATGAAACTCTCCACAGCCACTGCAGCACAAGTTCGATCCCCTATCAGGGAGCTACGCACATGGCACAACAGACCTCTCCTGATTCGCTCACTGCTCCCCTCAGCAGTGTACTTCAGTTGATCTTCCTGTTCTGTTCTCCACTCTGTCTCTGGTGAATCTTCTCACCCCCCGCCCCGCCCCCCTGGCCTGTACCCCAGTTCTTGTATGCATAAATAAATCTTTTTTAAAAAATTAAAAAGAATATTTAAAAAAAACACAGTCTAAAAAGTCAAAATTTAGTAAAATTAGGGATTTTACTGCTTTATAACACTTTCCTTTCTATGAGTACAGGGTGATGAATGTAGTTTGCTATACCAGTATTGTTTAAAGCTCAGATACCAGCCCTTCTGCCTACCATTTATCTTGCATCGTTAGTGTCAATGTCAACGAGAAAGGTAAATAATGTTACAGTATAGTTTTGAAAATAATTTTCAGCTCTTGACCCTCCGAAATAATTTTGGAATCCCCTCCCCCTGCAAGGGCTTGCTGACTTAGATAATTGTGGAACCAAAACTTATAGGGCTCCACTTTCTGCAATCTAGAAAAGGGAGCCTTACATTTATTTTATGGAACCAGTACTTTATCCCATGTGATATAAGGTCATTGAAGATTTTTAACAGGGTGATACAGTTGGATTTGCATTTTAGATAGATAATGCCTATTGATATATGGAGGCTGGATTTGTGGTAAATAAGTCTGAAGGCAGAGAAATCAATTGATTAGAAGTCTGTTATAATCTAGGAAAAAATTTTGAGGGCATAGGTGTCATAAGTTAGGGAGTAATGTTAATAATGAACAGTGGAAGCTACTTAATTGAAAAATACTTAGTCCTTTATCGAGGGAACGGGAGCAGTCATGAATGATTTTAATTTCTTTTTTTTTAAAAGATTTAATTATTTATGCTTTCAAGAACTGGGGTACAGGCCAGAGGTGCCGGAGGGTGAGAGGATTCACCGGAGACAGAGCAGAGAGTAGAACAGGCCAACAGACCAAAAACATTGCTGAGGGGAGCAGCGGGCGAGACAGAAGAGGTCTGCCAGACCATGTGGGTCTCTCCCTGGCCAGCCAGGAGTTGAACCCGTTTTGCAGAGGCTGTGGACAGCTTCATAGCGCTGTGCTCAACCCCCCGTGCCCCAGGAGGCCCAAATGATTTTAATTTCAGAGAATTCCTGATTTAATTCAGTGGCTGATACTTGCCACTGATACAGAGAATGTAGACGATAGGTTAAGTTTTTGGAGGGAGATGATATGTATTGACTGTGAGGTACACAATACAAATGTCAATATAAAACTTGATAGGTAGATAGCCTAAATCTCAGGACTAAAATCTAGGCTATGAGTAAAGATTTCTTTGTGAGTATATAAAAGATTATCCAAAGAGAGAATGTGGAGGGTTATGAGAATTAGCACCTCTCCTCCCACCAATTATTTTCTAATATTTCTTCACTCCTTCTAAACATTTTTTTTAAAGATTTATTTATTTATACATACAAGAATTGGGGTGCAGGCCAGAGGTGTGGGAGTTGAGGGGGTGGGGTGAGAGGATTCACCAGAGGTAGAATGAGGAACAGAACAGGTGGATTGACTGAAATACACTGCCCAGGGGAGCAATGGGTGAGACAGGAGAGGTGCCATTGGGTCACCTCCCTGGCCGTGGATCAAATTCCTGCTGCAGTCGCTGTGGATTACTTCATAGTGCTGCAACTTAACCCCTGTGCTACAAGGGAGGACCCCTTCCAAGCATTTTAAAATGGTGACTCAGCTTCAGTATCCACTTCACTTTCCATTCACTGTTGCAGGGGGTACACTTGGGCCTCTGAATTTACTATTAACCCAACAGACATTTTTTAGTCTTTGCTCACTGGAGATTTCTGCTTCATTTGGAACTGTTTATCACTCCTGCTCTGAAAATCTATACTCTTTAGCATCCCTGTGAGAATAGAGGGATATATACATATGGCCTGATTTTATCTTTATCCTCTGTGAGACAATTAAAGTGTTTTGAGCATATTTCTATTTAAAACATCACTCTGTTCATAGTATAAGCCATGATTTCTTACTTCCAGCACCATAAACATTTTGGGGCAGATAATATTTGGATGTGAAAGGCTGTGAGATGTTTGTAATTACAGACTCTACCACTAGGTGGTAGTAGCACCTATCTACCCCATTTTCAGTGAAAACTGAAAATTTCTTCAGGTATTGCCAATGGAGAGTATTGCAAAATTACCCATGGTTGAGTACCACGTCTTCTTTCTCTTTGTGCCCATGTGACCCTGCTTGTATCTATTTATATTTACCATGGCTATGAAAGTCAAACCAAATATATATCTTCTGAATCTTTTACTAAGTATATCACTGATACTTTTAATTTACTAAATCAGATTGATCTTTTTAAATGTCTGTTTCATCTGTTTTGTAGAACATGTTAGCTTTAATTACATTTCTGTGTACACATTATATATGAATTGTTTCCAATGTCAAATGTAGACTTCCCAGTAACTACTACTGAAATGCTAATCATTTTATGAATATTTTAATCTTTATGTTAAATTTTGAGTTTAGAATTGTTTAATTCACAAACATACTGTTAGGCACTTCACTATACTGCTTAATGATTTGAATTTTGTAATTTTCAGTTTTTATGTCTATAGTAAAAATAAAGTCCTGGTATAATTTTTAATGTAAATTGAAATTTAAGTTCTAATTTATATTTATTTGTAATCAAGTGAACCAGTGATGGTAGGGTCACTTTTTGTCAGATGCACAATTTGAGATTGCTGCAGTTTCTTTGATTCAGCCTCAGCATCTTTTTTTAAATTTTTGATCAAAATATAATTTATGTACATCAAAATTCTCTTTTTCATGTTTAGATCTGCAGGTTTGACAAATGCATACAATCTTATAACCCTTAGCACAGTCAAAACTAAATTAGTTCCATCAATCCAAAAATTTCCATCATGCTGCTTTTTATAGTTAACCAGTCTTTCCATCTTCAGCCCATCAGTAATCTGTTTCATCCCTATAATTTTTCCTTTGGTTTTTAATAGTGAGTAATAATAATAAACTAAAGTTTCAGTGATTTAAAGCTTAAAATTAAGTGATTAACAGTTGAAATTCTTAGGACTTGTTTTATAGATTTGTTTGTTGAATATAACCTAAAGGAAGAAGAACCAGTGGTAAGAGTGATACTTAAAGAGTATTTCTATGTGCCTTTGTAACTCTGTGCTTTACTAATGTGAGAGTTGGATGGATGGATGGATATGTATATCTGTATATATATAGAGAGAAAAAGACAAAGAGTAATAAAGTTGTAAAGTATTTTCATTATGTTATGTATTAAAATTATATTGAAAAGCTCAAACTATTTTACTTTTTAGGTATAAAGCAACATTTCATCAATGTGATGTTTGTAAGAAAATTTTCAAAGGCAAATCAAGTCTAGAAATGCATTTTCGGACACATTCAGGTAAAACCTACTGAGTAGTGTGTGTGTGTGTATATATATATATATATATATATATATATAGGTATAATTATTCAGGAGTAAAGTATGGATGTTTAATTTTTTTTCCTTGGTCAAGTTTTTTTCTCATTAATACTTTTACTCATTATATTAAATTTTTGTCATGAATGAATAATATTCTGGCCTTCAATTCTCTTTTATATAAGCTTCAAATTTTTAGAATATCATTGTGTAAAATTCAGGAAAAAATTTTCCTTAGAGGATTTACTCAACTTTTAGCTCTCAGTTTCCCCTTTCCTCATATTTTGTGGTTCCTCTGTGGTTATGTAACTCTCTGAATGCATTTCTATTATTTTATTCTCTTTTGAAAGTAATTCAAATGTGATCTTGTGTTGCTCACCAAGTTACCATTGTATACTTTTCCTTTTTACGTAACCAGTTGTGATGCATTATAGTTACAATAGCCTGTTTTGCTTCAGCTGCTTTAGAAGTTGTCATTTTCTAAATCTTTCTTTTTGCTCCTATGTAATGCTATCATATTTTAAAATATAGGCTGTGTTGTATTCTTTCCTATATATAGTCAAAGTCCTCGTTTGACTTACCATGTAAGTTAATTTTTAAAGCTTGCTGTTTCAAAGAAAGCAACTCATAAGTACATTTATGACTGCTTTGTTTTTCAGTTTTGATTTTGTCAAGGTGCTGTTCTGGATGAGTAAAATAATTGATTTCATAAATATTAGAATGGGAAATAACTGGATTTGGACAATTTCAATAGCAGTAAAGAATTTGTTACTGATAAAATGCTGCCATTAAAACCAAAATTATACCCACCTCCAAATGAAAGAGTCATAATTTGGGGGTATATCCATCCATTAGAGTGTAAAATGAAGAGACTATAAATACTATCTTCCACATACTTATAAGTAATAAGCCTAACAAGCTCTAAGATATGAAAGGGATGGTGAACTTATGGAAAGCTAATTTGAGACCACTGATGATTTAAGAATTGTAAACCTACAGGATTTATTCTAGAGGAGAAACTGAGCAATGCCTGCTTTATAATTACATTACAATTCTGAAACATTGATTTATAGTAATTTGTTGATGACCAGTTACAATGTGGGAGTTTCATTTCTGGGTCTCTGGCAGTTAGTTGAAATTAGAGGCAAGTCTGTTGCTGAAATTTGAGAAATGAGCTCTGTTAGGGTTAGGGTTAGAGAGGGAGAAATTATCTGAAGTTGGGGTCAGCAAATTTTTTTAATAAAGTCTATATAGTATATATTTAAAGCGTATAGGCTAGATTGTCAATAATACAACTATTCAAATTTCTTTTGTGTGATTTATATCATGGTAGACAATGTATAAACAAATGAATGTGGCTGCATTCCAGTGAAACTTCATTTACAGAAATAGGCAACAGCCTGGCGTTGGCTTTTGTACTATATAGCTTGCCTACTTTTGATTTAAAGTTGTGAGTAAAAAATATATATATAAAGTGATGAGCAGGCTGTGCTGACAGCACTTCACAGAGTGGCTGTTTCAAGAACTGATCACCATGTCCCTAAATCCATTCCCAGATTTACAGGTCCAGAAAATGCATTTTTTATCTGTGCACTAAGAGTTGGAAGTATTTTGAGGAGTTCTTCATAATAGCCACTGAAGAGTCACCAGAATGTCAGCTTATTAATTCACTTTCTAGAGTATGATTGATTCATATCTACTGACCAAGGTGTCATTTTTCTCTTACCAGGGAAGCAGAATTGCTAAATTTATTAGTTAGAAGTGGAGTTGGTAGAAATTTTGTGAAATAGTTTATTGAGGAAATGGCATAGATACTAAGCTTTATCTTTGTAACAGTATCTCTGGTGAACAGAATAATTTTGTTACCCATATTTTTCCCTCTAGTCAGGATACCCTTATTGCATTATCTGGATTGTATTACCTTGGAAGCATGTTTTTTGGAATCCCCTTATCTAGAATCCATATTCTTTTAGTATATTCTTTATATAGCAAGCTACAAATTGGATTGGTTTTAGTTTTGGTTAGATCTGTAGTCTTAATTACTTCAGATGTATAGATCTGAGTAGATCAATGCCTAGTTCAGGACTTAAAAATAATACATAATTAGTAAGTGTTTGTGGAATGAACAAATTTAATGTTTCTCTATGATGACACTCTAATCACATAATTAGAGAAATTAATTGAAAGTAAATATAGGATTTTCTTTTACAAATGGCTTATTCTCAACCATTATGTGTTTTGCTTATATAATCCTTAAAGAGGTGATTACATTATTCTTTAGTATTTGTCTCATTGAAACAAAATACATTCTTTTAAAATGAGCATAAACCCAATAACAAATTCAGACTCGATTTTAGACAGCAGAATTTTTTTATGGATGATGAATTTTTAAAGCTGTCTTTATTTAGTATAAAACAATGTAGAAAAATCTTAATGAGTAGCTCAATGAATTTTTATAAATGGATAAATACATTCACATAACCATCATTCATGAGGTTACAGACATTACCAGAACTCAGAAGCATTCTTCCTGGCCTCTCCCAGTTAGATAACCTTCTTGCAGAGATGGTCATTATTTTAGCATATCAACAATAATTCATTTTTCCTGTTTGAACTTTGTTCAAATGGGGTTGCACAATAAGTACTCTTTTTTTTTTTTTTTTTGGCCTGGCTTCTTTTGCTCAATATTATGTCTATGAAATTCATTGAAATTCATCCATTAAAATAATTTGTTTCTTTTCATTTTCATATGAATATGAAATGAAATAATTATGAAATAAATGATTACTTATACATTATACTTTGATTGACACTTGATTTGTATTTACTTGGATCTATTGTGAATAAAGCTTCTCTGGACCTTCTTTTTTTTTTTCTATTTTTTTTTTTTTTAATAGAGGCATGTTTCATTTATTTGTTTGTTTGTTTATACATGCACTGGGTACAGTCAGAAGCACGGGAGGGTGAGAGAATTCACCAGAGCCAGAGCGGGGAGCAGAGCAGGCAGAAGGACCAAAGTACACTGCTGAGGGGAGCAGCGGGCGGCAGGAGAGGTCTGCGCGCCATGTGGGACCCTCCTCCGGTGGCCGGGGAGCAGCCGGGGATTGAACCGGCGCTGCAGAGGCTGCAGGCAGCTTCGCTACCCAGCGCTCAACCACTGCGCCACCGGGGAGGCCCTGGACCTTCTTGTCCATGACTTCATACATGTAGTGTAGTCATTTCTGTTATGTATATACCTGGTCCTAGGACTCCTGGCTCATTGGATATGTAGTTTTAAATTGAACTTCAGACTCTGTGAATGAAAAATAATAGAGACCCTTGAAGGTGACTTCTTTCTCAGATATATTTAATTTTCTTTGCACAGGCAGATAGAACGTGAGATGACACTGATTTACTATTGATCTATTTCTAGTCTATCATTCTCTTAGTTTGTCATTATTCTGGAGACTCAGCTGAAACTATGAGGAGTATTCCCAGTTACTCCTCTTTGGTAAAACTTGAACTCTTTATCTCTGCCTCCCTAATGCCCTTGAAATTATTGAAGTATTTGTTCAACATTTTAACCTCTCAGCTCCTGATTTCTAACTACTCAGCAAATGTTGATCTTAGAAGTTGGCAAATATAGGCATTTTGATTCATTTCTCTGTTGTTCCTTTCTAGACTCTTGACACTTGAAATCCTTAGTAGGCCCAAACTTCAACTTTTTTCTTCCCATTTCACTAAGATGCCCTGAAGCCTTTGGCTGCCACTTGGCCTCTGTTTCCCCATACACAGATTCTGAAAGTGTGTTGAGAGAAAACACCTGCATACCCACCTTCTCTTGTATCTAGAATCTTAGCCTCCTATGTTCTGACTGCTTTGGTTGTACTGTAGTGCCTCCAAAGATTTGGGATTTTTTGTTTGCTTTTATCTTTTGTCTTTTCCCCTTTCACCAGCAAGAGATGTAATATAATATAAATTCCTCTATCAATTTTGAAATGAAAAGAAACTTAAGTGCCATTGTCACATACTAACTTTGAATACCTGAAGATAACTAATCCAGTGGATGGCATTTTTTAATTCTGAGGTTCATAGGTCATTATAACTTTAGCTGAGAAAAATTTTGCATCTTTTTTTATTGTATTGTCTTTTTTCTCTTCAAAAATAGATTCCTTTCTATAGGTTATGGGAGGAGTCTTTCATTTATTGCCTTATATCCCTAATTTATGATTTTGAAATGCACCCAACTTTTGGATTATTAGCCATTAGATTATTTTACTGCAAAAAAGCCTCACTGCATGAATGTATTTTTGTTTAATCTGTATTCCTCCTTTCATCAAGTTTAAAATTTTACCCCTTTTTACTGGTGTATCTTTAGACACTCTAAATTTGCTTTTTAAATTTAATAAATGTCAAATTTCCTTTGTGAAATTTTGTCTTTTTACAAACCTAAATTGATTCTTCTATTAAAAATAACATTTTAAAATAATAATGGAAAGATTTCAAAGAAAGATGCCATTCCAAATGCAAGTTTTCTAAAATTGCTATTTTTTAATACTAGAACTGATTGACTAACTTTAAGTTTATAAATAATCTTTGCATTTATAAAAAAAATTAATAAAGACACTCAAGGAACCATCATGGTTAGCACTATACCAGAGGAGACATTTAAAGTCAATACTCTAATCTTTAATAATGAATTGTGTGCTTCTTGGTGTTTTACTAATGATGGGGTACTGTTTTTATTTTTTTTTAAATCATAAAATGCTTCTTACTTGACAAGCTTGAGAAGGAAACAGTCTTCCAGAGAGCCTCCAGAAAGAAATGCAGCCCTCCCAATATCCAGATTTTAGCCTAGCATCAGACTTCCCTATAAAATTGTAAGGTCATAAATTTGTATTTTTTAAGACACTAACTGCCAGGAGTCATTGAGAGGACTTTATAGTTCTTATCTTTTGGAAGTGTAATTTTTTCCCCAAAATACTCTCATGAACATTTTCATATTATTTCTGACTCTAGATATTCTAATAGGTATAAATAAATGTTGGGGGCAGTATGTTCTATGCAGGTTTTTGCATATGTTTTGTTTTCAAGGATGTTAACCGTTTATATGATGTATTAGATTGTTGTCATATTTCACTTTCTTTCTAGTGACATCAGTAATGATACTAGTCAAAAAACAAATAGAAATCTAATAGTACCAGGAACCCAATATCCCAGTATGTGTAAATTTTCTGTTACTGAGACTTGAATGTATCAGTGGACTACAAAATAATAAATATTTAATGAATAATTACTTGATGTTAGTGTTCGGCTTGAAGGTATACTTTATTTCTTAGTTTTCTATGATGATTGGCGATGCTTTAAATGGAAAGATGAACAAAATAATGATATCATCAAACCCATGTAAATTAATATAAAGTCTTTTAGTTAGTTTTAAAGTGTGCCTTTGTATCTATTTTAATACCACTATGTTTGGGGCATATGACTTTTTTGTTGCTGCTGTAACAAATTACCACAGACTTAATGGCTTCAACAATACAAATTTATGATCTTACAACCCTGTAATTTAGGTGAGAAGTCTGATACAAGGCTAAAATCTAGCTGGTTAGTAAGTCCTCAAAAATTTATGGAGTCTTTAGGAAAGAATTTGTTGCCTGCCCATCTTGGTTATTAGTAAGACCATTGTGAAGTTGTAGGACCGGGACCCAGGTTATCGTTTTCTCACTGAGACCTTTCCCAGCTAATAGAGGTTGCTACTTTTCTTGTATCCTTGTCCCCTTCTTTCATTTTCAAAGAAAAATATGCCAGATTGAGTTATCTCATTGCTACTTTCTGACCTACTCTTCAGTTATTGATCACTTTTAAAGACTAGTGTAATTAGGTTACCCAGTTAATCTCCCATTTCAGGTAGTGCATCATTGGGAAGCCATTATTCTACCCACCAGACTGGCCAACCTAGGAATTTATAATGTTTCATTTTTATAAAAGAAAGTTACTTTGTAAGAATCTGACTCAGGAGGAATTGAAACTGGTAGAGCTTTCTTATTCTTTACCCTAAACAGCTCTTATTTTGATCTCAAGCTAAAGATAAGTATCACATGGGCCTCCCTGGTGGCGCAGCGGTTGAGCACTGGGTTGCGAAGCTGCCCGCAGCCTCTGCAGGGCCAGTTCGATCCCCGGCTGCTCCCCGGCCACCGGGGGAGGGTCCCACATGGCGCGCAGACCTCTCCTGCCACCCGCTGCTTCCCTCAGCAGTGTACTTCGGTCCTTCTGCCTGCTCTGCTCCCCGCTCTGACTCTGGTGAATTCTCTCACCCTCCCGCGCTTCTGACTGTACCCAGTGCATGTATAAACAAAACAAACAAGCAAGCAAACAAATAAATAAATAAAACATGCCTCTATTAAAAAAAAAAAAAGATAAGTATCACAACTTATTTTAATCTAAAAATCCATATTAATCAGTTACAATTTTGATTGTATCCTTTTTGAGTGATAGCAAATCAAATGTTTTGGTTTTACAACTTTTTAGGGGGTATAGCAAAAATAAAAGCAATAGCAGTAATAGCCTAGGTTTATGGAGTATTTATCATGTGCCAGGTACAGTTCTACAGTGCTGTTACTTCATTTTGTCTTTTAATCTATTCACCGATTCTGTGAAGTGGGTGCTGCATTCCATGTGACAGATGAGAAAACTATGCTTAGAAGTTAGCTTGCTCAAAGTTTAGATAGTAAGTGGTGTAGTTTGATATCAGAGACCTTTTTGATGTTTGAAACAATTCTCTTTACCAACTTACTATACTGTCTCTATTTGGTGATAACATATAATAATATTACTACTTTATTAAGTTCTTGAAAGTATTCACATGGACAGTTTGCTGCTTAAAATTGTCTTGCCATCTGGCGTGCATTTTACACCTAATTTCATTTTTGTTCATACAGGTGAAAAACCATACAAGTGTCAGATTTGCAATCAATCTTTTAGAATTAAGAAAACTTTAACAAAACACCTGGTTATTCATTCTGATGCCCGACCTTTCAACTGTCAGCACTGTAATGCAACATTTAAGCGGAAAGACAAGCTGAAATACCACATTGACCATGTTCATGGCATAAAATCTCCTGATGATCCTCTCAGTACTTCTGAGGAAAAACTTGTATCTTTGCCAGTAGAGTACTCATCTGATGATAAAATCTTTCAAACAGAAACAAAACAATATATGGACCAGCCCAAAGTTTATCAGTCGGAAGCCAAGACTATGTTACAGAATGTATCTGCTGAAGTATGTGTTCCAGTAACATTGGTTCCAGTTCAGATGCCTGACACTCAGAATGATCTGGTGCGTCACACTACCACACTTCCACCATCTTCTCATGAGATCTTGTCACCACAGCCACAATCAACTGATTATCCACGAGCAACTGATTTAGCTTTTCTGGAAAAATACACTCTTACTCCTCAACCTGCAAACATAGTTCATCCAGTCCGACCAGAACAAATGCTAGATCCTAGAGAACATTCTTATCTTGGAACATTATTGGGCCTTGATAACACTACTACTGTACAAAATATTTCTAATAATGAGCATCATTCATGAGTAAATCTAAACATTCCACAGACTTATTTTGATGGTAATTTGCTAATGGTAGCCTAGAGCTGATGACTTTTAGTAGGGCTGCTATTTTCTCTAGTTTCTCAAGACCTCAGAACCATTTCAAATCAAGAAAAAAAAGTATCTGTTTACCAAGATACATGCTTGGAAACATTTTCAGGCATAAATAATATTTGAAGTGAACCTTTTTTTGTGATTTTTAAAGATTAGAAGTAATTTTTAATGATTTCTCAAACTTTTCAGAATTATTAGCTACTACATTTTATGGGTATTTTTTTTAATTGTAAGTGAAAATTTTTACTCTTCTTCAGTCTCATTTCTCCTTTGCCCATCTTCCAAACAAGTTTAAAGATGATGTAGCCTTTAAGAAAGAATATAAGACTATACTGGTATTTGCAACTGTTCCTGATACTAGTTTAAGAGTCACTGTTATTTCTTCCAGATTTTGAAAATTGAAATTAGGAATTTGTATTTATAAGAAAGTCTTGGATATTTCTGTGTTATCATTATCCTTTGGATTTTTGATAAACTGTATGCCAGAAAGCTTACTGATAAAAGATTAGCTTGTTAAATGAAATGTCCAGTTGGAACAATTACCCAAATGATTGGTTTTTGCCTATACTTCAATTATGAATAAGAAATGCAAATATAGGACTTAGGCATTAACAAGTTGAAAATATGTTAAAGTAAAAGATGCCAGTTTTAACTAGCTATCTTTCAAAGTAAGTTCACCTTTTGTATTTTTTCATTTATTTCAGAAGCACCAACAGTATTTCACAGTATCTATCTTCATCTCACTAACAAGGGACAGTTATAACTAATTAATGAAATTTTATGAACAGGCTATTTTTGGTCTCAGTTACCTTGGCTAATTGAAACTCTGGGAAACAGGACCTAGATATTTCATGTATAATTGTTAGAAACGGTGCCAAACAAATGATAAAACTCTCATCTAACTAAACTTAATGCTGTTTACTTTAATCAAAGGGAACCACTATTTGTATACAGATTTACATGTAATCTAGATCTTTATTTTTGCTTTTCATATACACCAAATGTCTGTAATTACTCTTGATTTTTATTTTTATATGGGATAAAAGATGAGGACTTGGTGAAAGAAACTAGCAGTTACAGCAAAACCTCACTGAATAAGATTAATTGAGGATAAAATCAGTCAAAATTATAAAATACTTTTGAAGATGTGCACTTTCCATATTTTCAAGTCAATTTAAACTTAAACTAGGATAATGTTTCCTAGTAGAGCTGCTTGAAGGATTAGAATAGGCAGGGTTGCTTTATTATTTGCATGACATTTGTAGGTAAACTACTGGAAAAATAGCAATTTTAAGAGTTTTCTCTTTCAGTTTTGTTTACACTCCTAATTGCTTTAAGCACTTTTTTGTGTGTAAACTGTTAAGTCTGGCCCAATCCTTGTGAAAAAATATCACAAATAAAATAATTAACTTTTAATGAATAAAATTTAACCCCTTAATGAATAAAACTGTTTGCTGAAGCACTTAAGAAAGGAAGGTACTTAAGGAAATATTCACCATACTAGTGAAACTAAAGGAAAAGAAAAAAATGTTGAGAATTGAGGCAGTTAACCAAAGTAACTCATATAAATAATAAAACCTCATTGGCCTCATTTATAATTAATGTATTCTTTTTAAAGCATTCTTAACTTTTGTGTGGAAATGTTATATCTGGGGTACTTATATGAAAGAACTTGATTACATGTGGTACTATTAGTCTTTCAATTTGACCTTTTTAAAAATATACATCTTTATGACTTTTGTCATAAAGACTTGCAAGATTTTAATTAAAAAATCCTACTAGACTGAAACAAAAACATACTTAAAAAATGTACCCTACCTTACAGATAAGCCTACATAGAAAAAGTGGGACTTAAAAAAAGGCCAATGGTAAATATGTGTATGTGTATGGTATACAATGTTTGGTAGCAGAATAAAACGTTGTTGCGTTTTCACTTTGAAAAGAATAGTATGCTTTTTGAAGATATTTAGGGTTCTTTTAATAATAATCTAATTCTTTAACTATATGATTTGATTGTAGGAATTGGTTTACAGTATAGAACTTTCCTGAATACATCTCGTATATAAAGTGGAATATAATTGTGTTTAGTTATTATTGTAGCTAACTTAATAGTGGTTTACTGTTTTGTAAATTCTTTCACATACATTTTCTCATGTAAACCTCATAACCAGTTTTGAAGTAGAATCAACATGCTGTATTTCCATTTTAGAGATAAAGAACTTGAGATTGATAAAAGAACTTGATAAAGCTCATAGTTAAGTGGCAGAGCTACAAGTAAGGGAAGAAAGCTAGCATTAATGAATGCTTACTGTGTGCCAGGCACTACATTTCTCATGTAATCTTAAACAGTCTGGGAGGCAGGTAGGACAATTCTTGCGAAGAAATAGCCTCAGTGAGTAAGCAAACAGAAAAAACTGCTGCCTCTGATTTCCAAATTAGAATATAAGTTATTTTTAAATTGTGAAACCTCATGGATTTGGGCAAACTGAATGTATATAAGGTTTTTAAATTGGCAAAAAAAAAAAAAAAAAGTATGAAGTGAGGCCTATACTTTTCAGTTAACCTTTTGCAATATTTGAGCAAATTTTTCTTTAACTCTAAAATCCATGAATTCTATAACTGAAAATTTTGAATCTTGCAACTAATTTCAGCCTCATTTAGAATTTTTTATTTTATAAGCATAATTTATTGCTTTAAATTAATTTTAGTTGATAGCAGTTAGCACTTAATATGTAAATTGAATAATTTATCAAGTGTAGAAATTTGTTAGTGTAAATTGGTTTTTACTTAAATGCACCAAAGATTTTTAGTAGGTATTAAAAAAATTTAAAGAATTTAAATTCTTTGTTGTTTGAATAAATATCTGTCCAAAGAAGCACAGTTGAAGTCCTAGGATTATGAATTTTTTAAAAAATCATTAGTTTGAATACTAAGATTATTAAGTGTTTGTGTTTATATGTGTAAAAATAAGAACAGAAGAAATACTCTGGGAATAGTCATACTGACAAACCAACTACAAGTAAAAATACTCAGTTTTTTTAAGTTTAATTAATTGAAGGTTATCTTTTAAGTTGACACTATCACATGCTAAGTAATATACTTATTTTTTACACTACACTATTAAAATAATTTTGCCTTAGATTTTTTTTTAAGACAATTTGAAGTTATTTTTGTAAGACAAGAAACCTAATCTTTTGCAGCCTAAAATCTCATTTTAGGTTAGGTTTGTTCTTACAGTAAGATTTAACCAACAACTGTAAAGGTATTGATCTTTGCATCCATTAATTGCTGAGAGAAGTGGAGTAGCAAAAATAGGGTTTTAAATTGGTGCTTTATAAAGTGACATCCATTTAAGTGATGGTAGGTCATGAAATAGGTACACTAATAATTTTCTGTCAACCTTCAAAGTGTCAAAACATCTTTGCAGAGTGACTATAAACCATTAGTTAAGGGCTAATATGTAATTAAATATTGTTCATTGCTTTTCACTCTATAGTTGCAAATGAATTTAAAAACAAACTGTTATGTTTATAAGTTTGAATTCTCTTCCTATGAGATCATTCTAATATGTCATTGATGAAAAGTCAGATTTGGAGCAGTAACTCTTTGACAGTGTCCTTTTTATACCCAGTATTTTCTGGATTGAATGCTTTGTGCCTTTTCAATGTGTTGTAGTTGCTTAGCGTTGTTCCTGCTGGTTAGATTGTACTTGTTAGTAAATAATTTTGTTGTTATGACTTTTATGTTTGTGTTACCTGCTGGTCAGGAACACTTTTTTGGATGCTTTATGTTTATGTAGGGAAACTGGCACTAAGTACTAGTATGAACATTTGTTTGTTTAATCTCAATTGTGGCCTTTATAGTTACTGTGAAGCCACTCCTGGGCCTGTCTCTAGATACTTATTAGAGGAATCTGACCAAAAAAAAAAAAAAAAAAATGAGTGGTCTGTCTGCCTCTCTGTTCCTCCCTCCTAGCCACCCACCCTTTCAAAAGAACACATAATCACACTGAAAGCTTTCTTATTTCACTTTGCCTAAAACTGAACAAGAGATGATGCTTTTAGGTGAGTTTCTCATTAGGAGCAGCCACACCCCAAATAACTTACAACTTGAGTTGATGAACTCAGGAAAAAATCAGACTTAAAAAGTCATATTTGATTATCTCTAAGATTCGTGCCAAATTTGAAATGTGTTCTTTAATAAGGAGTAAGTAGCATTTTTGAAACTTTCAATAGTAAATGTAAATGTTATTTGCTATTGAGAGTGAATAATGGGTAATGTGAGCATAATTTTCTAAACAATTTTTAGCAACTATGGACAGTTCTTCCCTTTTGCACATTTCTCTCAGTAAAGTCTCAGTAAAGTTTTTTTGGGGAGAGGGGTCACCCTCTTACTTCCCCTAAGATTATTTCTACTAAAAGATACTTACATGCTAGATTATTAGCATGCTTTCTGCTCTTCCTCTGTGGAAGTAGCATTTAAAGTAGAAGTAATAGGGTTAGGTTGTGGAACGATGAGAGAAACACTATTTTGGTAGAAAGAGTGCCTATGCTTTGTTTACTCATGTTTCAACTTGCCGTGTATGGACGTTAAAGTCTATAACTATTGAGAAATCTCAAAACATTTTAAATTTAGCCTCTGCAGCCATTTATACATAAAGAAATTAAGAAGTATTCAGAGAATAGAGATTATACAAGGATGAACAGACCGCTTTTTTAACTCAAATTCGTAGGTAAAGAAATAATTCAGTCCTTGTTACTATTAGAGATTCAAAAATATTTCTTGAATGAAGAGCATGTGTGCATCTCAATGTTATTTTACCTATTTGCTTTGTATTCCTGCTTGTGTTCATTTGGACAGTGTACTGTGGTGTAATTACAGTTTTGATTCCAACAATCAGACTCTTACCCCTATAGATGATACTGCATTACAGTTGGTGATTAGGGCTGCCACGAAAATGAGTAGAGAGGTGGGCATTTAGTTGCTCCATGTTGTACAGTAAATGTTCTGATTAAGGGGATTTATGATGTACATTAAAGTGGAAATGCTTTTGAACTTCATTTTCAGTCTCAAATCAGAGGTTTTGTTTTTAATCATTAAGGACACTTTTAAAAGCAATTACAAAGAAATATCTAAAATATCAAAATTTGTTATTTTGTCAACTGTAAAGTATCTTGTGAGTTTTATAGATATTTTGGCTGTCTTGTGTTTCTTAAGTACAAATGTCTATTAAATTCAGTTCTCTGTGAAAAATAGAAAGTGTATTGTATATTGAACTAGTTCTTTGTGTTATTTTGATATTTAAAATAAATATAAAGTCCTTTGGTCCTAATAAAGCTTACCTAGATTTTATTGAACACATTTTCACAGCATGGGAATGCTTGTCTCCTTAAAACTTGAATGCAGGGCCTTCTCAGTGGTGCAGCAGTTGAGCGCTGGGTTGCGAAGCTGCCCGCAGCCTCTGCAGCACCAGTTCTATCCCCGTCTGCCTGCGAGGGTCCCACATGGCGCGCAAACCTCTCCTGCTGCCCGCTGTTACCCTCAGCAGTGTACTTCGTCAGTCTGCCTGTTCTCCTCTGCTCTGGCTCTGGTGAATTCTCTCACCCTCCCACACTTCTGACTGTACCCAGTGCTTGTAAAAATAAATAAATAAATCTTAAAAATAAAAAAGAATGCAGAGACCATGAACAAATCAAAAGGCAGGTATCTTGCACATTTTTATGTTACTCATTTCTCATAAACTAGATATTTGAAATACTTTATATATTATATGTATACCATTGTTAATGGGTTCTAAGTGGTTAATTAAGTTTAAATATTAATAATGACTATTATGATTGAATTAGTCGCGCTGATTTTTAGAAGCCTGAAATGTAGCAGAGTCTCATTAATGCAAGAGTGATGGACCATTCTTCTCTTGACCTCAGAACCATACATTCTGGTCATGGGGAAGGCCATTGCTAGTCTAAGGCAAAAGCTATGTTACAGGACCTGTCTCAACCTTGTAACTTCCTGTCTCCATCTGGCACCATAACTGAGCCTGCAGCAGGCAGTTCCATCGGTATGTTAGGAGGATAGTAAATTCTTCACAGATGAGCCCATTTCTGCTAAGTCTTGCAATTAGAGGCAATGTCTAGGATACTTATTATTGCTGCATGACAAATTATACTAAACTTCGTATCAAAGCTAGAAATATTGCTAAAAGATACCTACAACTAAAATCAAAACCAAGAAGTCATTTGTCAAGGCATTGCCTGCCAAAACCACTTACTGATTATTGAGAAGCTCAGCTTCATGCGCATCTAGTTTTGCTTCAAATATCCAGAGGTAAGAAGCAGTATGTACATTTTCTGAGCCCCTGCTATGGTCAGTCACTAAAATCAGTATGTTACACAAACTCTTAATTTGACTTCGTTTCTCTTTCATTCTGCTCCAGGAAACCGCAAAGGTAAAGCTAACAAATTTAATTCTGAGCGGGGTATATTGGATGGGAGAAAGGACAGATTAGTTTTTGCCTCCGTAACAGTTTTGCCTAAGGTTGTAGTAGGCATCTACAAGGATTGCTCTGTTTATTATGAAAATGTTACTATCTTTTCAACATAACCTGTTTACAAAATTAAAGAGAAATTTCAATTCTAAGACCCTTGTTTTACCAAGGTGACCCAAAGTTCCCCTACCAGGAGAAAGTAACTTGGAGCCAATGCAATCTCCTTCGCCCTGATACCAGAATTGTCAGGCCTAGTCTCCCAGCCAGAAATGGATCCCAGGCTGCAGGGGCAGCGCTGAGTCCCAGCCACTAGACCCCCACAGGTTGGTGTCTCACGAAGCCGCAGCAGGAACTTCGCAGACTCTCAGGCAAGAAAGCGAGAAGAGGCAGGTTTGTTTAGAGAAAGAAAAAGTTTATTGAAAAGTACAGAAATAAAGCAGGACTCCCAGGCCATGAAACCAAGCCTGGGAGGGGCAAGGAAGCCAAAGTGGAGTTGTGTCTCAGGGAATATATACCTTCTTTCCCTAATTATTCTAAAGCTCCACCAGTCTTTCTGTGATTGGTTAGTTCTCGGCTGTTTCACTTAATTTGCTACTAAGCAGGGGATCTTCACATTCCTTATCTAACAGCTTTCTCTTTCCCCATTTGTTACTTCTTTATCTTTATGGCCCAGTCCTTGGATGAGCATCTCTGCATTGAAGTTAAACAGCTGCCTTTCTAAGTTGTCCATAAATTAAACCACTGTCCATTTCTCCAATCTCTGCCTCCCTTTACCACTGAAGGAAACCAAGGCCAGCGTTAACAATGTAGTCCTTGGTTCTGGGATGTTTGTTTTTCCAGGTGGAATTAGTTACATTCCTCTTGCTGCCCTTATCTCTGAAGCCTTCCTTAATTCTCCGAGGTCCCCTCCTGCAGTGTCCTTAAAACTGCCTAATTCCTAGTTTGCCCGTTGTCTCACCCCCAGCCCCCATATAAAAAGGACAGGTTTATTAGCAATAGCAGAAAGAAAACAAGGTATAGTCAGAGGTGACTCCAGAACTGTCCAACGCAATCATTTAAATAAGGCCCTGCCTTCTCATTGGTCAGTGGCTGCTGCTCATTGATTGGCCTGAGGGGGAGGTGGGCGCGTCCCAGAGGTGCTGATTGGCGGAGGCGGGAAGTTTAAACGGAACCGCAGGCGCACTCTGTTTCGCTCCTCAGAGTCTGCAGCATCCGCAGTTGGCTGCGTTGCTGCCATTTGCTTCCCTCCCCCTGGGGTGTTGCCGCTGGGGACGGCAGGCGGTCGAATTCGCCCCCTCCACCCGCACGGCCGCCCCGAGGGTCAGCAGTCGCCCTCCTTCCCGCGCCTCCCGGGAGTCGGGCCGGGGCGGCGGGGTCTCGAGCGGCCATGGCGACGCGGCGAGCGGGCCGCAGCCGCTGGGAGGTGAGCCCGGGGGAGGCGAGGCGGCCCCGCGGCGCGGCGGCCCCGGGGGAGGCGGCGTCCCCGCCGGTCCTGTCCCTCAGCCATTTCTGCCGGTCGCCGTTTCTCTGCTTCGGGGACGTGCGCCCGGGCGCCTCGCGGACGCTGGGGCTGGCCCTGGCCAACCCGAACGAGGAGGTGGCTGAGGTGAAGATCCAGCGCTTCCCGGCCCCCGACCGCGGCTTCAGCGTCTCGCGCCGCTTTTTCGTGCTGCAGGTGAGTCCCGGGCGCCGGCGGGGCGCGGGCGCCGCCCTCGGGAGGTCGCTCCCTGGTCTCTGCTGAGGGGCGAGCGCGGCTGGGCGGGGAGCCTCAGGTCACCAGCCCCCTGGAGAATAAATGTCTATGTCGCTGCACTAAGTTTATGCATGTGGTTTCAGTAACTTCCCCTGCAGTTTTTTCTGCAGTGCATTGACCAGAGTAGCATTCCCACCCCTGTCACCAAAAAGCAGAGAATTTGGGTTCTTATTGTGACTACTGTGGGTTTTCCACCGCGTAAAACCTCTGCACGTATGAAGATAGACCATGAGTTGAGGGCGTGTGAGCAGTTAGCTGAGTAACTGCTTCACAAGGTAGGGAGAAGCAGCTCTGGTTTGAGATCCATGAACTTGGTGTGTAACCAATCTGCACAGCCACATTTCAGAACCTGCCCCACCCCTATAGTCTATGACTTGTTGCTTTTCTAGAGAAAGAGATGTTTGTTGTCTGTCTATGTAACACTTTTACTTATTCCTTGATAGGTGGAACTAAAGGCTTTTTTGGGGTTTTTGAAATTTTTGGGGGATTTTTAAAAATTTACTGCTTTTATAAGTAAAAGATTACTGTTCTTATTTTTAAATCAGCTGTTTATGATGTTATATGGCTTCTCCTTCAAAACAAAATTTGTCTTTTTCCTTGGAAAAACAAGAGACACAGTTTTCTTTGTCATGTGAGGGTTTTACATTTGATCCTGCCAGGTTGTGGGGTGTAGGTGGTAAAGTGTGTGCTCTGGAGTCAGACTGCCTGGGTTTGAATAACTAGCTGTATGATTTTGGCAAAATACATAAAGCTTTCTGGGTCTAAGTTACTTCATCTATAAAATGTGCATACTCACTGCCTCCTGGAGATGTAAGGATAAATGAAGTAAATAAGATGCCTGACAGTATGCCTGGAACCCAACATCTACTTTTGCAAAAAAAGAAAATATAATAATAACAATAGAAAACAAAGAGGAAACTATAAATAGGAGACATTCTGCAGGGGAGGAGGAGGAAGAGGGATCAAAAGAGGGCTGGAAGACATAAGGGACTATGGTGATTGTGCATTGGTAAATTGGTGGTGAGAATTTTATAGGGACTACACCTGAGAAAAGAAAGCAAACATTGTACAAAAATGAACATTGATGTAAAATATATATAAATAAATAATTTTGAAAATATATCAGTAATGATGATGATATGGACTTTGTAGGAATTTGGAAGGAGCAAGTTAGTTGGCTGATCATCATTACATTTCTTTTTGAAAAAGTCATCAAACCATAAAACCATTATATTTGCAATAGAAATACTATACAAATTAATTTTTTAGTTCACAAATTGCATGATTCTATTTTTATCAAGTCCTAATGCTGTACAAATGCTAAAGAAGGAAAATATGTAATGAAAATTGAAAGAAACAATATGATGTGCAGACTATTCTATTGCTTTCATATACATTTAATATTTTATTATAATTTTACTTGTTTGAACCTTTTTATTATTAGCGACTTTTTCCCTTACAATGAATGAATGAGAAGTTAGGGTAGGGAAAATTATATAGCAATTTGTTAAATGTTATTAGGGTGTAGAGTGTTGATCACCAATAACTATTAACCGTGTATTATATTCTCTGCTGATATCTTTTGATTATAGCCTAAAGAAAAAATTGTTATTTCTGTCAACTGGACACCTATTAAAGAAGGCCGAGTAAGAGAGATTGTGGTATTTCTTGTAAATGATGTTCTGAAACACCAAGCCATATTACTAGGAAATGCAGAAGAGAATAAAAAGAAAAAGGTAATATGTTTTAATCATTCTATGACTTATTCTAAGAAAATATTCAATAATATGTGAAAGTTATTTTGATAACAATCTTGAAGGAGCATAATATTCCTTGTTTTAAGGTAATATTCAGTAGCTGTTAACTTAATCTATATGTTTTGTTTATTTCTGCAGAGGAGTCTTTGGGGTACCATTAATAAGAACAAAGTATCAGCCTCTTCAAGTCACAGCAAGAGAACTGCATATGCTCAAAATGTTAATAAGACATTTAGTGTTTCCCAAAAAGTTGAAAGAGTTAGGAGCCCACTACAACCCTGTGAAAACTTTGCTATGAATGAAAGCTGTTCCCCAACAGAAAACCATTCTTTAATTCTTGAAAATGAAATACCCTTATCACCTATTAGCTCCACTTTTAAAGAATGCCATGGTGAGACTTGCTTGCCACTCTGTATACGTCGATCTACTACTTATACATCTCTTCCTTTATCTGAAAATGAGGAACTATTGAAAGCAGAAGGTGTTAACATTCCAAAAGATTTTAATGAAAAAGTTATAACTGAAACTTCCTTTAACTCTATAAATAGTATTAATGACCACATTGACAAAAGTAAACTTAGTCTTACCCCAAGCTGTTCTTCAACTTTGAATATTACACAAAACCAAGGAAATTTTTTAAGTCCAGATTCTTTTGTGACCAATTGCCATGCAGTTAATAATGAACTGGGATTAGTGACAATTTCATCAGATACATTTATGAAAGATAATTCAAGGCCTGTGCATTTGGAATCAAAAATTGTACATCAGATTTACCGTACAATTTTAAGTCCAGATTCTTTCATAAATGGTAATTATGAACTAAATCCAGAGCTGGAATCAGAGTCAATTCATCCCATTCTATCCCCAAATCAATTTGTAAAAGATAACATGGCCTACTTATGTACATCTCAGGAAACAAGTAAATTATCACCATTACCAAATGAAAATTCTCAAGCCTCACTGTCTCCTCAAGACTGGAGAAAAAATGAAGTTTTACCTTGCATTCCTGAATGTCAGGACCAAAAATCTCCCAAAGCTATTTTTGAAGAATCCAATACTGTAGAAATGAAGTCAAATTATTATAGTTTTACACAAAAAAATCAGCCTAAATGTTTGGCAGCTCAGGAGATTTCTAGTTACAGCCAAGAGAAACAACTAAAGAAAAGGCCAATACTTTCCGCCACTATTACCAAAAGGAAGCCCGCATGTGCAGGAGGAAGCCAAACTAATATTGATAAACAGAAGGCAAAAAGATGTTTCAACACTGCTGTAAGTAAATGTGAAAGAGTACTAGATAATCATAAAGAGAAAGATACTTTTCATCAATATCTTCCCATTATACAGCCACAATTAAGTAAATGTAAGAGTTACAGAAATGGAATAACACCTTCCTCAAAGACACTTTTAGGTGCTCTTAAAAGAAAGAGCGAGAGAAACACGGAAAATGCAGATGTGAGGGTGACAGTTATGGAACATACAGAAGTCCAAGAAATGAAAAGAATCCACTTTTCTCCTATGGAGTCTTCAACTGTTAAAAAAACAAAAAAGGTGATAACGCCCATATCAAAATGTACTCACAGAGACAAATTGAACCTAAAGAAGAAAACCGGTAAGTCTTTTTTATAAAAGACATTATTTTCTGTTGTTGTTTTTTTTTAAGATTTATTTATTCAAGAACTGGGGTACAGACCAGAGGCACGGGAGGGTGAGAGAATTCACCAGACACAGAGCAGGGAGCAGCGGGCGAGGCAAGAGAAGTCTGCCGCACCATGTAGGTATCTCCCTGGCCAGCCGGGGATCAAACTGGAGCTGCAGAGGCTGTGGACAGCTTCACAGCATGGCACTCAACCCACTGGGTCACCCGGGAGGTCCTATTTTCTGTTTCTTTTGATTTAGTAAATTTGCTGTTGCTAAGCTTGAATTGACTTGTACTTTTAATTTGCTTAATGGAAATGGAATATAGGGCTGAATTGTGAAATAGTTGTGATCTTATTTAAAACTTGATATTCTGTTCATCATAATTTTTCTGTATTAATTTAGATTTTGAAATGGTACATTAAAATGATAATCTTGATTACTGAGTTTTTTCACATCCTCTCAAGTTTTGTGCCCAAGAGAACTACTTTTTCTACTTGCTTCACCTTAGTCCAGGCCCTGATTGTAAGGCCCAATAAATGCCTGGCCCTTACAATACCTCCTGAGGCCTGCAAAAGAGACCTTTGTTTACCTATGCTTCCAGTGACTTATTCTTCCTTAGCACTTATTCAGCCATTAGTTAAGAATCAAGATAGGACCCAGAGCTGTACATTCCTTTGGGAAAACCTTGTTCCTTCTCTAATGGCCAAATTACTGCCTGCTCAAAAGCAGTCAAGGCTAATCCCATTTTGGAATCCAAGCAGGAAAACAAGCCAACTAGTCATTTAACAGATAATTTAGATAATTTAGACTTCTACAATGCCTAAGAAATACCCCACATCTGTATTTTAAATTTTATTTGAACATCCCTAATTTGAACCATTTTCTATATAATTCTAGCTTTAAATTGTGGCCTCTGACTTTTCTCTCATTTTGTGGCCTTACCAAACTTCACTCTCCCTTAGGAACAGTTTCAGTGCAACTTCTCAATTATGTTTTATCTCCTATTTTTTCTGACTTTGGGGTTCCTTGCAGGATAGTGGCACCTTCCTTCTTACAGCTACTTCCAAAGCATTGTACTCTTTTCTTCCTTAAAAATAAATGAAAACCAACAGCAATAAACAGCTCGAAGCAACTTTTTCATATTACCCCATGTTGCTCCTATGTCAGTGAAATATTGCTCTATAGATTTTTACATCTGGCTCATGATTATCCTCCAGAACTGCTAACTGTTGTTATTCTTTATGTAATCCTAGTAGATGATCCTTCCAATTTCCTGGGCTTACCTGCTTAGGCCATACTTTTTTAAAAGCATCATCCTCTCCAATAACCATCTTTACAATTTCAGCATTTTCCCTAGATATCCAACTCCAGCATTTTTTCTTTGACTTGGATCATCTGACCTCAAATCTCTGATATGCCAGGGTAAATAGAGGTACTGGGTGCTGTCCAATATGTGTACTCCCTACTTCCTTGCTCAGGGACCTTCAATGGCTCCCTGCTATTACGAGATGATATACAAATTTGTTATTCTGTCTTTGAAGATATCTTCATGTGATCTCTACTTATGCGATCTGATATCTTATTCCACGGTAGTCTAGCCTTTCTAGTGTTACCCTTCTGTTCATTTATCCTCTTACTTTCTTATCTGTTGTTTTCTCATGAATTCAGATCTTTCACTTGTTTCAAGGACTATAAACAACTTTTATTAACGGTTTTTCCCTGATGAGTTTTCTCTCTAGTTACGTTCCTTTAGCAACTTTGAATAGGCATATATGATATCTTCTACCTACATGTTAACTCTATTTCTTTGCTTATGTTGTTTTCTTGTATCCTGTAGCTATATTCTGGCTACATAAATTCTTTGATAATAAGAAACATATCCTTTTTAATCTTCAGCAAAATCCAAAATATCATATGAATGAATGACTTTGGAAATGAATGAATGAGCAATTGAACCACTGAAGTGTTGACATTTGGACCTACAATTTGTTTGAGATGGCCACCTAGTTCAACCTGTTTTCTAGGTTTAGAGAAAATTGAACACATTAGGTATCTAAATGTATGAGCCAAGTATGAGAGTTTGGCAATTCACTAAGAATGAACGGCTCAAAGGTTCTTTCTAGCCTAACCTACCAAGGAGAGCAGAGAAAGAAGCCAATTTTTCCAGACTTATTTATTAAGCATTGCTAAGGTGCCAGCTATGTGCTAGACATTGGTCGAGGCTCTGTCGATACATGGAGAAAAGGTACGTAATTCCCATCCTTGTGTTGTTCTCAGCCCTCTAATGGAACTGTGCACAGGGAGTCATGAAAGAGAAGATATGGACACACTTCACTTGACATGTGTGAATGGCTAAAGAGTTGTGAGGTAGTTCAAAAAAGTCTCCCCATGGAATAAAATGGTTGCCTGCAGAGGAACTAGCTTCTGCAAAGTTTCCAAATAAGAAATTGCTCCTCGTTTTTTTATTTTAAAAATATTCAATATAAAGAGCCTTATAACCTAATAAATATGTTACATTTTAGTCATGTTCCTTATTTTCACAATTGGCATACATTTGTGATCCCTCTAAATCAAATTAATCAATTTTTTTCTGTAAAGATCCAGGTAGTAAATTTTTAGGTTTGCAGGTCATATGTTCCTTATTGCAACTATTGAACCCTGTCACTGTAGAAGGAAAATAGTCATAGATAATATATAAGTGAATGAGTGTGGTTGTGTTTCAATAAAATTTTATTTATATACACTAAAATTTGGATGTCAAGAGTCCATAGTTTGCCCACTTTTATTTGCTCCTTGTTCATATTTAGTAGCAGTATAAGCTGGTGTGATAGCTGCTTTTGAGGAAGGGAGCAGCTATACTAAGAGCTTAATTGCCAAGGTGACTGCATTCTCCATTGTAGGTAACTACCACCTTCTACTGACCTCAGTCACCTGGGTTAGATATCTGGAAATCTCTTTCTCCATCTCACTCTCCATCACTAGAGTTCTCATTTGCCACCACTTACCTAGACATTTGGTTATTTTTTTTTTTTAAAGATTTATTTTTTTATTTATACGATAGCTGGGGTACAGGCCAGAGGTATGGGAGGGTGAGAGAATTCACCAGAGACAGAATGGGAAACAACAGGCAGACAGTCCAAAAGCACTGCTGAGGAGAGCAGCGGGCAAGACAGGAGAGGTCTGCCGCACCATGTGGGAATCTCCCTGGCTGGCGGGGAATCAAACCTGCACTGTAGAGGCTGCAGACAGCTTCACAGCCACAGCGCTGTGTTCAACCTGCTGCGCCACCGGGGAGGCCCTGGCATTTGGTTATTAAGGATTGTTGGTTTAATATTAAAATAATTCTTGTTCGTCTCCACTGCCTCTGGTTTAAATTCTCAGTCTCACTAACTTGAGTCATAACAGTAGCCTCCTTTTAGCTTTTCTGATATCAACTTCTTTCATTCCTTGTCCATGCTGTTTTCTAAAATATAGTTGATAATACATTTATAAATGATAAGTGTTGAAATCTGCTTCCTAGATTTTAAATTCTCCTTGCATACTAGGTACTCCAAACTGTTAATAGCCCAGGCTCTGGAACATATACTATCCAGATTCTTATCCTAACTGTGACTAGCTTGTGTGACCATGACCATGTGGTTTCATTACTCTAAGCACCAATATTCTAACTATATAATAAAATGTGAATGATAGTATTATAATTCTCACAAATTTGTTGTAATGATTACAGGAAGAAATCTATTTTGAGACAAAAAAACTATGATAGTGCCTGGCACAAATTCAAATATTAGGGGTTAATACTATTTTTTAATATTATTGAAATCTTATCAATCTCTTCTTTTTATATTATTTTTCTTGTATGTATTCTCTGCCTCAGCTATATTGCAGTTCTGTCAACAGAGTAACATTCCTCAGGCCTAACATCCACTTTAAGTGTTATTTCAAAGGAGAAATCAAACATTGTATAAAAATGAAAATGAAAAAAAAAAGTCATCTAAAGTGTATTCCTGATTTGAAAGACTCTCCTACCTTTTTAGAAAAAGTTAGCTCTCTCTTTTCCTTGTTCTCATAAATCTTATCATATATACTTTGCCTTTATATGAAATGTTATAATTCTTTTTAAATTCATGTAGCACAGTGAGAACTTCTAAGGGTTGAGATCATATTTTTCAATTTTGCAGTCTTGGCACCTAGCACAGAATCTAGAATATATGCACACAATAAAATGCAGTTGAATTTGAACCATAGCCTTTATAGACACAACATAAATTATTATAAGTTCTGTTCTATAGTTTCCAGATGAAGTTACTGTTGGCCGCTGAGCTTATAGCATAGTACCAGAGTCTAGTAGTTAGCCAATATTTAATGATTATGATTGTGAAGAACACAAACTTTAACTTTGTAACAGCTCATTCAGGGAACTATATCTTTTAACACTATTCTGCTTTCTCATTTATTTCAGATTCACTAGTAAACAGAACTCCTCATTATAAAACCAAAAAAAGGACAAGACCCTCTGTTGCTGTGGCTCAGGCCAGTTTGACCTTCATAAAACCTTTGAAAACAGGCAAGTGTTTATTATCTTTAGAGTCTGAAAAACCAACTTGAAATAAAAATTAATTACATTTCATTTAACCTTTAGTGAAGGTTAATTACAATTTGTATGTAATTAGATGGAAATTACTTGATGCTTTTTTGTTGAATATAAGCTTTGAAGAATCATGTACTCAGATAACAAATAGGGCATTCCAACAGATTTTAATGAAATTGACTCACCTTGACTTAGGATTTCAAATAACTGGGGGGTGCTACCTCACTGTTTCCCTTTTTTGCATTTTGTACCCAAAATGTTTTCAACTACTTCTAGCAAGTAATGGAAAAGCAAATATTGTTCAGTATTTTGATGGTAATAAAATGGCTAATCAAGATGGCCTGTTGCAGTAAAACACATAATAAAGGAAAATTTCTTATTCAATAACCGAATTATTTTCTCAGATATTCCCAGACACCCAATGCCATTTGCTGCTAAAAACATGTTTTATGATGAACGGTGGAAGGAAAAGCAGGAAAAGGGCTTCACTTGGTGGCTAAATTTTATATTAACTCCAGACGACTTTACTGTAAAAACAAATATTTCTGAAGGTAAAAATCTGTTTAAATTAAATATAGGTATAGTTTTTAACAAATTTTTCTTTATTCTTCTGTATTTTATTATAATTTATTATGATGTTTTGCAAATTCATTGACTCCCTCCCCTCCCCAAAAAGGCAAACAAAAACTAATTCATTGAACTGAATAAGTTTTTGTAGGTGAGAATTTTTAAGGAATATTTTACAGAAGGTACCGAACTTTTTTTGTGTGTTCTAATTTCACTTATCAGCAATGCAATTTCCAGCCTTTTAGGTGAATGGGCTTTATTTGAATACAGATTTCATCTGCATTAATAGTGAAAATGGCTAATGAAAATGACTTAGAAGAAATCCAGTTCAGTCTTAACTACATTAATTAAATGTAATGTTCTGGTGAATAAATTTAACAAACCAGTATAAACTGATCGCTTCGGTTATATTGTCACCACTTTTTTTTTTTCCGTCTCCCTCATCATTTACCTTAGTTTATGATGTTTGTAGGCAAGCTATAGAATTATGAAGGATCTGAAAATCAGTTGATAAAAAGATTTTTTATTTTTTTTAAGATTTATTTATTTATTTATACAAGAACCGGGGTACAGGCCAAATTTGCGGGAGGGTGAGAGGATTCACCAGAGACAGAGTGGGGAGCAGAACAGGCAGACTGACCAAATACACTGCTGAGGGGAGCAGCAGGCGCAACAAGAGAGGTCTGCAGCTGCAGCGCCATGTGGGACCCTCGCAGGCCTGCCAGGATCAAACTGGCGCTGCAGAGGCTGCAGGACAGCTTCACAGCACTGCGCTCAACCGCTTGCGCCACCAGGGGAGGCCCTCAAGAATTTTTAAAATATCTCAGTGTTTACTCTGGAAAAGAGAAGACTCAGGAATAGAAAAAAGAGGGAGATATACTACACTTCAAACATTTGAAGGTTTTTCACCTGAAAGAGAAGAACACTTGTGGAAATCTTCCATAGAAGTTACAGAGAGGAACTCAACTCAAAATCAGAAATATCTTTTTAAACATTTAAAGTGTTGAACCATCATTTAGGCTGTATTTAAGATGATGATTTCTCTATTGTAATATGTAAGCAGAGACTGGTCTGTATTTTTTCAAAAAGCTTATAAAATTTTTACCTTGAAATACCCTTTGGTTAGGTGGTATTTAAATGATTGTTTTCCAAAAGTAAATGAAACCTACCGTTGATTTCTCTTTTTGAGAGAAAACATTTTATAAAAATTCACATTGCATTTTGAAACATAATTGATTAAAAAATTGCATTCTCTAGGTTTATATTTTTAATTTCTAAAGATAATGGAAGCAGAGAAACCTTATAAGAGGCTATTTCATTTTTCTGGGATAGAGATGATAATGTTTGAACATGGATGATAGTGGTGGAGGTTGTGAGAAGTGGTTATACTTGGGATACATTTTGCAAGTAGGGCCAACAGATTACAGCAATAGTTTGTCCAAGCTAGGGAATGAATGCTGACACATTGGCTTTGAGTTGGGAAAAAGAGGGGCAAATTTAAAAGGGACAAAGAATAGATTCTGTTTTGCCATCTTAAATTGCATTTGCTGCATTTAAGGACATCTGTAAATATTGTTTAACTGAAACATTCTTCCTTTTGTTTTTACCCAGTCAATGCTGCCACTCTCCTTTTGGGAATGGAGAACCAACATAAAATAAGTGTTCCTAGAGCTCCGACAAAGGATGAAATGTCTCTCAGGGCTTATACTGCTCGGTGCAGGTTGAATAGGTTACGTCGTGCAGCATGTCATTTGTTTACTTCCGAAAAACTGGTTAAAGCTATTAAAAAGCTTGAAATTGAAATTGAAGCTAAGCGGTTAATTGTACGAAGGGATAGACACCTCTGGAAAGATGTAGGTAAGAAGACTATAGAAATCTTGATGTTAATTTTTTTTTTAAGATTTAGAGACTTTATAGAATGAAAAATATACATAATTTGGCTTTGTTGCCTAGGCTCTCATGAACTTAAATATGATCATTTGTATATTTAAAATGGAAGTGTACTTTATTTAAATCATTGAAGTGGCTCGTTTTTCTACTGATTTCTCGCCACTAAATTTTTTTGTCTCCTTTTGATTCATGTTCTGAGCTTACTTCCTCTTAATTGCATTTCAGGAGAGAGGCAAAAAGTCCTGAATTGGCTGTTGTCATATAATCCTTTGTGGTTACGAATTGGCCTAGAGGTAAACATGCATTTTAGATTTTGAATTAAAAAAGATTATTATATACTTTCAATAGACATTTTAACAAAGTAATTTTTATTTATAGGTTTTTATTTATAGTCATTTGATTAACTTAGCTGATCTGACAGTATAAAAATTTAGGTCCTTTAATAAATATTCATTAACTTCTTAGACTATGCCATTATATATTTTTGTCATATTGTTACAAAACATTTTTCCCTATTAGTTTCTTAAATATATTTGATTTGATACCGACTATAATAAAAATATATACTGTATTAAGCTTTTATTTGAACTTTTGCAAATCACAATCCTAGGCTGTTTTAAATACCTTTTCTAATTTAAGCCTCTTCAAAACACAGTGATATGTTAATATTTTTACTTCACTGACATAAACAGAAATTTAGATGTTAGGTGCTGGGATTCCAGTAATTGGGCGAGATTTGATTCTACACCTGTCTAATGTCAAAGTCTAACCTTGTAACCATTTTAAGGGAACACTATTCATAAAAATGTCATTGAAACTTAAGTTTTTCCCATGGTGTTAGCTCAGTAATGTTAAAACTGAATGAATTAGGAAGTTACTAGTAGACTGTTAAAAATGTGCTTATATTTAAAGAGATCACCTGTATTTCCATTTTCTTTTAGTAGTTTGCTGGTAAACCTTTTTTTTTTTTTTTTTTTTTATTAGCCTTTTAACCTTTGTCATGTGGCATATTCTATTCTTTAATTTGTTTTGGTAGAAAAATCTTTGGAACTGAAGGGACTCTACAATAATCTGGATTTTATTTATCAGGATGTTGAGGCTTAGAAAAACAAGTGATATGCTTACTATGGTCACAGAGCTTGATGGTAACATTGCTTAGGTTTTATTTCAATTCCAAAAACCCTTTCATTAATCAGAAAATTATATGTCAACTGACAGCTTCACATGTCAAATAATTCTAGATTTATTTAGCTATGTCACTTTTGTACTACTGAGGATACAGAGCATTACTGGTTCTTTGGAAATCATTGTCTGCTTTTCCCTTATTTCATTCCTTTGCTTTTTAGAGGTCCTAACTTTAACCTTAATTTCTCTTTCAGACAATTTATGGAGAACTCATATCTTTGGAAGACAACAGTGATGTCACGGGTTTGGCTGTGTTTATTCTTCATCGCCTGCTTTGGAATCCTGATATAGCAGCTGAGTATAGACACCCCACTGTACCTCATCTATATAGAGATGGTAAATAGTTCTGTCTCCGCTGCATTAATTCTGCATAAATGCATAATTGGCTTCTTCTCATTCTTCTTGTTTGTTTAAATTCTACCTTCATAGAGGAACCAATCCCCCTTCCACCACACCCATCACTACCCATCAAGTCCTCTATCACTATTTATAGTTACTTTTAGTTCTTTGTTGTATCTTCCCAGTCTGTTTCCCTAATGGATTGTAAACTCTATGGGGATAATATTTTTTTTTTTTTTAGTTTGCTGCAATCTATCTAGCATGTAGGATGATGCCTGCATATAGTAATTGTTCATTAAATACTTCTTGAATGAGACAAGCTAAAATTCTTGATGTTACTGTTCTTCTATTTCCTCAGCCATGAGCTGGAAATATTAAATGGTACCTGTGCCATAATTGTTATAAGTATTAAGTCAGTTCATATATATTCAGCACCAGGAAAGGCACATACTGTTTATTTGTTCTTACTATTACTTTTTTTTTCTAGCACATTCTATATTTTGTCTTTCATAGATTAACTTGATATGCTTTTTTGTACTTTAAGGTCATGAAGAAGCTTTATCTAAGTTTACATTGAAAAAGTTACTGCTGTTGGTTTGTTTCCTTGACTATGCTAAAATCTCCAAACTTATTGATCATGATCCTTGTCTCTTCTGTAAAGATGCTGAATTCAAGGTATATAATTTTCATTTTACATTTTATGTTTTATATTTCACATTTGAGGTCTTTGTGTTTGTATTGTATATTTTCTCCTTAGAAAAAAACTAAGTTTCCCAATGAGCAGTACTCTGCTAAGGGAAGCTTATCAGTAGTACTAATTCTGCCAAGGTTTTGTTGGTGGGTATTTCACCAGCAAGACTCATTATTTGAGAATCAAACTCCATTTGATTCAAGAATGAATAAAACTGCTTCTGAGCAATTAATTTGGAGGGAAAATTATTTTTAGTGTATTATCAATTATAAATAAGCTTTTGAAAGGTGTTAAATTGGATATATATGAGATTTGCATTATTACCATATTATATGAAATTTTTTATTCTACTTTTATTTTACTTTATTTCTGCATGCACAGAATAATTTGAAAAGTTTATTTCTACTATATACAAGATTATAATATTGATATATGATACCTGCAACTTGTTTCTCCATAGACTAGTAAAGGAATTCTTCTGGCTTTTTCACGAGACTTCCTGAGTGGTGAAGGTGACCTTTCCCGTCATCTTAGCTTATTGGGATTACCTGTTAACCATGTTCAGACACCATTTGATGAATTTGATTTTGCTGTTACAAATCTTGCTGTAGACTTGCAGTGTGGGGTGCGACTTGTGTAAGTATTAGAAACAGCATTATTTTACTTAATGAAATGGACTAAATTTTTTTTCCGTTCTTGTACAATCTTTCTTGTTTTTTCATCTGAGGAAATAAATTTTGGGTTCAATGAACTGTGATGTGTCTGCAGCACTTATGTAAGTATTTGCCCCAGAAATATGGTGTCAGGTTTCAGGACCAGAAATCTTGTATGCTATCCATACTTCTTTTCTTTTTTACGTTCTGTTCATAAACTTCAACCACTAAGCTTAAAATGAGAAATAACTATTTGCTAACCATGGAGCAACAGAGTTTGGGTTTTCTTTTTTTTTTTTTTTTTATAAATTTTATTGTTATATTCCCCATACAATTGCAGCCCCCCATTCTGACCCCAATCCCTCCCCTCCCGCCCCCGCCCCCCTAAAAGTGTCTCTGGTTCATAGTTTTTTGTTGATTTTGATTTTCACTTTCTTATAGTTATTCATTTTCCTGGTCCCTTATTTAAGTTTTCTAGATTCCTGCTATGAGTGAGACCATCCGGTATTTTTCTTTTTCTTTTTGGCTTATTTCGCTGAGCATGATCCCTTCCAGCGCCATCCATGTTGCAGCAAATTGCATGTGTTTATCTTTTTTGAATGCTGAGTAATATTCCATGGTATATATGTACCACATCTTCTTGATCCAGTCATCTATTTTTGGGCATTTGGGTTGTTTCCAAAGCTTAGCTATTGTAAACAGTGCTGCTATAAACATAGGGGTGCAGGTGTTCTTTGGAATTGATGTTTCTGTGTCCTTTGGGTAAATACCTAGGAGTGGAATTGCTGGGTCATATGGAAGCTCTATGTTTAGTAGGTCCAGAAATCTCCACACAGCTTTCCACAGTGGTTGGACCAGTTTGCACTCCCACCAACAGTGCAGAAGAGTTCCTTTTTCTCCACACCCTCGCCAACATTTGTTATTGCTAGTTTTTTTAATATGTGCCATTCTCACTGGTGTAAGATGGTATCTCATGGTAGTTTTGATTTGCATTTCCCTGATGACAAGTGATGTTGAACATTTTTTCATATGCCTGTTGGCCATTTGCATTTCCTCTTCAGAGAAGTTTCTTTTAAGCTCTTCTGCCCATTTTTTGACTGGATTATTTTCTTTGTTGTTGTTGAGACTCATCAGCTCTTTGCAGATTTTTGTGGGTTTTCTTTTTTTTCTCAAGTTTTATTAATTTGTCAATAGTTTAGGTAACTTCATAATTTTGGGGGTACTCTACATGCCATGATTGTCCAAATGCTTCCTCAGACTCTACCAGATATCCCTTGCTATCATGCAAATATCCTTTCCCTTTTCCCTCCTTTCTCCCTGTCCTTTCCCTTGGTAATCAGTTATATTTTTCACATAGTTTAAGAATTTTTTTGCTGTGCTTTTTCCATTTTGTTTCCTTTGGTTGTTTCTATTCTGCAAATGAGTGAAACATTTTGTGACTGTCCTTCCTTTGTGAGTTATTCCATTTAGCATCATCACCTCAAGAGCCATTTTTGTCCCAAAGGCACTGTTTCATCTTTTTAAATAGTTGAGTATTGTTCCATTGCGTATATATATTCCATGATTTCTTTATCCCATGTCTGTCCCTGGGCACACAGCTTGGCTCCATGACATGACTGTTGTGAATACTGTTGTTATGAACAAAGTGCATAAATCTTTTTTATTAGTGTTTTCATATTCTTTGGGTAAATACCTAGCGGTGGTATAAGCAACAGAATTTTGACAAATGGTTTTTTTGAGTCTTTCTACCCTAAGACCTTTTAAATTGGAGACTTTCCATATTTAAATGTTATTTTCACATATGTTTTTATATAATAATTTCATCTAAAATTCCATTGCCTTTAGGCGAATAATGGAACTCCTCACACGAAACTGGAATCTTTCAAAGAAACTCAGGATTCCTGCGATAAGTCGTCTTCAAAGGATACACAATGTTGACATTGTTCTTCAAATTCTTCAGTCACGAGGAATTCAGTTAAATGATGAGCATGGTAAAAATCAAGTAGAGATAAAATATTTTTTTCTCACTGAAAATTAATATGTACATATATTGTGATAATGGATTGTCTTTTTATTTGTAGGAAATACAATCCTATCTAAGGATATTGTGGATAGACACAGAGAAAAAACTCTTGCATTGCTTTGGAAAATAGCATTTGCTTTTCAGGTATTATGCATTTGGTACATTTTGAAAATTTTATAAATTTTTAATATTAATTTATGAAAGCATTTGCATCAAAGAAAGACTGACAATTACAACTATTACTGGCTAGAGTTTATTCTGTCCTAGGCACAGTGATAATTGCTTTATATGTTCCAACTTAATCTTCACAAAACCCCTATAATGTTGGTGTTAGCACTAATTTATAATGAGGACACTGATGCTAAAAAGTGGCATCACTGATAGGAAGCAGAACTGAAATTAAAACCCAGGTTTACATGACCCTAAATCCCATGTACAGTTGACCTTTGAACAATTTCAGTTAAGGGTGCTGACCCACTCCTCCTCCCCTTTTGATGTCTCTAAAACTTCTGTAGTCGTTGTATGCTATCTGAAGGGGGTTGGTTTCAGGACTCCTGAAGATACCAAAATTTGTGGATGCTCAAGTTTCCTATAGATGCCCCTTAGTAACCACAGGCTCTGCATGGTGGATTCAACCAACAGATATCAGAGGTTGGTTGAATCTGTGAAAGTGAAACATGCTAATGAAAAGTGCATGTAAGTGGACATGTGCAATTCCTGCCCACACTGTTTAAGGGTCAGCTGTGTTAAATCAAACAGCACATTCCCTCACTTTTATGTAGACTTTTATTGCCCTCAAAAAAAATTACAAGAGGGCCTCCCCTGGTGGCGCAGCGGTTGAGCGCTGGGTTGTGAAGCTGCCCTCAGCCTCTGCGGCGCCGGTTGTATCCCCGGACGCAGGGCGAGGGTCCCACATGGCGCGCAGACCTGTCCTGCCACACCTGCTGCTCCCCTCAGCAGTGTACTTGGTCAGTCTGCCTGTTCTGCTCCCCTACTCTGGCTCTGGTGAATTCTCTCACCCTCCCGCGCTTCTGACTGTACCCAGTGCTTGTATAAATAAATAAATAAATCTTAAAAACAAAAAATTACAAGACTGACTTCGGTTTAAAATAACATATGAAAACTGTAAAGATGTTTGCCTATTTTGTGTTTCAGGTGGATCTTTCCCTTAATTTAGATCAGTTAAAGGAAGAAATTGACTTTTTAAAACACACCCAGAGTATGAAGAAAGCAATTTCCGTACTGTCATGCGAGTCTGACACTGTTATTAATAAAAAAAAAGATGAAAGGAATAGTTGTTCCTTTGAACGATATAGTGATAACATCAAGCTGTTGATGGAATGGGTGAATGCTGTTTGTGCCTTCTATAATAAAAAGGTAACTTTTAATTTCATTTTGGTTTTGTTTTTGTTTTAGCTCAGTATCTTTAAATAAATTTTGGTTAAGGTCAATTAAATTTAATGCATAGATCTTTTTAGTTTA
Source organism: Talpa europaea (assembly GCF_964194135.1). Taxonomy (NCBI): domain Eukaryota; kingdom Metazoa; phylum Chordata; class Mammalia; order Eulipotyphla; family Talpidae; genus Talpa; species Talpa europaea. Next base: position 79,661,414 of record NC_140077.1, read on the forward strand.
TGTTCGTATCAGCAAACTTCTCCTCAAATGAGTGAGGGTGTTTATTGTATCATACACCATATTTAATTTGTCACCAATTTAAAGTACAAACTTATTTTAATATCACTAAAAAAGAAAAAAATGCCCTAAAGGGGAGTCTTAATAGGAGATACTTGCATGGAACTAGGGCACCAAAGGATCACATTCTTATTATAAAGGTAAATGCAAATATAGCTACCACATAGAAAGAGCCAATGAATAACCTTACCATGAAGTAGAGGGAGGAGAAAAAAGTCTAAGTTGAGTCTTTTGTAATCCTTTGGTAGAGTCATACTGTATTTCAGGGTGAAAAGTTGATACATGGAAAGTAAATTTTTCTTAACAGTTTTGAATACAGTATCTGGTAAGGAATATAAAACAAGAACAAAGATACAGAATACATGTAGCCAAATATGGTGAACTGCTATACCTTGAACAAGTACCTTTAGAAAAATTAAGTATATGGTTAATCTTCTGTGATTTATCTAAATAGTAGAGAGCTTCAGAAGGTCCTAAGGGAGAATCTGTTACATGCCTTTCTTTACTTTTAGTGTTGCTGGCAATCCTTGGCTTTTCTTGGCTTGTGAACACATTTCTCCCATCTTTGTCTTTGTTTTCACATGGCCTTGTCCCTGTGTATTTATCTCTGACTCCTTATAAGGATACCAGTAATACTGGATAAAGAGCCCTACTACAGTATATAACCTCATCTTAGCTAATTAAATCTGCAGTGATCCTATGTCCAAAAAGACCACACTTTGAGCTTCTGGGAAGAACATGAAATTTTAAAAAGAACACTATCCTACCCAGTACAATAATATCATTAGATTCTATTTTTGGAATAGTTAATATTTTATAATGGTGAACTTGGCTATGAATATGGTATTATAGTAGCTACTGTTAGCCATTAATGTGATGTTATTAACTATTAAAAGAAAATATGCACTATAAGACCATTAGTATCTATATTATAATCTAATGTATTAATTATTTTTCTGCTATTTCCAATCAGGTGGAGAATTTCACAGTGTCTTTCTCAGATGGTCGCGTGTTATGTTACCTGATCCACCACTATCATCCTTGCTACATGCCTTTTGAGGCTATATGTCAGCGTACCACTCAGACTGTGGAGTGTACACAAACTGGTTCAGTGGTGTTAAATTCATCTTCTGAATCTGATGACAGTCCTCTGGATATGTCTCATAATGCACTTGATTATGGTCAGTCCCTTTCGGTTGAGTAGATTTTCCATTCTTTTCTTTGCTTAATCTGACTTTTGATCAGGCCTTCTAATCTTTCTTTTTTCACTTACATAGTAGACAATGCATCAGAACTATACAAAGAACTCCTAGAAAATGAAAAGAAAAATTTTCAGTTGGTTAGGTCTGCAGTTAGAGATCTTGGTGGAATACCTGCTATGATTCATCACACAGATATGTCAAATACAATTCCAGACGAAAAAGTAAGTAAAAGGAGAATTCTTAATAACCCGTAATAATAAAAGTTACAGAAGATCATAGTATATTATATATTTTCTATTGATCTTCTGTTTTCAGCTTTTTCTATATTTTCTCTTAGGTCGTTATTACATATTTGTCATTTCTTTGTGCAAGACTTTTGGATCTTCGTAAAGAAACAAGAGCTGCTCGAATCATACAGACAACCTGGAGAAAATATAAACTAAAAACAGATCTAAAACGCCATCAGGTACTCCTAAAAATGAAAACATTATAATGTAAATAGTAATACATAAGATGGTCAACAGTTAATTGATTCTTGCTAATGGTTCTTACATTTTACTGTTATATCAGTTATTCAAGTAATTTTAGTAATTGTATATGTTTTGAATAAGTGATGGATATTTTTTCGCTTAACTTCAGATATTTCCTTAATTTGATGTATCTTCCAGCTGCTGTCTGCCCTTCATTTAGTCTGCTGTAGGGGAAGTGAAATGACTTAAATACTTTGCAAATTTGTAAAGAATAAACAAATTTGTAAAGAATAACTCAGCTCTTCACTCCTTTCTATTGGAATCTAACCTGTCTGCAAAATTTTTCTGAGAGGCTTTACTTCAACTAGTGCTGCTTGGGCCTTGGTGTCAAGTGCCTGTTTCTGCTGTCCTGTCAGCCTGCTCATTTGGTCTGCCTTGTAACTATCTTCCAGATTATCCTTTATTACTTTAAAAGTATTATTTGGAAAAAAAGAACAGGCAGATATGCTTAATAAAATTATCAGATATTTCAGAAATTTATTCTACAATATTGCTCCTGAGTTTTGAAACACAACACATTTATCATGAAGTTCTTAGAAAGTGGATATGTAAAGCTAAATTTTGACGACTCTTAAACATGCTGTGTATTGTCTCATATTATACCAGACTTGGAAATAATGCTAATTGAAATTATTTGCTCTTGCCTTCTCAAAATAATGGTAGTAAATTTAAGCAAATAAGCAGTAACTTAAAGTCATGGTAATTGGCTACTATATAGTCTCTGCCTGCTCAGGATCTGCATTCTTGTCCACATACTCCTTGTCGGATTAGGCTATACTCTGGCAATCTTCTAGGAGAATGGTTTTAGGAAAGCTTTCTGGGAAGACTTTCTTGACCAGTCTTCAAATTATTTCATTCATTTTTTTTTATATGGCAGTAAGATATTTAAAATCCCAAGAAATAGATATCTATCAGAATTTGGTTTTTGGTAATAAAATCAGCTTTATTTTCTACTCAGGCTTACATACTCAGATATTAACTGTAGAGATTTCTTATCTCTTTGCTCATGAGATTTGCTTTTCTTGATTTATCTGTTTGATCCACATAGCAGAAATTTACCTGTGTTTTAAAGACTGTTGCTTCTTGCCTTCCTCCAAATGGCCATCATCCTCTCTTGTACAATTACATTAAGTATCCAATTATGTGTTAATTTGTTACTTGGATCATTAAGCAGCAGATTGCCTGCATATTTTAATAGATATATCATAAGTAAGTAAGCATAGAAACTTTATCTTGAGATAGCTATTTTTCAGGTTTTATGCGTTGGTTTCATGTCTTTGTGATATATAGAAAATATTGAGGGTAGAATGACTTAAACCCTTGTAGTGACAAAGAAACACTGGCTAATGGTCAAATTACCTGACAAATGAAGTAGCATTGTCCAAAATTCTCCTGACTCGTTAACAACACTCAGTTCTTCTTGCCAACCAGTAGGCATGAACTCTAAAGCCAAGTGAAATCTTGCATTTGCTCCATATACAAAGCAAAATAAACTGGTAATGAGTTAGGTCAGCTACAGATAGGATTAAAAATGATGACACACAGTCTAATTTAAAGTCAAGTCAATGACTGAGGACCTGGGAATTTTTACCATCAGTTTATATAGCTTTTCAAATAATTGCTAGATTTTGTAATATATTTACCTTTTTGGATTTAATCTGCTTTCCATCTGTAGCATCTCTAATATCACATAAAATGCTCTGCCCTTCTGTCACTACCATGCTGGTAGCTTTCTAATGTGTTTTAAAATTGGAGTGGTGGTCTTTGAACTTAAATTTCTTTTTTTCTTTTTTTAAAGATTTATTTATGCATACAAGAACTGGGGTACAGGCCAGAGGTGTGGGTTTTGAGAGGGTTCACCAGAGACGGAGTAGGGAACAGAACAGGCAGAATGACTGAAATACACTGCTGAGGGGAACAGCGGGCAGGACAGGAGAGGTCTGTCTCTCCTGAAGGGATCGAGGCCAGCAGGGATCGAATCGGCACTGCAGAGGCTGTGGACAGCTTCATTGTGCTGTGCTCAACCACCTGTGCCACCAGGGAGGCCCAGAACTTGAATTTCTACAGCCACAAAGGCCATAGGCTTCAGTAAATCGATCTTAAGTGATTACGTTTTTAATTCATTTTTATTTTGTTTTGATTTTAGGAGAGAGATAAAGCTGCAAGAATTATACAATCAGCTATAGTAAATTTTCTAACTATACAGCGTTTGAAAAAAGAAGCTAATGCAGTGTTGACCATTCAGAAATATTGGCGAAGGCTCTTAGCACAGAGAAATTTATTAATGTTAAAAAAGAAAAAACTAGAAAAAGTTCAAAATAAATCAGCATCAGTTATTCAGGTATAGTATACTGGAATTTTTCAATTTAAATGTTTTAATGACATTTTTAAGAAAGAAAATATGATAAAGTTTTAAATGGTTACATTTTAGGTCTCTGTATTTTACCTACTACTTTAACAAATATTTAATACAACCCTATTACCTGTAAAACTCTATGCTGTGTTCAGTATAAGGTTCAAACAATTCAAAATGCCTATTTTTCCCCTGGCAATCAGGAAATAGAAAATTCCCATCACCCAGAAAAACTTCTGCATGCTATTTCTTTGTGGTCATTTCTGTCTCCATACCCAGCCCCAGAGAATTGCAGTTGTGTTCTTATTACCATAGTTTTGTCTTTTTGAGAATGTCACATAAAGGAACCATATAGTATGTAACCTTCTAAAACTGAGTTTATTCACTCAGGATTATGTCTTTGAGACTCTCCCGAATTGTTGAATATTTCAATGGTTTGTTCCTTTTTATTGCTGTGTAGTATTTCATTCCATAACTTACCACAATTTGTGGAAAGATATTTTCATTTTTTTTCCAGTTTAATTGATTTTATTTCATTGGGTAAATATCTAGGAGTGCAGTTGCTGGGTCATTTGGTAAATGTCAGGTTAACTTTATATAAGATGTTGCCACCGTTTTTCTAGGGTGGCATTCTGTACTCCCAGTCCCAATGTGTGAGAATTCTAATTGCTTTGCACCCTTACCAACACTCTGTTCTCAGTGTTTTCTAGTCATTCTGATAAAAGCATGTGTAGTGGCAGCTCATTTTGGTTTTAATTTGTATTTCCATGGTAGGTAATGCTATTGTAATGTTTTCAAGTACTTCATTGCCTTCCAAATATCTTTATAGGATTCAAGTGTGCTACTATTATGCAGTGAGACCCTGCTCCAAGTGTCTTTGTTGGTGAAGTGTGTATTGAAATGAGTTGTTTATCTAATTGAGTGTTGAGAGTTGTTTATATATTCTGGATACAAGTCCTTCATCAGTGATTTTCAACTCTTTACCCCAGTCTGATCTTGTATTTTTAATTTTCCTAACGTTTACAGAGAAAAAGTATTTAGTTGTGATGAATTCCAATTGTCATTTTTTCCTCTTATTGATTAAACTTTTAGTATCATACCTAAGTACTTAGAAGTTTTTCATTTTAAATTCAGACCTATAATGTACAGCCAGGTGTTACTTGAGGATGGGGATGCATTCTGAGAAATGCAACAATGAACAGTTTGTGCAAACATGGCAGAGCATAATTACACAAACCTAGATGACATAACCTGCTATATACCTAAACTGTATGTAATATGACCTTCTTGCATATGGTCTATCATTGACTAAAACATCATTTGTACATGACTGTACTTGGATTAATTTTTGTCTAAGTAGCAAGGGTACTCTTCTTTTGTTGAAATGTTTTTATACTTTTGTCATAAATCATTTGCCCATATTTGTGTCTACCTTCTTCTGAAGTCTAATCCATTAATGTAAGTGTACCTTTACCAATACCACAAATGCCTTCATTACCATAGTTTCATAGGAAGTCTTAAAAATGGCAAACCCATGGCCCAAATTTGGCTTACCTTCTGTTTTGGTCAATGTAAGTTTTTAGAACAAAACTATACCATGTCCTATTTTTTTTTTTTTTTAAGATTTATTTATTTATGCATACAAGACCTGGGGTACAGGCCAGAGGGGCTGGGGGTGAGAGGATTCACCAGAGACACAATAGGGAACAGAACAGGCAGATATACTGAAGTACACTGCTGAGGGGAGCAGCAGGCGAGTCAGGAGAGGTCTGCTTGGCCATGTGGGTTGCTCCCTGGCCACCTGGGGATCAAACTCATGCTGCCGAGGCTGTGGATTGCTTCATAGTGTGGTGTTTAACCCCTTGTGCCACCAGGGAGGCCCTCTTTTTCTTCTTTTTATTAAATTTGCCAATCATTTACATTTTTGTATAACTTGGGGGTTGCATATTTACTCCTGCATATGTACACATGTTTCGTTCAGCCTCCACCAGACTTCCCATGGCATCATGCAGGATCCCCATACCCATTTTTTTATGTATAGTTTGGGCTCCTATTACACTATGATGGCAGAATTGAGCCGCTAAAACAGAAATGTCTCACAAAGCTGAAGATAGTTTTTCTCTGGCCTTTTACAGAATACTATTGGTGATGCCTGATCTTGGTGAATGTTCTGTGTACTTAAAAGGAATGTGTATTCTGTTGTTGTTGGGTGGAGTGTTCTACAGATGTCAGCCAGATCCACTTGGTTGATGGTGTTTGGTTTTTTACATCCTTACTGATTTTCTATTATTCCTTTGAGAGAGAAGTGTTTTCCTTAATTTTGACTCTTTGTCCCTTCAGTTCTTTCATTTTTTTCATCAGGTATTTCAAACTCTGCTGTTAGGTGGTATACATTTGGGGTTATTAGGTCTTCTTGGTGAGTTAAGTCTTTTTTTATTGTGTAAATGTTCCCTTTAGACCTCATAATTTTCATTTCTCTTAAGCTGCCATGCTCACTGTTAATATAAGTACTCCAGCTTCCTCTTGATAATCATTTGCAGAAAATATTTTTTACTTTTTTCTTTAAATTACTTATGTTTTTATATGTGTTATGAAGTTTAAATTGTTTAATTTTTATGTTTTGAGAACCTTTTAATGGTGGTTTAGACCATTTATATCCATGTGTTTATTATGGGATATTTACCTAAATCTTTCTTTTATTTTGCTGCTAATGTGGGTGTTGTTATATCCTACAAATTTGCTATAATTAGTAGCTTCAGAATTTTTTTTATCGCATCTTTGGGATTTTCTGCATAGGTGATGATGTCAACTGTGAACAAACAAAGCTTTGCTTCTTTCTTGAATTGTATGACTTTTATATCTTTTTCATTTTGCTTAGCCAGGGCTTCTAGTAGATGATGACACCACCCACCACCTAGGCCCTTGCTCCCCATTTGTAGCCTCAGTTTGACAGTCAGTTAACTGGAGTTTGTTATTGGTTTGGTGTTGTCTGACTGTTTGTTTTGTTTCTGTCTATTTCACATATGAGTGAAACCATCCAGTGTTTCTCTTTCTCCTTCTGACTTATTTCACTTAGCATAATCCTCTCTAGTTCTATTCATGTTGTCACAAATGGCAAACGTTCATCCTTTTTATATAACTGAGTGGTATTCCATCATTCATGAATGTGTGTGTGTGTGTGTGTGTGTAACACATCTTCCTAATATACTCATCTGTCCTTGGGCATGTAGGTTACTTCCATAATGTGACTATTGTTAATTATCCTACAGTGAACATAGGTATACATATCCCTTCATATTATGTTTTTACATTCTTTGGGTAAGATACCTAGGAGAGGAATTGCTAGATTATATGTAGTTCTATATTAAATATTTTGAGAAACCTCTACTTATCTTACATTTTTATAGAGTTATAGTTTTCAAAGCCATTTGGCATAAATTAGCTTATCTGTAATTGGAGAAATGTTTGATTATTTATGCATTTCTTCGTAGTAAAAGAAAGTGTGTACAACATTTCTTTTCAGGCTGAAGGGTAAGAGCAAAACCACAATCAAACATAATAAAGGGATATGGCAGAATATATTGGGAGAAAAAAACTTAGGGGATCAATAAGGTATATGTTTTCCCTAACATTTCTCCTCCTTGAATAGGTGTAGTTGACCAAGCATAGGTATATGCATGCCAGAGTAAGGTGCCAACCAATGTAGTAACTTACTTAAATGTAAGGAAAATTTCTCCTCTCATCCTTTACCACCATTTTAGCAATATTTGGAGTATTTTTTTAAAGGATTTTTTTTTTTTTTAAGATTTATTTATTTATATAGGCACTGGGATACAGGCCAGAGGCTGGGGAGGGTGAGAGAATCCTACAGAGACAGAGCAGGGAGCAGAACAGGCAGAAGGACCAAAATACACTGCTGAGGGGAGCAGCGGGCAAGATAGGAGAGGTCTGTTGTGCCATGTGGGAATCTCCCTGGCCGGCCGGGAATCGAATTGGCGCTGTGGAGGCTGCGGGCAGCATCACAGTGCTGCACTCAACCGGCTGCGCCACAGGGGAGGCCCCTGGAGTGTTTTGAACAAAAGAATGGTCTTGCTACAAGAGGTTCTTTTAGATACCAGTGTCCAGAATCAGCTTGAGACTTTGTAACCTTTTCTGTGGAGCTGGAATATCACTGGATTAAGTTAGGGTATGTGGGAAAGGAAGCTACCATGCCTTTTCCAGAAGTGTATTTTTTACTATGTGTTTATTACTGCTATGTTTGGAGAAAGGATGCAATTTTAATTTGAATGACTCTAAAAGTTACCTTGTTCACTTTTTTCTCAAACTCCTCTGTTTATGTTGTCAGGCCCATAAGGTGATAGTATAGAATCCCTCAAATAGCTTCATTGTAAGATAGTTTAGCAATTTAGACATAGTGGGAAAATGTAAGATCCAGGGATAAATTCCTAGAAAATTACTTAGAATCAAGAGACAGTGTTGGAACTCAAAGCAGGCTGCCCCCAAATGTGCCAGAGTGGTGTATTTATTACTTTTAATTGAAATTACATGAGAAATAGTAGGTGCAACGTTGATACTGACTCTCCCTATTCTCCCTAAATGCAAGAATTTTCCTCTGAACCCCTCTTCCTCAGAAAGAGCAGGATATAAACTTTCTTTGTGGCAGCCACTGTCCTACACCAGGAGGAGAGAAGACTTCTTATCACCACAGTCAGGGTTTTCAGGACCTATTTATTTCTCCAATGTAAATAAGCTTACATAGCCCACTAAATTAATGGCCAGACCAAAAATTTCAGTATTTTATCTACAAAGTATATAAGTTTGTTGTTCTGCTCAGGGCCAGATGGCATATTCTTAATCGCATCACCAAGTACATGGGATTTAACCTGGTTTTTTTCTCTTATTAATCTGTCTTATGGCAATTTAATTATTAGACCACCAAAGAAAGACCAAGAGGGTAGAAGGAAATCCTCCCCTCTCTTTCAATAACAAAGAATCTTTGTAGATTTATTATTACTTGTTTGCTACTAATATGTTATTTGAATATAACACAGTATTATATTTCTTATACCTCTGGAATGCAAATGCAATATAAATATTAGAATTGAAAATTTCTGAATTGGTTTTAGCTATGTCAATGTACAAACCTAAACTACAAACAAATAGATGAGTATCTTTTTCAAAATATACTTTATGTGTTTACTTTTGAAAAAAATATAAAAATTCACTTACTTTTTAAGGAAAATATTAGAAAAATTAGTATTTTCAAGTATAAGTATAGAAACCCATGTCTGTTTTACTTTTTGTCCTTTTTCTTGCCTTTTCCAGAGGTGTTGGAGAAGATATTCCACTAGAAAAAAATTTCTGAAACTGAAATATTATTCAATCATCCTACAATCTAGGATAAGGATGTTAATTGCCGTTAATTCTTACAAACGATACCTGTGGGCTACTATTACAATTCAGAGGTATTGGCGTGCTTGTTTAAGAAGAAACCATGATCAACAGAGATATAAAATGATAAAATCATCATCCCTTATCATCCAGTATATGTTCAGAAGATGGAAGCAACGTAAAATGCACTTACAAATTAAAGCTACAATAATATTGCAAAGAGCTTTTAGAAAATGGCATGCCAGAAAACGTGCTAAAGAAGAAAAAGCTGCTATTGTCATACAGTCATGGTATAGAATGCACAAAGAATTGCAGAAATATGTTCATATTAGATCTTGTGTTGTTACTATTCAGACAAGATTCCAGTGCATTCAAGCCCAAAAATTATATGAAAAGAAAAAAGAATCTATTCTGACAATCCAGAAGTACTATAGAGCATATTTAGAAGGAAAGATTGAACGCACAAACTATTTGCAGAAACGGGCCGCAGCCATTCGACTACAGGGTGCTTTCAGGAGAATGAAAGCACAGAAGTTACACAGGCAAATTAGAGCTGCTTGTATTCTTCAGTCATATTGGAGAATGAGGCAAGACAGACTTCAATTTCTAAACCTTAGGAAAACAGTCATCAAATTGCAGGCACACATAAGAAAATATCAACAATTACAGAAATACAAGAAGATGAAGAATGCCGCCTTGGTAATTCAGATTCACTTCCGAGCTTATGTTTCAGCCAGAAATGTTCTATCATCTTACCAGAAAACACGTTCTGCTGTCATTGTTCTGCAGAGTGCATATCGAGGGATGCAAGCCAGGAACAAGTTTAACTGCACTCTCACCTCAATTATAAAGTTACAATCCATTGTCAGGATGAAAGGAACTCGTAAAAGATACTTACGTTTAAGAGCAGCTGCTCTGTTCATCCAGCACTGGTATCGGTCACTAAAATTGGCAGCACAAATGAGAAAAGAATACATGGAGGTGCAGGCATCTTGTGTTAAACTGCAAGCTTTTGTTAGAGGATACCTGGTTCGAAAGCAGATGAGATTGCAAAGAAAAGCTGCTATTTCACTACAGTCTTATTTCAGAATGAGAAAGGTGCGACAGTGTTACCTGAAAATTTATAAAGCAACTGTTGTCATTCAGATTTACTATCGTGCATACAAATCACAGGTGAATCAGAGGAAGAACTTCTTGCAGATCAAAAGAGCACTTACCTGCTTGCAAGCAGCTTACAGAGGCTATAGAGTGCGCCAGCTAATCAAACATCAATCTGTCGCTGCTCTCAAAATTCAAACTGCTTTCAGAGGCTATAGTACAAGGGTGAAATATCAATCTGTGCTTCAGTCTACTGTCAAAATTCAGAGATGGTATAGGGCATGCAGGACTGTTTATGAGATAAAAACACATTTTCTAAAGACAAGGACAGCTGTGATTTCTCTCCAGTCTGCTTATCGTGGTTGGAAAGTTCGCAAGCAGATCAGAAAGGAAAATGAAGCCGCAATGAAGATTCAGTCTACTTTTAGAATGATCCAGGCCCAGAAGCAGTTTAGAGTGATAAAAACTGCAGCATTAGTCATCCAGAGACATCTGAGAGCATGGACTGTAGGAAAGAAGCAACACATGGAGTATGTTGAACTCCGTTATGCGGCACTGATATTTCAGTCTACATGGAAAGGAAAAACAGCAAGGAGACACATTCAAAAACAACAGAAATGTGCTATCATTATACAGTCATACTATAGAATGCACGTGCAGCGAAGGAAGTGGGAAACCATGAAAAATGCTGCTCATCTCATTCAAATGTATTACAGAGCTTACAGCATTGGAAGGAAACAGCATCATTTGTATTTGAAAACCAAAGCAGCTATTGTAGTTTTACAGTCAGCTTACCGAAGTATGAGAGTGAGAAAAAGAATTAAGGAGTGGAACAAAGCAGCAGTCACTATACAGTCTAAATATAGAACTTACAAAAACCAAAGGCAATATGCAACCTATAAAGCTTCAGCTATTACCATTCAGAGGTGGTTTCGAGGTATTATAATTACAAACCATCAACGTAAGGAATACCTTGATTTAAAATGGGCAGCAATTAAAATCCAAGCTACTTATAGAGGAATTAGAGTAAGAAGATATATTCAGAGCATGCACATGGCAGCCGCTGTTATTCAAGCCACTTTTAAAATGCATCAGTCAAAAATAAGATACCATAAAATGAGGACAGCAGCTGTCGTGATTCAAGTAAGATATAGAGCCTACTATCAAGTTAGAACTCAGCGTGCAAAGTTCTTGACAATTTTGAAAGCTGTTATTACTATTCAGGCAAGTTTTAGAGGAATGAGAGTTAGACAGGCTGTGAGAAAGATTCAGGTGGCTGCAATACTCCTTCAGTCCTACTACAGAAGATACAGACAACAGACATATTTTAATAAGTTAAAGAAGGTGACAAAAGCAATGCAACAGAGGTACCGAGCAGTCAAGGAGAAAAACAAACAATTGCAGAGATACAGCAAATTAAGGCATTCTGTAATATGTATTCAAGCTGCTTTTAGGGGGATGAAAGCCAGAAGAGATTTAAAAGTTAGGCATTTAGCTGCAACTCTAATTCAGAGAAGATTTAGAACTCTGCTGACTAGAAGAAGATTCCTATCTCTCAGGAAAACTGCTGTTTGGGTTCAGAGAAAATACCGTGCAAGTGCTTGTGCAAAGTATCACTCTGAACAATTCCTACGATTACGTAAGGCAGTCATTCAAATCCAGTCATCATATAGAGGATGGATGGTAAGAAAAATGATGCAAGAGATGCACAGGGCAGCTGCTATCCTCCAGGCAACCTTCCGGATGTGTGTAGAACGTGCGAGGTACCAGACCTTGAAACACGCTTCGCTTGTAATCCAGCGGTGGTACCGTGCAAATAGGGCTGCAAAACTGCAGAGACAATGTTACCTCCAACAAAGACATTCTGTTTTGACTCTGCAGGCTGCATTTAGGGGCATGAGGACTAGAAGACATCTGAGAAGTATGCATTCCTCTGCAACCCTTATTCAGAGCAAGTTTAGATCTTCAATGATGAGAAAACGATTCATTTCCCTCAAAAATGCTGCTATTTTTGTTCAGAGGAAATATCGAGCCACTGTTTGTACTAAGCATCACTTGCACCAATTCTTGCAGTTACAAAAGGCAGTCATTACAATCCAGTCATCTTACCGGAGGCTAATGGTAAAGAGGAAGGTAGAGGAGATGCACAGGGCTGCAGCTGTCATCCAGGCTACTTTCAGAATGCACAGAGTGTACTTTACATTTCAGACTTGGAAATATGCCTCAGTTCTCATTCAGCAACATTATCGAAGATACAGAGCTGTAAAATTGCAAAGAGAAAATTTTATCAGGCAAAGGCAGTCTGCTGTGGTCATTCAGGCTGCATATAAAGGAATGAAAGTGAGACAGCTTATGAGGAAAAAGCAAAAAGCTGCTGTCATAATACAAAGCACATATAGAATGTATAGGCAGTATTATTTCTACCAAAAGGTTCAGTGGGCTGCAAAACTAGTACAAAAAGTATATAGAGCAAATAAAACACAGAAAGCTCTTCAACACTATGCACTCACAAAAGCAGCAGCTTGTATCCAGGACATGATCTTAAGGCAAGAGATTCAGGAACAGCATCAGGCTGCCCTCGTTGTCCAAAAGTATTTTAAAGCCTCAAAAATAAGGAAGCGTTATTTCCACTTTAGAAAAACAGTCATCTTTGTTCAACGAAGATACAGAGCACTAACTGCAAAGCGTACCCAAGCAGTTATTTGTATCCAGTCTTCTTATAGAGGCTACAGGGTCCGAAGGGACATCCAGCATATGCATCTGGCTGCCACACGAATTCAGTCCCTTTACAGAATGCACAGGGCAAATGCTGATTATCAAGCAAAGAAAGCTGCAGCTGTTGTTATACAGAATTATTATAGGTCATATGTAAGAATAAAATTGGAAAGAAAAACGGTTTTAGCAGTTCAGAAATCCCTACACACTATTCAGGGTGATTTTAGAGGCAAGAAAGTTAGATCAGAGTTGAAAAATGTGTCTAAGGGAAACCTGGCTGCTGCTTTTCCCCAAACCGTGGTCGACTGTCACAGAACTGAAACCCAATGTGACGTCATTCAGAGCTCAGCAGCTGGGACTCACAATTGTTATAACACCTCTGTGGGTGCTTGGTCACCAGAAGCAGAGTTTGATTTGCCAAGAAAGACTGTAGTAACAATTCAAAAAGCTTTTTGTAAAATGGTCACAAGAAAATTGGAAACACAAAAGCGTGCTGCCCTACAAATTCAGTCCTTCCTTCAGATGGCTGTGTGTCACCAACGATTTGTTCAGCAGAAAAGAGCTGCCCTCACTTTACAGCAGTATTTCAGGACATGGCAAGCCAGAAAACAGTTTCTAGCATACAGAAAAGCAGCAAAGATCTTACAAAACCACCACAGAGCCTTTCTGGCTACAAAACATCAAAGAGAAGTTTATTTGCAGATTAGGAGAAGCATAATCATTATTCAAGCTGTAATGAAAGGATTTATACAGAAACGGAAATTTCAAAAAATTAAAGATAGCACCATAAAAATCCAGGTATTTGTATATTTAAATATAAATCTTTTTTTCTTTGACCAGTATTTGTTAGAATTTATAAAATGAGCGTAAGCTAGTCATAAAGAGTAATACTTTGAGTTACATTACCATTTCCTTTGTTGTCTAAACAAACATTTTTGAGAGTGAGAAAAGAGAATGAATAATAATTCAGTCAACACAGCAAAGACTATGTTTGATGTATTTCAGTTGGTAATAGCACCCTTGGAAGACTTGGGAGAATATAGTTTGATTAACGGGAGTTCTTTATTGGGTAAAGTTATTTTTTTACATGGAAAATTTAGGCTAAGGCAAAGTATTACTTGGCATAAGATAGAACAAATAAGGTAACTTTATTCTAATCTGTTAATCAGAACTACTTAGTCTAGATAGGCATACTTACTTTATCAGAGTATTTAGTACATATAGTTCACAAAGCACTTTTATATTAGTTTCTTCTGTTCTCCAAATGTGTGAGGGATGTAGAATATTTTTCTTCTGAAATATAAATGAGAAAGATTAAATATAAATTGAGAAAGATTAAATAACTTGCTGATGTTGTGCAGAGTGAACAAGATCCAGGCATTAATTCTGAGTACTTCTGCTATTTCTATTCTAACTCTAATAATCTGAGCTTTGAGCCTACTTGTGGAAAGTTGGTGTCTTGCTATGTTGTGGGTAAACTACAAATAGGGCTTATTTTCAACAAATATTTAGTGCTGGCAATGTGCTAAATACATATGCAATTATAATAATAATAAAATACACCTACTTGCCATCCTCAAAGAAGATAAATTGGCAAGGAGTATATTATAAGAAATAAGTATTTGTTGCTGGAATGTGAAGAAGGGAAACCTAAGTAAGTCCAAGGAGTCTTCCCAGAGCAAAGTGGCTTTTTTTTTTTTTTTTTTTTTTGCCAAAGAGTATTTTTTTTTCTGTTTTTTTTTTTTCTATTTTTCTTATATCATTGTTCATTTTTAAACAATGTTTGCTTCCTTTCCCCAATCCCCCAGGTGTAGTCTCCATAGAATTTCCTTAGCAATTAAGTAGAAAGAATAAAGGAAAGGGTGAATTGGACATAGCCAAGTAAAATGTATCAAAGGAATATTCCCATTGCACTTTATTCAGACCGTTTTTGCATATTTGGTTTCCAAAGCAGTTTTGTATTTTATTATTGAACAGAGTTCCTTTTATATAATTAACTTATAAACTTATATTTTACACTTCTAATTTTTTTATACTGGTGGTCTCAAATGCCCAATGAAATCACTTAGAATCTTTAAAAGTACAGACACTTGGCTCCCACTCTGAATACCAATATGTTTTTATTCAGCTTTGTTTACATAAAAGCCATATATAATATACTCCAAGTATGTTAAAGACATCACATACATGTAATTCTTCCCTGCCAACCAAATGTAGACCCTAACCCACATAGAAAGAGTGGCTGCAGTATTTGTTTTTAGTGATTTGGAGTCACTTATTCTTGAGTTCAAATTTTAACTATGTTGCTACTGGCTATGTGGTAATAAGTCTCCTGTTTCTCAATATCAATTTCTATTTTATCAAATAAGACCTTAATAATCTCATGTGCGATGATTAAATAAAATACCTCTGCCTACTACTTGTGACCTCAAATCATTTAATTTTTCTAAACTTTGATTTCCTCTTCTCTGATTAAAGATGTCATTACCCACCTACCTATATTATTGCACCTAATACGTTACAGATGTCATTTAAACTTTTAGTCAGTTGCAGGTTGCCCATATTGGAAAATTTGATCATTCCTATGATAGATAGGCTCTCAGGTTTCCCCTACCAGCTAAACACAAATCACAAGAGTATGTGAGGGAGGGGAGGTGAGGAGTGGGAGGTGGTGGAAAGGATTCCATTCCTTCTCAGAAAGCTGAATAGTCATGTGATGGTGCTCGTTCTTTTCTTCCAATGGATTGAGATAGTGATGACAGTATGCATATCTGACTTTCCATATCTTCCAGTTTTTAAATATTTGTATGGTTATATAGCTTAGCTGGCAGCCAACCACAGGGATCTGTGTGATGAAGCACTTAGTAGGCATTCACTGTAGCACCACTGTTCTCACAGGAGTCATTGTATGTCAGGGAAGAATAATTCTACTAGAAGAGTCATGATATGACTATTTCCGCGGTTAATTTTTTTTAACCTTATGCAGTTTTTAATAGCAATTCTTCCAATTAAAGAAAAGTAGACATCTCATTCCATATTTATTTTATTTATGTTTTTAATAGGCTGCGTGGAGGAAATATAAAGCCAGGAAATATTTATGTAAAGTGAAAGCTGCCTGCAAGATTCAAGCCTGGTATAGGTGTTGGAAAGCACGTAAAGAATATCTAGCTGTTTTAAAAGCTGTTAAAATCTTTCAAGGTTGCTTCTATACCAAACAGAAGAGAGCTTGGTAATGCATTATAGCTGTGGGGGAGAAAATGAAGGGTGTGTGTGTGTGGGGGGGTGGTAGCCAAGTACATATATTAAATAATACTGCCTATTGATTTTTAAAAATTTACTGTGCTTAATTTGTATGGTTTGTTTTGTAGGATCTCCATTATTTTTTGAAATAGAGCCCTGATATTATGATTAAGTAAAAATATTTACTTAAACTTGATTAATTCTAGTTCTTAGGGATTAAGATAAGTATGGAAGGTGAGAAATAATGTACTCTCATAAAGTTTGTTTTCCTTATTGCATTGATCTATTTTGTTTATTGATTTGGCTGTCCGTTATTTTCATATTTTTCTTTCTTTTTTTTACTTTGTATGACCCCCATATTCTTCATCTTTTATGATGAAGACCTAGCTACTAGCTTGTGTTAATTGCATTTCCCTATTCCTAGTTCATTTTTTTTACATTCATTTTCAGACGCTGTTACCAGATTTGCTGTATTATTTGCTATTTCATAAGGTTTTTTTTTTTTTTTTTCTTCAGAACTGAGTTCCCAGAATTGAGTAGTTATGTATTAATGATGGCTTCAAGATTTTTTTAGTGGAGCACTCTAATATTAGAAGAATTCCTCATCAATTTCATGGGTAGAATCAAAACTTAACATCCAAAGATATACTTGCTACTATTTACTATTAAGGACCAGTATCTAATTTTTCTTCACCAAAATGCCAGATTGTTCTCATTAACACTTAACTCTTATTTGCTAAGAAATCTAGCAAAAAATTCTACCTTTTCTACTTAACCAAGAAGAGATCAAAGAGCCTGCCTGTCCATTCTCAATTTTTACCTATTTTTACTATGTTGACATCTCAGGTTTAATCTCTAGCCCCCACATTTTAAATTTTATCAATTTTGTTTCCAGAATACTTATTTTAGGTGATTTGATAATGCCTGTCTTTCCTTTCAAATGAATATCTTTCTCATTTGCTTTATGCTGCTCATAATTTTCCAATATCTCTTCCTAACCACCCCCTGTCTGTTTGCTCCAAGACTCAGATTTTATACTTTCCCATTCTACGTCCACCTCCCTTATCTGACTTTGGATGTGGATAATCATAATTTCTTTTTGTCCTGTTTCAAATTCTTTATCATTCTAGAACCTCCTATTTCTTGCCTGCTGGAATATTGCCAACTGCAAAACTTTCATGTCAGTTTGTGTGCATGTGTGAGTGCACTCTTGGGCAAGTGTAAAATTCTGATTAATAGAACTTAGATATAAATGATTCTTTTTCACTTCATTTTATTTTCTCATCGCCTTATTTTCTGTATCATTTAGCATTTAAGGGGGGGTGGCAGTAAATATTTATCAAATAGATTAATTTGAAATTACTTTCCAATAATTACCTTTTTAGGTTTTTGGAGTTGCGAGCATCAGCAATTGTCATTCAGAGAAAATGGAGAGCTACACTTTCTACAAGAATAGCTTGTGAGCACTTCTTAATGATAAAAGTAGGTGTAAAAATAAAGCTTGTTTGCAAAGAACTACTTCAGGAAACAGAAAACAAAAAGAATGTCTGAAAGACCTAATGATACATTTGATTTAAATATTTGTTGTAGTCCCTTAAAAATTATATTCACTCATAGAATTACTTCTTGTGAGCATTTTTGTGTATGACTCTATATTTATAAGCTTCTCAAACGCAAACTTGAAATGACTTAGAATAAATAATTTTGGGGGGCCTTCCCAGTGGCGCAACGGGTTGAGCAGAGCGCTGTGAGGCTGTCTGCAGCCTCTGCAGAGCGGGTTTGATTCCCAGCCAGCCGGGGAAATTCCCACACGGCGCAGCAGACCTCTCCTGTTGCACCCACTGCTCCCCACAGCAGTGCTCTCTGCCTCTTCTGCTCCCCACTCTGTCTCTGGTGAATCCTCTCACCCTCCCGCACCTCTGGCCTGTACCCCAGCTATTGTATAAATAAATTAAAAAATAATAATAATATTAATTTCTTGGGAGAAATAATAGATGTACATATTTTGTCTAGTATAAATCAAGCAGTTTATTTAGGCCACAATCAGTATCCTACTTAATATATTTAACACAATACTTTAGGAAATCTGTAGTACTTATGGTGTTTTAGTAAATAAATAAAAATATTGTGCATTTTGATGTTTAATATTTACTGTGGCAATATAACCACTATTATTATTACATCTGCTATTGTATATTTATGTATTCATTTGATCCTCACAATAACCCTATAAGGTACCTATTATTAGAATACCCATTGTATAGATGAGAACATTCATGTATAGAGAGATAAAGTGACTTTCCCAAGTTCATTCAGCTAGTAGGTCAGAAGTCTATGTTGTAAAACAAACCTAGTTCCCATTTCAATCCATATACTTTTTCTAATGTCTTCTCATTTGGTTGTCAGGATGATATATAATGGAAGAATCTTACAATATGCTGGTGGTACACTGTGGTTCTTAAAATAAAAATAGCTTCCTTCGTAACTGTTAATAACATTCTTTCTGCACTCTATAATGTGGCCTACATTTTTATAAAGTATTTTCATCTGGTAGTCATGTTTTTCCTTTCCCCCCTCACAGTGAAAACTGTCAAGAGGATGAGAGGAAAAGAGCTCCAGATACTTACTGACCCTGGCTTCAACCTTCATAAAATTTTTGTTTTCAGCTGAAAAGCTAGATGGGTTTATAAATTATGAACCATCACCTTTTCTTGTGTATGAAATAAGAATGCTTAAAATTAAAGCTGTAAAAAAGTGAATTAGCTATACTATCTTTTAAAGTTCATTATTTTTTTTTAATGATTTCTGTTACTGTTACTTGTAAATTTTTCCTTATAGAGACATCAAGCTGCTTCTTTGATCCAAGCAAATTTTAGAGCATACAAAGCACGGCAGGACTTTCTTCGGCAGAAGTCTGCTGCTCTGACCATACAAAGATTTATACGAGCCAGGGAGGTTGGGAAGCATGAAAAGATAAAATATGTTAAATTGAAAAAATGTACAGTTGTTCTCCAAGCACTGGTGCGTGGTTGGTTAGTAAGAAAAAGGGTAAGTATTTTTAAGTAAAGCATCTCAGTCTTATGAGCATTTTTGGAGTTAAACTGTGTTTAAGATATTTTGGTATTCAGAGAATAATTTCAGAACAAATACAACCACTAACTTGGATTGACTCAGCTTCTGCAGAACGGTAAAACAAGATCATTGGGTTGCCATAGTTTGTCCTATAAGACTATTTCCCACAGATGCTCCCAACCAAAAATGCAAAACAAAATTTGTCTTTGTAGTAGACAAAGAAGAAATTGTAGAAATCTTAAAGGATCTGAAAGAATTATGAGAGGAGGGCTCCATATTAATTGATGTTAAAGTAGCCTTTTGTTACCGCAAAGGGACTATTTTAGTGTTGTAACTACCATCCCCGTGTTAATTCCACATCTTGAGCAAGAGAATCCTTGTGAGGGAGCTTGTAAAGTTTGGGCATCCAATATATGAAGCGCTGGCAAAGACAAAATAATTAAATTCATAATTTAAAAGTAGAATTCTTTTGTGTTCTGTTCATTAAATTGAAAGTGGAAATCTAAAGGTAAAAGGCCTCTGAACAAAGCTTATGCTACAAGAGTTTTGTGCTGGATTTTTGCTAACTTATCTAGTACTTGGGGAAAACAATTCATATACTCCTTTTGAGTTTAATATTCATATACTTCTCATATACTTCTCTCATAATCACAAAGCAATTGTTATTGGGTAGTGTGTAGTTAAATATAAAGCTGTATTTCTTTAGCATAAACTGTCAAAATATAAATTTGCTTTCTATACCCTGAGTTATACATTACACTATTGCATATATTGTGTAGTGAAGAGTTATAATCAATTTGAGTTACACTGTAAGTAATTTTAGTAATTGGAAGTTAATCTGTTATTACTAGTTTATATGATTTGATTTTGAGGCCATGCATAAATAAATAAACATTGGTTTTCTTAGGATTTGATTATTAATATTTTTTTTCTCTTTTAGATTTCAGAACAGAGAGCCAAAATCAGGATTCTTCATTTCACAGCAGCAGCATTTTATCACCTGTCTGCTCTTAAAATTCAGAGAGCATATAAACTTCACCTGGCTATAAAGAATGCTAATAAACAGATTAATTCAGTCATCTGTATTCAGGTTAGCTTCTCATTTTCAGTAAAACTATATAACTTTTCTAAGACTTTTTAATTTTTTAATAAATAATTTCCAAATATCTTAAGCTGAGGTCACTTAATATTTTGCCTTTTGCCATATTGTTTTTAGGATGATTTGATAGGTTAAAAACAGGTGGATGTGGGCCTTCCTGGTGGCGCAGCGGTTGAGCGCTGGGTTGCAAAGTTGCCCGCGGCCTCTGCGGCGCCGGTTCAATCCCCGGCTGCTCCCCGGTCACCGGAGGAGGGTCCCACATGGGCGCAGACCTCTCCTGCTGCCCGCTGCTCCCCTCAGCAGTGTACTTCGGTCCTTCTGCCTGTTCTTCTACCCGCTCTGGCTCTGGTGAATTCTCTCACCCTCCTGCGCTTCTGACTGTACCCAGTGCTTGTACAAACAAACAAACAAACAAATAAATAAATACATGCCTCTTTTAAAAAAAAAAAAAAGGTGGATGTTTTGTGAACGGTGCACATAGCTCTGAATTATTAAATAAATTATTAAATTAAGATCTGAATTATTCTCTTAAGTACTTTACACAGCTACTAGCAAAGTCTAGGAATATAATGGCTATACTTGCTAGCACATGGTATTGGAAGACTTTCTGATGGTTGCCATTCTGGTGAATAGAAAATTATATCTCATTTTTGCTTTGGTTTGCTGAATTGCTAACAAATCTAAATATTTTTTCATATATATCAGTTAAGTTCTTTTTTGTATATTGGTTTGGTTTTTTTTCCCTTACACTTTCCCCATTTTACTTTGGGTATTGTTTTCCTTATGACTGAACAGGAATTTTTCATATTCTTAATAAGAATCCTGCTTGGATGCGTTAACATATATTTATATATAAAACACTAAGTGAAAATGTTGCAAAATTATATTTGAAAGAATTTATACATATTATAAAATGAAGGCAATATGAAATTCACACACACAAACATAGACACATCCAATTTGAATAGGAAGGATTTGCACCTAGTAAGGCAGAGAAGCAATGCTACTCAGGACGGTTGAAAGATATTTCAATAAAATGTTCTATTTCATTTATCCATGTTTGTGTGTGTGTAAAAATTTATTAAAGATCCTGAAGTAAAAAAGAAAAAAATCTTAACATGTTTTAAACAGAGATGGTTTCGAGCAAGATTAGAGAGAAAGAGATTTATTCAAAGATATCAACACATCATAAAAATTCGGCATGAAGTTCAAGAACGTCTGAACCAGCAAAATCGGGCTGCATCAGTTATACAGAAGGGAATACGCCATTTTCTCTTCCATAAAAAACAGGAGAAATTTAATAATGGAATTACTAAAATTCAGGTAACTGAAAATTTTATGAATTTAGGTCAAGATTTGGTTTGCAATTCTTTTGCATAATAGGTAATATTATGAAGACATATCACAACATTTTAAAAAGCTAACATAATTAGCCAAATAGAAGCACTCATAAATGTATACTACCATAATTTCATTGCTAAATCTTTATTTTCAAATTCCCAGGAGAGATGAAAAAGCATTTTAACGTTTTGAATAGATTTAGATGTTGTTTGTCAATGAATGATGTCTCAGTTTATATATAAGAATATTAGATGAAGTTCTTTTTTAGGAAGATTAGTTTTGCTTTTTATTAGAATCTGAACTGAGTTGATGTCACAGTTTCTAATCACAGCCTGTAAATTTATAGAAAATATTTACTTTGTGTAAACAGATTTACGCTCAAAATATCATGGGTTATAATCTTAAAACTACTGTGTTTTATCTCTTTAAGGCGTTATGGAGAGGATATTCCTGGAGAAAGAAAAATGATTGTACGAAAATTAAAGCCATACGACTAAGTCTTCAAGTTGTTAATAGGGAGATTCGAGAAGAAAACAAACTCTACAAAAGAACTGCACTTGCACTTCATTATCTCTTGACATATAAGCACATTTCTGCAATACTTGAGGCTTTAAAGCATCTAGGTTAGTAAATTTTAAAAATATCTTACATAAGATTAGAAATGCATTTTTATCTGTGTGTGCAAACAATAATATTATGATAGTACAGTATTATCTAAAACTTCATTTTATTGCTCAGAAATAACCTTGGTGTTTTGTTTTGTTTTTCCCCTTTCAGAGGTTGTTACTAGATTGTCTCCACTTTGTTGTGAGAATATGGCCCAGAGTGGAGCAATAGCTAAAATATTTGTTTTGATCCGAAGTTGTAATCGGAGTGTACCTTGCATGGAAGTCATCAGATATGCTGTACAAGTCTTGCTTAATGTTGCTAAGGTAGTTTTCCATTTTGATAATGTCATGTTCATTTAGTTAAGAACTGTGATCCAGAAACTTAAGTTTTTAATTGCTCCAAGTCAAAATCCATTTTTGGCTAAGTCTTAGAGAGGAATTGTTTACTTGACATAATTGTAGATAGAAATGCTAATTTTTTATATTATAATTTTATTTCTTCTGTCCTTATGATATTAATAACAGTGGTATATACCATTTATTATTTGTTTACTATGGGCTAGTGTTTTTCATGTATTATTTAATTTAATACTTACAGTATTATTTATTTCAATGTCATTTTTATTAATCCCATTTGATAGACAAGGAATAAAAATCATTACAGAAGTTAGGTTCCTTATCTAATAACTTGAGTGTGAGTCAAGTGATAGAGTTTAATTAGAATCCGTTTTTGTCTACTTCTAGAGCTGCTGCTCTTATCCACTATATTATATTGAAACAGTAACCCCTCTTATAATTATGTCTGGCACAGATAATATATTGCTATAACTTACCCTATAATAATCTATATATTAGAATTTAAGTATTTTGGCTTTGGACTACTAACAGATATCTGTACCAAACTATAATGCATGCAATCAAAGATATTGAGATAGCAGAAGTAGATTTATCTCTCCACCCATTGCCTCAATCTCAGCTTAGCACTTTACCCAGCATTTTCTTATAGAACACAGACTCTGATGCTCAACCTCTGGGTTTGAATCCCAGCTTTGCAGTGTACGGGTTACTTGGTCTGCCTGTGTTTCACCTTCTTCAATTGTAAAATGAATGCAGTAATAATACTACCCACCTCATAATGTTACTGTTAGGATTAAATGAGACAGTGTACATAAAATGCTTGACACTTAGAAGTGCCAGATTCAGTGTTAACTATTAATATTGCTTTGTTATTTTTATCTTCGAGTTATTATAATTATTACCAAGCAAACTTTTATATTAATCTAAGACACATTTAGATAACTGAGACAAGAAAATACATCCTAGGATATTGGTATCACATTTATTTTTGTTTTATTTAGAAGCAAAACTACCTTTCTCTCAAGAAGCATTGCTTTTATCATCTTACTCTATGATTATTCACAGATAAATATATTTTTTTATGAGAGTGTCTCACTAGTCTCTAAGTGTGTTTTTATTTGCTTTAAGATGTTCATTTTCAGAGATTTTATATTTGATTCATTTTTTTCTATGGAACTTCAGAAGTAGGTTGAAAATAAAGAAATAAAATACAGACCCACATATGAAATGAATCCAGAAATGGCAATATCAAACAGTCCTTTCATGAAGTCCTTTGCACTTGCTACAGATGGTCCAAAATTTTACTGAGCAATCTTTTGGTTTGGAGTGTTCCCGTGAATATGTTTAACTTATGATTTCATTTTGATCTCTTCAAGTATGAAAAAACTACTTCAGCAGTTTACGATGTAGAAAACTGTGTCGATACACTATTGGAGCTTTTGCAGAGATACCGTGAAAAACCGGGTGACAAAGTTGCAGATAAAGGGGGAAGCATTTTCACAAAAACTTGTTGTCTGTTAGCTGTTTTATTGAAGACAACAAATCGAGCCTCTGTAAGTATTAATCAGGTTACTTTTTCAAGGTTACTTTTCTAGGTTCTTAGGTCTTAGATTTTTATTCTTTGCCTTCAGTAACTATCACAACTAAAATAGGGGTTTGTATATGTTCAAACCTAATTTTTGCACTGATAATATGAGTTGTTTCTCAAGTATCAGGGGAATGGAATGCCAAAAATAGAATTTGTTTTACTTGAGGAAATAGCAAGTTATCCTAACAAGGTAGAACAAGGGTCATGTATGACTCCTCATCCTCCTATGGAAATCATAAAAACATTTTCAAGGTTTTCTGTGATGAGAAGTCTGAAGTATTCTTTCTAGGTGTTGCTCCCAATGTAGGGGTGACCATAGGTCATGATGCGATTGTTGTTTTAATCCCAAGTACAATGGAAGCCCTGGAAGAATTTTAAGGAAAGAAATGTTTCACTTACATGTGAGCATCACTTGTTGCTGATTGAAGAATAGATTTGGGAGAGCATGTGTGGGTGTAGGAACATTATGAAAGAAGGAGGCAAGTGATATAGGCAAGCGACTGCACTTGACCCAGGATTGTATCAGTGAGAGAGAGATGAGTAGACAACTTTGCAACTTTGAGGAGGTAAAATTCACAAGTTTGTTAACAGGCTATAATAGGTATATTGACTATAATAATGTTTGTCTTTTTTCAGTTTCAATTAAGTGTACATTTTCAAAATATTTGCCTTCTTTATAATTGTCTTACAGATTAGATTGTAATTGAAAACTAACTGCTGAACTTGAAGAACTTGGCTTTTGATTACTAAACAAGGTCATAATTTAATGCATAGCAGTTCTTTATTATGATTGACTTTGCTAGCATAGAAGGTTACAAATTCAGTTCTTCTTAGTTTTATTAAATGTGAATTTTCTTTTTTAGGATGTTCGAAGTAGGTCCAAAGTTGTTGACTGTATTTATAGTCTCTACAAACTTACAGCTCGTAAACATAAAATGAATACTGAAAGAATAATTAATAAACAAAGGAATTCTTCTATGAGCATTTCCTTTATTCCAGAAACACCTATAAGAACCAGGGTAGTTTCAAGGTAAGCAGTAAATGTACTCTTATCAATTTGTGTCAGTATTCATCCATCCATCCATCTGTTCATTTAGCAAACATTATTGAGTTTGCTAATCAGAATGCTCCTATGAATAAAAATAGATTGTTTAGTAAATCTAAATGAGACCATCTCAGAGAGGTAGAGAACTCTGATAGCTTTCGTTAAATGATATAAATTGAAACTATAATTTTGTAATAATTATAGTACTAATTTGTTATCCATTTGTAGTTCAAAATTTGTAATATTGGTAATTCAACTATAATTTTACATTTTGCTCAGGCAGTAGGGTTTTATTGATGAATTTATTTTCTGATTTTTCCTTTTTAACAAAAAGATTTAACTGATTTTGATGAACTGAAGTAGCTTGCAGTATTAATTTCCTCTCTTCATTTCTCCTAATCTCCTTCCTTTCTGTGATTTAGAAATTCTGTCTACCAGGTATAAATCTTTCAATGTTGACAAGGCACTGTTTTTTGACTTGGATTATATCCCATTTAATATTGTAATTATTCATAGTCATAAGTTGTAAAATAGCTGTGAATTGGTCTATGAATGCATATTTTACAAAGTAATAAAATAATCTATCTGCTTATAATTTATTAATTGGACCATTTCTACATAAAATTTTCATTTAAAGACACTGTAAAATTTAATGCTAATTATGTTATAAAAACTGCTATTGATATATTAATGGATTCTTCTTTTGATAGCGGTCAGGTTTCTTGAGGTAAATTTTAGCAGCAGTATAAGTTCATTCATCATATAGCTGTGCAATTCAATGATTTTGACAAATGTATATGATTATAAAACCATCACCACTATTTCTGTCATACCAAAATTCACTTTTACCCCTTTGGATATTCAAATACTCTCCCTCTTTACGTTGTCACATAAATGGAATCATATAGTAAGGGACTTTATGTGACTATATTCTTTTATTTAGCATAATGCTTGAGGTTTCTAGATGTGAATGCATGTGTTAGAACTTCATTTCCTTTTATCACAGAGTACTATTCCATTGCATTCCATCCACACTCACCAATTAATTGATATTTGGATTTTTAATATGAAAGAATAAGAAGATGGAAAGAGTAGGACTCCATCTGAGAAAGATATATGAATTCCCCTTTAATTAATACTATTTCTTAAATAAAGTATGAGATTTTAAATTCATTAGCTCAGAGTCAGATCAGGCAGGGTGTAGAGGGAACATATGAAAAAAAAATGGAAACGTACCAGGAAATTTAAAGTATTCATTTAGATTTGCAATTATTGGTATAAAATAAAATCAGCTTGATTCTGTAATTTTTATTTACAAATGTCCAGATACATAGGAGTGGTAAAAGAAAATATTTGGATTCAACTTGGAATCCAAATGGAATTTTCCAGATGAATTCAATAAGAAAGAGCTTTAATGGGATTTAATAAGGGGATTATATTGATGGAGCTAAACTAAACTAGGAAGGAATTGAGAAGAGCATATTGGTGGACGATGGGATTGTGTGTAAAGGTCTAATAAATTGGAGATCCCAGTGCGGCCAAAAAATTAGTGCAGTGTGTATATTAAATCAAGTGAGATGGATGAATCAGAAGCGGTGGTTAGAAAATGGAAGTCTCAGGTTATGTTGTCATTGGTGATGCCTTCTCTGTTGATGGCCAAGTCTATTATGTAGTCATTTAAAATAGGATTGGTTGTGATAGAACAGAAGGAAGATGAGGCAAAAACTGACCCATGAAGGTTGATTTTTTTTATTATTATTATTATTTATTTATTTATTTATACAAGCACTGGGTACAGTCAGAAGCACGAGAGGGTGAGAGAATTCACCAGAGCCACAGCGGGGAGCAGAACAGGCAGAAGGACCTAAGTACACTGCTGAGGGGAGCACTGGGCGCAGCAGGCAAAGTCTGCACGCCATGTGGGACCCTCACCGGTGGCCGGGGATCAAACCGGCGCTGTGGAGGCTGTGGGGGCTGCGGGCAGCTTTACAGCCCAGGGCTCAACTGCTGCGCCACCAGGGAGGCCCAGGTTGTTGATTTTTTAGCCACATGGATATTGAAGTTACTAAGAGTGGTGACTGGAATTAAAAGAAGATCAAAAGCTAAGTGTGCAGAGAACAAATCACTGAGAATTATTTTGACTGGTAGATGGTAGGTGAACAAAAAGCAGAGGTGAAGCTAAATAGCATAAACTTCAACGGAGCCAAGATTATTTTTCAGGAAAGATGGGATGAAATAGTCTGGAACTAGTAATGGGCAATAATGTGAAGCCCTTCCACCTCTTTGAGAATGTTGTAAGGGAAGTAATGGTTCCGGAATTGCCTAACATTTTACTTTAGTTAAAACAGGGGAGGTAACTCTGTGAAGAGAAGAGCTTTATTAATGTCAGATTTTTTCTTTTCACAGACTTAAACCAGATTGGGTTTTAAGAAGAGATAAAGTGGAAGAAATCACAAATCCTCTCCAAGCTATTCAAATGGTGATGGATACACTTGGCATTCCTTATTAATAAATATAACCATTTTCATTATGTACAGTAAAAAATGACATTTTCAAACTAATCATGAACATGTACAGTGTTTTTGACTTTCTGTAACTTCTAAAACCTGACTTTGTATTAAGATTTTAAATATTTATGTAATAAATGTACTTGTTTATGTTCTTCATTGCCTTTATTATTTAATAGCTTTATGCATATGAGTGGTACATTACATGATTTTAGCAGTTATTCATACCTATTATCTTAAAATATATTAGTATATATATTTTACATATATTAGTTAAAATATATTCGTTTATAATATATTAGTTTATACATAATCATATATCAAAAGGGAAAAGGAAAATTTACTACTCCAATTTAATAGATAAATTGAGGCATTGTTCTAAAATAAGTATCAGAAGTATTAAGATTCTGCCAACTCACATACTACTGAGGAGTGGTGAAACTATTCATTTACATCATACATGGTGTTTTAAACCATTGATAACTCAAGGACACAGAAACATCAATTCCAAAGAACACCTGCACCCCTATGTTTATAGCAACACTGTTTACAATAGCTAAGCTTTGGAAACAACCCAAATGCCCAAAAATAGATGACTGGATCAAGAAGATGTGGTACATATACACCATGGAATATTACTTAGCATTCAAAAAAGATAAACACATGCAATTTGCAGCAACATGGATGGCGCTGGAAGGGATCATGCTCAGCGAAATAAGCCAAAAAGAAAAAAAAAAAAAAAATACCGGATGGTCTCACTCATAGCGGGAATCTAGAGGGCTTGAATAAGGGACCAGGAAAATGAATAACTATAAGAAAGTGAAAATCAGAATCAACAAAAAACTATGACACAGAGACACTTTTGCGGGGGTGGGGAGCGGGAGGGGAGGGATTGGGATCAGAATGGGGGGGTTGCAATTGTATGGGGAATATAAAAATAAAATTTATTATTTAAAAAAAATAAAAAATAATAAAATATCACATATTTTCAAATAAAAAAAATAATAAAAAATACCCTTTGGAATATCAGCAGTATTCCTTTTGGAGAGCTGCAGAGTGAGTGACAAAACACTCCCTTACATGGAGACATAAAAAAAAATAAACCATTGATAACTCAATTAAAAAATAAATAAAATAAGTGAAAAAGAAAAGTGTCGTGAGGCTAAAAATAATCCCTCAAATGCCTATCCCCATTTATTTCCTTGACTGGCTGGGCCATCCAGATAGAGAGGCTACACTTACGGAAATGAAGTGCAAGCAACCTATGTGACAAGAGCTTGTAATTGAACCTTGTTTTCTAGTCAAATACCACAGACCTAAAATTGATGCAGCACTGAAGCAAGCATGCTATTTTCTATAGTTTTACGTCACTCTTATCAATACTGAGCGTGTGTGAATCTAGGTATTCAGAAGCTTAATTCCCATGGCTATTTGAAATCTGAAAGTCCCAAGGTCTGGGACTGTATATGGAAATTATATATCAATTTTAATTTTGAAAGATAGCACTAGTAGCTATAAATGGAGAAATCATTTAACTAATTTATTTGTTAGAATTTGGATTAAAGCTAGTTAGGCTAAAATTGCCTGAGATTTGTTTAAGATAGATATAAAGATAATATTGGCATTTTAAGAGTATATTGAAATTAACTGAAGTAACTTTGGCATCTCTTCACCTTGCATTTTTCTTCTGATAAACTGCTTTTGGACTTAGTACTCAGTATTTTCCAAACTCTGTTTTTTGTTGATTCCCAAATACTTTGGTTTTCTCTTTAACTGAATTTTAGTACAAAAGAGGCTAAGATATAATTAACCGGCTTTAAAAAAAATGTTATTGGTATTAGTTTCATCTAAAATGATTATAGTCAATTCATATTTGCATAAGAAATATTTATATAACATGTGCAAGAGGATGGCTTTCAGATGTTAAAATGTTTTCCATTATTGAATTTAAATCTAAAATACTTAAAATTTTACATAATATCCTAACTTTTTATAAAGAACTTTCTTCTACATTTATGTGATAAATCCATATCAGGATTTGAAGACTCCTCTAAGGAAAAAGTTTTGTGCATCTGTGTTTGTGTGTTAATATATATATGTTAAAGACTGTGAAACCTAACAGTGAATTAATTAAGCCTTTTACTTTAGTAGTAGCTATATTTTTTAGGTATTACATTATATAAAGGAAGGAATATAAATGTGTTGACAATCTAATTTTATTTTAGGTGAGTTTATTAATGGTGAAGCGAGTTTTAAATGAAAATATTTGCCTGAATTTCCTAAGTTAACCAAAATTTCCAATGGATGTTGTTATGACCATACAATATTATCTTTAATTTAATCTTAAATTTATAAATATATAATGTTGCATAGCTATGATTTTTACAAATACTAGTTTTACATCCATGAACATTTTTCTTTCTATTTCTCTAAATATACCTAGTATTACTTAGGTATTCATACCTCATCTACGCTTCATGTTTGAAAGTAAGAAATACACATTGTGTATTCTGTATTCCAAATTGTTAAATATTTCTCAGTACATGATATTTTTCCCCCCAGGTCATTATCTTTATAACTTCTAATTTTTTTTAGCAACAAAAGTCTAGTACATTCAAACATGTTTACTAAGGAAATACCATCTTTGGCTTATTTGTCGTTAATAGGTAAACTTGCTCATAGGTTTGCTTTTAATTTTTGTTTTGTTCAACCAGTTGTTGATCCTTGGCGTAAACAAAAAGTGATGATCTATAATTCTTTTTCAAGAAAGGAGAATCAAATGAAAGTACTTTGTTTCTAACTGGTTTATCACAGATAAAAAGAATCCAGAAAAAGATAATCAAAATTTATATTCAAGGACATATGTATTTGTGGGTGTGTGTAAAAATTTTAAGCCTATGTAAAAGATGAAGGAAATACTCCCAACATGTCAAGAACAATTATGGAAAACAATGTAAAGTAGTCTTTCTAAAACAGGAGTAAATTATGTGTCCCTTCTGATTAAAAACAAAAAAGTCATAGAAATTTATTTCAGAAACAAACCCTAGAGAGTATTCTATGAATAATGTCTCATTATAACTGCACATGTCTTTGGTATTTATAATAATGTTTTTTTAATTATGAAACAAAAATTTGGTTTGAACTTTGTCCTTGTTTTGCAAAGTAAAACAATGATTTGCCATCATTTGGTATAATAATGACAAAACATGACGTTTCATACCTGGAGATATTTCAAATAAATAGTATTGGTATTGGTATCCCCACCATCCTTCTCCATAGCTTTCCATCTTGAAAAACTGAAACTCTATACCTGTTAAACAGTAAGTCCCTATTACTCAGGTTCATATTTGCTCTAAAGTGCTAACATACTGAAGGGGTAATAGCAATCTGTTTCCCATCATAGCTAGGCAGCTTGCTTAATGAAAAGTTCATCTTAATTCAGTCTCTCTGTCAGCAAGCAGATGTTGCTTGTTTAGCAAACTCCATATCTTACAGGGCACACACTATTTCAGGTTACCTGAAAAAAGCCAAATAGTGATTCCAGCTAGGTACTGGTAACTTGAATCATTGAGGATATTGTATTACATTTTTCTCCAGTTTGTACAATTGGAAAGTTTGGGCAGAGCTCATAAATCAGCTTGAGTCCAATTTTCCTTCTCTTGGACAAAATAAGTCAGGTATTCTAGCAGTAACCATTAGTACCAAATCAGAGAAGTAGAACATGTGTGTCATTTTCGGAAACGATTATGGTATGGTATATTTGCATTTTACTTTTAGCCTTTTGTGTATTTGTGTAAAAAGGATTTCTTGTAGAATGCATATAATTGAATCTTTACTTTTGAATCCAATATGCCAATCTCTGCCTTTTACTTGAGATGTTTAGACTTTAAGTTAATGTGATTATTGATGTGGCTGAATTTAAACCATCTGTTTTATATTCATCACATCTGCTTCCTCCTCACTCCTTTTTTTCTGACCTTTTTTGGATACATTGAATAGGATATATATATATATATATATATATATATATTACATTATTTACTTTGTTGGCTATTACCTTTAATTTTTTGTTATATTATTCTCTTTGTTACTTTCAGGCTTCTGGTAAACGTCTATCACAATCCTTCTATAAGTAACATACCAATTCACATACAGTAAAAAGACCTTACAATATGCCACGTTTCTGCCTTCCCAGCCTTTGTGTTATTGTCAACATTTTACTTTTAGCATGTTATAAGCAATAAATTATTATCCTAATCATCATTTTTGCTTTAAACCTTCAGTTACCTCTTAAGGACACCCATATATATAATTAAGAAGTCTTCGTATTTGCTCACATAGGTGCTAATTGGTTGCTCCTCAGTCTTTCTATAGACCCAGATTTCTTCTGGTATTTTCCTTGTGCCCGATGAACTTCCCTTACAGTGAAGTGCAGGTCTGAATTCTCAGTATTTTGCTGTCGCATTATCTGCCTCCAAGAGAGGGAAATGTGTTGCTGACGGACAGTTTGCAGCATGTCAGTACATTTAAAAATAATATTTTAAAATTACGTTGTTTAGCTTTATCCTTAACTGGAATAAAAGAGGTTTATCCAGCCTTGCAATTTTTGAAACATTAACTATACTTCCTTGCTTTACTTGATTTGTAGACCTATATACTTACTATATTTACTGAAATTAATATCATTAAAATTAGAGATCTAATATGATATCTCTCTATATATATATATTTTACTTTTTAGGAAAGAGATCTGATTCCTTGTTCTAACACTTGTCAAATTTGTGATCCCACAAATTATTTCAACTTCAATACCCTAAACTTCAGTGTAAAATTGAACAATAAAAGGGATGACATACAGGTGCACACAATAATGTGGATGTATCCCAAAATATTCTGACAGAAAGAAGCCTTACAAAGAAGAATATTTGTATTTTTCCACTGGTATGAGATTGTTAAAGAAGCAAAGGATGTGACTGGTGGGACTAACTGGGAAGGTGCAAGAGGAAATATCTGGGACAATGGTAATTGGTAGAGATTTGAGATACACAGACTAAAGAATGCACACTTAAAAGTCGTGCATTTCTTTGTAAATTTCATTTTGAAAATAATTGTAAAAATAATTAAGCTTCGGTTACTGATATATTTACTTAAGTATTCAGAGAGGCATCCACAAACATTAACACTTACTTTGATATGCCTCAGAAAGAGTGGGTAAATATATGTTTTTAAAACAATAACATACTGATAATAAAGACCAGATGG
The DNA here is from genome assembly GCF_964194135.1 of Talpa europaea. Taxonomy (NCBI): domain Eukaryota; kingdom Metazoa; phylum Chordata; class Mammalia; order Eulipotyphla; family Talpidae; genus Talpa; species Talpa europaea. The sequence continues at coordinate 79,694,879 of NC_140077.1, forward strand.
ATGTTGTTTGAAAATTTTCAAATTGAAAAATTCCTTGAAGATAAGCAGAAGTCATAGTGTATATATTCCTAAACTGGAAGTGACACACTAGTTTATTAATCTCTAAACTGAGCGCAATCCTGGACTGTAAAATGGATACATAATGATGCCATATTAATAGAATGGAGCAATATACAGAGAGGAAATTCTGCTGCAGTCTAAAATATGCATCAATGTTCCAAACAAAATGTGAAGCAAAAGAAGTCAGACTAAAAATATACTCGGCAGTCTCCTGCTGTAGTATGAAACCAGTCCCAACTGTCCTGTGCTGTTAGAAGTGAAGGTAGTGTTAACCCTGAGGGTGGGTTTCAGTGGAAGGGGCATTCTGAGCACTGTTTCTTATTTTGGCTGCCAGCTTCATAGAATGTTAGGCTTGTGAGAGTCTACTGGGACATGTTATCTTTTAAAGGTACAAAATTGAAATGATAGCTCCCACATCATAGTATTATTTTGTAGTTTAAATTAAAAACCCATTCGAATAAGAACTCATGAAGGGGGTCATTTTAATCTTTATTTTTTTGTTGTTGTTGCTTTATACCCAAAACTAGAAAATGACCTAGTATAGAATGAACACTCAAAAAAGTTTTCATAAATGAATGACAATATAGCACAAAGCTTATTTTATCACTTGCCACAAAATACAACTCTCTAAATAGTAGACATAGCTACTAATATCCTATCATTACTCGAGACATTGAAGATCGTAGTTCTCTTTAATCCGTACAACATACACAGCACCATATGCATACATATTAAAATATATGTATATATGATATTGGTTTATGTCATTATATAGATTTCAGGTGTACAACATTATAATGTGACATCTGTATATGCTACATTGTAAACCCATCAAAATCTCCACCACCATACAGTTGACCCCCTTGATTCATTTTCCCCCATCTCCTTTCCTTCTGGTAACCACCATCCTGTTGTCAGAATCAAGAGGTTTGTTTTATTTCACATGGTCATATTTTAACAACAGTTATCCATTATCTCATGTTCCTAAGTTCATCTTTTCATTTGATCAATAGTGGTAAAGAAATCAATGGCCACAAGTGAACTTTACTCTGTGCACTTATAATTGAAAATTAGAGTTAAAATGTTACTCTTTTCATGTAGTTTGAGTTAATTATTATGCTTCTGCCCTTTTGGGTTATCAATTTCCTATTTACCTCTGGCATGATCAATATTGTAAGTTAACATAGTTTTGTTATGTTAGTACTATACAAAATATTTTGAATGAAATATACAGCTTGTGACAAAGAGACTTGGATGTTGTAAATAATTAACTTTTTCTTCAAGAGAAGTGTTGTGTAATTAATGAGGAACCCCTACTGCTTTAAAATTGTTAGTCTTTATTAAGCATGCCACTGAAGATGAGGTCAAAAGACTTGGCTTTTATCATCTTGTTAATCATATCAGGAGAACTCAATGCAGAAGGTAAAAATAATTCTTACTCTTATTTATTATCTAAAAAATATAAAAGAAATCTCTAAAATTAATTGAATTTGGATTTTTTTATAATAAATTTTATTGTTATATTCCCCATACAATTGCAGCCCCCCCATTCTGACCCCAATCCCTCCCCTCCCGCCCCCGCCCCCCTAAAAGTGTCTCTGGTTCATAGTTTTTTGTTGATTTTGATTTTCACTTTCTTATAGTTATTCATTTTCCTGGTCCCTTATTTAAGTTTTCTAGATTCCTGCTATGAGCGAGACCATCCGGTATTTTTCTTTTTCTTTTTGGCTTATTTCGCTGAGCATGATCCCTTCCAGCGCCATCCATGTTGCTGCAAATTGCATGTGTTTATCTTTTTTGAATGCTGAGTAATATTCCATGGTATATATGTACCACATCTTCTTGATCCAGTCATCTATTTTTGGGCATTTGGGTTGTTTCCAAAGCTTAGCTATTGTAAACAGTGCTGCTATAAACATAGGGGTGCAGGTGTTCTTTGGAATTGATGTTTCTGTGTCCTTTGGGTAAATACCTAGGAGTGGAATTGCTGGATCATATGGAAGCTCTATGTTTAGTAGGTCCAGAAATCTTCACACAGCTTTCCACAGTGGTTGGACCAGTTTGCACTCCCACCAACAGTGCAGAAGAGTTCCTTTTTCTCCACACCCTCGCCAACATTTGTTGTTGCTAGTTTTTTTAATATGTGCCATTCTCACTGGTGTAAGATGGTATCTCGTGGTAGTTTTGATTTGCATTTCCCTGATGACAAGTGATGTTGAACATTTTTTCATATGCCTGTTGGCCATTTGCATTTCCTCTTCAGAGAAGTTTCTTTTTAGCTCTTCTGCCCATTTTTTGACTGGATTATTTTCTGTGTTGTTGTTGAGTCCCATCAGCTCTTTGCAGATTTTTGTGATCAGTCCTTTATCATTAGTGTTGGGTGCAAAAATGTTCTCCCAGTTGGTGGGGTTTCTCTTTGTTTTTGTTATTGTCTCTTTTGCTGTGCAAAAGCTCTTTAATTTGATGTAGTCCCAGCTGTTTATCTTTGCCTTCACTATCACTGCTTTGGGTGATGTGTCTGTAAAGATGTCTTTGATGTGCAAATCACGTAGTGTTTCGCCTATATTGGATTTTTAATATACGCTCTCAGTTGGGAACATCAATATTACTAAAAAATATTTCTTATAAATATAATTTTAATACTTAGATATTTCCCTTTGGGCAAAACTAGCAAAGTATTCTTCTAGTAACATAAGACAATACACCCTTTGTATATCTGGATTTGGGGGGATAAAAGAACAGTATCTAAATACCTTAAGGGGTTTTCAGGTTAACAACATGGTCATTTAGAAGTTGTATGTTAACCTTAATTCTAATTGCACACTGGAAGCCACTCCTAGCACTACAAAGTTGTGCAATTTTAGTTCTGTTTACATAAAGTGAGAACTTAAAGTGGAAAATTTGAAAAATAAGAAGTAACTGTAAATCTTCAGCAAGATTGTCAACTGTCAAAAAAAATTTGATTTTTATCCTTATGCTTTATTCATTGATTGAAGTCATGAAGTTGTAATAAGTAAGAGGACTATATAATTGACTATGTAAATGAGGACACTTTGGGAGTGAAAGGAGGCTCTATTAATAAATATGTGGCCAACACATTTAAACCAGGACTGTCCAGACAAACCAAAACCTGCGGACTCTATAAAAAAATCTTCATAACCACACAGCCTCGAGTGTGAGTTACTGTGAACATGAGGCAGACAGTGGATGTGTATGGGAGGACAGTGATGAGCATTATTAGTTTATAGGGACAAGAAACCAGTCAGGTTATGAAATGTCCACAGACGTAGGAAACAAAGCAAAATTACTTGAAAAAAATAGACACCTTAGGGAATTTGTTTAAAGGAAACATCCTCCAGATTACAACTGACTTTTTTTTTTAAAGATTTATTTATTTATTTATACAAGTACTGGGTACAGTCAGAAGCATGGGAGGGTGAGAGAATTCATCAGAACCAGAGTGGAGAGCAGGGCAGGCCGACTGACGAAACACACTGCTGAGGGGAGCAGCAGGCATGGCAGGAGGGGTCTGCGCGCCATGTGGGACCCTTGCTGGCGGCCGGGGATTGAACCGGTGCTACAGAGGCTGCGGGCAGCTTCGCAGCCCAGTGCTCAACCGTTGCGCCACCGAGGAGGCCCTATAATTGACTTTTAGCTGAACAGTTTACTACAAATTTTCTACTGAAAAAGAAGATAAGCTATAATTAAAGTGATGAAAGTGAAGATACATGAATTCACTTTAATGCATCTAATTATAAATAAGGGAATATTTACATAGTTTTCTTTGGTTTTTTTTTCCTGTCTAAATAGGGGGAAACCACCTGATAATGTTATTATATGTCTCATGAAGACACTGAAATAATCAAGCTAATTTTCTAATTATATGGTTGTAAGCTTGGTCCACAAAAAAGCCAATTGCTTAAAGACAGAGGCTATGATCTCATGTACTTTTGCCCACCCCTACTGGGTGTCTTGGGGCAACAATGAAGTTAATTTTACTTGTCACTTCAGAGGATTGGCCTATGAAGGGTGCTACTTTTCCTTTATGTATATATTTACCCCTTTAGCCCTGATTCTGGATTTCATTCCCTAGAACCAAACTGGGACGTGCATTTGATGTATTATTAAATATTTAAATACTTCTGTTAATTATGTCTCGTTTGCATGTTTTTCATAGATGAAAGATGACCACAGATTTTACTGCATTATCGCTATTCAGCTCCATGTTGCTGAATCTAGTTTGTTGTTGTTTAAGGACTACATAGTGTTCATATGTTTTACTTATCCAGTCTTCTAATGATGGACACTTTGTTACCTCTAACTTCCTCCTGGACAGAAATAAGTGAAATAAATGCTGTCATATAATCATTTTATTTCTCTGTGACAATTTCTTAAATCTATATACACTCATATGTGTGATTACTGGACAATTTTTTCCTTGATTTTATAACTTATATAATCATTATTTCCTTTGCTTCATGTGTTTTTATCACTCATTGGTGGAAACTCTATGTGGGGTATAAAGTTCAGCATCTTGTTGATTTGGGACATTTCAAACTCCTTCCTCCAGAATAATAAGTGTGTGCATTGTCAGCAGTGCTTCTCACTGAGAGAAATCATTTATTTTGATGTTACCAACTTTTGTCTAGAAATTTTTTGGAGGAAGGCATTCCTGCCTCTTCTCATGAACTGCTTTCCTATTGCTTTATGGTATTTCTGGATCCTTGAATATGGTCTTTGTGGCTTCTCTGCACCCCTCTCTGCTGTTCACTGTAGTCCTCACATCTGAGCTTCCAGTAGCTTCTGAGCAGCTGCAGTTAGAAGCAGTGTTTTCTCCAATGTCTTGGAACAGGCACATCTCTTGCCTCAGATTCCTGCCATCCACACCCTCAATGCTTCCTCACCCTCTTCCCCTAATCTGTCACTCTGGGCAGCAGAGATGGAGTGCAGGGCCGCTGGTGGAGGTGATTGGAAGGTGCAAACTTCCCATTATAGGATAAATACATTAAAAGTATGTAATATAGAGCATAGTTACTATAGTTAATAATACTGTGTTTTTGAAAGTTGCAAAGAGTAGAACTTAAAAGTTCTCATCACAGCAAAAATTAGTAAGTATATGAGATGACTCATGTTAACTAGACATATTGGAGTGAACTTTTCACAATATACACAAACATCAAAACATGTTGTGCGCCTGAAACTAATGCAATGTTTATGTCAGTGATGTCCTAATAAGCATATTACATTACGCATATATAATATTCACTCACTTGTGTCTGGCTTGTTTTATCATGTAATATGTTTGTGAGATTCAGCATTTAGCATTTGTGCTGCAGTTTAGTATTCCATTTATGCATAGTCTCAAATGTATTCATCTTTTCCACCATTAATGGGCATTTGGATTGCTTCCATTTGGGACCTGAATGAAAGTGCTGCATTAATCATTTTTTCTTTACATGTTCCTGAGCACACAGATAGATATATGCTTTTCTGATATGCTGTGTGCATATTGTGTTCCAGTAGATTGTGCAAAACTATCTTGTCATGAGAGGTTGTAGCAATTCATACTCTTACTGGAGTCACGAGAGTTCTGATTTCTCCACAACTTCAACACTCATTATGACATCTGTCTTTTCATATTAGTCATTCTAGGGCATGTGTAGTTGTAGCCATGGTGGTTTAAATTTGCATTTCACTTTTGACTCACAAAGTTGAATACTTTTTACTATGTCTCTATCCATTTAAATATTCTGATTTGTAAAATTCTTGCTCAATTCTTTTATTTTTTTTAACTGACAAAGCAAAAACCATTTATTTCAAAATTTTGTAAGTTTGCATATCTTTAGAGAATTTCATCTATTTTAGAATACTCCTGTCCAATAGGGTGGCTACCAGCCACATATGACTATTGAACTGTGCCTGTGCCAAATTGGGATGTGTTATAGGAGCCAATAGACACTGGATTTCAGACTTCATAAGAAAAAAAAAAGTAAAATTTTAAAATATATATTATGTCAAGTAAAATCTATCATTAAAAATAAATTTCACACACCTGTTTATTGATGTGGCTACTAGAAATTTCACAATTACATATGTGACTTTGTATTATATCTCTATTAGAATGTGCTATTTATAAAAGGTAGGGAAAGAGCTCCTGATAAAATAGTGGCCTGCTTAGTTTTACATGATTTTGTCGGGGTTGCTAGTCTATTAATTCTGATTGAAAAAGATTGTCACAAAAGTATATTAAACATTTGGGTAATGAATAAATACTAGTTAAAGTGTCTGCAAACACTTTCAATTTAAAAATATATTGTTTGATCACAAATGTCAAAGTTTTAGATATGTTTTGTTTTCAACTTGATATTTACTTATTTCAGAGAAACCATGTGGTCTTCCTCACTTGGAAAATGGAAGTTTTGCCCAATATTACTATACTTTCAAAAATTATTACTTTCCAATGAGCATGGGTAAAAAAATATCATATTCCTGCTTGCCTGGTTATACAACCAAAACTGGTAAACAAGAGGAGAAAATCACATGTACGGCAGGAGGCTGGTCTCCAGAACCAAGTTGCTTCAGTAAGTTGCTGGGATGTGATGTCATTGTATGTTTATAAAGGTCCAATAAAAACTGACAAATGGTTAAACATTTTGATACATAAAAACAAAATTACTGGTGCACTGTCATTTTATTCCAGCAGGAATTAAATTCTGAAATTAAATGGTATTTCTCACTAAAATGTTTCTTTCCCAACTGGCTCTTAATGAAACCTTGTGAAGAAAATAAGGATAATAATTAAAATTATTAGATGTAAAGAAGAGGTACAATTGAGTTATTTTAAGTAGAGGAATTTATACAGATAATGTCGCACAGGAAGCTAGAAAAATGCTTGATCCTGGGCTCAGGAAGAACTATATTGTTGCTCTAGTGTTTTATCATTTGAAAGACTTCTTCCCATTGTATGCCAACTTCTTTTCTCATAACATCCTTTTGAAATTTTTTTTAAATTTTGTGTTGAACTTTGTGAAAAGGAAATCTGATTGGTTTATCTCTTTATTTCATGTCAGGCTATGCTAAAGTCAATCAATGGATTTATGTTGGGTCAGGTGATCTTACCTGAGTGGAGAATTTCCTGAGTTCTTGTTTGCAGAGCAAGGGGCTTTGGTCAATTTAGAAGAGAAAGTTGGGTCTATGGTCTATTCTTCCAGGACAGACTATAAATTTGAGCTTTGCACTTTAGTGTTAGCACAAGCTAATACTAACATTTATTTTAATAAATAAGTATCATTTATAATTAGAGCATAAAAATAAATTAAACATCTTAGCTTTACTAACTCTTTGAGATCAGAAGTAATGTAACCAGTGGCTGAAGCCAAAGACTGTTACAGGTGGCACTCCTGGAGGAGGCTGCTGGTGAGGTAAGAGAGTTGAAACAGGAGTCACAAGAAAAATGAGGGTCAGTGCCATAGAGTAATGGTTAAGATACAAGTCAGATTGTGCCTGTAAATCCTGCTTCACCAGTGCTGAGTGACTTTAACATTCTTAGCCAGTTTCTTATCTATAAAATGGCAATAATGTTTTTATGAGAAACAGCTTATAAAGTATCGTCACAGAGCAGGTATGAAACATATTTAAATTAATATCTTTGGGCAAGTCTAATAATGGGACTTGAATAATGGAGCTCTATACAATGCTAAGGTAAATTTATTGGCTGAAACATTACTGTTGCAAGTATTTAGAATAACTCTATACAGGTTTTGAGTAACATGTCTATACTCAGTTACAATCTATATGAACTGACTATCGAGACTTACTACAAAGCTAAATGGTCATTTGCTGAAAATAAAGGAATAAAATTTTCATATTAAGATTTCTGCAGAATTGTTTAAAGATCAACGAAGTAGATACACGCTTTTGCTACATGGTAAGTCTACTGTGTTATCAAACACAATATTTGAAAGTAAATCCAAATGGGATTCCTTCTATTGACCATGAATGACAATCAGCTGGTGGAAGAACTCTAGATATTTTTTCTAAAAGTAGAGGTGGTAAGAAAAATACCGGATGGTCTCACTCATAGCAGGAATTTAGAAAACCTAAATAAGAGACCAGGAAAAAGACTAATCAACACAAAGCAAAAATCAAAATCAACAAGCAACTATAAACCAGAGACACTGGGTGGGAAGGGGGTGAGGGGGAGGGGGGAAAGGAAGGACTAGAGTCAAAATAAGGGGGGAGGTGCAATTGTATGGGGAATATAACCAAAACGAAAATGCATATATTGTGCAAAGATGAAAAAAGATGTAAGAATTATATAAAATAAAATATTTAAATAAAAATTAATTAAATAAATCAACTGCATAGGCCAGTAAAAAATAAATAAATAAATAAAAGCAGAGGTGGTGAGGGTAAAATAATGATGAAAATAAAATTAGTAATACAAAGAATTTCATTGTCAAGTGATACCAGTTTTTAGAACAACTTCTTGCAGAACATGGAGGATATTTCCAAAATTGCATTAAATCAAAGAATTATGGAGTAAAAGTTTTTCTTTCAGCTTCCAAGGAGAATATTAATGTTTGCTTTAGTTTTACAATGTAGTAAGGACAAGTTTAATTTCATCAAGGTAAGCAAAGAAATATTTTTCTCCATAGAAAAATGCACTAAACCTGACTTGAGAAATGGTTACATTGCTGATCCAAAGTCATTGTACAAATTTCAAGAAAGTATGCGCTATGGCTGTACATCAGGGTACAAAACCACGGGAGGGCAGGATGAAGAAGTGGTTCAGTGTCTCCCTGATGGATGGTCTTCTCAACCCACCTGCAGAAAGGAGCATGGTATGTGTTTAAGACTCATTTCATAAAAATGAAGTTAAGTGTTTGCCAGGCTAGCGTATTTTTAGATTTATGGATATTTTTACTACTATAATTGATTTTTCATTATGTCTGCAAATGCAAGCAGTTTATAGATGTTTCCTGAATTCAAACATTCTTTTTTATATTATTTATTTGAGGGAACCTTGATTTCCATCACAGTATATGATTTAGAGGAATAGCCCTCCTCAGAGGTACTTCACGATACCCACCCACCCCAGAGCACTCTTATCCTCTTTATGGCATACCATTGGGCCTTTCCCCACTTTGTTCCCACCCTTTCCCCTCTAGTAACCTCAATTCTGCAGTCATTTCTAGAATTTTTTTTTTTTTGCTTTAATTCTGACAGTTCCTTTGTTTTGTTTCTTTATACTCCACTTATGAGTGAAATCACATGGTATTTGTCTTTCACTCTCTGGTTTATGTCACTTATCATAATGCCCTGGAATTCCATCTATCTTGTTGCAGATGGCAGGAGTCTTTCTGTTTGTTTGTTTTTAAAGTTGAATAGTATTCCATCTGTGTATGTACTATATCTTCTTAATCCAGTCATTTGTCCTTAGGCACTTAAGTTACTTTCATAACTTAGCTGTTATGTGTTCATTGTAACACTATTTATAATAGCTAAGTTATATAAGGTATATATATTTATATATACATCATATGTAATTATTACTGCCTATATAATATATATATTAGGCATATATGATATATTTATTTGGTATATATAAAATATATATATATATGACTCCCTTCACTTTAGTTTTTGTATTCTTTGAATAAATGTAGAATGTAGGTGTAGAATTACTGAACCACACATTTTTAATATTTTGAGAAAACTCCACATTGTTTTTCATAGAGACTAAACCAGTCTGCATTCCCACCAGCAGCATTTAGAGATTTCCTTTTTTTCCACACCCTCTCCAACATTAGTTAGTTCTTTTTTTTGTTTTTGTTTTTGTTTTTAATATGGGCCAATTCACTGGAGTGAGGTGGTGTCACATTGTGGTTTTGATTTGCACTTCCCTGATGATAAGTCATGTTGAACATTTTTTTCACTTACCTGTTGGCCATCTGTATGTATTCTTTGGAGAAGTGTCTATTTAGTTCTTTTGCCCACTGATTAATTGGGTTCTTTATCCTCCTTTTATCAAGTTTTATGAGGCTTTTTGTACATCTTGGAGACTAGTCCCTTGCTGCATATATGATGTACAGATATTTTCTCACAGTCAGTTGGATGTCTTTTGTTTTATTTATAGTTTCTTTTGCTATGCAGAAACTTTTTAGTTAATTCAAACATTCTAAACTCACACACTAACTCCAGCATTTTATAATAATGAAAAAAATTGGGGTAGAATAATACAAAAGAATCTTTTATATATATATATATTTATTTATACAAGCCCTGGGTACAGTCAGAAGCATGGGAGGGTGAGAGAATTCACCAGAGCCAAAGCAGGGAACAGAACAGGCAGACTGATGAAATACACTGCTGAGGGGAGCAGCGGGCATGACAGGAGAGGTCTGTCGCACCATGTGGGACCCTTGCTGGCGGCCCAGGATCAAATCGGTGCGGCAGAGGCTGTGGCCAGCTTCGCAGCCCAGAGCTCAACTGCTGTGCCACCAGGGGAGGCCCAATAAGAAAGAATCTTAATATACCTGTTTCTCTCAAAATAAATTTGCTATTTCCTTTACTGGCGAAGAAATTGGGATAATACACATTGTTTTATATTGTAAACCAATATCAAATACAGTAAAAATTAGCCAGTAATTTGAATATTTACATTCTAATGGTTGTACACTGTTAAAATCATATAAATTCACAGGTGACATATAATCCAAAAATTGTTATTGCATAAAACTTCAGTTTAATGGTGGTCTTTGGTCATGTACACTAGATTAGAATTTTAAGAATAAAAGACTTGTGGCATTAGGACACAAGATGTAAGAGAAAAGGGAATAGAGATGCAAAACTTGGTTCATATAATTTTAAGATTCAGGGAAAATAAATTTGAGATTTTTTTAAATCACAAAATAAATAACTATAATATTTTTTAGAAACATGTTTGGCCCCTGACTTACATCATGGAACTTACTCCACAACACAGAAAACATTTAAAGTGAAGGACAAATTACAGTATGAATGTGCTACTGGCTATTACACAGCTGGAGGGAAGAAGACAGAGGAGGTGGAATGTCACAAGCATGGATGGTCTCTCACACCGAAATGTACCAGTAGGTGCTCACTTGGAAGACAACCTTATCCCACTCAATAAACTTCTTTTCATATATAAACCCATAAAATTGTCATTCTAACTATGTTGCATTTTACATAGTTCTTTTTTGCCTCTGGTTCTAATTATGTAGGTAGCAGGCTTTCATCATTTAAAACTCTTGAAGAGCCAAATTCCTTTTAGTTCAGATATTGAAATAAGGCTAATGTTATTTAACTACTATACAAATTAACACTCTTTTCTTGTTCATAACAAAATATGACAAATCTATCATTTTATTGCTTATACAGTAAATAAGTAGTAGATGAATATTGTTCTAGTAGAAAGAATAACACCTCTTTGTTTTTTTCCAATTTTTAGAGTTAAGATGCTCTTCTTTAAGATTAATAGAAAATGGTTATTTTCATCCTCTTAAAGAAACGTATGAAGAAGGAGATGTAGTTCAATTTTTCTGTCATGAAAATTATTATCTAAGTGGATCAGATTTAATTCAGTGCTATAACTTTGGTTGGTATCCAAAATCTCCTGTATGTGAAGGTAATTTTTGAAATTTCTGATACATAAAAAGAGATATCATGTTTTAATCTCTATGAACTTTAAAAAAATGTCTGTGGTGATATCTAATTCTTGTCTTTAGTACTATCTTTTAAAATAACTATTTTCTTTTAAATCAGTGCTATTTTCAGTAATATATATTTTAAACTTATTTTTAAATTTCTTATCATGAATTTTAAAACTCATTATAATGAATAACTTTTTAATTGGAGATTAATAGATTCAGCTATCCCTACCTGCCAGCTTTGTTGAGGTGCTATCTTATTTGGCCATACATTTTCTTTTTTTTTTTTTAAGATTTATTTTATTTATACAAGAGCCAGGGTACAGGACAGATGCACGGGAGGGTGAGAGGATTCACCAGAGACAGAGCGGGGAACAGAACATGCAGAATGACGAAACACACTGCTGAGGGGAACAGCAGGCGAGACAAGAGAGGTCTGCTCACCTGACCATACATTTTCTAATGTGAGAACGTAGTCTCCAAAATTATGGGGTAGAGAGCAGAAAATGCAGCTCAATATGAATGAAAATGAATCAGAATGCAAAGCAAGTTTATCTAATTAGAGCTATCCTAAAATGCAATGGCTATTTATGGTCAAGTTTCTTCTTCTGCAGTTGGTAAGATTACCTCTTCGAAGACATCGGTTTAAGAGTCATTCAAACATACCACAATGTAATATGAAGGGGATCTTAGTGTAGCTATTAAACAGATGTTAAAAAATTAATTGGAGGGCCTCCCTGGTGGCGCAGCGTTGAGCGCTGGGTTGCGAAGCTGCCCGCAGCCTCTGCAGCGCTGCTTTGATCCCCGGCTGCTCCCCGGCCACCAGAGGAGGGTCCCATATAGCGCGCAGACCTCTCCTGCCGCCCGCTGCTCCCCTCAGCAGTGTACTTTGGTCCTTCTGCCTGCTCTGCTCCCCGCTCTGGCTCTGGTGAATTTTCTCACCCTCCCGCGCTTCTGACTGTACCCAGTGCTTGTATACATAAATAAATAAATAAATAAATAAATCTTTAAAAAAAATTAATTGGGGCCTCCCTGGTGACGCAAGGGGTTCAGCACTATGAAGCTATCACAGCTACTGCAGCACGAGTTTTTTCCCCAGGACAGAGAGGTGACCCACATGGTGCAGCAGACCTCTCCTGTCTTGCCCACTGCTTCCCTCAACAGTGTATTTCAGTCAGTGTCCCTGCTCTGTTCCCTACTTCATCTCTGGTGAACAGTCTCACCCCTGCATTTCTGGTCTGTACACCAGTATGCATAAATAAATAAATCTTTAAAAATGTTAATTGGTAACTATGTGACATAAATACATATATACTGTGATAAAATTAGGTGCAAAGTGTATGAACAAAGATTGATGTTCTAATTGGTATGGTGAGAGATAGCATTTACAGAGGTGATGGTTAATATGTGAACTGAGCCTGAAAAGAGAAATAGGAATTTGAAGATTGGAAGGGTTGGGAGTGGTAAAGGACTTGATAGCTTCTATTTTCTCTGTATGATAATTCATGTCGTTATTGATAGAAGGGAGAAGGACAGCAAGGTCCAACTTGAAAGAGAGTGGTGGAGATTTGAAATAGGTGCTAGGAGGAATAAGAACAGGAATTGGACCAAGAATATGAATGGGAGTGCCCAAAACTATCCCAATTCATTAAATGCACCAAACAATAACTTTATTTTTAAATTTTCTGTTGTGCTCGATAGTTTTGTTCTAACTGAAGAGAGGAAGATTGTTAGCTTAGAGTCTGTAGCATGTTATTTAAAAAAATCTATGGCAGACCAGCTTAACTCTATTTTGTTCCCATCCCCACTCAGATTAGTCAGAATGCCAGTGACTTGCTGTTTTCTCCAGTAAACAGTCACCAGGTGTAGGACAGGCAGTGTAGTAAGCTGAATAATGTTCCTCTCTGCCATCCCTTCCCCCTAGCAAAGATAGCCATATCCTTATCCTTGGAATGAGCCTATTTGGCAAAAGGGACTTTTCAGATGTGATTAACTGAAGGATTTTGGGGTGGAAATACTACCTGGGAAAATGCTGATGAATAATCACAAGTGTCCTTATAGAAGGGAGATTTGATGATAGAAGCAAGAGACTGGCGTAGTAGGAGAATGGGCCGTGTGCAAGGAATGCAGGCAGCTTCCGGAAGTTGGACAAGGCAGAGCAGCTGATTCTCTCATCAAGCTCCAGGACTGCAGCATCCCTGACAACTTGGCTTTAGCCCTGGTGAAACTATTCTGGACATTGGCTTCCAGAGATGCCAGAATAAATTTGTGCTGTTTTAAACCAATAAATTATGGTCATTTGTCATACCAGTAAAAGAAAGCTAACATAGTCAATGTTGTCCAATAGCTAAGAGCAGTAGATTTTAATTCAGATTGACATCCATTCAAGAGCAGATCCTGCACTTACTAATTTACTTCATATGTTTTAGTTCATTTATAATATGAGAGAAATGCATGATAGTCCCCACTTAATAGTTATTTTAGGAATAAAGGAGATATGTATGTAAAGTGTTTGCTGTTTCCGTTTTTTGTTGGAGCATAGCGATGTTACTAAATGTTTAGAGCTTAAAATGAGACATTTATACTATTTTACAGTTGGAACAGGAACTCCTGTTCCTGTGAGTCAGGATTCTGGAGCATAGCAGAAATGGGTCCTTTGTATTTGTGTCTATTAAAACTACAGTCTAGGTGTTGGCTGGGACTGCAGCCTCATCTGAAGCTCAACTGGGGACCAAATCTGCTTCCATACTCATTCTAGGCAGCATTCAGAGCTTTGCAGATTGATGAATGGAAGGGCCCCCTGCCCTTTGTCACATGGTTTTCCCCGTTTGGAAGCACACATGGAGAAGTTGTCTTCTTTTTAAAATCAGCAGTGAGAAAGAGTCACTCAGTAAGAATGGGGTTACAATAATTTGTTGCATAACCACAGACAGATAATCACATATATCTCATAATCTTTGCTGCATCTGATTGGTTAAATGCATATGGCAGTCCCTGCTCATGGAGATATTTACCACCTGAGACAGTGAATCTAAGTTGCAAGGGACCAAGGAGGTGACCCCACAGTCTGTCTGCCATACTTCTTGTGCCACTTGGCATGGTGAACATGCTAATTAAACCTTACTTTCCATTTTGGGGGTAATTTTATGACCAACTATGCTGGATTTCTCTTTTCATTAGGAAGAAGAAGTCGATGTCCTCCTCCCCCTCTGCCTCTAAACTCCAAGATTCAAGCGTATTCAACAACTTATCGTCATGGAGAAATAGTTCGTGTAGAATGTGAACTTAATTTTGAGATACAAGGATCAGAAGAAATACGTTGTGAGAATGGAAAATGGACAGAACCTCCCAAATGCGTTGGTTAGCAATGCCTCAATTAAGCTTTCCCTCAAATGAGATCTGCCGGTATTGATAACTACTCTCTTCTTTTTAAATTGTCCCTTTCCAGAAGAAACGGAGAAGATAGCTTGTGAAGAACCACCCTTCATTAGGAATGGGGCAGCAAACCTAAACTCTAAGATTTACTACAGTGGGGATAAAGTGACATATGGATGTGAACGTGGCTATTATCTCCGTGGATCAGAAGAAATCACTTGTAGACGTGGAAGATGGACACTTGCCCCTGAGTGTGTGGGTGTGTTGCTGCATTTGACATCAATGGCGTAGCCTGTTGTGTAAAAATTTCCTTTATCCTCATTTAATCCATAGAGTGGTGACTGTTTAGAAGATTTAGGAACACATCGACACTATACCTACTTTGTTATGTTTTCTGTCTTTGGAACCATCTATAGAATGTAAGCCAATAAAAATAATTAGGAAACAAAAAACCGAAGGGCACAATCAGGTTGTGCCACCCTGCCTGAGTACGGTCTTCTTGTCATCTTTCTCACTGCTGGATCAGATCCTGGAGAGCGCTCCATGAATGTGCTTACCTGGGATATTTGTTGTGTAACAAAAAAGCTATTAAGGTTGTTAAGAAATAGGCAGAGTAAGATAAAGACTTAAAAGACAGGAAAGCATGGAACATTAATCTAAAGATTGAGACCCAAGATGAAAGGGAATGAGAAGGAAAAGTGTAAAAGTGGATAGTGACAAAAGACAGTTTCAGGACTGACTAAAATCTTTATGCTAAAGAGCACTGTTTCTCTTTCTATCCATTTTAAGAACAACTACGTTCTAATTTGTTCACAATCAAGAAAAGTGTAAAATATAAAAATTTGCTCTTACAAAAATATTTGCTTTCCATTCTTTCCTAGTTTATTTTTTAAAAATATTCATTTGAATCATTTCTCTCATTTCTGGTGAATATAGGAATTATCTGAAATTGTACAGTACAAATATTGAGGTATTATAGTGTAGCGCGACAATATATGATTCTATTGTTATAAGTTCATGTAATTTTAAAATACCTTTTTTTCTATAGAAAACAATGAAAATTGTAATCCTCCACCTGCTGTAATAAATGGGGCTGTGGTTGATGGATTATTGCCAAGCTACATGTCAGGATCTTCAGTGGAATATAGATGCAACGAATATTACTTATTGAATGGAGCAAAAATTTCTCATTGTGAACAAGGAAAATGGTCATCCCCACCTATTTGTTTAGGTAAGATACTATAAAAGCCTTTTCCAGCTTTTTGAGATGTAACTGACATGTAACATTGCTTTAAGGTGTCCCATGTAATGATTTGATTCGTGCATATACAGCAAAATGATCAACAAGATCAAGTTAGGAAACACATACTCTGCCTCACGTACTTACTAACTTTTGTGCTGTTTTAATCAGGAGATTTAAAATCTACTCTTAGCAACTTTTAAGTAGAAAAATTAATATTGTTTATTGTATTCACCATGCTGTCCATATTAGGTCCTCAGGACTGATTCCTCTTTTTTTTTTTTTTTATAGAGGCATGGTTTTTTTTATTTATTTTATTTATTTATTTGTTTGTTTGTTTTTGTTTATACATGCACTGGGTACAGTCAGAAGTGCGGGAGGGTGAGAGAATTCACCAGAGCCAGAGCAGGAAGCAGAGCAGGCAGAAGGACCGAAGTACACTGCTGAGGGGAGCAGCGGGCGGCAGGAGAGGTCTGTGCACCATGTGGGACCCTCCCAGCGCTCAACTGCTGTGCCACCTGGGAGGCCCAGGACTGATTCCTCTTATACCGAAATACATTGAATTTCTTTTGCCATTGTGTTTGTATTTAATCTTAATTTTATTGTAATGTTTTATAGCATGGAAATGATGATTGTTTAAAAGATTTATTTTTTTATCTTATGTATGCAAGACCTGAGGTGTAGGCCAGAGGTGCAGGGGGTGCGGTGGGGGGGATGGAGATTGGTGAGAAGATTCACCAGAGACAGAGTAGGGAGCAGAACAGGCAGATTGACTGAAATACACTGTTGAGGGGAATAGCGGGGGAGACAGGAGAGGACTACTGCACCCTCTGGGTTATCACCCTGCCTCAGGGATTGAACTCATGCTGCAGTGGTTGCAAATAGTTTCACAGTGCTGAGATTTAACTCCTTGCACCACCAGGAAGGCCCCAGAAATGATGACTTTTAAATGTCTTTTTTCTCCTCAAGTGTTTCTCCTCATTTTTGTAAGCAGAAAACCCTTACTGTCTTAGAGTCAGGACTACATTGATTCTAAACACACCACTATTTTAAAAACTCTGATGACATGTGAATAACAAAACTTTACCATTTTAACCATTTTCAGTGTGCATTTCAGTGGTGGTAAGCATATTCACATTCTCATTCATAACTGATTAATTTTGGTGTTGTCGTTCTAAATAAAACTTCCCTTACTATCATCCTCAGTCTCTGTATTATTTGCAGAATGTCATTGGGAGAGAAGAATAATTAATTCTATTCTGTCATTAGCATGTTGTTGATCTCTTTCTTTAACACTGCTTCCTCATGTCATTATCACCTTTGAAAATCTTGTTGAGCAAATAAAAATATTCTTGTAGCTACTCAAAATATATTTTGGATTAAAGAATGATTGTAATAAACATTTAGTTTCAAGTGGAGAATTGCAGCAGCTGCCTAAATAACTGCCAAAAATAGATAAATTTGAAAAAAATAACATTCACCACAAACTTCAATTCTTTACTTCATTTTTAACTTTGCTAGCAAGAGTTCTATTTAAAAGTAATGCCACTGATCATTGTAGTTACAATGAACTTGTTACAGCATAACTTTCAGAGAGGCAATGATATGATGAACATCTTATAAATTAAGTCATTTAATTAAAATATTAGCCTTTTAAACTACAAAATCGGTCATTGTTATTTACCAAATAACATTAATAAGTGTATAGAAGCAACAGCTAGAAGAAAAGAGAAAATATCAGCTACCTTAAAAAAATGCCTTAAATAAAAGACTCAGATAATGGTTTCCTACCCCTTCATATACACACACACACACACACACTCACTACCAAAACATGCTATTGTGAAATCCTACCCCTTTTTTTCACTTAAACTATATTATGAACATTATTTGCTATTCTTCAACAATATATATTTTAATGATTATATACTGTTACATAGTGAAGTATTACATGGTTAAATTTATCACTTTTTATGGATGTTTAGTCTGCTTTCACAATTTTGTATTCCAAACAGTTCATTTAGTACCAATATTTGTACATTTAAAATAATTTTTTTTTAATGTTTAAAATCATTAATCTTTATTTCACTTTTTCCCCCAGATTGGCTGAATAGGAATTTATGGGTCAAATAGATCTGGAATTTTAATTATGTTTCTAAGTACCCATTTGTCCTCAGAGAGTTTATTCTGCTTTACATCACCATGTTCACTGAATTAAAGTAGTTTCCCTAAACTTGTCAATAAATATTTTAATATTCATATGTTATTAACAATTTCAATTATTTAACTTGTTTTAACTAATTACTAATCCATTGGGACGTTTTCCAGTTTTCTAATGGCTGCTTTTTTCAATGAACTGACTGGTTGCAATTCAGCCATTTTTCCATACTCAGAATAAGAGTTTTATCTATATTAATTATTTTATCCCTTTAACAATCATGTATATTACAACTATTTCTTATGTTTCTTTTACTTTTATTGATAGTGGTTTTTTTAAATAATAAATTTTATTTTTATATTCCCCATACAATTGCAACCCCCCCATTCTGACCCCAATCCCTCCCCTCCCCCCCCACAAAGTGTCTCTGGTTCATAGTTTTTGGTTGATTTTGATTTTCACTTTCTTATAGTTATTCATTTTCCTGGTCCCTTATTTAAGTTTTCTAGATTCCTGCTATGAGTGAGACCATCCGGTATTTTTCTTTTTCTTTTTGGCTTATTTCGCTGAGCATGATCCCTTCTAGCGCCATCCATGTTGCTGCAAATTGCATGTGTTTATCTTTTTTGAATGCTGAGTAATATTCCATGGTATATATGTACCACATCTTCTTGGTCCAGTCATCTATTTTTGGGCATTTGGGCTGTTTCCAAAGCTTAGCAGTTGTAAATAGTGCTGCTATAAACATAGGGGTTCAGGTGTTCTTTGGAATTGATGTTTCTGTGTTTTTAAGCCCATAAGTTGAAGTTTTACATCTGAAGCTCTTTCAACATCTCCTTAGTACTTTGTGTCTTATAGATCATTCTTAGACTACTGTTCCCATTCACATTCTGATAGATTTTCACATATTATTTTAATTGCTATCCTGTTTTTACAAATGTTTTTGATAATGTGATTGGTATTTTCACTGAGTAGAAGTACAGTCCTCTCTGAGGACAGAGACTGGATTTAAATTGTAATGGACGAGCTAGTAATGGGACAACCTCATAAAGAATACAGTTTGAAGAAATTGATCATTTTATATATGAACAACTGTCTCAAGACTAGATGAGGTGGTAATGAACCAACACAAATACTGACTGAAGACAATTCATTGTCATCAGAGTAGGAAGAGTTTTTCTTATTCACCTTTGCAACTGAAAGTACTCTCACTACAAATGGCAAAAACAGAGTGATGAGGAGCAGAATTTTCCAACTGTGAAATGTTCTTCCAGGCATTAGGAACCTTCTAATTTTCTTCTTCCTGGTCTTTCCTGCTTTCATTCTTCTACAGCCACTTACTCTTCTTATACCAAGTGTGCTATCACCTCAGCTCCCTCTGCCTGAAATGTCTTCTCTCAGATAACAACTTAGTTTAGTTCATGCCTTAACCTTCTTCTTCTTGTGCAAACATCACTTCTTATTTAGGCTTATCCCAGCCACCTTCTTTAAAGGAACGACCTCATTCACCCCAGTCGTTTTGATAGCCTCTCCTCTCCACTGCTCACTTTCCTAATTCATCCTGTATGGTTTAAAGATGATCTCAGATTATAAAATCCATGTATTTATTGCTTACTATGTATGTTTCTTCTGATTGGAAGCTAAACTCCATGAAGTCAGGATCTTCATTTTCTCTTTGGTGTGTAACAAGTGGTAGCTCTCCCACAAATAGTCACACACTAAATACATGTTCTATTTTAAGGTTTTTATTCTAGAGGAAGGAAATCATGATCAACTTCAGTAGTAAATAGCCCTAAGTGATGTTTTTAATGTTTCAAATTATTTGATTTTAGTTAATGAAATCAAGAAGATAGGGACCTTTGAGGATAAATATCAAATATTAATTTTGAGCCCTGTCATAATTTTTCCTTTAAATATTATCTTTCATATTTGTGAAATAAATGAAGAATTTCAAGGAGCATTTTGTTTTACAGAGCCATGTACTGTTAATGTGGATTACATGAGCAGAAATAACATAGAGATGAAATGGAAATATGAAGGAAAGATCTTACATGGAGATCTAATAGATTTTGTATGTAAACAAGGATATGACTTAGCTCCATCAACTTCACTGGCTGAATTGTCTGTACAGTGTAATAGAGGGGAAGTAAAATACCCTTTCTGTTTTAGAAAAGGTAAAGCAATAATGTTTTCTTACAGTTTCTTACTTGATCAATGTGGTCTCTATGTTTGAAAGTAATGATTCTAAACAATTCATCTCCATCTTTTAATGCAAACAATCAGAACTCATTTGATAAATTTCCGTTCAGTACCTAAACTTAAATAAGATGACTATGCTTTGTCTGTCAATTTTCATAAGTCCACGTTATGAAGGGAGAGATCAAATACTTTTATAAATATCACCAGACTCTCAGAAGATTGATAACCCTATTGCCATTAATCAGCAATCCTGAAAAGCATTGCTCTTTGGGGTTTATTAGAGAGCAGAGTCTCAGAAGAAGGCTTGAGGTAGATTGAGAAATATTGTTCCCTTCTTGTAGTATGAATACGTACAGAAAGCAAGGCTTCACGAGGGATGTCATATACTTTCACTTTCAACTAGATAGGAAAAATAAAATCATGACTTAATCTTTGGGTGGTTTATGTACTTACATATTATAATTTGAGATTATAATTTGCAATAATAAATTTTAGGGTCTGCAGTTACTGCAGAAATTTAAAAATATTTTACAGTCGTCTTAAAAATGCTTGTACATGAAATATTCTATTTCTGGAGCCATTGTACAAACACAGGATTTCTATTACAGCAGTTCATTGTATGCTTTCCAATTATTTTTGCAGAATCTAAAGGAATGTGTGCACCTCCTCCTCTTATTAGAAATGGAGTTATTATTAGTTCAACAGTAGGCTCCTATGAAAACGGTTCTTCAATAGAATACAGATGTTTTGATCACCATTTTCTACAAGGGTCTAGGGAGTCCTATTGTTTAGATGGATTGTGGACTACACCACCTTCATGTTTAGGTATGCACCACTAAATATGTTTATATTAAAATACAATTGTATTTTTCACTTTCTATCCTCATTGAGCTGATATGAGACTAAGGTAATACTTAATTAGCTATGTTTGTGTTATTAGTGTGCCTATTTATTCACTGCTTTGTATGGTTTCCTCTAGATCACAACTCACTATGGCCCAGTTTGCTCTAATAAATACTCACTAAGGGGCCTCCAATTACAGATGAAACTTTCTCTAAGTTTATTTTCATCAGGGTTCACCTGTCACCTTGCAGGGTTCTTCATTGGGAATGGGTTATAAACCAAGTTTCCTCCTTCTAACTGGTTTTGATATTACGGGGAGATCAAAGGGAAAGCCACGTGGAGTATAAAGTTCATTCTACACATCGATCTCCCTAGGATCTTGACACAGCAAGTCTTTGGCTAACTCAAGCTTCCATGTTCTATCCTCAACCCATGAGATTTTCTAAAAATCTGCTTATTACTGACCATTTTCTACCAGACTTTCAACATGTCACCCAAGAGGAAAATGGCACAGAAATGTTATTAAGTTCATCTGAAGGAGCTTTTACCAGAACTTTGGATCTTAAGTTACAACTGTTTTTGGTATTTTTCCAATTGCTTGAAATAATTGTTTTTTGGCCTATTTTCATATTTTCTAGTTCTCAGTAAAAGTATTAATCTGATATGATTAGTTTGTCATAGTCAAGAGCAGAAGGTCATGGGTTAATTTCATTTATGTACTTTCATGAATCAATTTTTTAACTTTCTTTAAATAAAAATTCATGTTTTGTAGAACAATGAGATTCTAAATCATACTACTCATTAGGAAAACTATTTTGCAGTGACTAGGAAAATCCTATTAGACTCTTTCTACTAAAACCTGTCCATTTCTATTCTAGTAATTCAAATCTATAACATCTAACATAACATCTGATCCATTAGGCATTCAATAAATAGTTGAACAGAACTGAATGAATAAGTGTGTTAATGTATTCTAGTTATATGATTCTTATTTCTATTAGCAAGTCTGGATCATGTAACTTATTTTAGAATACACTTCTTGGTCTGGGCCATCCAGAAGGTAAATAAGAACACAAACAACCCCATTTTCTGAAATAAGTTGACATTTTGAAAACATCATTGTTTTCTTCATGGAAGAAAGTCAAAGACGTTTGTTGGGTAACCTAAACTTAAGTTTTTATTTTGTTTGTTTTGTTTTGTTTTATTTTAATATATAACGGTACGGTTACAAATAATACATTCAATGCCTAGGATTTAAAATATCTGAATCAAATATTGATATTCCTTAATAACTGTAAATTTAAAGGAAGAGCATCGTTAAACTCTTTGAATACCATCAGGTCATAAAATTGGACTCAGTTTTAAGAATAGATTTTTCCTCCAGTTCCATAAATTATTAGTCATCAAACTATCAATCTAGTTTGTCTCATGGGCATTTTACTTGAAACTTTGGAGGAAGGAAAAAGGAAAAGAATGTTATTTCAATGATTGTTAGCTACACTCAATGCTCTAAAATAGAACCTTGTTTGTTTGCTACTAATGCCTGGGAATCCTGAGTAGGAAGTACAGCACTTGATGTTAGTGTTACGATGTGTCAAGAAAATATTCTTTTTTCTTTCAGAGCCTTGCACATTATCTTTTGATGAAATGGAAAAGAATAATTTACTCTTGAAATGGAATTTTGACAATAGACCATATATCTTCCATGGCGAGTATATTGAGTTTCGCTGTAGGAGAGATTCTTATATAGCTCAGACATCTACTATCGGATCTGAACTTAGAGTGCAATGTGACAGAGGGCAGTTAAAATACCCAAGATGTATTCAAAGACAAAGGTAAAAAGAGGCTTGTTGCGACAATTATTATTTTGGTCAGATTCTTATTCAAAGGATTTATTATATTTTAAATTCCAGAAACCTTAGGTGTTACAACTCCTACTTTATAGGTCATTATAAAGGAAAGGGTTAATTTTCTTTAGTGTTTTTTAAAACAGGCAAGTGCCTAGAAGTATGAATTCAACAAGCTTTCTGAGTTGTCCAAAGTCTAAGCATTACTTGCTATTTGATATTTGTGACATTTTGATAATGAATGAAATAAGAAAATTTATGAGGTTTTGAAATGACTTACTGAAGTGTTTCCTTTTCTTCGGATTGAAAATTAAATTCTCCTTGATAAACTGAAATAACCCTAATATTTTTTAGAAATATATTAAACTAATATAATGAAACAATGTAAATAATTTCATAGGATTGGAACTTTGAAACTTTTAAAAACAGACTATAAAAAGAAAATTATAATTTATGTATGTTCAATTAAGAATATTTAAAATACATATGCAAATACATGTATCATTTCGACTTTGTAAATGGTGAACTATATGAACTGCTTAAGGATAGATCTTTAGAAACTTGGAACACTCCAGAAAAAGTCATTAATAAGATGCACATTGCTGGGAAACTGTTTTATTATTCATTGTGATAAAATAGGTAGAAAAATGTTATTTAAAGATTTCAGTGCATTTTGGATTTCTCTTTTCAAAGAGGAAAAGAAGGAACTATTAATACAAAGTATAAAAGATAGTGTTAGTATAATAAATGACATTGAATTTTTAAGAAGGAATTGGTTTTGTTTTGCCAAATATGGCTATTTGTTTAAACAATGACTAATTATATGAGATGCCAAAATACTAATATTGTAATAAACGCTTGAGTAGAAATGATGCTTATTTCACTTCTCTCCCTCTCTCGTCGTTTCCCATCAAGGATGCTGTCTTTTCAGGAACCAGTAAGGCCATGAAATGAATAACAGAAAGAAGAATAGTATTTCAGTAAATCATGAAATCCTTTATAAAATCTAATTTTAGAAGAAAAATAGTAAGGTAAAAACCTATAACTTTGCTGGAAGATTTCAGTCTAATTGTTTATGTTGAACATTTTTCTTTATTTTAAAATAAAAGCCAGAATATGTATTTCATTTCTAGTTTCAGTGATTTGACATGTAACTTACTGTATGTTCTCCACCAGCAATAAAATTAATCTATACGTTAAAATACTTGTTTCCTAATGTCCACTTACTGGACTACATTATCTTCACTACATGCAAAAAATTCATGTTTGTCTTTATCATCTTTTATCAATAAAGGTCTCTTACTTCTAATTCAGTACAGATGTCATCCTTGGAAAATAAACACACAAGATAAACTGTACATTATATGAAAGAGTTCATTTAATTAAAAATAGAAGATAGTACCCTTCATACTTATAAAATGTAGAGAACTTTAAAAAACGAACTGTAATATTAGCTGAAGGTTAGTGAGCAAATATTTCGTGAGGTAGTAATCTGTCCAGATGTTCAAATATTGCCCAAGAAATACAGTTTAAAAGTGCTAATTATTTAGGTTAAATAATTGTTGGGATCACGCAGATTATAAAATCTGAAATCAGTGAATACTGCAAGCATTGAAAAATGGCATTATCATTATTACCAAGATAAGTGGTGACTTCAAAGTGCCACATTGCCACTTTTCAGCTTGAAGCAGCAGTTATGCTTTTAATCGCTATCACAGTTCATTCATAAGCAGTGTAATGACACTACCTAGGTACAGGGATACCTGTTAGGATTGGTCGTTGTTACTAGAATAGCATTTTTTTTTTCTATCTAGAAATTATTCAGTACATCTAACTCAATATCTTATTTTTTCAGTATGATGACTTTCTTCAAATCTCCAAGTTATAATTATTTACTACCGGGTTATGAGATAACTTCTGTAAACGAAGTCACAATTTTTGGATTTAAATTTAAATTTGAGTCTGTGGATTAAATATTCACTCATCAAATGTTAAGCGTGCATGTTTTAGGGCTGTGCTTGAATACGTAGTTATTAATTAATTTTTTTGGTAGTAGTTTTCTACAGTGGATCCCATGAAATTGAAATCTGATTGAAATTAAATATTAATAGGAAAGTATTGATCCTTTTCACTCAACCACTCAATGCATTAATGAGTGATACAGAGCAGCTGCTTTATCCCAGGAGAAGGGTATGCAGGATACAGATATGAATCAAATTCACTCCGTATTTAAAGGAAATCCCAAAGGAAGGAACTCCTTAGTTTAGTAGAAGAGAGAAAGTACTAGCAGTAGCCAACTCAAAGACCTAGGGGAACAAGCACAGGTCTGGGATGTTGAGTGTATCAGGGCCTGTGATATTCCTGGTGGCCTGATGATGGCAAGCTCTGTTTAACCCGGACAGCTGCTGCTTTGCTCAGCGTGGATGACTGTCCTGTGAGATTGAGTCCAGTATTGCTGCATATTCTGCTTTGTTTCTTGTGAAATCTGACTTTTATACGTGGAGGAGAAACGAAATAATTTTGTGAAAAACGCAGTTCATAAGCTGCCACCCTGGAAAGTGCCTGCACAAAGCAGAGCGGTGGCACAACTGAGGCAGCGCTGAACTTTTTGGGGGTGTGTGGAGGAGGGAAGGGAGGGAGTGGAAAGCTTCCTAGAAATAGTAAGTCTGGGGTCTACCAGACCAGAGGAGACATTTCAAGTGGAAGGCACAACGCAGGCAACATCAGCTATTAAGCACAAACCGCACACTGCGTATTAAACTCAACTTTCGGGATAAGAGGAGAGGTGGGACTTGCCCTCGGGACTGTGGGGAGGGGGAGCAGCCGACCGTCCTCCCGGGTCTCGCGAGGAGCCGGGCCGGCGCCCGAGGGGCGGCGGGGTTTCGAGCGGGGGAGCGGCCGTGGCGACGCGGCGAGCGGGCCGCAGCCGCTGGGAGGTGAGCCCGGGGGAGGCGCGGCGGCGCGGCGGTCCCGGGGGAGGCGGCGTCCCCGCCGGTCCTGTCCCTCAGCCATTTCTGCCGGTCGCCGTTTCTCTGCTTCGGGGACGTGCGCCCGGGCGCCTCGCGGACGCTGGGGCTGGCCCTGGCCAACCCGAACAAGGAGGTGGCTGAGGTGAAGATCCGGCGCTTCCCGGCCCCCGACCGCGGCTTCAGCGTCTCGCCCCGCTTTTTCGTGCTGCAGGTGAGTCCCGGGCGCCGGCGGGAGCCGGCCACGCGGAGGCGGGCGGGGCGCGGGCGGGGCGCGGGCGGGGCGCGGGCGGGGCGCCGGCGCCGCCCTCGGGAGGTCGCTCCCTGGTCTCCGCTGAGGGGCGAGCGCGGCTGGGCGGGGCGCCTCAGGTCACCAGCCCCCTGGAGAATAAGTGTCTGTGCCGCCGCGCTGACTCCGTCAGTCCTTGTCTTCTGTGTCATGAAGGGCCAGGGTAGGCGACCGCCGGCGTTTGGTGGCGCAGCAAGTACGCGCGCACCTGCAGGACAGAAGCGCTTTCAAGACCCCTGTTCAGTGGGGAAGCATTTCACAGCCTTCGGGTGCTGCGACAGGCTCTTGCAGTTTTAAAGTAAAACCATTAAAAAGCTAAAGCCTAGTTTTCAGATGGTCAGGAGTACTTTGGTTGGAGCAACTTTTTTTTTTTAATTGCTTCCTGTCAAGTCATCGTAGTATATGCACTTTCGTCTTCACAAGCATCAGGGAAACGACTCCCTCTGAAGCGCATCAGGGTGATTCTGCTGAAAGACTTTGGGTTCTTTGTTTTTGCTAATGTTCACAGCAGAAACCAAGATGCTTCTTCCTTGTGTTCAGCCTGCATGTATGGGGTCAATGCACACATTAGCATGAGTGTTTTAATCCTTTGTTTTCTTTTCTGTCAGTCTCTATGGCGAACCTAATTTTATGCATGTGGTTTCAGTAACTTCCCCTGCAGTTTTTTTCTGCAGTGCATTGACCAGAGTAGCATTCCCACCCCTGTCACCAAAAAGCAGAGAACATGGGTTCTTGTTGTGACTACTATGGGTTTTCCACCGCGTAAAACCTCTGCACGTATGAAGATAGACCAACCATGAGTTGAGGGCGTGTGAGCAGTTAGCTGAGTAACTGCTTCACAAGGTAGAGAGAAGCAGCTCTGGTTTGAGATCCATGAACTGGTGTGTAACCAATCTGCACAGCCACATTTCAGAACCTGCCTCACCCCTATAGTCTATGACTTGTTACTTTTTAGAGAAAGAGATGTTTGTTTTCTATCTAACACTTACTATTCCTTGATAGATGGAACTAATGGGCGTGTGTGTGTATTTATTCAAATGTACTTTTTTTTATAGGAGTGCAGGTTCCCTTTGCAATTAGTGTTTTTGTGTCCTTGGGTAAATTCCAAGAAGTGGAATTGCGGGATCATATGGTAGATTCATTTTTAGTGTTTTGAGGAACCTCCACACAGCTTTCCACAGTCGCTGGACCAGTTTACATTCCCACCTGTGGTGTAAGAGGGTTCCTCCTTCTCCACATCCTCATGAGCATTTGTTTACAGTTTTTTAAATATGGGCCATTCTCACTGGTCAAGGTGGTATCTTATTGTGGTTTTGATTTGCATTTCCCTGATGACAGGTAACATTGAACATTTTTTCATATGCCTGCTCCCCATTTGTGTTTCTTCTTTGGAGCAGCATCTTTTTATCTCTTCTGCCCATTTTTCCATTGGGTTGTTTTCTTTGTTTTTGTTGAGTTGTGTAAGCTCTTTGTAGATCTTTGATATCCCTGGTAAAGTGTGCAGATATTTTCTCCATTCAGTCTTTGTTTTGGTTACTGTCTCAGAAGTTTTTTAGTTTGAGCTAGTCCCTGTTTATCTTCTCCTTCATTTTCCTTGCTTCTGGAAAAGCAACCTCACAGATGTTTCTGAGGTTTATATCGTGGAGTGTTTTGTCTGTGTCCCTTTCTATATATTTCACGATTTCAGGTTTTACATTCTCTTTCCATTTTGTGTTGATTTTTGTGTATGCTGTGAGAATGTAGTTTAGTTTCATTTCCAACATCATTTATTGAAGAGGCTTTCCTTGTTCTGTGTATCTTCTTTCTTCCTTTGATATAGATGAGTTGACCACAATTGTGGTTTTACTTATGGACTTTCATTGGTCTGTGTGTCTGTTTTGGTTCCAGTACCATGCTATTTTTATTATTATGACTTTGTCATAAAGTTTGAAATCTGGGCATGTAATACCAACATTCTTCCCTCTGTTATTCAGGAGATTATGGCTATTCAGTGTTTGTGTTTGTGATTCCACCTGAGTTTCAGCAGTATATACTCCATTTCTTTAAAGAATGACATTGAGATTTTTATTGGAATTGCATTTAATCTGAAAATTGTTTTTGATATGATGGCCATTTTGTTAATATTAGTTCTTCCGATCCATATGCTGGGAATATCTATTTCTTTGTGTCTCCTATTTCTTTTAACAGTGTTTTGAATTTTCCTTGTGTAGGTATTTCACTTTCTTTCTTAGGTTTATTCCCTGGTATTTAATTTGGGAGGAGTACATTTACAAATATGATGTTTTTCTTATTTTCTTACTCCTTTTGATTTATGTGCATTCATTTTGCAATCTGCTACTTTACTGAAATTTTCTAGTTCAGTAAATTTTTCTCCACATTTTTTAGGGTTCTCTCTCTATTATTGTATCATCTACAAATAATGATATTTTTACTTCTCCTTTTTCTGCTTGGATTCCTTTTATGTCTTTCTCTTGCCTAATTATTTTAGGTAGGACTTCAATATTACATTGAAAATCAGTGGTGAAAGTGAACTTCCTTGTCTTGTTCCAGATCCTAATGGGAAGTCTATTCAGTTTTTCACCATTAAGAATATTAGGTCTCTGGTGAATCCTTTCACCCTCCGCGCATCGGGCCTGTGCCCAGGTTCTTGTCTGAATAAATAAATCGATCTTAAAAAAAAAAAGAATGCTATTAGCTGTGGTTTTGTCATATATGGCTTTTATTATGTTAAGATCTTTTCCTTTTATTCCAAGTTTTTCAGGGCCTTCATCAAAAATTATGTTTATAAAATGCTTTCTCAGCATCTATTCATATGATCATGTGATTTTTCTTTTTCTTTTTGTTGATGTGGTGACTTATGTTAATTGATATTTAAATGTTGAACCATTCTTGTGTTCCTAGAATAAACCCCACTTGGTCATGGTGTATAATACTTTTGGTGAGTTTTTGGGTTTGTTTTGCTAAGGTTTTTTTTTTTGTTTTTTTGCCAAGTTTTTTTTTTTTTTTAAAGATTTATTTATTTATTTATATAAGCATTGGGTACAGTCAGAAGTGCCAGAGGGTGAGAGAATTTACCAGAGCCCAAGAGGGGAGCAGAACAGGCAGAAGGACCGAAGTGCACTGCTGAGGGGAGCAGTGGACTTGGCAGGAGAGGTCTGCGCTGCCAGTGGGACCCTCTCCAGCGGCCAGGGATCAAACTGTCGCTGCAGAGGCTGCGGGCAGCTGTTTTGCTAAGATTTTATGGAGAATTTTAGCATCTGTGTTCATAAGGGAGATTGGTTTGCAATTTTCTTCTTGTATGTTATCTTTAGTTTTGGTACCAATGTAATATTGGTTTCGTAAAATGTATTTGGTAGTATTCCTTCTTTCTTGATTCTTTGAAAGAATGTTTGTAGGATATGCATTAGTTCATCTTTGAACGTTTGGTAGAACTCACTTGTGAAACCATCTGATCCTGGGCCTTTGTTTTTTGGAAGGGTTTGATTGCTATTTCAATTTTGCTGCTTCTAATCGGTTTAGCTCTTCTAGTTCTTCTTTGTTCAGCTTTGGGTGACTGTATAGTTCTCAGAATTTGTCCTTCTCATCTAGATTGTTGAACCTGTTTGTGTAAGAATATTCATAGTAATCTCTATCTTCTGTGTCTGCTGTGTCTGTTGGTATTTCTCCTCTTTTATTTGTGATCCTATGTGTGAGTTTTGTCCTTCTTTGTGAGCCTAGCTAGAAGTTTATCTATTGTATTTTATTTTTTAAAGAACCAGCTTTTGGTTTCATTGATCATTTGAATTGTCTTTTTTATTTCTATTTCATTTCTGCTGTAACTTATATTATTTTCTTTCTTCTACTTTTTTTGTCGTTTTTTTTTTTTTTGGTTCTTGGAGGAGGAAGATTAGGTTCTTTCTTGATTCTTGATGTGGGCTGTTAGGCTATATACCTTCCTCTTACTACTGTTTTGCTGTATCTTATGATTCTGGAAATGTATGTCTTCATTTGTCATTCATCTTAAGGTATTTTTAAATGTCTTCTTTGATTTCCTCATTTACCCAGTGGTCTTTCAGTAGCCTGTTGTTTAGTCCTCATGTGGTAAGGGAGCTCCTTGCTTTCTTTTCATAGTTGATTTCCAGATTGATGCCTTTCTTATGCGAAACGGTATGATTTCAGTCTTCATGCATTTTTTATTTTATTTGTGCCTCACTAAGTGGTTGATCCTGGAGAATGATTCATATGTACTTGAGAAACTTTGTATTAGGGTTTTTGAGGTGTGAAATGTCCTATAGGTGTCTGTTAAGCCCATGTGGTCTAGATCTTTACTTAGGGCTATGTGTTCTTGTTTATTTTTTGTCTAGTTGATCTGTCCATTGGTGAAAGCGGAGAGTTGAAGTCTCTTAACCACTATGTATTTACTCCAATGTCTGTTTTCAGAGATGATAGTAATTTTCTAATATTTGGATGTTCCCTCACTTGGTGAGTATATATTGATGTGTGTTATGTCTTCCTGGTGTATTGTACCCTTGGCATAGTGCCCATCTGTGTCTCTTGTCACCTTTTTTAGCTTGAAGTCTATTTTATCTGATATAAGTATGGTTGCCCCTGCCTGAGTTTTGGGCTCATTTGCTTGTAGAGTTGTTTTCCAATCCTTTACTTTCAATCTATGTTTATCTTTAAAGTTTAGGTGTGTTTCTGGGAGGCAGCAGAAGTTTGGATTCTGTTTTCTAATACCGCATTCTCTTTTATGTCTTTTATGATGATTTTACTCTGCTAACATTTAGGGTGATTATTGATACCGGAAGTCAGCCTGTATTGTCATTTTCTTCACCATTTTGTGATTCATTTCAATTCCTTGTTCAGTTCTTCTTGTTTGTTCCTCTCTTGCTTTAGGTTTTTAGGCTTCGTATACTATTTCTCATTGGGGGCTTCGTGGTAGTGAATTTCTGAAGATTTTGTTTGTCTGAAATGTTCCTTATTTTTAACTCAAATAGAAAGGAGAAATTATAGGATTGGATATTCTCTTGGCTAGCATTTTCATCTTAAAATTTTTTAGAATAAGTCATTCCATTTCTCCTCTTGGATTAGTCTTGGATTCTTGGAAGCTTTACTAATATGTGTCTTGCTGTAGATTTCCTTTCATTATGATAATTTGGCTCCTTCTAACTTCCTGTATGCCTATAATCATTCCCTGCTCAAGTTTGGGAAGTTCTCTACAATTACTTCCTTAAATAGTTTCCCCTCTTCCTTGCCTCTCTCTTCTCCTTTTGGAATTCCTGACTCTTCTATTTTCTTTCCTCATGGAGTCAGATAATTTTCAAAATGTTTCTTTATTCTTTGTGTCTCTCTTTCCTTTTCTTCCTTGTTTCTTTTCAGATCTGTGTCTTCGGGAGTATTGACTCACTCTTCCATGTATTCTATCCTGTTTATTTTCATGGCTTTTTTTCTAGAATTTTTTAGCTCTTCCATTGATCTTTTACATCTTGCAGCTCCTTAATTTTCTTATTTAAAGTTTCAGTGTTTTCTTTTGTTCATTGATTATGTTTTTCAAAGTGTTCTTTTCCTTTTTTGTATTTTCTCACATATCTCTGATTTGTTTTTCTTTTTTTTTTTTTTATAGAGGCATGTTTTATTTATTTATTTATTTTATTTGTTTGTTTGTTTTGTTTATACATGCACTGGGTACAGTCAGAAGCGCGGGAGGGTGAGAGAATTCACCAGAGCCAGAGCGGGGAGCAGAGCAGGCAGAAGGACCGAAGTACACTGCTGAGGGGAGCAGCGGGCGGCAGGAGAGGTCTGCGCACCATGTGGGACCCTCCTCTGGTGGCCGGGGAGCAGCCGGGGATCGAACCGGCGCCGCAGAGGCCGCAGGCAGCTTCGCAACCCAGCGCTCAACCGCTGCGCCACCGGGGAGGCCCTCTCTGATTTGTTTTTCTGGGTTTTGTTTGTGTTGTTTGAGTTCTTTGACTTTTTCAATTATGACAGTTTTTCCCTTGGCCACTTGTATTTTTCTTTCTTCCCATTGCTTATTTTCATTTTTTGCTCTGCTATAGATGGAGCTTCTGTTGGCTGTGGAACTGCTTCTCCCTCTACTTCTGGGTGTTCACAATGGCTTACCATGAATTATAAAGGGCAGATGGGGCTTGTGGGTGGAACCTCTGGCTACCTTACCTGGCCATGGGTTGTCCAGGTGAGTGTCTGGGATGCTGGTGCCTATCAGTGTCTCTCTGGGCAAGCTGATGGCGGGATGTCCTGGGTGGTCGTGTGGCCTGTGACAACTTTGGTTTACTCTGTCTCAGGACTGGGTTTCACCAGACTGTGTGGGTTTTTGGCAGGGATGTTTTGGGAAGTCACAGGGGCCTTAGTAGGCTGGGGCTGGTGGAGTCCGCAGAAGTTGGCAAGACCTTTGTTGTTCTGGGTAGGGCTTGTTGTCTTGTGCTGGAGATTATGAGGTGTCCAGGCACTCTGGCCCCTCCCCAAGTTGCATCCCAACTCTCACCTGACCAAGCTGGGGCTGGCAGAGTCCCCCGGAAGTTTGCGGGTGTTCTTGTTTTTTTAGACCAGCCAGCTATTTATGATATTATATGGTTTCTCCTTCAAAACAAAATTTGTGTTTTTCACTGGAAAAAAAATAGACACAGTTTTCTTGTCATGTTAGGGTTTTGCATTTGACAAATTCTGCCAGGCTGTGGGATGTTGGTGTTAAAGTCGGAACTTTGAAATCAGACTGCCTGGATTTGAATTTTTAGCAGTATGATGTTGGCAAAATACATGAAGCTTATTGGGTCTTGATTATTTCATCTGTAAAACGTGCATCTAAATTATGGTACATGCTTCCTAATGATGAGAAGATAAATGAGTTAAATAGATACCTAAAACTATGCTTGGAATGTAAGATGTACTTTGAAAATTATCAGTAATGATAATGTGGAGTTTAGAGGAGTTTTGGGGGGGGAACAAAGAAATTAGTTGGTCATCTTAACATTTCTTTTTGAAAAAAGTCTTCAAAATACAAGGTCATTATATTTACAGTACAATTACTGTGCAAATTATTTTTTTTGTGCACAAAATGCTGTACAAATGTTAAAGAAGTAAAATATGCAAGTAATGTTGAGCCAGACAACTAAAATAAAGTGATGTGGAGACTATCTGTTCTTGCTTTCATGTACATTGAATATTTTCTGTCTTTTTTTTTTTAAGATTTATTTATTTATTTATACAAGCACTGGGTACATTCAGAAGCACGGGAGGGTGAGAAACTTCACCAGAGCAGAGCAGGGAGCAGAGCAGGCAGAAGGACCGAAGCACACTGCTGAGGGGAGCAGCAGGCGGCAGGAGAGGTCTGCATGCCATGTGTAACCCTTCTCCGGTGGCCGGGGAGCAGCGGGGGATCAAACTGGCACTGCAGAGACTGCGGGCAACTTTGCAACCCAGTGCTCAACAGCTGTGCCACCAGGGAGGCCCTGAATATTTTCTATTTTTAATTTATTTTTTTTATTTATACAAGCACTGGGTACAGTCAGAAGTTCAGGAGGGTGAGAGAAATCACCAGAGACAGAGTGGACAACAGAATAGGCAGTCTGACCAAATACATTGCTGAGGGGAGCAGCGGGGGGCAGGAAAGGTGTGAATGCCTTGGGGGACCCTTGCTGGCACCTAGGTATGGAACTAGTGCTGCAGAGGCTGTGGGCAACTTCCCAGCCCAGCACTCAAAGGCTGCACCACTGGGGAGGCCCTATTTGAATTATTTTGGTAATCTCCATACTGTTTTCCATAATGGCTTACCTAATTCCTTTTTATGAATATTTCAATTACACTGTGTGGTAGATAGGCATCTTGTAGAAGACTTTAATGTTTTTTATATTAATGTATTAAGAAATAAACCGAAGTAATAACTATTTACATCTTATAACTAACAAAGGTATGATTTAGTTTGGTTTTTACATATTTGTGAGCTAATATTATTTTGAATAATATTACAAGAATATTTTTATCATTTTGTCTGAAGTAGTCTCAGAAAGTC
Organism: Talpa europaea; assembly: GCF_964194135.1. Taxonomy (NCBI): domain Eukaryota; kingdom Metazoa; phylum Chordata; class Mammalia; order Eulipotyphla; family Talpidae; genus Talpa; species Talpa europaea. The sequence goes on from NC_140077.1 coordinate 79,729,533, forward strand.
TCAGAAGTTATAAAGAAAACTTTGAGTAAATCAGGAGAGTGATGGATGGAAAAAAGCAGGCACTAAAGGAATTGAATTTCTGCCCACTAGTATTTTCAGAATAGGACACATATTTTGGTTTATCAAGTTTTAATATAATAATTGAAAGAAGCACTTCATTGATCTCTCAGATTATAATTTTATATCCATGTTACATTTAATACAAATTCTGGTTTATTAAAGAAAATGAATCAAACAATCCTTGAAAAAATAAGTAGAGAGTGGATAACTTGAGCAACATTAAGTTCAAAATTGTATTAATAATGAATAACTGTACATATTGTAAGTTTTGACTACACTTTATGCATTTTTTCTATACAAGTGGGATATATCAGTGTTCCTTTCTGACAAGTTTTTCGTAAGGAATCTTTTGTCACTGGACGATATCCATTTTTACACACAAATTCAACAGGTTCCCCTGACAGAGAATAAAATTTGTTAGCATCTATCCATCTCAACTTTATATGATGTTCCTCCATGGCTGTTGTTGATATTATACATGGCTCTAATGGGGAGAAAAAGAATGTAAAACATTTAGCGTACAAATATTTTCACAGGACTTTAGACTTTCAAGGACAATCTACATTGGTCCAAGAATTTTCAAAACTGTTTCCTAACCAAAACATAAGTTGTACCTAGTATTAAATTAATTTTTTAAATTATTAATTTAAGTAATATATAAATATAATTAATATTTAAATTCATGATTTAAATATTAAATGATAAATGATGTAAAAATAAAGCACTGTGTTTAATGTGTGATAATTAAATGTTATAATCCCAGATTTATAGTATCAATGATCATATTAAGAAGTTTGATTGAAGGAAATTGTTGCTGTTGTTGCTTGAAGGATGTTACAATGTCTGATTTCCTCACACATTATTTTGTAGCCAACGATTCAACAGAAAAGTAGTTTCTTCATCCATGAAAATTTTAGTTTAAAGAGTAAAACATCATACACATTACAGTGATTTTCCGAGTTTTCATCAGGATATTAAAATACTTACCTAGACATTCTGGTGGTTTTGACCATTGTCCATTGCGGCATATTACATTCTGGTTTCCATCAAGTTTATAGAAAGACTTGCATCGGTACTCAACTGATGTTTCTGGAGCATATACTGGTAATAGGGGTGAGGTAATATCTCCATTGTTTATAGGTGGAGGTGGCCCGCATTTTACTTTCGAGTCTAAAAAAATATATGATTTGCTGAAATTGACCTGTTAATCTCAGGTTATTTCAATAAATTCAACACGTTAAAAATGTATATGAAATCACATAAGACCCTGAATAGGCAAGTAGTCCTTACAAAACGATGAAGAAGAGAGGTCTCATAAGCCCAGATTTCAAACTACAGCATAAAACTACAGTAATAAAAACTATATGGTACTGGAATAAAAGTAGATACAAAGACCAATGGAGTAGAATTGAGAACCCAGAAATAAGCCCAAACTTTATTGTCAGTTAATCTGCACATGGAGCCAGGATACACTGGATAAAGGAAACTCTTTAACTAATGGTGTTGGAAAAACTGGACAGTCGCAGGGAGAAAAAGAATAACATCAACAAGGGCCTGATGCAAACTCTGCAAAGAACATATGGAACTAACCAAAAAGAAAGCAAGTAACCCAATAAAAAAATGGACAGAAAAGCTAAATAGACACTTCTCCAAAGAAGACACACAGATGGACAACAGACAGAAGAAAAATAAAACCTTATTATCACTTATTCTTAGAGAAACTCAAATCTAAACCACAATGCGTTACCACTTCACCCATATGGAAATGGTCCACATCAAAAAGACCAGAAACAGCAAGTGTTGGCAGGATGTAGAGAAAAAAGAACCAGTGTACATTGTTAGTTGGAATATAGACTGGCTCAGCTCCTAAGGAAAACAGAATGAAGTTTCTCAAAATATTAAAGATAGGTCTGTCATATGATCTAGCAATTACAAACCTTGGTATCTACGTAAGGAATGCAAAGACACTAATTCAAGGGACATATGCACTCCTAAGTTCACTGTAGCACTATTTACACTCGCCAACTCATGGAACAACCCTAGTGTCAAGGAGAAATGAGTGAGTTAAGAAGCTGTGGAATGTATTCACAATGGAATACTACTTACCTATATAAAAAGAAAGATGAACTCTTTCTGTCTGTGACAATGTGGATGTACCTGGTGGGGGTTATGCTAAGTGAAATAAACCAGAAGGAGAAAGACATATCAGATGGTTTCATTCTTATGTGGAATACAACATGAAGGGTCAAAGAAAACCAAACCAAAAATATACTCTAGAATTTAAACTAAATTACCATATTTATTTCTCAAAAATCACTAAGTGTCTTAATCCTTAAGATAGGGAATTTTCCATGATTCCAATAGTTTCAGTTTGTTCAAATCTTTCATAAAATAAACCATGTTGCTTCTTCAGTCAAAAAAAATTGGATTTAAAGTACCTTCACTTTATTTAATAAGAACAACTACATATATCTTATTATTATCCTTAGATGTCATACTTGGGATAAATATGTAGATATATTGAATATATCACCAAATACATTATCTAAAATCATGTATAAAATATGATACTTTACATTTGCACTCAGGTGGTTTTGTCCATGTTCCATTTAAACATATCACTTCCATATCCCCAAATATGTCGAAAGGTTTTTTGCATTCATAATGTACTCTCTCACCAGATGAGTACCTAGGCATCTTGTTTGGTATCACAGCATTTTCCACTCTGGGTGGATCTACACAGGAAACATCTGTAGAGGAAGAGAAAAGCATCTCCTAAGTAATGATTCATGTGAGTAGCAAATCAGTAAATGGGTTCCCAAATATATGTCAAAGGGGAATCAAAATAATCTGTCATGAAAAAATACTAATTTTAATGAATTTGCATGCAAAATTAAAGAAAGAGGGATAAAGCAATCTATTTTTTGGTAATGTTGACTCCCCTGTACCTTACCCTTAAATAGAAGATTCATAGACATTTTTGAATCAGTGAAAATGAGAGTTTTACTGGACATGTCCATGGGTTTAGTAAAGTAAATATTATAAATTATAAAAATTCAAGGTGACTTTACAATCCACAAGAAATTCATAAGAAAGAGATTAATTGACATCAATTAGTGAATATGGTTTGCAGCCATCCTGTTTATGAAGTGTAAATTTAGGTCCATCGAAAAGTATACATAGTAGACACTTCTTCAGTGAATATATCTAGAGCTGTAACACTTTGAAGACCATGGTTAAAGAAAGATGATTAATCCAGTGATCCCAATAGATGTGGAGAATAAAAGGGATGTAAATGTGTCATTTATGAAAACACTTTTTTTGAGTGAATTTTTTGCAAAATTTTAAATTACTTTAATGAGTGATGCACAATTCATCAGTGAGAGTCAAGGAATATGTTAGCTAGTAGGTTACATAGTATTTATGTTTGATTCTTAAACCAAAGTGTGCACAGAATCCCCTGGGAATTGCTCAAACAGTTTCAGGGTTGAATCCCCAGAGGTTTTGATTCAGCAGGTTGAGTGAGCTTGTGAATTTGCATTTCTAGCAATTTCCAGAAGATGCTGATGCTGCTATTCCAGAGACCAAACTAAGAATTATTGGGCTTTAGGATTAGCCACTGAGTATACAATTTCATCCCATTATGTTAGGCATAAACAATCTTTGATCTGGCCTAAAATATCCTATGTCTATTTCTAATGATGCTAGATGCAATTAAATTACTTAAGACACCTTAAGAAATTAATTTTTAAAAATTATTGTAGTACCTCTACATGTTGGCCTTCCTATCCATTTTCTCTTAATACACTGTACAGTATTGGAGCCGTCTATTTGGTGATATTTTGGACATATATAAGCCACTTTTTCTCCTGACCTATATGATTCCTTTTTCTGACCTATGAGTATGGCATCACCAAAGCTGGGTAAATTATAACAATCCGTTTCTGAAAGACAAAAAAGAAAGTAATAGGACCTTGCTTAGTAAATATTTAAAAATACATAATGGTCAATAAGTATATTCAGAATAGTTCTATCAAAGCAATAAATGCTCTACTATACTTTCTTATGCATGGTAGCAGGTTTGACTTGGTTTAGTGTAACAGTGTAACAAAGAAATGAAAGCCTAAGAGATACGGATACTTACATGCTTGAGACCATATTTCTTAAATTCTTTTTTTTTTTTGCCTGTAAGGCCATAATATTATGTATTTCTCTTTCTGTTTTGGTCAAAAACTGTTACTTTTGAGTTAGAGAAATATAAAACTATATAAGGTGATAACCAACAGTATATTGAATAATGACGAGATTGACGATCTGTTGTGATATAGGAAAGAAGGTGAGAAATCTCTGAGGATGTATATCAAAAGACATTGAAAGTGCTCACAAGATAATATGAAAATAAATTAAGTTGGTTCATGTCAAACTTTAATTTCTAGGCTGATTAATTTTATATTAGAACTAGAAAATATCCACAGATACTTTGTTAAAATATATAATAACTACTTAGTTTCACATTTGAACCATTTGATGATATGAATTAGAAAGAAGATATACTATACTTATGCATTCTGGTAGAGGGGACCATTTTCCTCCTAAACATGTTATAGTTGCAGGTCCATCAATCTCAAAGCCTTCGGTACACTTGTAGGTGACAATTTCTCCATATTGGTAATTGTCTCCCTTTAGATATAGAATACCATGGGAAATCAAACCTGGAGGTTTACAAGGAAGTCCTAAAAAGAAATGAAAGTATGATTACATGTTTCACTAACTCTGGGATTTAATTAAATGTGTGGATACAGGAGCTACCATGACATTACAGCAAAGGCACACAAATGCTTCCTAGAATCACTATCCTGGTTCAGCTGTCAACTTGAGCAAGAACTTGAATTTCAAATGTCAGTATATTATTTAAGAGATTTTCAATATTTCTCTATCCAATCATGTATAATAATAGAAACTAATCATCTTAAGGAAGTAGCATATATTCAAAGATATCAGAAAAGTCATTTTTAAGATGAATATAACATTTTTTTAACAACTTGATGACATCTCAAACATACAATGCTTATATAATAGGCAGGAACAAGAAATTGTATACTTATGTGATCAAGGAGGTTTAATGTCACAACACATTTTTAACATAAAATTGTTAGAATTTCAAGTGACCTATAATGAGTCATTGAAATGAACAATAATAGGATTGATTTGATTATAGAAAAAATTTTGGGTAAAATTAAAAAATGATATATAAATCTATGTATGATTGTCTAGTTTTGAATGAATTTTACTGAAAATGGAATTTTAATTTGGATATTGTCCTTCCTCACCTACACACTGAGGTAAAGGGCTCCATTTTCCCATGTGGCATGTTATTTCATCTTCTTCAGATTTCTTGAAACCATCATCACAAATGTAACTAAGTTTGGTGCCATGTGGATAAGTCTTGGATCCTAGTGTAACTTTCCTCTCTTCTGAAGGGTTAGAAAATTGAATGGTTCCATGTTCTATGTGAGGTAGTTGTGGACATGGCTTTTTTTCTGTATAAAGAACAGAGATCAAGGGTCAGTTACAAATATAATGCTTAAATTAAAAAATTCAAACATTTCTTTGAACTTTAAAATGGGGATAATTTTAACAAACTAAATTATTTAAACTGAAAAAAGCTGAAAATGGCAAGGATGTATATCTCCATAAAATCTGGGTTACTATCCACTTATATAATATGCTCCTTTGTTCTGGTCCTGTTATTATGAGGAGCAAACTATGCATAACTGAAAATTATATATGGTATATATATAGTTACCCAAAGTTTTTGTCTGGATTTATTACACTGAAGTAAAAGAATGCTGATTGACACATGAACCTTGATTGCAGTTTAGTCTTTCAATATGAAGTGGAAAGATATAAAGAGAAATATAAAGAGAAAGACCTCCACCTTGTTCACTTATACAAAATACAGGGGATTGTTAACGTCATCTGAAAAAAATCATAAAGCAAGGTAGGCAACAACTGACCAACACATTGTGGTATTGACTGCCATCTTCCATCTTTACACATAATTTCTTCTCCGCCCTGAATTAGATAGTTTTCTTCACAGAGAAGAGATATTCTTTCCCCATCCTGGTAATTCACTGTGGTTGTCATAGCTTCAGCATGGAGAATCTGAGGTGGAGGTGGGCAAAATTGCTTTGGTACTTCTACTTCTAAAATATGAAAATTATATTTCGTGATTAAAATCGTGTTAAAAATAATCAAAGAATAATTCAATAAATGAGAATAATAATATGTGCTCAATTAATAATGCTATGTTCTATGTTTAAATCAATTCTACTTTTCAGCTTGATAGCATTTCACTAAATCATATTTGGTTTATTTTCTCTGGTTTTCCTCCCAGTTTGTTTTGTTTTTTCCTTTGATCAATTTTACATAATTTGTATGAAACCTACTTGAATTATTTCTAACAATTAGGGCATTCTAACAGAGTTATTCATGTGGTGACAGGCACTAAATAAAGAATGAAATCAGGATCTTTTTCAGATATCCATAATTAGATATATTGGGATTGGATTAAAACCTTCACAGGATAGTCTACATTTGCAGAGGAAGAATTACATTTGTTAATGATCAATTAATATGATATATGTTATTGGCAAAAAAAATAAGATTTAGATATTCAGTGGTTATTTCACTAGTTTAAGCTATACCATTTAATATTCAGACTTCTCCTGGAGATACCATTTCCTAGTTTGCCTGAAATTTTAAGGGATTGTATATAAATGAAATGCACCTGGCTTAATGGATTAGCCAGCCTGGCTTTAGTTACATAACCCTCAGTTTATAAAAGAGCCCTTGTAAGCTTGTGTCTGAGCTCCTGTAAAACTGAGATCTAACTATGAGTAATATGTGAAAATACCTGTTCAACTAAGGAATATAATTTGGAAGTTTTTGCACCTGGTATGAATCCTGTCACACTGTATCTGTATTTGATGAAAGGGAAGTCATGTAAATCCTTTCAGTTGTCCAACCTTGTATATTCGAATGATTCAGGGAAATATTTGACTGACTAAAACACTTCATTCATGCTTTCTAATATTGTCAGATTTTCTATTTCTATCTAAGTCAAAAGCAATATTTAATTTTTGATCAAAAACATTTTTTCTTATTTCTGTTTTAAATATCTTTGCAGTTTTTTCCCAACTTATTCTCAAGGATTAATTTCCTTTTATTTCTCTTATTTAACCACTTTTTCCTGAACAGTCTTAATTTGCATTCACCTTTGATAGATTTGCTAAAGTTTGGTCTAACTACAGAGTTTCTCTAAAAGCCGCGTTATATTCTGCAAATCACCTTTTATCCTCTTTCTTAGCTTATCATAATAGATGCTTCAGTTATTCTTTCCTTCTTTGTCCTTTAGAAGTATGTTCTCTTCTATTAGATTGCAAGTGCTATGGCTTCATTTTGTTCTTTGCTATTATTTTATTTTTGCTTTTTATTTAGAGAGAGTGGTTTGAGGACATTGATCACATTAACTTTGCATGTTGGGAATTCTTTTATCACATGGGAAAGATCAATTGTTTTAAATTAATTGACTATATTAGAATAAGGTAATATAGACTTCATCAGTACAAGGAGAACCACAAAAAATAAAGACAATTTTTTTTAATTACAGAAAGTTTAATTCACAATGAAAATAATTATTATAACTGTGTATGCATCTAAAAATATGTCACAGTACATGAAACAAAGGTGGGCAGAACTAAAAAAAGAAAGAGAAGTATTCACAATTCTAGTAAGCAACACTGATAGCTTTTTTACTCTGACTAGTATAACAATTAGACAAAAAAAAAATTTTGAAAACATAGATAAATTTGAAAAACACCATGAACCACTTTAACCTGATCTATCAATTAGAATATAACTATGTTTCTATGTGAAAAGGTACCCACCACAAAGATAGAAGATATATTGCACAATAAAAAACAAGTAAGTTTCAAAATACTAAAATCTTACACAAAACGTTCTATGACAACAGGATATGACCAAAATTGATAGAAATAGATAATACAAGCACAGTAGTGTGTAGTATAAAGAATTAAAAGCAATAATTTTCCAATAGCAATAAACATACCTACTGTCCAGATGTTCATTTAAAACCACCACATTTCTGGGTGGCTTACTATATATCTGATTGATGCACAAAATGTAATTAGTATTTAGAAACACCATTTTGGTTAGTTTCTAAACTGCCTTCTGGCCTAAAACTTATTTTTTTTAAAAAAGATTTATTTATTTATGCATACAAGAGCTGGAATGCAGTCCAGAAGTGTAGGTTGCAGGGTCAGGGAGAGAGGATTCACCAGAGACAGAGTGGGGAGCAGAACAGGTGGATCTACTGAAACACACTGCTGAGGGGAGCTGCAGGCTAGACAGGAGAGGTCTGCTGTGCCATGTGGGTCAGCTCCCTGGCCTTGGATTGAACTGGTGCTGCAGGGGCTGCCTGTAGTTTCATAGTGTGGAGCCTTAACCACTTGTGCTACCAGGGAGGCTCCTAATACTTATTTGTAACATAAAAAAATCCCGCTCATTTTCCTTTAAGATACTATTTTACAAGTTCAGGAGATACAGAATAAAAATTTAAGAACTTTATTAACAGGAGCTTACCAGTGCAGGATATTTTAGGATCCCATTTTCCATTTATGCAGGTGGCATATTGTTTTTCTGATTTTCCTTTGCAGTCATAACTTACGTTGTAATTATGATTAAATTCAGTCATTTTTGATAGATTTGGATCATTTGCAAATGGCCTTACTGGTTTACACTTCTCAAGTGCATCTGTTGCTATAAAATGAAAAATTTCCAGGAAAGATTAATTATAAGAACCAAAGCAACCACTCCAAAAAATAGCTATAGAACCAATACTATGATGAAATTAGAATATGTCTGTAAATTCCACCAACCAGGGTACTCCAGATCATATTGCAAGAGATGAGCTATTCTGTAGGAACATATATCCTAAACCTTGTCTTAGAAATTTTAGAGAAAATGTCCATCATTAAGACATTTGCATATTGGAGACTGGAAGAGTATAAGAGGTTCACTCTTTTGTATAGTTGCCATAGCAAATGGTCATCGCATGTTTAAAATTGTTCCCATATGTGAAATCTCTGCAGATGTTCACATTCACTTGTTTCTTGATTTCAAGCATCTCCATCCTTTATTCAATCTTAAACCATTAATATAAAATACTTATCTATAAAATCAAATATATATATGTATTTTCTCTATATATAGAATCAAGTATATAATGTTGCTAGTTTAAGTATATTTTTTCAGGCAAGGGAATGTTATATAGCAAGGAAGTATATCTGATACATATAGTATAGAATGTGACTGTTTAAGCAGATATTTTGTCTGATCACCAAACCGAAACAGATACTTAAATCAGTAATTGGGGATTTAAATTCATGAACTGTTATCTATGTATACACTTAAAATGTGAAGCTATTGGGAGGTATGAAAGTGCAGACTAGAGGCAGATATAAAATAAGCACTGGGAGGAGAAAATTGGAGTAAGACCTATTATAGCTGAAAGGGGATTACCTTAAAGTAAATATGGGTAGATTAACTCTAGGAAAGAAAACTGGAGTCAGAAGAGAATATAGTTGAGGCGAGTGTTTTGGTCTAAATTAGAGTGAAAAGAGGAAAGTTTTCATGACTGATACTACGTTGGGTTATACAAATTTGAATTTATTATAATTTGAGAATATCTCCCTATTTCAATAATGTTGCAAATCGGCACTTTCAAGAGAATATTAAATTGATACATATTAATTTTAGGAGTGTATTCTTACCAATGCACTCAGGAAGTTGGCTCCACCTTCCATTAATGCAAGTGGCTGAGCTGTGACCAATCAGAGTAAATGCTTCTCTGCAACTGACCTGTACTGAATCTCCATGGTGATAGGGAGGGGCAGCATCTTCAACAAGGCCATTAGCAAGGTCAGGTATATCTCCACATGTGCTCTTCTCCTCTGAAAATTTCACAAAAATGTTTATCATTAATATGTAATTTGTTATATATGAACACACGGAAAAAGTGTAGGCTATAGTTAATTTTTTTAATTGAATTACCAATACACTTAGGCAAGTTTGTCCATTCTCCATTAACACATTGAATTTTATTGGAACCCTTCATCTGAAATCTAGGATTGCAAACATATTCCACCACTTCATTGTGTTCATATTCTTCTTTCTGTGCTTCTTTAACTTGTCCATTCAGGAGTTGTGGAGGTTTCCAACATGATTTCACTGCCCTTACTGTAGAAATACTGTATAAGTAGTGGTTAAATTGCATATTTTACAGTTTAAAAAACCCAGCAAAATAGATTTTTTCTTTAATTTGTTTTCTAGTATATAACTTATTGTAACATTCTTAACCAATGAAAAAAGAAATGTTTACACCAGATTCATGTTTCCCACTTCTATTACTTTTACTGAACTAGCTTGTTGGAAGCATATTCAAGCCTGTAAAATATTTCCTAAATATTCTAAAGATGTTTACAAATGCATTAATAAATAGTTATGTAAATAATATTCCATGAACATTTTATCAGAACTTTCAAAAAACACCATCATTTGAGATTAACATTTGATCAACATAGTTTAAATTTGATTAAGCTGTTCATGTAATTTAATTGACTATAAGCTGCTTTAATAATATTTAAACACAATGAAATGAGGTATCAGCCATGCTATATGGAATATCCAATAATAGTGTTGGAATTTAGGTAATAAGAAAAATAACAAAACTAGTCCCTCTAGTGTCACCCACCTAGTCGGTGGAAGCCAAGAGAAAATCAAGAGAAGAAAAAATATCGATGGCCAAATTCTAATTCTTGGTTCAACAATTGTAATTAATATTTACCTTTACATGTTGGAAAATTAGGGGACCATCCAAAGTGGTAGCACTGAACTGAATCTGGTCCAACTCTGAAGCGGTCCAGTCTGCAGGAAAATTTTATCACATCTCCAATTTTATACTTGTTTTTGGAAGGCCGAACAGTTAAATAATCATCTAGTTTGGGAATTTTACATTCTGTTTCTGTAAGAAAAGGTGAAGTAATTTACTGAAACTATCACTGCCCAAATAAATCTTGTATATGTCATGAAGTGCCAGGTGCTGCATATATAGAGGCGCATCAGATAAATCTTCCCTGTAAATTCATGTGGAATTCTGTATGAAATATTGAAATATTGAACATCAATATATGTGTCCTGCAAATTTATTTGTAAGTTCAACTTGCTTATAATGTGTTGATTTTATAACTGTTATTTATAATATTTAGTGTTATATTTTGGTACTCTAAAGAATACAAGTATCTTGTCATATTAAAAGATGATGATACAGGCTTTAAAATGCACACAAATAGAAATTAGTATTTGTTTCATATTATTGGGGAACTGGAAAACACCAAAGCCATTGTCAATATAGTGAGAGAAACATTAAAAATCACTTCATTAAGTGAATAATCAAATAGAAATATGAACAGAACAAAACCATGATTAAACTGAAATATAAAACAAAATGCAGAAACATTGTGTTCAAGGATGCATAAGTATATTCATAGTGTCTGAATATTTACATAGTAACCATCTATTTTTACTATATGATAATTTATAGTATATTTTAATGAATTGCTTCTTTTCCTGATTGAGTTAGCAATTGGAAACTATCCCTATAATTTGTAAAATTTGCGCAATTTGTGATATTGCTAAGTGTTATCAAAAATCATTTTTATTTGGAATCCTATCTGGAGAATAAATGTATAAAATTATTATAAAAAGAATTGGTATTCAAAATTTAAAATCATGATAAAAGGAAAATTCATGCTATATAAGAGTCAACTATTGCACATACTTACAATATTAGAAGGTAAATGTTTTTTAAAATAATGACACAAATAAAACTCAATGCATTTGCTTTAGGTTTGATGTTGAGTTTTGAAAATTAATTGAGAAATTCACACCTTGAATGAGAAGCAGTGGGATTTCTTTCCTAAAATTCTATCCTGTGTTGGGCAAAACAGTCCGTTTATTTGTTGTGTCTTTGTTTATACATTTTGTGCTCATTTTATGTGAATTTTATATCTTATCACATTACAAAAAAACTTTGCCTTAACAACAGCAACAAAGAGATCTTAGCAGTTGGTGATTTTTCAACTGTTGTATTTATATAAAGATGTCTTAGGAAATGTAATTTAAAGGAGAAATTGAATGAGCATGCCCTCACTGGGCAATATTTATCTTTATTCAGCAGTAAAAATCCCAAATCCTAATACTAATATAGTAAGTCTTCACTTAAATATCTTCAATAGATGCTAGGGAACTGTGACTTTAAGCAAAACAATGTATAACCAAAGCAGGTTTTTGAATGATCTGATTTTGATTGCTGTCAGCAAGGATTGTGTTGTTCTCATTACCTAAGGAAGGACATTGAACAAAATGAGGTATTCAAAGACCTGCTATACTTGGAAATGTTAATATGAATTTTTTTAATCCAAGTTTATGTGCATTTAAAGGTTCAGTAGACATGGTATGACCTAAAGGGTTTTTGATAACAATTCCTTGGGAAAAGTTCTAAAAACAGGAATTCTGGAGCATATGCAATAAATTCAAGTATCAGTCTGTGTGCAATTTTCTGCTACATGGTTAAGGAAGTTGTTTTTAAAAACTACTAAACTCTTATGTCGTCATTCAACTTCTAGAGTCCCACATTGTGTTGGTGAATCCTACCAATGTGCCACATGATTATAAAAATATAAAAAATTATAATTTTAGAAAAACAAATTTGTAATAGAAAGCCATAGTGAATACATTAATCCTCCAGCTTCAATATCCTCTCCATGTTTTCCTGGAATTGCATATTAGCAGTACCATGGAAATTATATGTTCATGATTTTGTATTCTTTCTTTAAAAAGGGCCCCTCAAATTTACAAAAGCTACTGTCTCCATAATGCATGATCTGCCCAGAAAAGAAAATCATGATTATCTTAAAAGCTTCCCTTTTACTTAGAATAAAGCCCAAACTCTTCTGAACCATTCCTTGCCTATACTTGCAAATGCCAACTACCTCCCTCTCCCACTGTCAGTCCAGACTTATGATCTTTGAATTTTTAAAATAGGTGAATTTTTTTTGCTGCCTCAGATGTTGCCTTTGTCCCTATTTCTATACCAAATGCTTTTCAAGCTTTCTTTGTATAGATATCTTCCTATATAAGACTGTCCTCTCAGTCCCTTCCCCTTCGCCATTTAGTATGTTCTCATAACTCCCATCTTTTTCGTTTTTCATATTCCTTTTACCCCATAATTTCCTCTAGTAATATCCTGAACTTCCTCTTCTTTCGCTTAACCAAACTTCTTGAAAGCTATACCACATGTTAAATTTTCTTAGTAAACATTTCTCTTCAGAGGGGCTGTGTAGATTCTGCTCCTTTTTTTTTTTAAGTTTTATTTTTTTGATCTGTCTTCTTCATGAAAACTGTTTCTGTTGTGGCTACTGTAGGACGTTAGGTAGTCAGAGCCAACAATTTTTTTAAAAACTGTTTTCTAACATGACATATCAACTGAATTAGAAATATTTACCACTTCAACTATCATAAGATGTAATTATATTACAATTTCTTGGGTTTTGTAAGGTAGGCATGATGGCAAGAACTTTATAATGGCAAAGGAGTGTAATAACCAAAGCAATCCTTTGAATTATTAGACTTCATGAATATTAAAATATTTTACAGATAAGAAGGCATGAATAAACTCCAGATAGTCTTGGTTGTTGCCCTAACTTGTATGCTTAGTTAAGTTCTGAATTGGACTTAGAACCCATCTAGGTTGATTCCACAGGCTTTACCATTCATTATTCAGTCTCTCATGATCATTTTCCATCTAAGATTTTCTCCTTTCCATATCTGTAACAACATTCTTTCTATCTTTTTTCCTCCTGATTCTCTGGATTCTCCTTTTTCTAACTATGTTGTCGCCATTTCTCTTTTGTCTCACATCTAAATTTTAGAATGATCTTTGATCTGTCATGAATTCTCCTCTTTCTTCATTCTGCATTACTTTTCCTATTTGATGTAATTGCTTATATGATGATAACCCCAAATATATATCTCCTGGCTATACCTATATATTCAATTCTGTAATTTAAGATCCAATTTAAAATGTCTGTGGGTAACTCAACCATAATGTACCCACAGCAAAAGTAGTGATGTTCCTCCCCAAATCTTTTCTCTTCTGCCAGCACCACCTTTCAGAAAGGCATGCCTATTTAACTATTTGCTTAAAAAAAAAGTTCAAAAAAAAATTGAACATACTTGGGAGTGCTGGGACTCTTACTCTTTCTTTCACTTAAGAGTTAGTAACATCTCCTATGTTTTCTAGCACCAAAATATATCCCAAATCTGTCCTTTGTTCTGTATTTCCTCAGCAACTACCTGTGCACTTTTTATCTCTTCTTACCATAAATGGACTCCAGAATCTTCCCTTGCCAAGCATAAGCACAGGGAAAAGGTATGTTCAAAAATACAAATTCCTATTTTAAACTCCTTTATGATGTTTTACTAATCATAGCATTTATACATATACTATATTCCCTTGCCATTATTCCATTGTATTCCACCCATTCTTAGCTTAAAAAATCCCTCACATGCTGAGTACAATTGGCTCACCCTGAAATTTCCCAGATATTGTTTGGTTTTCAAAGCTTTGCTCATGCAGTTCCCTTGATTTGGAACACTACATACACTCAATTTCCACAATTCAAACCCTGTTTCTAATTCCAGAAAAAAGGTGAATGGCAAACAAAGTAGATTTGTGGTATAGTCCACAGAACATGATAAAACCAGAAAATCAAGAGCTTCTCTCAGGACCTGCAGAAACTCAGAAGCAAAACAGCTGAGAAGTTGATAAGAAGCTATAATTTTGCTTGTGAGTGGCCAGTTTTATATAATTTGAAAGCTAGCATTTAGAATGACCTAGACAATTATACTATATTCATAAATCTATCATGTATATGGCCCATAGAAAACAACATTTTAACACACACTGTTAAAGAAAATTATCTTTGGACATCAAAAAAACCTCATTTATCAGTTAATAACAATCAGCAAGTGGCACCTTGATGTTAATCATTGTCACTAAAAAATGATTCTATCAATTTTACTAATTCTGAAAAAAGGAATACACCAAAAATTGCACTTACCATGGCATGTAGGTTTATCAGACCAACCATTGTCACCACATATTATGGAGCCGGTGGTGCCTCCATCTCTGTTCTCATATCCCTTGTCACATTCATATTCCACTTTGTCATTGAGTTTAAACCATCTGCTATCGTTTTTGGGTCTGGCATGCTCGAATACTGGCATATCACATGATTCTAATGCATGATAGAATTGAATATTCCATTTCTGATATTATTTAATGGTCAATCTAATTGAGTAAACCCCATCCCAAAGAAAATGATGTTATCAAAGAGTATACTAATTATATAAAAATAAGCTATGTCAATGATAAATCACTATCCTAAAGCTTACCCACGGTGAAAAAAAAACAGTTTCTGCATTTAAATTCTCTGAAAAGTTTATGTTAAGAACATTTTTATCAATTATATTTCTGCCTTTATGCCATGAGAGAACAAAATAGACCATTACAGATATATTGTTCTTATTATTACTAAACAGAATAGCATTTTGTGAATGAAGATGTCAAACTTAGTAACAGTTGTGACAACTATACCAGCGAAAAATAGATTAATTGCAAAAAGATTAATTTTCAGTAATATGAGTAAATTGTTACACATTCTATAAAGCTGTTTACTGGAAAAATATTAACTTTAAGACATAAATCTGATTTAATATTCTCAAATATTTTCCTAATGTCTTTGTATTCTTCAGTAATTACCAAGATTAAATGTAGAGTTCTATTGTTCATAACTAGATATAAGAAAAATAAAGTATTTAAATATAGTTTCAATATTCACTAAATGCTGCACTACAATAATATTAATAAAATATTTAATATTCCCAAATTTTATAATTTCTATAGACAGCTAGCTTAAAGCTGCTAAGAAATAAAGCAAAATTATACTAATTAGGTACATAGAGATATTTTCTGTTCCATAAAAAGAGTGTTGTAATGGATAATTAATCACAATTTAATATGAGATGAGTTTGAGCTAGGGGCAACTATATCACATATCTCTTTGACTAGGATCATAAAGCATAGAAATTGTCAAAAAATGGAAATGGAAGGAAAACAGGAGAAATGTGTGTCTTAAATATCCACTACATTTAAATAACTATATTAAATGTCACTTTTAAAATGTCATTGAATGACTTTGGGGTTAATAAAAGTGAGCAAGTTCTTAGAAAAATCTTAAATGTCTAGATAGTGGAAAAGGAGAACCTTTAAGCAGAACGTATTTTGGTGCTGTCTAGAAGTATTTCTCTTTCTCCTTAACTACATAAGTACAAGGAATTTATGAAAATTTTCTAGAGGATTTTCTAAAATGGGCCTACCCTATAATATCAAACTTCTACATTATACAAGTTATTTTATTCTAAGATCATGCATTGTGCACCCATATGTTCACATAAAAGTCTACATTTTATGTCTAAAAACAGAGACTCTCATATAAGAGTTGGATTACCTAGAAAAAAGGTACAGTAGGCACTGAAATCTCAGGTAGAATAATTGAGCTTACACCTGTATACATGAGTGCCCCTAATGATATTTTAAAGTGCAAAAAACTTGATCTGAAAAAGTGGATTGGCATGATACTCTTCTGTTAATTAATCTTAATTGGCCAAATGTTATGTATTTTTTCAGTTATTTTTATTTATCTTTTCAAATAGAGCCATACAGGCAACCCCACCCCAACTAATTGTTAAACTAAACTTTCTACAGTTTCATTTTGGTGATGAGCAATAACAATTAATTATTTACTAATGCATCTAGGTTGAGCTGACCATCCGCTTTTCACACATTTAATTGATCCTGATATTTTACCATCTTCTGTTAAATATCCTGGTTTACACTTATATTGTGTTTCCTTATGTAAGGCATATGTAGTATCAGATTCAGAAATAAAACCATTCTCAATTTCTAAATCTCGTTTTGAGCATGTTTCTAAAAGGGATAAAGCATATGGAAAAGGTAAGAATATGTTCAAAAAACATTTTCATAATGGTTCAAATAGTATTACAACATAAAAATTAAGGAGTCATTCCTGTTCCAGTCCTTGTGTTTTTAAAAAATAAGCTGAATTTCCAAGATACAAAGCCAAGATATGTTATTCATTTCTTTTTGGGGCAAAGTAAATTTCAAATATTCAGAATCACTTCTAAGAAATTATACACAGGACTACAAAAAGATTATCAGGCATCCAAAGGCAAAGTAATGAATCTAGACATACTCCTCATGTATTATATGAAAGTTGACACAAAATTGATCATGTATGCAAAAGCAAAATATAAACGTCTAGAAGAAGGGATGAAATTGGTTTAGGCAAATAGGTTTTAATGGTCACCAAAAGCCTGGCTCCTCAGAAAAAATTTTAATACAGTGACTGGTATCAAAATTAAACTTTTGCTCTGTGAAAGACTAGTGAGAAAAATGAAAAGTAAAGCTACATTGGAGGCAAATATTTGCCAATCATATACCCAATTGAAAGCCTTATAGCCAGAATATATAAATTAGTTTCAAAAATACAGTAATAATGAAACAATTTAGTAAAAGGGTAGGGAAAGATTTCCAGTCCTAAAAAAAAATATGTGAAACCCGAAAATAATGCTCAACAGTATTAGCTATTGAGCAATGAAATACCACAATGTACATGTTAACATGGCAATTGAAAGACACGAGAAACTGACTCTATCCAGTCTTAGCAAGGCTGAAGAATAGTTGGAGCACTTAGACATGACATGTGTGAATGAAACATGACGATCAACCAAGACAAGTTTATCCGTTTCTTGAAAATTAAATGCATACTTAGCATCCATCTAGCAATTCCAGACCTAGATAATTACCCATGAAAAATGAATTTGTGGTCCTGCCTGGTTGCCTACAGGTTTAGTCTCAGTGCTATCACAGCTGTGGCCTGAGTTTGATCCCCAGCCAGGGAACTAACCCACATATGGAGCAGCTGACTTCTGTCCTGCCCATTGCTCCCCTTAGCAGGGTATTTCAGTAAATACACCCATCCTGCTTCCCACTCTGTCTCTCTGGTGAATCCTCTAATACCCGGCACCTCTGGCCTACACCCCTGTTCTTCTACACAAAAATAAATTTAAAAATCTTTAAAAAAAAGAAGAAAAAATGAATTTGTGTTCATACAAAAACCTATATGTGAATATTTTTCAGCAGAAACATTCACAAATGCCCAAAATTGGAAACTACCCAAATGTTTTCAATGAGTGAATGTACTTACCAAGTGTGGTACACAATACAATGGAACACAACTCAATAGTAAAAATAATTACGATTGGTATGTAACAACATGAATTATACTGATTCAAAAGTAGACTAACCAGGGCCTCCCTAGTGGTGCAGCGGGTTGAGCGCAGTGCTGCGAAGCTGTCCACAGCCTCCTCAGCGCCGGTTGGATTCCCGGCCACCAGGGAGAATCCCACGTGGCGTGGCAGACCTGTCCTATCTGGTCCGCTGCTCTCCTAAGCAGTGCTTTCGGTCCATCTACCTGTTCTGCTCCCCGCTCCGTCTCTGGTGAATCAACCTCCGGCGACTCTGTCCTGTACCCCAGCTCTTGTATAAATAAATAATAAATGTGTAAAAAAAAAAAAAAAACTAGGCTAACCAGATAACACAGTGTGTGTTAGACCTCCATCATTTGGAATCAAATGTAAAACTATTGTGTTCTTTTGGGGACATCTTATTTCATTAACACTTCATGTTTTTTTTTTTAAGTTTTTAATTAGTTTCCTTGTGTTTGAAGTAGTCACTTCCTCTAGTCTTTCTGACCAACATTGGCAGAGAAATACCTCTGTGAATAATGTTAAGGATTCAAAGACTTTTTATGGGAACTTGTTTATGGATACACCTGCTCATCATGTGTTACTCTCACTAGAAAGGGAATTCTTAAATTGCCTGCCTTTTCTCACTCTTGCAGAGTCAGTCTGACAGCTGACACTTTCCTGTTTGCTTATCCTGAAACCATGCTGAATGCTGAAGCCTGTGTTTTGTTCCCATTCCTGAGTCAAGTTAGCTTTCTCTTACTCACTAGCCATCTGTAAGGACAACATTTTGACATGTGCACAGCGGCCTGCCCATAGTGTGGATTGGGTGAGGTGTGCAGAGAATTGGGGTGCCTGTGGAAGAGCAGGATCTGTAGTGCAGCTCCCCCATGGCTAGTGGACAGGCTTCCTAATAATGGAAGGTTGCCCGAGGTTGGTAGGAGTTCTGACCCTTTATGAATTCGGAGGCCTGGATGCTCTGTTCCAAGTTTCTCCCACCGCTTCGTGCTACTGCTGATCTCTCTATTGTGGGCTATTGTGGATGTGGTAAGAAAGAAGGGGGCCTTGTTCTAAATGTCAGCACAGCCTAGGAAGCTGGACACTCACACATTTTTCCCCCCCCACTGGAGAAAGCATGGACTGAGTGCATCCTCTTGGCTGTGCCTCTTTAGGGGAGTGGTGGGGTGATACAAGTTAAGTGAAACTGTTACTGTCATCCCCTCCAGTGCAGCCAATCTGGAACCAGTTTGTTCCAACAATGTGCTGAAACTTCTTTGCTAGAGTTCCAGATTCCCACAAAGATACTCATCTTCACAGGTAATTGTCCAAAACAGTGCCTTTTGTGGAGAAGATGGTAGAAACTCCTTTACGTCCTTCTTGCTGATATCACTCTTTTTACAAGTTTTGTCCGTGGATCTTTTACTGTCTTCTTGACTCTGTCTATCAATAGCACATTAATTTTGCTGTGTACTTATCAAGAGATTGCTGTGTCGACTCATACACACTTGAAAAGAGTAAAACCAAATAGATCCATTGGCAAAACAGAAGTTAATTGAAACTTTTTGCTGCAGTTAAGATACACAAGTCTTGGGAAATCATCAACATACTGGGTTCATAAAGAAGACCCCTGAGATTTCTTTTAAAAGGTGCAGGAAGGGGCCATCATTTAAAGTATTATCATTGCAAAATGAATCACTGCTATTTTTCTCTTTCTTTTGGTACATTCAAATCTTTATCCCTCTAGTGAGATCAGCCCTGAGGCAAATACAGCATTTCATAAGTTGTCGGAATAACACTGAGCTTAGCAAGATTTAAAACAGCCTCATTCTCCCTCTAGGCTTGTGGTCTCATTAGCAGTTATGGGGCTCCATCAATGTTTTAACTCAATTTGATCACGAAATTGATTAAAATATTTACTAGATTTTGAAGCTGTTTCTAGTACTTGTGTAATTGATTCCTCAAATGCAAGCCCAGGATCTTATGGTTACCACTGCTAAATGTCATATTGCTAGATTCAGCCTTAAACTCAAGATTCTATTTGAATGATGAATCTGTCTTACTGAAGATTCACTATCATCACCTCCTGTAACACTTAGTTTGTATGGCATTTCCTCTAAACTCTAAAACTGTTTGGTGACACAAATGAATAATTGAGTTGGTCTGAGAACATCGTCCTGCATCTGAGAACAACATCAGTTTATTTAATTTTTATTCTAAACTATGTGATCAACCATCTGACTTGTCAATTTCCCAACTAAAATGCAAGAACTTCATCAGTTCCTTGTGGAATAATTTGGCTGAGATGGAAATACCACTGGGCTCATCTACCATTTTCATAAATTAACAATAAATCATAAATATTTATTTTATAATTGTTCAGACATTGAAGTCTTATTTCATGCTGATATCAGTTTTCTCTTTGAGGGAACTTGTGCTTTGAAAATTCCTTTTGGACTTTAACTCTGGAATTAACTTTGAAGTCATTAACGTGTTATATGTAGCATCACATTTTCCGTCATGGGATATCCATTTTAATTGTGGTGCAACGTCACAACAAACTGTGAAATATAAAGATAAGGAATATGATTGCAGAGGTGGAAAATATTTGAAAAAAGACAAGGGAATCATACCCCCAAATCAAATATTCTGTCAAATTATATGGATTTTGCTGAAAATGATAGTTTTAGGAAATTTTGCAACCTCTTCAGCACTTTCTTCAAAAAAATGGAGCTTAATTCCCCTCCTCTGTGTGTGTCTGGACTTAGTGAGTCACTTTTAAAGAACAAATATGCTGGGGCCTCCGTAGTGGCACAGGGGTTAAGTCTTAGCGCAATCAATCTAGCATCAGCCACTGTGGCATGAGTTCCATCCCTGGCCAGGGAGCTAACCCACATGGCACAGCAGACCTTTCCTGTCACGCCAGCTGCTCCCCTCAGCAGTGTATTTCTGTAGATCTGCCTGTTTTGCTCCCAACTCTGTCTCTGGTGAATCCTGTTACTCCCAGCACCTCTGGCCTACACCTCAGTTCTTGTTTGCATAAATAAATAAAAATTAATCTTTAAAAAAAAAAAGAACAAATATGACTGAACCACCAATGTGTGTCCAGGTGTAGATGGTATGGAGGCTTCCTACTCTCAATTCACTAGGTCTGGAGTGTCAGTTGCCCTTTAAGCAACCTGTGGAGATTCCAGGTGGGCAAGTACTGATGATTTCTGTCAAGTCATGTAAATGAGCTCTCCTGGAAGCAGGTCCTCCAGAGCAGGCCCTAGGCTGGGCTGACTGCAGCCTAGCTAACATCCTGACTGCAAGACAGAGACTGATTCAGAGCTAGCCTGCTCAGCCACTCCCAAATTCCCGACCTTTAGAAGCTCAGAGATGATAATGGTTTATGTTTTTAAGTCAATATGCTTTGGAAAAAAATTGTTATATAGCAATAAATGACAGGTGTCTAGATTGTAGATGCTACTACTATTACCTAATGTTTAGCTCTGGTATTAGAATTATATTAGTTCGAGAACTATGTATTTATATACATATATTTAACATTGACTAGCCAAAAAAATAAAAAGATTTACATTTATAAAGTATTTTTGATCCCATATAGAATTGGTTACTTTGAAAATCAAGAAGCTTCTTGTTATATATACAATATGACAAATATTTTGATTAATTGTATCCACATTTCTGTGCTTAATTGAATTAAGAAGTAAATCAGGCTATGAATGGAACTTACAGCTACACCTTGGAGCAGGTCCCCAGCCTGTAACAGTGCATTTTACTTTATTT
Organism: Talpa europaea; assembly: GCF_964194135.1. Classification (NCBI taxonomy): domain Eukaryota; kingdom Metazoa; phylum Chordata; class Mammalia; order Eulipotyphla; family Talpidae; genus Talpa; species Talpa europaea. Next base: position 79,751,910 of record NC_140077.1, read on the forward strand.
CCCCGGGTTGTATGATAAAAGCCATCTTTACATTCATATGTGATTTCATCTTCAGTTCTGTATTTGGTCTTTATAGGTTTTTAGACAGCATTTGGAATATAAGGCTTATTACATGTTACTTCTGAAAAAAAAATGTGTGGATAATGTAGGAATGACTACCCATTCAAATAACCAAGTACATGAAAACAAAGAAAGTGGGTATTATTTTTCTTTCCCATCACAGCACTAAATGGGAATAAAATGAGCATAGCATCATATTCTTTTTTTCTTTTCTTTTACACCATTGTTTATTTTGAAACAATATTTGTTTCCCACTCCCCCATCAGGTGTATTCCCCCATAGACTTTGCTTCACCAGTCCACCCGTGCACTATCAGCACAGTCCCCTGTGCTCCTCTTCCCTCCCTCTGAACATCATATTCTCACTGTATCACTCATATCCCCACATATCTCTCATCTAATGTATTTATGTCCCCTGGACTCTTGATTTCTCCAAAGTCATCACCTATTTCATGATACTCCACTTGGGGCTATGAGTTCAGTGTATATTACATTAGCATTCTTTCCACTTTAAGCTTCTTGGCTTCTGAAGTTCTCATGTAGATTTTTATAAATATTCTGAATTTTTTCCTTCCAGACTCTTGGTAGGATCGCTTGTCCCTGGCCAATTGAAGTAGGCATGCCATAGACCCAGTGAAATTGCTATCTCCACTCTCCCATCTGTTAGTTATTCTTCAGTCTACTGCTAACTGGCTTCTAATATCTACTCTGTGTTGGCACTGCTCTGACTAAAGACCCCCAGTTTCCAAATCCCCAAATTCCTTGTATTTGATATATTGCAGTGACTGGTGTCTATTATGGGCTTCTTCATTATGTGTTGTACTGGACAGAAAAAACCCTCTGTCATCTTCAACACTGTTGGCCACTGGCTTTTTCAAGTTCTCCTGTACCTTACATGCTATAATAAAATGATTATATAACAGCATTCATTTCAGTTATTTCTGTCCAGGAGGAAGTTAGAGGTAACCATGTGGCCATCATTAGAAGATTGGATAAGTAAAACATATGCACACTATGCAGTCCTTAAACAACAACAAACTAGATTCAGCAACATGGAGCTGAATAGTGATAAGGCAGTAAAATCTGTGGTCATGTTTCATCTATGAAAAACATGCAAATGAGACATAAATAACAGAAGTGTTTAAATATTTAAGAATGTATCAAATGCACATCTCAATTTGGTTTAGGGGAACAAAATCCAGAATCCCCTTTATCAGGGATAAATGGGTAAATATATACATAAAGGAAAAGTAGCACCCTTCGTAGGCCAATCCTCTGAAGTGACAAGTAAAATTGACTTCATTGTTGCCCCAAGACACCCAGTAGGGATGGGCAAAAGCATATGAGATCATAGCCTCTGTCTTCAAGCAATTGACTTTTTTTGTGGACCAAGCTTACAACCATATAATTAGAAAATTAGCTTGATTATTTCAGTGTCTTCATAAGACCTATAATAAATATATCAGGTGGTTTCCCCCTATTTGGACAGAAAAAGAAAACCAAAGAAAACTATGTAAATGTTACCATATTGTATAATTAGATGCATTAAATAAAGTGAATTCATGTATCTCACTTTCATCACTTTAATTATAGCTTATCTTTTTTTTCAGTAGAAAATTTGCAGTCAACTGTCAGCTAAAAGTCAAGTACAATCTGGAGGATATTTTCTTTGAACAAATTCCCGAAGGTGTCTATTTTTCCAAGTAATTTTGCTTTGTTTCCTGCATCTGTGGACATTTCATAACCTGAGTTGTTTCTTGTCCCTATAACCTAATAATTCTCATCACTGTCCTCCCATACTCATCCACTGTCTGCCTCTTGTTCACAGTAACTCACACTTGAGGCTGTGTGGTTATGAAGATTTTTTTTAGAGTCCGCAGGTTTTGGTTTGTCTGGACAGTCCTGGTTTAAATGTGTTGGCCACATATTTATTAATAGAGCCTCCTTTCACTCCAAAAGTGTCCTCATTTGTGTAGTCAATTATATAGTCCTCCTACTTATTACAACTTCATGGCTTCAATCAATGAGTAAAGCATTAGGATGAAAATCAAATTTTTTTGACAGTTGACAATCTTGCTGAAGATTTACAGTTACTTCTTATTTTTCAAATTTTCCACTTTATGTAAATTTTCTTACTTTATGTAAACTGAATTAAAAGTACACAACTTAGTAGTGCTAGAAGTGGCTTCCAGTGAGCAATTGGAATTAAGGTTAACACATTAATTCCAACGAACACCTGCACCCCTATGTTTATAGCAGCATTGTTTACAATAGCTAAGCTTTGGAAACAACCAAAATGCCTAAATATAGATGACTGGATCAAGAAGATGTGGTACATATACACCATGGAATATTACTCAGCATTCAAAAAAGATTGACACATGCAATTTGCAGCAATATGGCTGGAGCTGGAAGGGATCATGCTCAGAGAAATAAGCCAGAGAGAAAATGAAATATACCGGATGGTCTCACTCATAGCAAGACTCTAGAAAATCTAAATAAGGGACCAGGAATAAGAATCTCTGTAAGAAAGAAAAAATCAAAATCAGCAAACAACTATGACCCAGAGACACAATGGGGGGGGGCGGGCAGGGAAAGTAGGGATGGGGTCAAAATAAGGGGGTTGCAATTGTATGGGGAATATAAAAATAAAATTGAAAAAAAACAATGAAGATTAACATACGACTTCTAAATGATCATACCCTTAAGGTATTTAGATACTGTTCTTTTATCCCCCCCAAATCCAGATATGCAAAAGGTGTATTGTCTTATGTTACTAGAAGAATACTTTGCTAGTTTTGCCCAAAGGGAAATATCTAAGTATTAAAATTATAAGAAATATTTTTTAGTAAAATTGATATTCCCAACTGAAAGCGTATATTAAAAATGCAAATTCAATTAATTTTAGAGATTTCCTTTATATTTTTTTAGATAATAAATAAGAGTAAGAATTATTTTTACCTTCTGCATTGAGTTCTTCTGATATGATTAACAAGATGATAAAAGCCAAGTCTTTTGACCTCATCTTCAGTGGCATTCTTAATAAAGACTAACAATTTTAAAGCAGTAGGGGTTCCTCATTAATTACACAATACTTCTCTTGAAGAAAAAGTTAATTATTTACAACATCGGTCTAAGTCTCTTTGTCACAAGCTGTATATTTCATTCAAAATATTTTTGAATAGTATTAACTTAACAAAACTATGTTAACTTACAATATTGATCATGCCAGAGGTAAATAGGAAATTGATAACCCAAAAGGGCAGAAGCATAATAATTAACTCAAACTACATGAAAGGAGTAACATTTTAACTCTAATTTTCAATTGTAAGTCCATAGAGTAAAGTTCACTTGTGGTCATTGATTTCTTTACCACTATTGATCAAATGAAAAGATGAACTTGGGAACATGAGATAATGGATAACTGTTGTTAAAATAAGACCAGGTCCATTAAATCAAACCTCTTGATTCTGACAACAGGATGGTGGTTACCAGAAAGGAAGGAGATGGGGAAAAATGAATAAAGGGGGGTCAACTGTATGGTGGTGGAGATTTTTGATGGGTTTACAATGTAGCATATACAGATGTCACATTACAATGTTGTACACCTGAAAACTATATAATGATATGAACCAATATCATATATACATATATTTAGATATATATGTATATGGTGCTGTGTAGGTTGTACAAATTAAAGAGGACAAGGAGCTTAAATGTCTCGAGTAATGACAGGATATTCGTAGTTATGTCTACCATTTGGTAGGTGCTCACTTGGAAGACAACCTACTCCCACTCAATAAACTTCTTTTCATATATAAACCCATAAAATTGTCATTCTAACTATGTTGCATTTTACATATTTCTTTTTTGCTTCTGGTTTTAATTATGTAGGTAGCAGGCTTTCATCATTTAAAGCTCTTAAAGAGCCAAATTCCTTTTAGTTCAGATAATGCAATAAGACTAATGTTATTTAATTACTATACAAATTAACACATTTTTCTTGTCCATAGCAAAATATGGCAAATCTATCAATTTTATTGTTTATACAGCAAATAAGTAGTAGATGAATATTGTTCTAGTAGGAAGAATAACACCTCTTTGTTTTTTTTTTTCCAATTTTAGAGTTAAGATGCTCTTTTTTTTTTAAGATTTATTTATTTATTTATATAAGCACTGGGTACAGTCAGAAGCGCAGGAGGGTGAGAGAATTCACCAGAGCCAGAGTGGGGAGCAGAAGAAGCAGACTGACGAAATACACTGCTGAGGGGTGCAGCGGACAGCAGGAGAGGTCTGTTGCGCCACGTGGGACCCTCGCCCGGTGGCCGGGGATTGAACCAGCCGTTGTGGGCAGCTTCACAACCCAGTGCTCAGCCGCTGTGCCACTGGGGCCCAAGACGCTCTTCTTTAAGACTAATAGAAAATGGTTTTTTTCATCCTATTAAGGAAACCTATGAAGAAGGAGATGTAGTTCAATTTTTCTGCCATGAATATTATTATCTAAGTGGATCAGATTTAATTCAGTGCTATAACTTTGGTTGGTACCCAGAATCTCCTGTAGGTGAAGGTAATTTTTAAAATTTCTGAGACTTAAAAAGAGATACCATGTTTTAATCTCTTTGAACTTTAAAAAATGTGGTGATATCTTATTCTTTTTTTCAGTACTATCTTTTAAAATAAATGACTATTTTGTTTTAAATCAGTGCTATTTTCAGTAATATATCTTTTAAACTTATTTTAATTTTCTTACATGAAATTTAAACTCATTGTAATGAATAACTTTTTAATTGGATATTAATAGATTCAGCTATCCCTACCTGCCAGCTTTTTTGAGGTGCTATCTTATTTGGTCATACATTTTCCTTTTTCTTTTTTTTTAAAGATTAATTTTATTTATAAAAGATCCAGATGCATGGGAGGGTGAGAGGATTCACCAGAGATAGAGCGGGGAACAGAACATGCAGAATGACGAAACACACTGCTGAGGGGAACAGCTGGCGAGACAAGAGAGGTCTGCTCGCTGCCTGGCCATACATTTTCTAATGTGAGAACATAGTCTCCAAAATAATTGGGTAGAGAGCAGAAAATGCAGCTCAATATGAATGAAAATGAATAAAAATGCAAAGCAAGTTTATCTAATTAGAGCTATCCTAAAATGCAATGGCTATTTATGGTCAAGTTTCTTTTTCTGCAGTTGTTAAGATTACCTCTTCAAAGACATCAGTATAAGAGTCATTCAAACATACCACAATGTAATGCGAAGGGGATCTTAGAGCAGCTATTAAACAGAGGTCAAAAAATTAATTGGGACCTCCCTGGTGGCGCAAGGGATTCAGCACTATGAAGCTATCCACAGCTACTGCAGGACGAGTTTGATCCCAGGAAAGAGACGTGACTCACATGGCGCAGCAGACCTCTCCTGTCTTGCCCACTGCTCCCCTTAGCAGTGAATTTCAGTCAGTGTGTCAGTGTGCCTGTTCTGTTCCCTACTTTATCTCTGGTGAATCTTATCACCCCGCATTTCTGGTCTGTACACCAGTTCTTGTATGCATAAATAAATAAATCTTTAAAAAAATAATTGGTAACTATGTGACATAAATACATATATACTGTGATAAAGTTAGGTGCAAAGTGTATGAACAAACATTGATGTTCTAATTGGTATGGTGAGAGATAGCATTTACAGAGGTGATGGTTAATATGTGAACTGAGCCTGAAAAGTGAAATAGAAATTTGAAAATTGGAAGGGTTGGGAGTGGTAAAGACCTGATAGATTCTATTGTCTACGGCCATACCACCCTGAACGCGCCTGATCTCATCTCTGTATGATAATTCATGTCATTATTGATAGAAGGGAGAAGGACAGCAAGGTCGAACTTGAAAGAGAGTGGTGGAGATTTGAAATAGGTGCTAGGAGGAATAAGAACAGGAATTGGACCAAGAACATGAATGCGAGTGCCCAAAACTATCCCAATTCATTAAATGCACCAAACAATAACTTTGTTTTTCAATTTTCTGTTGTGCTAGATAGTTTTGTTCTAACTGAAGAGAGGAAGATTGTTAGCTTAGAGTCTGTAGCATGTTATTTAAAAAATCTATGGCAGACCCACTTAATTTCTATTTTGTTCCCATCCCCACTCAGATTAGTCAGCATGCCAATGACTTGCTATTTTCTCCAGTAAACAGTCACCAGGTGTAGGACAGGCAGTGTAGTAAGCTGAATAATGTTCCTCTGCCATCCCTTCCCTCTAGCAAAGATAGCCATATCCTTATCCTTGGAATGAGCCTCTTTGGCCAAAGGGACCTTTCAGATGTGATTAACTGAAGGATTTTGAGGTAGAAATACTACCTGGGAAAATCCTGATGAATAATCACAAGTGTCCTTATAGAAGGGAGATTTGATGATAGAAGCAAGAGACTGGAGTAGTAGGAGAAAGGGCCATGTGCAAGGAATGCAGGCAGCTTCCAGAAGTTTGACAAGGCAGAGTAGCTGAATCTCTAATCAAGCTCCAGGACTGCAGCATCCCTGACACCTTGGCTTTAGCCCCAGTGAAACTATTCTGGACATTGGCTTCCAGAGAAGCCAGAATGAATTTATGCTGTTTTAAAGCAATAAATTATGGTAATTTGTCATACCAGTAAAAGAAAACTAACATAGTCAATGTTGTCCAATAGCTAAGAGCAGTAGATTTTAATTCATATTGACATCCATTCAAGAGCAGATCCTCCACTTACTAATTTACTTCATATGTATTAGTTCATTTATAATATGGGAGACATGCATATAGTCCCCACTTAATAGTTATTTTAGGAATAAAGGAGATATGTATGTAAAGTGTTTGCTGTTTCCGTTTTTTGTTGGAGCATACTGATGTTACTATATGTTTAGAGCTTAAAATGAGACATTTGTACTATTTTACAGTTGGAACAGGAACTCCTGTTCCTGTGAGTCAGGATTCTGGACCATAGCAGCAATGGGTCCTTTGTATTTGTGTCTATTAAAACTACACTCTAGGGGTTTTCTGGGACTGCAGCCTTATCTGAAGCTCAACTGGGGACCAAATCTCCTTCCAAACTCTCTGGTTGTATGTAGCATTCAGAGCTTTGCAGATTGCTGAATGGAAGGGCCCCCTACCCTTTGTCACATGGTTTTCCCTGTTTGGAAGCACACATGGGGAAGTTGTCTTCTTTTTAAAATCAGCAGTGAGAAAGAGTCACTCAGTATGAATGGGGTTACAATATTTTGTTACATAACCACACTCAGATAATCACATATATCTCATAACCTTTGCTGCATCCTATTGGTTAAATGCATATGGCCGTCCCTGCTCCTGGAGATATTTACCACCTGAGAAAGTGAATCTAAGTGCCGGGGACAAAGGAGGTGACCCCGCAGTCTGACTGCCATACTTCCTGTGCCACTTGGCATGATGAACATGCTAATTAAACCTTACTTTCCATTTGGGGGTAATTTTATGACCAAATATGCTGGATTTCTCTTTTCATTAGGAAGAAGAAGTTGATGTCCTCCTCCCCCTCTGCCTCTAAACTCCAAGATTCAGACGTAGTCAACAACTTATCGTCATGGGGAAATAGTTCATGTAGAATGTGAACTTAATTTTGAGATACAAGGATCAGAAGAAATACGTTGTGAGAATGGAAAATGGACAGAACCTCCCAAATGCATTGGTTAGCAATGCCTCCAACAAGCTTTCCCTCAAATGAGATCTGCCGGTATTGATAACTACTCTCTTCTTTTTAAATTGTCCCTTTCCAGAAGAAACAGAAAAGATAGCTTGTGAAGAACCACCCTTCATTAGGAATGGGGCAGCAAACCTAAACTCTAAGATTTACTACAGTGGGGATAAAGTGACATATGGATGTGAACGTGGCTATTATCTCCATGGATTAGAAGAAATCACTTGTAGACGTGGAAAACGGACACTTGCCCCTGAGTGTGTGGGTGTGTTGCTGCATTTGACATCAATGGCTTAGCCCGTTGTGTAAAAATTTCCTTTATCCTCATTTAATCCATAGAGTGGTGACTGTTTAGAAGATTTAGGAACACGTCGACACTATACCTACTTTGTTGTATTTTCTGTGTTTCTTTGGAGCCATCTATAGAATGTAAGCCTATAAAAATAATTAGGCAACAAAAAACCGAAGGGCACAACCAGGGTGTGCCACCCTGCCTGAGTACTGTCTTCCTGTCATCCTTGTCACTGCTGGATCAGATCCCGGAGAGCGCTCCATGAATGTGCTTACCTGGGATATTTGTTGTGTAACAAAAAAGCTATTAAGGTTGTTAAGAAATTAGCAGAGTAAGATAAAGACTTTAAAAAAATAGAAAAGCATGGAATATTTAATCCAAAGATTGAGACCCAAGATGGAAGGGAATGAAAAGGAAAAGTGTAAAAGTGGATAGTGACAAAAGACAGTTTCAGGACTGACTAAAATCTTTTTGCTAAAGAGCACTGTTTCTCTTTCTATCAATTTGAAGAACATCTACATTCTAATTTGTTCACAAATCAAGAAAAGTGTAAAGTATAAACATTTGCTCTTACAAAAAGTATTTGCTTCCATTCTTCCCTAGTTTATTTTTTAAAAATACTTCATTTGAATCATTTCTCTCATTTCTGGTGAATTTAGGAATTGTCTGAAATTATACAGTACAAATATTGAGGTATTATAGTGTAGGCGACAATATATGATTATATTGTAATGAGTTCATATAACTTTAAAATACCTTTTTTTCTATAGAAAACAATGAAAATTGTAATCCTCCACCTGCTGTAATAAATGGGGCTGTGGTTGATGGATTATTGCCAAGCTACATGTCAGGATCTTCTGTGGAATATAGATGCAACGAATATTACTTATTGAATGGAGCAAAAATTTCTCATTGTGAACAAGGAAAATGGTCATCCCCACCTATTTGTTTAGGTAAGATACTATAAAAGTCTTTTCCAGCTTTTTGAGATGTAACTGACTTGTAACATTGCTTTAAGGTGTCCCATGTAATGATTTGATTCGTGCATATATAGCAAAATGATCAACAAGATAAAGTTGGGAAAAACATACTCTACCTCACGTACTTACTAACTTTTGTGATGTTTTAATCAGGAGATTTAAAATCTACTCTTAGCAACTTTTAAGTGGAAAAATTAATATTGTTTATTGTATTCACCATGCTGTCCATATTAGGTCCTCAGGACTGTCTCCTCTTATATCAAAATACATTGAATTTCTTTTGCCATTGTGTTTGTGTTTGCATTTAATCTTAATTTTAATGTAATGTTTTATAGCGTGGAAATGATGGTTGTTTAAAAGATTTATTTTTTTTATCTTATGTATGCGAGACCGAGGTGTAGGCCAGAGGTGCAGGGGTTGGGGGGGTGGGATGGAGATTGGTGAGAGGATTCACCAGAGACAGGGTAGGGAGCAGAACAGGCAGATTGACTAAAATACACTGTTGAGGGGAATAGCGGGGGAGATAGGCGAGGACTGCTGCACCCTGTGGGTTATCACCCTGCCTCAGGGATTGAACTCATGCTGTAGTGGCTGCAAATAGTTTCATAGTGCTGAGATTTAACTCCTTGCACCACCAGGAAGACCCCAGAAATGATGACTTTTAAATGTCTTTTTTCTCCTCAAGTGTTTCTCCTTCTCATTTTTGTAAGCAGAAAACCCTTACTGTCTTAGAGCCAGGACTACATTGATTCTGAACACACCACTATTTTAAAAACTCTGATGACATGTGAATAACAAAACTTTACCATTTTAACCATTTTCAGTGTGCATTTCAGTGGTGGTAAGCATATTCACATTCTCATTCATGACTGATTAATTTTGGTATTGTCTTTCTTCTAAATGAAACTTCCCTTACTATCATCCCAGTCTGTATTATTTGCAGAATGTCATTGGGAATGAAGAAAAATTAATTCTATTCTGTCATTAGCATATTGTTGATCTCTTTCTTTAACACTGCTTCCTCATGTCATTATCACCTTTGAAAATCTTGTTGAGCAAATAAAAATATACTTGTAGCTACTCAAAATGTATTTTGGATTAAAGAATGATTGTAATAAATATTTAGTTTCAAGTGCAGAATTGCAGCAGCTGCCTAAATAACTGCCAAAATTGAGATAAATTTGAAAAAAAGACATTCACCTCAAACTTCAATCCCGTAGATTTACTTCATTTTTAACTTTGCTAGTAAGAGTTCTATTTAAAAGTAATGCCACTGATGATTATAGTTACAATGAACTTGTTACATCATAACTTTCAGAGAGGCAATGATATGATGAATATCTTATAAAAAGTCATTTAATTAAAATATTAGCCTTTTAAACTACAAAATCGGTCATTGTTATTTACCAAATAATATTAATAAGTGTATAGAAGCAACAACTAGAAGAAAACAGAAAATATCAGCAACCTTAAAAGAAATGCCTTAAATAAAAGACTCAGATAATGGTCTCCTACCCTTTCTCTCTAAACAGAAGAGAAACATGAAGCAAGGCTGTATGCTTGCTGATCAGTGACGAAAATTTGAGAAGAGATGCACAAGAGCCTAGTCCTGTACTTACCCAGGAGCAACAGCTCAGGGTTTACTGTTTCAGTCTTCACCTCAAATAGATAGACTAAAACTAGTATGAATAACAATTGATTGTTTATGTGTGTGTGATTGTGTACAAATTAAATATAATTGTGACAACCCAAGTTCACACACATGCCTATAAATTTATGTATATATTACATAAATCAGTATAACATGGAGTATCATAGCCCTGGTCAGGACCTACCAAGGAGTTTTACTAGGATGGTCTAAAGCATTCTTGTTTGTTCTTCAAATGTTACCAAGACAAAGACACTGTGCCACGCACATTTATGCATCATCCTCAGTGTGTTTATGCTACCGTATATCTCCTCAAAAATATTGATAAAGAAACAAAAGGGCTTTTAAAATGGCAAGTTATTCATTTTAATAGACAAAGGTGGTCTCGTAGCATTTATGAGAACTGCTTATTAGCTTCAGTAATTTGCTTTTTTGTTAGTAAACTATAAAGCATTATTACCAAAAAGGCTGAAAGTGCAGGCATAGCAATGTATCACACATCATAAAGTTGGGTAAAATTAACTGAAATGCATTCAGAATTATTCACATGTAAATAATGACACTTTACTAGCAAAACAGGGTGACATAAAATCCATATTAATAATCTGACAAATTTTGTGAAAATGAGGCCATTATCTTTATAGTTTCAAGTACTTTAAAAGCTGCTTGAATTACTTCCATGGAGGAGAATATTAATAGGAAACCATTATTCCACTTGGGAGTCAGCATGTTCTCTTTGAAAGTAGTATATATTTCTAGCATATGAAGGATATATGCTTAATTACTTAGAAATAAGTAATGGTGATGAAAAACATGACTACGTTTTTTCCTTTTATTTCATTTTTACTTTTATCTATCAATTTTCTGTTTAATGCCTTGCATATTTTTAGGATAAGATTATTGGGTTAATTCATTGTGGAAGATACACAAGTGGAAAACTTAGTTTCTTGACCTCTAAAATGGAAAAATTTTATGGCAACCACTGAACTAAACAAATTGGGAAATGGTTTTAACATCTGGAAATTATGAGAAATGAATTCAACCCTGTGCTTTGTATAATGCATCTCTTTATCTGAATTATGTTCCTTCTGTGAACCAGCAACTTGACTTCACATTAAATTACTTAAATTGTGACTTTTCAAATTGTAACTTTATGTTTTTTATTTAAGTGAGCGTCTTATTTAATATATGTATCTTCCAGATAATTGCATATATGCAATATTTTTGTATAATAAAACACTACCCATGAAAGTTTTAATATGTTTATGATTCTGTATAAGATGACCAGAGACGACTTTGCCTTTTAGCCTAAGGACAATGCTGTCCACTATACCTTTTTTTTTAAAAATAATTTTCTTGGTCATCATCTCATGAATCCACAAAATTATCCAGTTAAATAAGATACCTAAAACTATGCTTGGAATGTAAGATGTACTTTGAAAAATAATCAGTAATGATAATGTGGATGATAATGTGGATGATAATGATAATGTGGTCATCTTAACATTTCTTTTTGAAAAAAGTCTTCAAAATACAAGGTCATTATATTTATAGTAGAATTACTGTGCAAATTATTTTTTTGTGCACAAAATGCTGTAAAAATGTTAAAGAAGTAAAATATGCAAGTAACGTTGAGTCAGACAACTGAAATAAAGTGATGTGGAGACTATCTGTTCTTGCTTTCATGTACATTGAATATTTTCTTTTTTTTTTTTTAAGATTTATTTATTTATTTATACAAGCACTGGGTACAGTCAGAAGCATGGGAAGGTGAGAGAATTCACTAGAGCCAGAGCAGGGAGCAGAGCAGGCAGAAGGACCGAAGTACACTGCTGAGGGGAGCAGCGGGCGGCACGAGAGGTCTGCATGCCATGTGGGACCCTCCTCTGGTGGCCGGGGAGCAGCCGGGGATCAAACCAGCGCTGCAGAGGCTGCGGGCAGTTTCGCAACCCAGCGCTCAATCGCTGTGCCACCAGGGAGGCCCTGAATATTTTCTTTTTTTAATTTTTTTTTTTTAATTTATACAAGCACTGGGTATAGTCAGAAGTGCAGGAGGGTGAGAGAAATCACCTGAGACAGAGCGGACAACAGAATAGGCAGACTGATGAAATACACTGCTGAGGGGACCAGCGGGGGGCAGGAGAGATGTGAGTGCTATGTGGGACCCTTGCTGGCACCTGGGGATGGAACTAGTGCTGCAGAGGCTGTGGGCAGCTTCGCAGCCTAGCGCTCAAAGTCTGTGCCACCAGGGAGGCCCTATTTTGAATTTTTTGAGTAATCTCCATACTGTTTTCCATAATGGCTTACCTAATTCCTTTTTATGAATATTTCAATTACACTGTGTGGTAGATAGGCATCTTGTAGAAGACTTTAATGTTTTTTATATTAATGTATTAAGAAATAAACCAAAGTAATAACTATTTACATCTTATAACTAGCAAAGGTATGGTTTAGTTTGGTTTTTACATATTTGTGAGCTAATATTATTTTGAATAAGGATACAAGAATATTTTTATCATTTCGTCTGAAATAGTCTCAGAAAGTCTCAGAAGTTATAAAGAAAACTTTGAGTAAATCAGGAGAGTGATGGATGGAAAAAGCAGGCACTAAAGGAATTGAATTTCTGCCCACTAGTATTTTCAGAATAGGACACATATTTTGGTTTACCAAGTTTTAATGTAATAATTGAAAGAAGCACTTCATTGATCTCTCAGATTATAATTGCATATCCATGTTACATTTAATACACATTCTGGTTTATTAAAGAAAATGAATCAAACAATCCTTGAAACAATAAGTAGAGATTGGATAACTTGAGCAACATTAAGTTCAAAATTGTATTAATAATGAATAACTGTACATATTGTAAGTTTTGACTACACTTTATGCATTTTTTATATACAAGTGGGATATATCAGTGTTCCTTTCTGACAGGTTTTTCGTAAGGAATCTTTTGTCACTGGACGATATCCATTTTTACACACAAATTCAACAGGTTCCCCTGACTGAGAATAAAGTTTGTCAGCATCTATCCATCTCAACCTTATATGATGTTCCTCCATGGCTGTTGGTGATATTATACATGGCTCTAATGGAGAGAAAAAGAATGTAAAACATTTAGTGACAAATATTTTCACAGGACTCTAGACTTTCAAGTGCAATCTACATTGGTCCAAGAATTTTCAAAACTGTTTCCTAACCAAAACATAAGTTGTACCTAGTATTAAATCAATTATTTAAATTATTAATTTAATATATAAATTTCATTAATATTTAAATTAATGATTTAAATGTTAAATGATAAATGATGTAAAAATAAAGCACTGTGTTTAATGTGTGATAATTAAATGTTATAATCCCAGATTTATAGTAGCAATGATCATGTTAAGAAGTTTGATTGAAGGAAATTGTTGCTGTTTTTGCTTGAGGGATGTTACAATGTCTGATTTCCTCACACATTATTTTGTAGCCAACGATTCAACAGAAAAGTAGTTTCTTCATCCATGAAAATTTTAGTTTAAAGAGTAAAACATCATACACATTACAGTGATTTTCCGAGTTTTCATCAGGATATTAACATACTTACCTAGACATTCTGGTGGTTTTGACCATTGTCCATTGCGGCATATTACATTCTGGTTTCCATCAAGTTTATAGAAAGACTTGCATCGGTACTCAACTGATGTTTCTGGAGCATATACTGGTAATAGGGGTGAGGTAATATCTCCATTGTTTATAGGTGGAGGTGGCCCGCATTTTACTTTCGTGTCTAAAAAAATATATGATTTGCTGAAATTGACCTGTTAATCTCAGGTTATTTCAATAAATTCTATCCTGTGTTCTGCAAAGCAGTCCCTTTATTTGTTGTATCTTTGTTTATACATTTTGTGCTCATTTTATGTGAATTTTATATCTTATCACATTACAAAAAACTTTGCCTTAACAACAGTAACAAAGAGATCTTAGCTGTTGGTGATTTTTCAACTGTTGTATTTATATAAAGATATCTTAGGAAATGTAATTTAAAGGAGAAATTGAATGAGCATATCCTCAATGGGCAATATTTATCTTTATTCAGCAGTAAAAATCCCAAATCCTAATACTAATATAGTAAGTCTTCACTTAAATATCTTCAATAGATGCTAGGGAACTGTGACTTTAAGCAAAACAATGTATAACCAAAGCAGGTTTTTGAATGATCTTATTTTGATTGCTGTCAGCAAGGGTTGTGTTGTTCTCATTAACTTTATAAGGAAGGACATTGAACAAAATGATGTATTCAAAGACCTGCTGTACTTGGAATTGTTAATATGAATTTTTTTAATCCAAGTTTATGTGCATTTAAAGGTTCAGTAGACATGGTATGACCTAAAGGGTTTTTGATAATAATTCCTTGGGAAATGTTCTAAAAACAGGAATTCCAGAGCATTTGCAATAAATTCAAGTATCAGTCTGTGTGCAATTTTCTGCTACATGGTTAAGTTGTTTTTAAAAACCACTAAACTCTTATGTCGTCATTCAACTTCTGGAGTCCCACATTGTGTTGGTGAATCCTACCAATGTGCCACATGATTATAAAAATATAAAAAAAATTATAATTTTAGACAAACTTAAATTTGTAATGGAAAGCCATAGTGGATACATTAATCCTCCAGCTTCAATATCCTCTCCATGTTTTCCTGAAATTGCATATTAGAAGTACCGTGGAAATTATATATTCATGATTTTGTATTCTTGCTTTAAAAAGGGCCCCTCAAATTTCCAAAAGCTACTGTCTTCATAATGCATGATCTGCCCGGAAAAGAAAATCATGATTATCTTAAAAGCTTCCCTTTTACTTAGAATAAAGCCCAAACTCTTCTGAACCATTCCTTGCCTACACTTGCAAATGCCAACTTACCTCCCTCTCCCACTGTCAGTCCAGACTTATGATCTTTGTATTTTTAAAATAGGTGAATTTTTTTTTTGCTGCCTCAGATGTTGCCTTTGTCCCTATTTCTATACCAAATGCTTTTCAAGCTTTCTTTGTATAGATATCTTCCTATATAAGACAGTCTTCTCAGTCCCTTCCCCTTCACCATTCAGTATGTTCTCATAACTCCCATCTTTTTCGTTTTTCATATTCCTTTTACCCCATAATTTCCTCTAGTAATATCCTGAACTTCCTGTTCTTTTGCTTAACCAAACTTCTTGAAAGCTATACCACATGTTAAATTTTCTTAGTAAACATTTTTCTTCAGAGGGGCTCTGTAGATTCTGCTCCTTTTTTTTTTTAAAGTTTTATTTTTTTGATCTGTCTTCTTCATGAAAACTGTTTCTGTTGTGGCTACTGTAGGATGTTAGGTAGTCAGCGCCAACAATTTTTTAAAAAACTGTTTTCTAACATGACATATCAACTGAATTAGAAATATTTACCACTTCAACTATCATAAGATGTAATTAGATTACAATTTCTTGGGTTTTGTAAGGTAGGCATGATGGCAAGAACTTTATAATGGCTATGGAGTGTAATAACCAAAGCAATCCTTTGAATTATTAGAGACTTCATGAATACTAAAATATTTTACAGATAAGAAGGCATGAATAATCTCCAGATAGTCTTGGTTGTTGCCCTAACGTGTTTGCTTAGTTTTGTTCTGAATTGGACTTGGAACCCATCTAGGTTAATTCCACAGGCTTTACCATTATTCAGTCTATCATGATAATTTTCCATCAATCATTTTCTTCTTTCCATATCTGTAACAACATTCTTTCTATGTTTTTCCTCCTGATTCTCTGGGTTCTCCTTTCTCTAACTGTGTTGTCGCCATTTCTCTTTTGTCTCACATCTAAATGTTAGAATGATCTTCGATCTGTCATGATTTCTCCTCTTTCTTCATTCTGCATTACCTTCCTATCTGATGTAATTGCTTTTTTGATGATAACCCCAAATATATATCTCCTGGCTACACCTGTATATTCAACTCTGTCGTTTAAGATCCAATTTAAAATGTCTGTGGGTAACTCAACCATAATGTGCCCACAGCAAAAGTTGTGATGTTCCTCCCCAAATCTTTTCTCTCCTGCCAGCACCACCTTACAGAAAGGCATGCCTATTTAACTAGTTGGTTAAAAAAAGTTCAAAAAATATTTGAACATACATGGGATTGCTGTGACTCTTACTCTTACTTTCACTTAATTTTAATAACATTTTCTATGTTTTCTAGCACCAAAATCTATCCCAAATCTGTCCTTTGTTCTGTATTTCCTCAGCCACCACCCAATGCACTTTTTATCTCTTCTTACCATAAATGGACTCCAGAATCTTCTCTTGCCAAGCACAAGCACAGGGAAAAGGTACGTTCAAAAATTCAAATTCCAAGAAGGCTCCTAGTGGAGCCAGAGCTAAGCTTCTGGCCCAGAGTCTGAGCCCAGAGGTCGAGAGGCACCCAAGGCCAGGGCAGACAGGGCGCCCAGGGGAGTGCGTCTCTGCATTGTCATTTCAGAACTGGGATCTTTCTTCAATAAAAACTGCTTGAGGAGAGGGGCGGAGCACCATGGTGGCCAGGAGACACTGAGAGTGAGATATCCCATTAAATAAAAGTTAATAGGGTGGAAAAGCAGCAGGTCCCAGTGAGAACTGGGATGACTCCAGCAAACTACCAGAAGAAGAAAGTTGCCATAAAAGAGGACCAGAAGGGAGGAAAGCTCAGAACCCTGCTCCCCTCCCCGACCCACACAGTTGGCACTCTCCGACCAGCAGAAAGGAGGAAAAAAACAAACTAAAACGACCAACAAGAACAAACTATGCATCAAGCGGGACTGTGAGTGGAAAGGGACTATTTCAGCCACCACACCCCATGAACAGGAGCTGAGGAGAACCCTGCAGGATTCGTGAGGAGGTGAGTGACCGGCTCCAGGCGCCATTAGAGAACAACAGAGACCCCCAGAACTGCACACAGCCCCGCACTGGCGAGTATGCTTGTGCAGAAAAGCGGCGTGCTTGAAAAGCAAATGCAGATAGTGGCTGCCCAGGTCCCCACGCCTGTGACCTAGGCTTGTGGGGAGATGCGCCCTGGCCCTCACTGAGGTGTAAGTCCCTCATTGAGTAATCAGGAACCAGGCACCAAGGCACGGGACCGGGGTGCAAAAGGCGCCATTTCTGCGGCCACTGAACAGGGCTACAGCCCGCGTCCTGGACCTGAGGGCTTTGGAACTGAGACCCAGGGCATGAAAATAGGGGCGTGGGTCCTCCACGTCGGTGGAGCACAGGGCAGGCACCGCACCCCAAAGCCGATGAGATTTTCCCTAACATTCCCACTCTGTTCCCTGTCCCACAGGGTGAAAAAGGCAGCCCCCCAAGGACAACAGTAGAGATCTCTGGCGCCAACTAGCGACCAGAGAAAAAAAGTCACTAACACCCCATAGAACAGAAAAGACTGCTTGAAACCGGCAGAGGGCTCCTGGAGGAGCCCGTGGCCAGCTGGGAAGTTAGCCCACCACAGGCCCCTTCAGACCAGCAGTCTGAGCCCACAGGGGGAGCGGGCAACCACGGCTGGGGCAGACCGGGTGCACAGAAGTGTGTGCCTGAGACCGGACGCGCAGGGAGTGCATCCCACATCGCCATTTTAGAACAGGGACATTTCTTCAGTAAAGACTGCCTGCAGAAGGCTCCCTCAGGAGGCAGAGGTGAGCGGGGAAGCTCACCCACGCCAGGCCCCTTCTGGCCTGCAGTCCAAACCCAAAGTGGGAGTGGGAACCCACCACCGGGGCAGACCAAGCGCACAGGGGAGTGTGTCCCCACATTGGCATTTTAGAACAGGGACCTTTCTTCAGTAAAGTCTGCTTGAAACAGACAGATGGCCCCTGGAGGAGTCAGAGGGGAGCGGAGAAGCTCACCCAAGATGCAGCCAGTCCCAGCAACACAGTGTCCCAATTCATACAACAAATTAGAAAATAGTAGGGAGTAGAAGAACCACACGCAACCTAACAACTCTTCAGGAAAAAAGCACACCACAAAAAGAAAACCACCTCCCAGATAGCAACGACAGTAACTTGGAAGAACTTCTGAGCCTTCCAGAAAGAGAATATAAAATTGCCGTGATTAAAAAAATGGCAGAACTCATAAAGGAAAACAATGATCAGAAGAAGGAAATGGAATCCCTAAAGAGGGAAAACAATGCTCAGAAGAATGAAATTGAGTCCCTAAAGAGGGAAGGAAAAGAAACGCAGGAGATCAAAGAATTAAAGGAGGAACTAAAGAACTCTGGGAAAAGCAATGAAAGCAGAATAGATGAAATGGAAGAACGAATAAGTACTCTTGAAGACACAGAAATAAAAAGAACCAAAACAGAAAAGGAAAGAGAAGTACGAAGGAAAAAGAACGAGGAAAGACTTTGGGAACTATCTGACTCCATGAGGAAAGGAAATATAAGAGTTATAGGAATACCAGAAGGAGAGGAGAGAGATGTAGGAACAGAGAAAATATTCAAAGAGATAATTGAAGAGAACTTCCCAAGTTGAAGAAGGAGCTGAAAATTGATATACAAGAAGCAAGAAGAACACCAAACTTCCACGACGAAAGGAAAAATACAGCAAGACACATAATAGTAATGCTCCCAAGAATCCAGGACAAGGAAAAAATAATGAAGCTGACAAGAGGGAAGAAACAGATAACATTCAAAGAAAAACCAATCAGGCTGACATCAGACTTCTCTGAAGAAACACTATGGGCAAGGAGAGAGTGGAGGGACATAGTCAACAGACTCCAAGAAAACAGATGCCAACCAAGAATACGCTATCCCGCAAAGCTCTCCTTCCTCTTTGAAGAAAGAATAAGGACCTTCCCAGACAAACAGAAACTCTGGAATTTCATTACGACTAAACCCCCACTCCAAAAAATACTACAAGGAATCCTAAAGTCAGACCCTCAGAGGGACGAATAACAACGAAAGAAGGCCCCCCAAAATAAAAAATAATAATAAAAAGTTATTAAAAGAATAAATAAATAAAATCAAAAGAAAGACAAATACAATGGCAAATACAGATGCTAACATATCAATATTAACTCTAAATGTAAATGGACTAAAGTTTTCAATAAAAAGACACAGAGTTGCAGCCTGGATTAAGAAACAAAACCCAACCTT
Source organism: Talpa europaea (assembly GCF_964194135.1). Lineage (NCBI taxonomy): Eukaryota > Metazoa > Chordata > Mammalia > Eulipotyphla > Talpidae > Talpa > Talpa europaea. Next base: position 79,771,712 of record NC_140077.1, read on the forward strand.
TTGCTGTCTCCAGGAAACACATTTAGCTACAAAAGATAAAAATAGGCTCAAAGTTAAAGGATGGAAAACAATCCTACAAGCAAATGGACCAAAAAAGAAAGCAGGAACAGCTATACTTATATCAGATAAAACAGATTTCAAACTCAAAAAAATAAAAAGAGACCCCAATGGTCACTACATTATGATCAAGGGGACAATACTTCAAGAAGAAATAACACTCATTAACATATACTCACCAAACGAAGGAGCGCCAAAATAAATCAGACAACTGTTGTCCTCTCTGAAAACAGACACCAGAGAAAACACATACGTAGTGGGAGACTTCAACACACCACTATCAACAATGGATAGATCAACAAGACAAAAAATAAGTAAAGAAACTAAAGCTCTAAATAAGGACCTAGAGCATTTGGGCTTAACAGACATCTATAGAACACTAACCCCCCAAAAAATGGAGTACACATTTTTCTCAAGCGCACACGGATCATTCTCCAGGATCGATCACATACTGGGGCACAAGACAAACGTCAACAGATACACCAAGATTGAAATCATACCAACCATCTTTTCTGGCCATGAAGGCATCAAACTAGAAATAAACCATAAAAAGAAGGCAAGGAACTTTCCTCCCTCCTGGAGATTAAAACCCACACTACTAGAAGACCACTGGACTAATGAAGAGCTCAAAGAAGTAATTAAAAAATTCTTTGAATTGAATGACAAGGAGGAAACCAATATCCTAAATGTATGGGACGCAGCAAAAGCAGTAATATGAGGAAAATATATAGCAATAGAAGCTCACGTCAAGAAATAAGAAAGAGGGGCCTTCCCGGTGGCGCAGAGGTTGAGCGCTGGGTTGTGAAGCCGCCCACGGCCTCTGCAGCGCCAGTTCGATCCCCGGCTGCTCCCCAGCCACCGCAGGAGGGTCGCATATGGCGCGCAGACCTCTCCTGCCGCCCGCTGCTCCCCTCAGCAGTGTACTTCGGTCCTTCTGCCTGCTCTGCTCCCCGCTCTGGCTCTGGTGAATTCTCTCACCCTCCTGCGCTTCTGACTGTACCCAGTGCTTGTATAAATAAATAAATCTTAAAAAAAAAGATAAAAAAAAGGAAAAAAAAAAGAAAAAAGAAACAAGAAAGAACTCAAAGAACCAACCTAATCTCGAAGCTCAAAGATCTAGAAAAAGAACAACAAAAAAACCCCAAAACCAGTAGAAGAAAAGAAATAATAAAAACCAAAGCAGAAATAAATGAAATTGAAACTAAAAAAACAATCCAAAAGATCAATGAAACCAAGAGCTGGTTCTTTGAAAAAATCAATAAAATAGACAAACCCCTAGCCAGGCACACAAAGGAAAAAAGGGAGAAAGCACAAATAAACAGGATCATCAATGAAAGAGGAGAAATCACAACGGACACAGCAGAAATCAAAAGAATAATCAGTAACTTCTATGAACAGTTATATGTAAACAGTTGAACAATCTAGAGGAGATGGACAAATTCCTACATCTCTACAATCAACCAAAGCTAGATAAAGAAGAAATAGAACACCTAAACAGACCAATTACAAGCAGCAAAATTGAAATGGTAATCAAAAACCTCCCCAAAAACAAAAGTCCAGGACCTGATGTATTTAAAAATGAATTCTACTGAACATTCAGTGACGAATTAGTGCCTGTCCTTCACAAACTCTTCCAAAAATTTGAGAAGGAAAGGGCAATACCAAACACGTTCTATGAAGCCAACATTACATTAAACCAAAACCGAACAAGGACAACATAAAAAAGGAAAACTGCAGGCCAATCTCCCTAATGAACACTGATGTAAAAATCCTCAATAAAATTTTAGCTATCAGAATACAAGAATGCATCCATAAGATAATTCACCACGACCAAGTAGGATTCATTCCAGGGACACAAGGATGGTTCAACATCTGAAAATCAATCAACGTTATCCAACACATCAACAAAAAGAAATGTAAAAACCATATGATAATATCAACAGATGCTGAGAAAGCTTTCAACAAAGTGCAACACCCATCCATGATAAAAGCCCTTGAAATTCTTGGGATACAAGGAACATACCTCAACATCATAAAGGCCATCTATGACAAGCCAACAGCCAGTATCATTCTCAATGGTGAAAAGCTGAAAGCAATTCCATTAAGATCTGGAACAAGACAAGGATGTCCACTCTCACCACTGCTTTTCAATATAATACTGGAAGTCTTAGCCAGAGCAATAAGACAAGAGAAAGACATACAAGGAATCCAAATAGGAAAAGAGGAAGTCAAACTATCACTATTTGCAGATGATATGATAATATACATAGAGAACCCCAAAAACTCCACAGAAAAACTAATTCAACTCATCAATCAGTTCAGTAAAGTGGCAGGATACCAATCAACACTCAAAATCAGTAGCCTTCCTATACACAAACAATAAATCTGAAGAAGAAGAAATTTAAAAAAACCATCCCTTTTATTATTGAAACAAAAAAAATCAAATATTTGGGAATAAATCTAACAAAAGAGGTAAAGGACCTATACAAAGAAAACTATAAAACACTTTTAAAAGAAATAGAAGAAGACACAAAGAAATGGAAAGACATCCCCTGCTCATGGATTGGAAGAATAAACATTATTAAAATGGCCATCCTACCAAAAGCAATCTACAGACTCAATGCTATTCCTATCAAAATTTCAATGTCATTCTTCAGAGAAATAGAACAATTATTGATGAAATTCATATGGAATCACAAAAAACCCCGAATAACCAAAGCTCTCCTGAAAAAGCAAGAAGGGAATGGAGGCATCACACTCCCAGACTTCAAACTCTACTACAAAGCCATAATCATCAAAACTGCATGGTATTGGAACAAGAACAGACACACAGACCAATGGAATCGAATAGAAAATCCAGAAATAAACCCACAGATTTATGGTCAACTAATCTTTGACAAAGGAGCAAAGACTATGCATTGGAGCAAAGAAAGTTTGTTCAATAAATGGTGCTGGGAAAACTGGGTCGCTACATGTAAAAGAATGAAGCTTGACCACTACCTCACACCATACACAAAAATCAACTCAAAATGGATTAAAGAACTAGACATAAGACCTGAAACCATAAAATACATAGAAGGAAATATAGGTGAAACAGTACGTGATATGCACATCAAAGACATCTTTACAGACACATCACCCAAAGCAGTGATAGTGAAGGCAAAGATAAACAGCTGGGACTACATCAAATTAAAGAGCTTCTGCACAGCAAAAGAGACAATAACAAAAACAAAGAGAAACCCCACCAACTGGGAGAACATTTTTGAACACAACACTAATGATAAAGGACTGATCAGAAAAATCTGCAAAGAGCTGATGAGACTCAACAACAACAAAGAAAATAATCCAGTCAAAAAATGGGCAGAAGAGCTAAAAAGAAACTTCTCTGAAGAGGAAATGCAAATGGCCAACAGGCATATGAAAAAGTGTTCAACATCACTTGTAATCAGGGAAATGCAAATCAAAACTGCCATGAGATACCATCTTACACCAGTGAGAATGGCACATATTTAAAAAAACTAGCAAGAACAAATGTTGGCGAGGTTGTGGAGAAAAAGGAACTCTCCTGCACTGTTGGTGGGAGTGCAAACTGGTCCAACCACTATCGAGAGCTGTGTGGAGATTTCTTGACCTTTATCAGTTAATAACAATCAGCAAGTGACACCTTGATGTTAATCATTGTCCCTAAAATTGACTCTAATTATCAATTTTACTAATTCTGAAAAAAGGAATACACCAAAAATAGCACTTACCATGGCATGTAGGTTTATCAGACCAACCATTGTCACCACATATTATGGACCCATTGGTGCCTCCATCTCTGTTCTCATATCCCTTGTCACATTCATATTCCACCTTGTCATTGAGTTTAAACCATCTGCTGTCGTTTTTGGGTCTGGCATGCTCGAATACTGGCGTATCACACGATTCTAATGCATGATAGAATTGAATATTCCATTTCAAATATTATTTAATGGACAATCTAAGTGAGTCAATCCCATCCCAAGAGAAAATGATCTTATCACAGAGTATGCTAATATCAAAGAGTGTACTGATTATATAAAAATAAGCTATGTCAATGATAATTCACTGTCCAAATGCTTACTCACAGTGAAAAAAAAGTTTCTACATTTAATATCTGAAAATTTTGTTTTAAGAACATTTTTCTCAATTATTTTTCTGCCTTTATGCCATGAGACAACAAAATAGACCATCACAGATATATTGTTCTTATTATTACTAAACCAGAATAGCATTTTGTGAATGAAGATGTCAAACTTAGTAACAGTTGTGACAACTAGACCAGAGAAAAATAGATTAATTGCAAAAAGATTAACTTTCAATAATCTGAGTAAATTGTTAAACATTCTATAAAGCTGTTTACTTTGAAATATATTAACTTTAAGGCATAAATCAGATTTAATATCCTCAAATATTATCCTAATGTCTTTGTATTCTTCTGTAATTATCAATATTAAATATAAAGTTCTATTGGGCCTCCCCGGTGGCTCAGCCGGTTGAATGCAGCTCTGTGAAACTGTCTGCAGCCTCTGCAGCACCAGTTCGATCACCAGTCGGCCGGGGAGATACCCACATGGTGCGGCAGACCTGTTCTGTCTTGTCCACTGCTCCTCTCAGAAGTGTAAAAAAATATATAGAGCGAGTTGTATTGCTCCTAACTAGATATAAGAAAAATAAAGTGTTTAAACATAGTTTCAATGTTCACTAAATGCTGCACTACAATAATATTAATACAATATTTAATATTCCCCAATTTTATAATTTCTATAGGCAGCTAGCTTAAAGCTCTTAAAAAATAAAGCAAAATTATACTAATTAGGTAAACAGAGATATTTTCTGTTCCATAAAAAGAGTGTTATAATGGATAATTAATCACAATTTAATATGAGATGATTTTGAGCTAGGGGCAAATATATCACATGTCTCTTTGACTAGAATCATAAAGCATAGAAATTGTCAAAAAATGGAAATGGAAGGAAAACAGGAGAAATGTGTGTCTTAAATATCCACTACATTGAAATGACTATATTAAATGTCACTTTTAAAATGTCATTGAATGACTTTGGGGTTAATGTAAGTGAGCAAGTTCTTAGAAAAATCTTCTTAAATGTCTAAATAATGGAAAAGGAGAACCTCTAAGCAGAACATATTTTGGTGCTGTCGAAGTATTTCTCCTTCTCCGTAACTACATAACTACAAGGAATTTACGAAAATTTTCTAGAGGATTTTCTAAAATGGGCCTACCCTATAATATCAAACTTCTACATTATACAAGTTATTTTATTCTAAGATCATGCATTGTGCACCCATGAGTTCACATGAAAATCTGCATTTTATGCCTAAAAACAGAGACTCTCATATAAAAGTGGGATTACCTAAAAAAAAGATACCGTAGGCACAGAAATCTCGGGTAGAATAATTGAGGTTACACCTAAGTAGTTTTCAAATCATAGGATAGTTTAAAGTGCAAAACACTTGACCTAAAAAGTGGATTGGTATTCTACTCTACTGTTAATTAATCTTAAATGGCAAAATGTTATGTATTTTTTCAGTTATTTTTATTTATCTTTTCAAATAGAGCCATACAGGCAACCCCACCCCAAATAGTTAAGTTAAACTAAACTTTCTAAAGTATCATTTCGGTGATGAGCAATAACAATTAATTACTTACTAATGCATCTAGGTTGAGCTGACCATCCGTTTTTCGTACATTTAATTGATCCTGACATTTTACCATCTTCTGTTAAATATCCTGGTTTACACTTATATTGTAAGTGTAATGCCTTATGTAAGGCATATGTACTATTAGGTTCAGAAATAAAACCATTCTCAATTTCTAAATCTCGTTTTGAGCATGTTTCTAAAAGGGATAAAGCATATGGAAAAGGTAAGAATATGTTCAAAAAACATTTTCATAATGGTTCAAATAGTATTACAACATAAAAATTAAGGAGTCATTCCTGTTCAAGACCTTGTGTTTTTAAAATATAAGCTGAATTTCCAAGATACAAAGCCAAGATATGTTATTCATTTCTTTTTGGGGCAAAGTAAATTTCAAATATTCAGAATCACTTCTAAGAAATTATACACAGGAGCACAAAAAGATTATCAGGCATCCAAATGCAAAGTAATGAATCTAGATATACTCCTCATACATTATATGAAAATTGACACAAAATTGATCATGTATACAAAAGCAAAATATAAACGTCTAGAAGAATGGCTGAAATTGGTTTAGGCAAAAAGGTTTTAATGGTCACCAAAAGCCTGGCTCCTCAGAGAAAATTTTAATACAGTGACTGGTATCAAAATTAAACACTTTTGCTCTGTGAATGACTAGTGAGAAAAATGAAAAGTAAAGCTACGTTGGAGGGAAATATTTGCCAATCATATACCCAATTGAAAGCCTTATAGCCAGAATATATAAATTAGTTTCAAAAATACAGTAATAATGAAACAATTTAGTGAAGGAGTAGGGAAAGATTTCCAGTCCTGAAAAAAAATATGTGTAACCAGAAAATAATGCTCAACAGCATTAGTAATTGAGCAATGAAAGACACGAGAAACTGACTATATCCAGTCTTAGCAGGGCTGAGGAATAGTTGGAGCACTTAGACATGGCATGTGTGAATGAAACATGACGATCAACCAAGACAAGTTTATCCGTTTCTTGTAATTTAAATGCATACTTAGCATCCATCTACCAATTCCAGACCTAGATAATTACCCATGAAAAATGAATTTGTGGTCCTGCCTGGTTGCCTACAGGTTAAGTCTCAGTGCTATCACAGCTGTGGCCTGAGTTTGATCCCCAGCCAGGGAACTAACCCACATATGGAGCAGCTGACTTCTGTCCTGCCCATTGCTCCCCTTAGCAGTGTATTTCAGTAAATACACCCATCCTGCTTCCCAGTCTGTCTCTCTGGTGAATCCTCTAAAACCCCGGCACCTCTGGCATACACCCCTGTTCTTCTACACAAAAATAAATTTAAAAATCTTTAAAAAAAGAAGAAGAAATGAATTTGTGTTCATACAAAAACCTATATGTGAATATTTTTTAGCAGTAACATTCACAAATGCCCCAAATTGGAAACTACCCAAATGTTTTCAATGAGTGAATGTACTAACCAAGTGTGGTACACAATACAATGGAACAAAACTCAGTAGTAAAAATAATTACGATTGGTATGTAACTACATGAATTATACTGATTCAAAAGTAGACTAACTAGGGCCTCCCTAGTGGCACAGCGGGTTGAGCGCAGTGCTGCGAAGCTGTCCACAGCCTCCTCAGCGCCGGTTCAATTCCAGGCCGGCCAGGGAGAATCCCACATGGCGTGGCAGACCTGTCCTATCTGGCCCGCTGCTCCCTTCAGCAGTGCTTTCGGTCCATCTACCTGTTCTGCTCCCCACTCTGTCTCTGGTGAATCACCCTCCCGCGACTCTGTCCTGTACCCCAGCTCTTGTATAAATAAATAATAAATGTTTTAAGAAAAAAAGCCAAAATAAACTAGACTAACCAGATAACATAGTGTGTGTTAGACCTCCATCATTTGGGATCAAATGTAAAACTATTGTTTCTTTGGGGGACATCTTATTTCATTAACACTTCATGTTTTTTTTTTAAAGTTTTTAATTAGTTTCCTTGTGTTTGAAGTAGTCACTTCCTCTAGTCTTTAATGACCAACATTGGCAGAGAAATACCCCTGTGAAAACTGTTAAGGATTCAAAGACTTTTTCTGGGACCCTGTTTATGGATATACCTGTTGATCATGTGTTACTCTCACTAGGAAGGGAATTCTTAAATTGCCTGCCTTTTGTCACTCTTGCAGAGTCAGTCTGGCAGCTGACACTTTCCTGTTCGCTTGTCCTAAAACCATGCTGAATGCTGAAGCCTGTGTTTTGAACCCATTCCTGAGTCAAGTTAGCTTTCTCTTACTCACTAGCCATCTGTAAAGACAACATTTTGACATGTGCACAGCGGCCTGCCCATGGTGTGGGTTGGGGCGAGGTGTGCAGAGAATCAGGGTGCCTGTGGGTGAGAAGGATCTGTAGCACAGCTCCCCCATGGCTAGTGGACAGGCTTCCTAGTAAAGGAAGGTTGCCCGAGGTTGGTAGGAGTTCTGTCCCTTTATGAATTCGGAGGCCTGGATGCTCTGTTCCAAGTTTCTCTCACCGCTTTGTGCTACTGCTGATCTCTCTATTGTGGGCTATTGTGGATGTGGTGAGAAAGAAGGGGGCCTTTTTCTAAATGTCAAGCACAGCCTAGGAAGCTGGACACTCACACATTTTTTTTCTTTTCCCCTCTGCAGAAACCATGTACTGAGTGCATCCTCTTGGCTGTGCCTCTTTAGGGGAGGGGTGGGGAGATACAAGTTAAGTGAAACTGTTACTGTCATCCCCTCCAGTGCAGCCAATCTGGAACCAGTTTGATGCAACAGTGTGCTGAAACTTCTTTGCTAGAGTTCCAGATTCCCACAAAGATACTCTTCTTCGTAGGTAATTGTCAAAAACAGTGCCTTTTGTGGAGAAGATGGTAGAAACTCCTTTACGTCCTTCTTGCTGATATCACTCTTTTTACAAGTTTTGTCCGTGGATCTTTTACTGTCTTCTTGACTCTGTCTATCAATAGCACATTAATTTTGCTGTGTACTTATCAAGTGATTGCTGTGTCGACTCATACACACTTGAAAAGAGTAAAACCAAATAGATCCATTGGCAAAACAGAAGTTAATTGAAACTTTTTGCTGCAGTTAAGATACACAAGTCTTGGGAAATCATCAACATACTCGGTTCTTAGACACCTGTACTTACTGACTTTAATGCATCTGGAAGGAGGGGACCAGTTATTCTCTGTACATGTCATTGTATTCTGCTCATCCTCAAGACTGTAGCCAGGAAGGCATTCGACACGTACAGATTCACCCTGTAAATACCATCTTGGTCTCAATGGATAGTTTCCATTTTCCAAATAATTGAAAATACATTTTCCTAAGGATCACAAAAAAGATAAATGAAAATGAAGAGGCCCATATATTTGATTAAAGTAGAAAACTAAAAATATATTTAAATGCCTAATTGACAATACAGTAACTTAAAAAACCCATTAATGCTTCTGCCAAATGTTTGTTTAAAAAGATTAATTCAATATATGAAGTTATTTATCTTGTTTTTTAATTGCTAAAATGAATGTGAATTATGTAGATATTTATATAAAATCCCTAGTTTTATTTCTCATGTAATTTTCATGAATAGCTTCTCTTCAAATCAAGGACCTATTTTGTTTTTTTTTTTTTGGCTCCTAGCATTCATCTCTTAGCCTTATTTTTGTCAGAGAAGCCTTAAGTGTACTCTCTTTTCTGTCTCCATCTTTTGAAAGATTTATGAACCCAATTTTAAAGATGTTTACTTACTGAGGCATGGCAGTACTGGCTCCCATCCTTCTGGTTTGCAAGTAATTGTACCCCAAAATTGTTGTGAAGGGGTCACAAAATTTTCATCACAGCTATAGTAGTAATAACGTCCTATGGATACTGGAAAGTATGGTCTATAATATGCTTCATTATATAGATGTCCATGTTTAATTTCTGGAAAATTACAGGGCTTCACTTGCAATAAGAAAAAAAAAAACATAAATCATGTTTTACCCAAATAAAAAATTAGAAATTGTTTTCGCTATGAATTTTCTTATTTGCATAATTACACTTATTGCATTGGGACTGTAGGTCAAAAGTGTTGAAAATGATTGAGGTGAATGTGGAGGCCCTTGGTGGTAATGATAAAATTATGTGTGTATGGCTTATGATGATTAAACTTATATAAAATCTGTACAGAACTTTTTAATGTAATCTCCGTAAGAGCATATATAGTAGTGTTGTTTAATTAAATAAGCACCTTGGTTGGGAAATGAAGATACTGATTTTATCACTCATTATATTTATTTTATTAATTAACTTTTTTTTTTTTCTTTCCATATGCAGGAATTTATTTTTTTTTTTTATAAATTTTATTGTTATATTCCCCATACAATTGCAGCCCCCCATTCTGACCCCAATTCCTCCCCTCCCACCCCCGCCCCCCTAAAAGTGTCTCTGGTTCATAGTTTTTTGTTGATTTTGATTTTCACTTTCTTATAGTTATTCATTTTCCTGGTCCCTTATTTAAGTTTTCTAGATTCCTGCTATGAGTGAGACCATCCGGTATTTTTCTTTTTCTTTTTGGCTTATTTCGCTGAGCATGATCCCTTCCAGCGCCATCCATGTTGCAGCAAATTGCATGTGTTTATCTTTTTTGAATGCTGAGTAATATTCCATGGTATATATGGACCACATCTTCTTGATCCAGTCATCTATTTTTGGGCATTTGGGTTGTTTCCAAAGCTTAGCTATTGTAAACAGTGCTGCTATAAACATAGGGGTGCAGGTGTTCTTTGGAATTGATGTTTCTGTGTCCTTTGGGTAAATACCTAGGAGTGGAATTGCTGGGTCATATGGAAGCTCTATGTTTAGTAGGTCCAGAAATCTCCACACAGCTTTCCACAGTGGTTGGACCAGTTTGCACTCCCACCAACAGTGCAGAAGAGTTCCTTTTTCTCCACACCCTCGCCAACATTTGTTGTTGCTAGTTTTTTTAATATGTGCCATTCTCACTGGTGTAAGATGGTATCTCATGGTAGTTTTGATTTGCATTTCCCTGATGACAAGTGATGTTGAACATTTTTTCATATGCCTGTTGGCCATTTGCATTTCCTCTTCAGAGAAGTTTCTTTTAAGCTCTTCTGCCCATTTTTTGACTGGATTATTTTCTTTGTTGTTGTTGAGTCTCATCAGCTCTTTGCAGATTTTTGTGATCAGTCCTTTATCATTAGTGTTGGGTGCAAAAATGTTCTCCCAGTTGGTGGGGTTTCTCTTTGTTTTTGTTATTGTCTCTTTTGCTGTGCAAAAGCTCTTTAATTTGATATAGTCCCAGCTGTTTATCTTTGCCTTCACTATCACTGCTTTGGGTGAAGTGTCTGTAAAGATGTCTTTGATGTGCAAATCACGTAGTGTTTCGCCTATATTTCCTTCTATATATTTTATGGTTTCAGGTCTTATGTCTAGTTCTTTAATCCATTTTGAGTTGATTTTTGTGTATGGTGTGAGGTGGTGGTCAAGCTTCATTCTTTTGCATGTAGCGACCCAGTTTTCCCAGCACCATTTATTGAACAAACTTTCTTTGCTCCAATGCATAGTCTTTGCTCCTTTGTCAAAGATTAGTTGACCATAAATCTGTGGGTTTATTTCTGGATTTTCTATTCGATTCCATTGGTCTGTATGTCTGTTCTTGTTCCAATACCATGCAGTTTTGATGATTATGGCTTTGTAGTATAGTTTGAAGTCTGGGAGTCTGATGCCTCCATTCCCTTCTTTTTTTTTCAGGAGAGCTTTGGCTATTCGGGGTTTTTTGTGATTCCATATGAATTTCATCAATAATTGTTCTATTTCTTTGAAGAATGACATTGAAATTTTGATTGGAATAGCATTGAATCTGTATATTGCTTTTGGAAGGATGGCCATTTTAATAATGTTTATTCTTCCAATCCATGAGCAGGGGATGTCTCTCCATTTCTTTGTGTCTTCTTCTATTTCTTTTAACAGTGTTTTATAGTTTTCTTTGTATAGGTCCTTTACCTCTTTTGTTAGATTTATTCCCAAATATTTGATTTTTTTTGTTTCAATAACAAAAGGGATGGTCTTTTTGATTTCTTCTTCTTCAGATTTATTGTTTGTGTATAGGAAGGCTACTGACTTTTGCGTGTTGATTTTGTATCCTGCCACTTTACTGAACTGATTGATGAGTTGAATTAGCTTTTCTGTGGAGTTTTTGGGGTTCTCTATGTATAATATCATATCGTCTGCAAATAGTGATAGTTTGACTTCTTCTTTTCCTATTTTGATTCCTTGGATGTCTTTCTCTTGTCTTATTGCCCTGGCTAGGACTTCCAGTATTATATTGAAAAGCAATGGTGAGAGTGGACATCCTTGTCTTGTTCCAGATCTTAATGGAATTGCTTTCAGCTTTTCACCATTGAGAATGATACTGGCTGTTGGCTTGTCATAGATGGCCTTTATGATGTTGAGGTATGTTCCTTGTATCCCAAGAATTTCAAGGGCTTTTATCATGAATGGGTGTTGCACTTTGTCGAAAGCTTTCTCAGCATCTATTGATATTATCATATGGTTTTTATATTTCTTTTTGTTGATGTGTTGGATAACGTTGATTGATTTTCGGATGTTAAACCATCCTTGTGCCCCTGGAATGAATCCAACTTGGTCGTGGTGAATTATCTTATGGATACATTGTTGGATTCTGATAGCTAAAATTTTATTGAGGATTTTTGCATCAGTGTTCATTAGGGAGATTGGCCTGTAGTTTTCCTTTTTTGTGTTGTCCTTGTTCGGTTTTGGTATTAGTGTAATGTTGGCTTCATAGAACGTGTTTGGTATTATCCCTTCCTTCTCAATTTTTGGGAAGAGTTTGTGAAGGATAGGCACTAATTCGTCTCTGAATGTTTGGTAGAATTCATTTGTAAATCCATCAGGTCCTGGGCTTTTGTTTTTGGGGAGGTTTTTGATTACCATTTCAATTTCGCTAATTGTAATTGGTCTGTTTAGGTGTTCTATTTCTTCTTTATCTAGCTTTGGGTGATTGTAGAGTTGTAGGAATTTGTCCATCTCCTCTAGATTGTTAAACTTGTTTCCATATAACTGTTCATAGTAGTTACTGATTATTCTTTTGATTTCTGCTGTGTCCGTTGTGATTTCTCCTCTTTCATTGATGATCCTGTTTATTTGTGCTTTCTCCCTTTTTTCCTTTGTGAGCCAGGCTAGGGGTTTGTCTATTTTATTGATTTTTTCAAAGAACCAGCTCTTGGTTTCATTGATCTTTTGGATTGTTTTTTTAGTTTCAATTTCATTTATTTCTGCTTTGGTTTTTATTATTTCTTTTCTTCTACTGTTTTTGGGGTTTTTTTGTTGTTCTTTTTCTAGATCTTTGAGCTTCGAGATTAGGTTGTTTCTTTGCGTTCTTTCTTGTTTCTTGATGTGAGCTTCTATTGCTATATATTTTCCTCTTATTACTGCTTTTGCTGCATCCCATACATTTAGGATATTGGTGTCCTCCTTGTCGTTCAATTCAAAAAATTTTTTAATTTCTTCTTTGATCTCCTCATTAGTCCAATGGTCTTCCAGTAGTGTGGTTTTTAATCTCCATGAGGTAGGAAAGTTCCTTGCCTTCTTTTTATGGTTTATTTCTAGTTTGATGCCTTCATGGTCAGAAAAGATGGTTGATATGATTTCAATCTTGGTGTATCTGTTGATGTTTGTCTTGTGCCCCAGTATGTGATCGATCCTGGAGAATGATCCGTGTGCGCTTGAGAAAAATGTGTACTCCGTTTTTTTGGGGTTTAGTGTTCTATAGATGTCTGTTAAGCCCAATTGCTCTAGGTCTTTATTTAGAGCTTTGGTTTCTTTACTTATTTTTTGTCTTGTTGATCTATCCATTGTTGATAGTGGTGTGTTGAAGTCTCCCACTACGTATGTGTTTTCTCTGATGTCTGTTTTCAGAGAGGACAACAGTTGTCTGATATATTTTGGTGCTCCTTCGTTTGGTGAGTATATGTTAATGAGTGTTATTTCTTCTTGAAGTATTGTCCCCTTGATCATAATGTAGTGACCATTGGGGTCTCTTTTTATCTTTTTGAGTTTGAAATCTGTTTTATCTGATATAAGTATAGCTGTTCCTGCTTTCTTTTTTGGTCCATTTGCTTGTAGGATTGTTTTCCATCCTTTAACTTTGAGCCTATTTTTATCTTTTGTAGCTAAATGTGTTTCCTGGAGACAGCAAAAGGTTGGGTTTTGTTTCTTAATCCAGGCTGCAACTCTGTGTCTTTTTATTGAAGAGTTTAGTCCATTTACATTTAGAGTTAATATTGATATGTTAACATCTGTATTTGCCATTGTGTTTGTCTTTCCTTTGATTTTATTTATTTATTCTTTTAATAACTTTTTTTTTTTTTTGGCCTTCTTTCATTGTTATTCGTCGCTCTGAGGTTCTGGCTTTAGGACTCCTTGTAGTATTTTTTGGAGTGGGGGTTTAGTTGCAATGAAATTCCGGAGTTTCTGTTTGTCTGGGAAGGTCCATATTCTTTCTTCAAAGAGGAAGGAGAGCTTTGCGGGATAGAGTATTCTTGGTTGGCATCTGTTTTCTTGGAGTCTGTTGACTATGTCCCTCCACTCTCTCCTTGCCCGTAGTGTTTCTTCGGAGAAGTCTGATGTCAGCCTGATTGGTTTTCCTTTGAATGTTATCTGTTTCTTCCCTCTTGCCAGCTTCATTATTTTTTCCTTGTCCTGGATTCTTGGGAGCTTTACTATTATGTGTCTTGCTGTATTTTTCCTTTCGTCGTGGAAGTTTGGTGTTCTTCTTGCTTCTTGTATATCAATTTTCAGCTCCTTCTTCACATTTGGGAAGTTCTCTTCAATTATCTCTTTGAATATTTTCTCTGTTCCTACATCTCTCTCCTCTCCTTCTGGTATTCCTATAACTCTTATATTTCCTTTCCTCATGGAGTCAGATAGTTCCCGAAGTCTTTCTTCGTTCTTTTTCCTTCGTACTTCTCTTTCCTTTTCTGTTTTGGTTCTTTTTATTTCTGTGTCTTCAAGATTACTTATTCGTTCTTCCATTTCATCTATTCTGCTTTCATTGCTTTTCCCAGAATTCTTTAGTTCTTCCATTAATTCTTTGATCTCCTGCATTTCTTTTACTTCCCTCTTTAGGGACTCAATTTCTTTCTTCTGACCATTGTTTTCCCTCTCTAGGGACTCAATTGCATTCTTCTGATCGTTGATTATTTTTCCCTTATCATTGTTTTCCTTTATGACTTCTGTCAGTTTTTTAATCACGGCAATTTTAAATTCTCTTTCTGGAAGGCTCAGAAATTCTTCCAAGTTATTGTCGTTGCAATCTGGGGGCTGGCTTTCTTTTTGTGGTGTGCTTTTTCTCTGGAGAGTTGCTAGGTTGCGTGTGGTTCTTCTCCTCCCTACTGTCTGTTTTCTAATTTGCCGTATGCGTTGGGACACTGTGTTGTTGGGACTTGCCGGCATCTTGGGTGGGCTTCTCTGTTCCCCTCTGGTTCTTCCAGGAGTCATCTGTCAGTTTCAAGCAGCCTTTACTGGAGAAAGGTCCCTGTTCTAAAATGCCGATGTGGGGACACACTCCCCTGTGCGCCTGGTCTGCCCCGGCGGTGGGTTCCTGCTCCCCTCTGGGCTTGGACTGCAGGCCAGAGGGGGTCTGGCGTGGGCGAACTTCCCCCGCTCACCTCTGGCTCCTGAGGAAGCCTTCTGCAGGTAGTCTTTACTGAAGAAATGTCCCTGTTCTAAAATGGTGATGTGGGACACACTCCCTGCACTTCTGGTCTCAGGCACACTATTCTGCGCGCCTGGTCTGCCCCGGCTGTGGGTGCTCGCTCTCCCTGTGGGTTCAGACTACTTGTTCAGAAGGGGCCCGGTGTGGGCTAACTCCCCAGCTGGCCACTAGCTCCTTCAGTAGCCTGTGCTGGGGTCAAGTCGCTAGGTGGCACCAGAGATCTCTCCTAGAGCCCTTGGGGAGCTGATTTTCCACCCCGTGGGACAGGGAGCAGAGCGGGGATGGTAGGGTACACCTCAACGGCTTTGGGGTGCTGTGTCTGCCTTGTGCCCCACCGTTGTGGGGAACCCACGCCCCTAATTTCGTGCCCCGGGTCTCAGTTCCAAAGCCCTCAGTTCCAGGACGCGGGCTGTAGCCCAGATCAGTGGCGCGGGAATGGCGCCTTTTGAATCCCGCTCCCCTGCCTGGGCGCCTTGTTCCTGCTCACTCAGGGAGGGCCTCCACCGTCTCCCCGCAAGCCTAGGTCGCAGGCGCAGGGCCCTGGGCAGCTGCAATCCGAGCGCCGCTTTCGCGCAAGCTTACCAGGCGGCTGGGGCTGTGTGCTGGTGCTGGTCTCCTCCTGGGGGGCGGGGCTCTCTTTAATGGCGTCTGGAGCTCACCTCCGCGGTGGATCCTGCAGGGTTCGCCTCAGCTCCCGTTCACGGGGTGTGGTGGCTGAAATAGTTCCTTTCCACTCACAGTCCCACTTGCTGCATCCGGTTTTTCTTGTTGGGCGTTTTGGTTTGTTGTTTCCCTCGTCTCTGCCAGTCGGAGAGTGCCGCCTCTGTGGGCGGGGGAGGGGAGCAGGGTTCTGCGCTTCCCTCCCTTCTTGTCCTCTTTTATGGCAACTTTCTTCTTCGGGCAGTTTGCTGGAGTCGTCCGTTTATCTTCCGTGTCCCAGTTCTCACTGGGACCTGCCACTTTTCCTCCCTATTAACTTTTTTTAATGGGAGATCTTACTCGCAGCGTCTCCTCGCCGCCATGTTGCTCCGCCCCTATTAATTAACTTTTAATTGAATTGATACTTGAATACCCCTATCTGGCATTGCCACTGTAGTACACCCACCACCAAATCACTAAAATAGTCCATTGCGCACCCTTCCCTCTATCTTCACTTCCCCCCATCCCCCACCATTGCTCCCCCCATGAGTGTTTCCGTTTTATAGTCAGCTTTCAAGGGTTAGTTTTTAAGGTTGTCTTTACCTGACCCTTGATTTAGTTACTATTATTCCACATATTAGTGACACCATCCCGTATTTATCTTTCTCGTGTTAATTTATTTCACTAAGCATTATCCCTTCTAGTTCTATCCAATTGCCGCAAATGGCATGAGTTTAACTGTTTTAATCACTGAGTAATATTCCATTGTGTGTACACATATATACATGTATATATCTGTATTTATAAACCATATCTCCTTGATTCAGTCATCTGTTTTTTGGCACTTAGTTTGTTTCCATAATTTGGCAATGGTAAATAGTGCTGCAATAACACGAGTGGATGTTTCCTTTTGAAGTAGTGTGTTTGAATTTTTTTCAGTAGATGCCTCAAAGTGGAATTACTGGGTGGTGTAACAGATCCATTTTTAATGTTTTGACACACTCCCACAATGATTTCCATAAGGGCTGGACCGGTCTGCATTCCCAGCACCAGTGCAAGAGAGTTCCCTTTTCTACACTTTCTCACCTGCACTTGTTTCGGTATTTTCAATGTGGGTCCTACTCACAGGTGCAAGATGGTATCTCACTGTGGTCTTGAATTGCATAGAGAACCATCAAGATGGCACAGAATAAAACTAATCAAAACAATCAGTTTAGCAAAGTGGCAGGGTATAAAATGAACACACAAAAATCAGTTGCCCTCCTGTATACAAACAATGAGATAGAGAAGTTAAGAAAGTGACCCTATTTACAATCATAACAAAAAAAATTTAAATACCTAGGAGTAACCTAACACAAGAGCTAAAAGATTATACAAAGAAAACTCTTATACATTGTTAAAAGAAATAGAAGACCCAAAGAAATGGAAAAATATTCCCTGCTCATGGATTTGAAGAATCAATAGTGTCAAAATGGTCATCCTACCCAAAGAAATATACAGATTCAGTGCAATCCCAATGAAAATATTAATAACATTGTTCAAATAACTGGAAGAAACACTACTGAAATTCATATGGAATTACAAAGACCCTGAATAACAGAAGCAATTCTGACAAAAAAGAAAGAATGGAGTTATCATATTTTCAGACTTCAATATATATTATTAAACCATAATAATTAAAACAGTGTAGTACTAAACCAAAAGCAGACACACAGACCAATGGGATAGAATTGAGAGCCCTGAAATAAACCCCACCCCCATATGGGCAGTTAATCTGTGATGAAGGAGCCAAGAACATGCACTCGTTTTATCTTCATTTCCATTCCCATTAGAATCAGATCCCTGACTTTTTTCCCCTGGATCAAGTCAATATGGGGAGATAGTGAGGTCTTTCTTGATCAACATTCATTATTTTTCTATTTATCAAAAACAATTTTAAAATACAGAAAAGCATATTTTCCATTGATCACATCATAGAGAAAAATACTATTATTCATACTTCAAAACAGCTATTGCGGGAAGTTTTGCTATAGTTAACCAGAGAAAAGGACATGAAATATTTCTTATTAAACATATCGTTAAGATTTTCATAGGCATTGACTAAATATTTATAAATTTAATTGGAGATGAGGTATTTTAATGTCATAAATATTTGTAAAGAGGTACAATACCTATCATTTTGAGTATTTGCTATATATTGAATAATGTGTATTGTATATTTAAGTGATGTGCTGTATGAACAACTTTACATATATTTTCAGAAATATTTGCCTTTTCATGGTATGATTTATTTATACTTCAGCAATTTTAATATCAGTGTAGTGTTAGTGTTTCTATGAAAGATGTTATGAGAAACTATACAACGCATTAGAAATGTTTCCACACATAGACACAAAGTGCTCCCTATCATCTTCATTCCTTAAATTCACTTCTCTATTTTTTTTGTTTGAATCAAGAAAATTTTCAGGTAGTTTCTACCTACTTTTCATCTGGATTATAAACTTTGAATCCTTCCATATACTGATGCCTTTCTTTAACAAAGATTTGTTTATGATGCTGTTTTTGCATATATATATTTTTGGCCAGTGGTCCATAACTCTCATTCTTGATACTTTTGCTCACTTTTTGAAACTTCAAGTGTTGAGATTAAAATGTTCACTTAGTCTCATTCCTTTTGAGTAACATTCTAATTTTTTTTTGCCTCGCTTTTTTGAGATTGAGGTTATTTTCTCTTCATCCTCAATTTTACCAATATTTATCTTGGCCATGTTTAAATATTTGGATTTACAGAAACCGATTCTTAAAGAACTCAATAAAATTTGCATGAAACTGTGAAGGAGGAATTTGAACTCTGGAGGTCTGATTTCAGAACAAGTATGGCTACCCACTTCCAGTGGTGATTCATAGGATATGAATAAAATAAAGTCGACCCCTGAGATTTCTTTTAAAAGGTGCAGGAAGGGGCCATCGTTTAAAGTATTATCATTGCAAAATGAATCACTGCTATTTTTCTCTTTCTTTTGGTACATTCAAATCTTTATCCCTCCAGTGAGATCAGCCCTGAGGCAAATACAGCATTTCATAAGGAATCGGAATAACACTGAGCTTATCAAGATTTAAAACAGCCTCATTCTCCCTCTAGGCTTGTGGTCTCATTAGCAGTTCTGGGGCTCCATCAATGTTTTAACTCAATTTGATCACGAAATTGATTAAAATATTTACTAGATTTTGAAGCTGTTTCTAGTACTTGTGTAATTGATTCCTCAAATGCAAGCCCAGGATCTTATGGTTACCACTGCTAAATGTCATATTGCTAGATTCAGCCTTAAACTCAAGATTCTATTTGAATGATGAATCTGTCCTACTGAAGATTCACTATCATCACCTCCTGTAACACTTAGTTTGTATGGCATTTCCTCTAAACTCTAAAACTGTTTGGTGACACAAATGAATAATAGAGTTGGTCTGAGAACATCGTCCTGCATCTGAGAACAACATCAGTTTATTTAATTTTTATTCTAAACTATGTGATCAACCATCTGACTTGTCAATTTCCCAACTAAAATGCAAGAACTTCATCAGTTCCTTGTGGAATAATTTGGCTGAGATGGAAATACCACTGGGCTCATCTACCATTTTCATAAATTAACAATAAATAATAAATATTTATTTTATAATTGTTCAGACATTGAAGTCTTATTTCATGCTGATATCAGTTTTCTCTTTAGGGAACTTATGCTTTGAAAACTCCTTTTGGACTTTAACTCTGGAATTAACTTGAAGTCATTAACCTATTATATGTAGCATCACATTTTCCGTCATGGAATGTCCATTTTAATTGTGGTGCATCTTTACAACAAACTGTGAAATATAAAGATAAGTAATATGATTGCAGAGGTGGAAAATATTTGAAAAAAGACAAGGGAAGCATACCCCCAAATCAAATATTCTGTCAAATTATATGGATTTTGCTGAAAATGATAGTTTTAGGAAATTTTGCAACCTCTTCAGCACTCATTCTTCAAAATAATGGACTTAATTCCCCTCCTCTTTGTGTGTCTGGACTTAGTGAGTCACTTTTAAAGAACAAATATGCTGGGGCCTCCTTAGTGGCACAGGGTTTAAGTCTTAGCGCAATCAATCTAGCATCAGCCACTGTGGCATGAGTTCCATCCCTGGCCAGGGAGCTAACCCACATGGCACAGCAGACCTTTCCTGTCTCGCCAGCTGCTCCCCTCAGCAGTGTATTTCGGTAGATCTGCCTGTTTTGCTCCCAACTCTGTCTCTGGTGAATCCTGTTACTCCCAGCACCTCTGGCCTAAACCTCAGTTCTTGTTTGCATAAATAAATAAAAATTTATCTTTGAAAAAAAAAAAAGAACAAATAGGACTGAACCAACAATGTGTGTCCGGGCATAGATGGTATGGAGGCTTCCTACTCTCAGATCACTAGGTATGGAGAGTCAGTTGCCCTTTAAGCAACCTGTGGAGAGTCCACGTGGGCAAGTACTGATGATTTCTGTCAAGTCATGTAAGTGAGCTCTCCTGGAAGCAGGTCCTCCAGAGCAGGCCCTAGGCTGGGCTGACCTCAGCCTAGCTAACATCCTGACTGCAAGACGGAGACTGATTCAGAGCTAGCCTGCTCAGCCACTCCCAAATTCCCGACCTTTAGAAGCTCAGAGATGATAATGGTTTATGTTTTTAAGTCAATATGCTTTGGAAAAAAATTGTTATATAGCAATAAATGACAAGTGTCTAGATTGTAGAAGCTACTCCTATTACCTAGTGTTTAGCTCAGGTATTAGAATTATATTAGTTCGAGAACTATGTATTTATATACATATATTTAACATTGACTAGCCAAAAGAATAAAAAGATTTACATTTATAAAGTATTTTTGATCCTATATAGAATTGGTTACTTTGAAAATCAAAGAAGCTTCTTGTTATATATACAATATGACAAATATTTTGATTAATTGTATCCACATTTCTGTGCTTAATTGAATTAAGAAGTAAATCAGGCTATGAATGGAACTTACAGCTACACCTTGGAGCAGGTACCCAGCCTGTCACAGTGCATTTTACTTTATTTCCCCGGGTTGTATGATAAAAGCCATCTTTACATTCATATGTGATTTCATCTTCAGTTCTGTATTTGGTCTTTACAGGTTTGTAGACAGCATTTGGAATATAAGGCTTATTACATGTTACTTCTGAAAAGAAAAAAAAAATGTATGGATAATGTAGGAATGACTACCCATTAAAATAACCAAGTACATGAAAACAAAGAAAGTGGGTATTATTTTTCTTTCCGATCACAGCACAAAATGGGAATAAAATGAGCATAGCATCATATTCTTTTTTTCTTTTCTTTTACACCATTGTTCATTTTGAAACAATATTTGTTTCCCACTCCCCCATCAGGTGTAGTCCCCCATAGACTTTCCTTCACCAGTCCACCCGTGCACCATCAGCACAGTCCCCTGTGCTCCACCCTCCCTCCCTCTGAACATCATATTCTCACTGTATCACTCATATCCCCCTATATCTCTCATCTAATATATTTATGTCCCCTGGACTCTTGATTTCTCCAAAGTCATCACCTATTTCATGATATTCCACTTGGGGCTATGAGTTCAGTGTATATTACATTAGCATTCTTTCTACTTTAAGCTTCTTGGCTTCTGAAGTTCTCATGTAGATTTTTATAAATATTCTGAATTTTTTCCTTCCAGACTCTTGGTAGGATCACTTGTCCCTGGCCAATTGAAGTAGGCATGCCATAGACCAAGTGAAATCGCTGTCTCCACTCTCCCATCTGTTAGTTATTCTTCACTCTACTGCTAACTGGCTTCTAATATCTACTCTGTGTTGGCACTGCTCTGACTAAAGACCCCCAGTTTCCAAATCCCCAAATTCCTTGTATTTGATATATTGCAGTGACTGGTGTCTATTATGGGCTTCTTCATTATGTGTTGTACTGGACAGATAAAACCCTCTGTCATCTTCAACACTGTTGGCCACTGGATTTTTCAAGTTCTCCTGTGCCTTACTTTCTATAATAAAAGGATTATATAACAGCATTCATTTCAGTTATTTAGGTCCAGGAGGAAGTTAGAGATAACCACATGTCCATCATTAGAAGATTGGATAAGTAAAACATATGCACACTTGCAGTCCTTAAACAACAACAAACTAGATTCAGCAACATGGAGCTGAATAGCGATAAGGCAGTAAAATCTGTGGTCATCTTTCATCTATGAAAAACATGCAAATGAGACATAATTAACAGATGTGTTTAAATATTTAAGAATGTATCAAATGCACATCCCAGTTTGGTTTAGGGGAACAAAATTCAGAATCCCCTTTATCCCTGATAAATATATACATAAAGGAAAAGTAGCACCCTTCATAGGCCAATCCTCTGACCTGACAAGTACAATTGACTTCATTGTTGCCCCAAGACACTCCGTAGGGTTGGGCAAAAGCATATGAGATCATAGCCTCTGTCTTCAAGCAACTGACTTTTTTTGTGGACCAAGCTTACAACCATATAATTAGAAAATTAGCTTGATTATTTCAGTGTCTTCATGAGACCTATAATAATTATATCAGGTGGTTTCCCCCTATTTAGACAGAAAAAGAAAACCAAAGAAAACTATGTAAATGTTACCATATTGTATAATTAGATGCATTAAATAAAGTGAATTCATGTATCTCACTTTCATCACTTTAATTTTAGCTTATCTTTTTTTCTGGTAGAAAATTTGTAGTAAACTGTCAGCTAAAAGTCAAGTATAATCTGGAGGATATTTTCTTTGAACAAATTCCTGAAGTTGTCTATTTTTCCAAGTAATTTTGCTTTGTTTCCTACATCTGTGGACATTTCATAACCTGACTTGTTTCTTGTCCCTATAACCTAATAATTCTCATCACTGTCCTCCCATACTCATCCACTGTCTGCCTCTTGTTCACAGTAACTCACACTGGAGGCTGTGTGGTTATGAAGATTTTTTATAGAGTCCGCAGGTTTTGGTTTGTCTGGACAGTCCTGGTTTCAATGTGTTGGCCACATATTTATTAATAGAGCCTCTTTCACTCCCAAAGTGTCCTCATTTGTGTAGTCAATTATATAGTCCTCCTACTTATTACAACTTCATGACTTCAATCAATGAGTAAAGCATTAGGATAAAAATCAAAATTTTTTTTTGACAGTTGATAATCTTGCTGAAGATTTACAGATACTTCTTATTTTTCAAATTTTCCACTTTAAGTTCTTACTTTATGTAAACTGAATTAAAATTATACAACTTTGTAGTGCTAGGAGTGGCTTCCAGTGAGCAATTGGAATTAAGGTTAATGCATTAATTCCAATGAACACCTGCACCCCTATGTTTATAGCAGCATTGTTTACAATAGCTAAGCTTTGGAAACAACCCAAATGCCTAAAAATAGATGACTGGATCAAGAAGATGTTGTACATGTACACCATGGAATATTACTCAGCATTCAAAAAAGATAAACACATGCAATTTGCAGCAATATAGCTGGAGCTGGAAGGGATCATGCTCAGCGAAATAAGCCAGAGAGAAAATGAAAAATACTGGATGGTCTCACTCATAGCAAGAATCTAGAAAACCTAAATAAGGGACCCAGAAAAAGAATCGCTTTAGAAAGAAAAAATCAAAATCAGCAAACAACTATTACCCAGAGACACAATGGGGGGGGGGCGGGCAGGGAAAGTAGGGATGGGGTCAAAATAACAGGGTTGCAATTGTTTGTGGAATATAAAAATAAAATTGAAAAAAACAATGAAGATTAACATACGACTTCTAAATGATCATACCCTTAAGGTATTTAGATACTATTCTTTTATCCGCCCCCCAAATCCAGATATGCAAAGGGTGTAATGTCTTATGTTACTAGAAGAATACTTTGCTAGTTTTGCCCAAAGGGACATATCTAAGTATTAAAATTATAAGAAATATTTTTTAGTAAAATTGATACTCCCAACTGAAAGCGTATATTAAAAATCCAAATTCAATTAATATTAGAGATTTCCTTTATCATTTTAGATAATAAATAAGAGTAAGAATTATTTTTACCTTCTGCATTGAATTCTTCTGATATGATTAACAAGATGATAAAAGCCATGTCTTTTGACCTCATCTTCAATGGCATGCTTAATAAAGACTAACAATTTTAAAGCAGTAGGGGTTCCTCATTAATTACACAATACTTCTCTTGAAGAAAAAGTTAATTATTTACAACATCAGTCTAAGTATCTTTGTCACAAGCTGTATATTTCATTCAAAATATTTTTGAATAGTATTAACTTAACAAAGCTATGTTAACTTACAATATTGATCATGCCAGAGGTAAATAGGAAATTGATAACCCAAAAGGGCAGAAGCATAATAATTAACTCAAACTACATGAAAGGAGTAACATTTTAACTCTAATTTTCAATTGTAAGTCCATAGAGTAAAGTTCACATGTGGTCATTGATTTCTTTACCACTATTGATCAAATGAAAAGATGAACTTGGGAACATGAGATAATGGATAACTGTTGTTAAAATAAGACCAGGTCCATTAAATCAAACCTCTTGATTCTGACAACAGGATGGTGGTTACCAGAAAGGAAGGAGATGGGGGAAAATGAATAAAGGGGGGTCAACTGTATGGTGGTGGAGATTTTTGATGGGTTTACAATGTAGCATATACAGATGTCACATTACAATGTTGTACACCTGAAAACTATATAATGATATGAACCAATATCATATATACATATATTTAGATATATATGTATATGGTGCTGTGTAGGTTGTACAAATTAAAGAGGACAAGGAGCTTAAATGTCTAGAGTAATGACAGGATATTCGTAGTTATGTCTACCATTTAGTAGGTGCTCACTTGGAAGACAACCTACTCCCACTCAGTAAACTTCTTTTCATATATAAACCCATAAAATTGTCATTCTAACTAGGTTGCATTTTACATAGTTCTTTTTTGCTCCTGTTTTTAATTATGTAGGTAGCAGGCTTTCATCATTTAAAGCTCTTAAAGAGCCAAATTCCTTTTAGTTCAGATAATGCAATAAGACTAATGTTATTTAATTACTATACAAATTAACATACTTTTCTTGTTCATAACAAAATATGGTAAATCTATCAATTTTATTGTTTATACAGCAAATAAGTAGTAAATGAATATTGTTCTAGTAGGGCGAATAACACCTCTTTGTTTGTTTTCCAATTTTAGAGATAAGATACTCTTTTTTTTTTTTGGTTTATTTATTTATTTATACAATCACTGGGTACAGTCAGAAGTGCAGGAGCGTGAGAGAATTCACCAGAGCCAGAGGGGGGAGCAGAGCAGGCAGAAGGACCGAAGTACACTGCTGAGGGGAACAGCCGGCAGCAGGAGAGGTCTGCGCTCCATGTTGGACCCTCGACCTGTGGCCGAGGATCAAACCGGCCATGGTTGCGGGCAGCTTTGCAACCCAGCGCTCAACCGCTGTGCCACTGGGGAGTCCCAAGATGCTCTACTTTAAGACTAATAGAAAATGGTTATTTTCATCCTATTAAGGAAACCTATGAAGAAGGAGATGTAGTTCAATTTTTCTGCCATGAAAATTATTATGTAAGTGGATCAGATTTAATTCAGTGCTGTAACTTTGGTTGGTACCCAGAATCTCCTGTAGGTGAAGGTAATTTTTAAAATTCCTGAGACATAGAAAGAGATACCATGTTTTAATCTCTTTGAACTTTAAAAAATGTCTGTGGTGATATCTAATTCTTGTCTTCAGTACTATCTTTTAAAATAAATAACTATTGAGAGGAGCGCGTCCCCGGCACTGGCATTTTGCAGCAGGGACCTTTATTTGGTGGAGACTGTGTGAAGTAAGCAGAAGGCTCACCGAGGAGCCAGAGGTAAGCTGGGAGGCTTGCCCATGCAGGGCGCCTTCTAGCCTGCAGTCCCAGCCCAGAGGGGAGCGGCACCCACCACTGGGGCAGACCGGGCGTGCAGGGGAGCGTGCCTGGCACCGGCATTTGCAGCAGGGACCCTTCTTTGGTGGAGACTGTGTGAACCCAGCAAAAGTTCCCCAGAGGAGCCAGGGGTGAGCTGGGAAGGTCGCCCAAGATGCCGGCCAGTACCAACAACACAGTGTCACAAGGAATACGGCATATTAGAAAACAGGCAGTAGGGAGTAGAAAAACCACATGCAACCCAGCAACTCCTCACCAAAAAAGCACACCGCAAAAAGAAAACCATCTACCACATTGCAACAACAGTAACTTGGAAGAACTTCTGAGCCTTCCAGATAGAGAATTTAAAATTGCTGTGATTAAAAAACTGACAGAAGTCATAAAGGAAAACAATGATAAGGGGAAAATAATTAATGACCAGAAGAATGAAATTGAATCCCTAAAGAGGGAAGTAAAAGAAATACAGGAGATCAAAGAATTAATGGAGACACTAAAGAACTCTGGGAAAAGCAATGAAAGCAGAATAGATGAAATGGAAGAATGAATAAGTATTCTTGAAGACACAGAAATAAAAAGAACTAAAACTGATGAAAAGGAAGGAGAAGTACGAAGGAAAAAGACCGAAGAAAGACTTCAGGAACTATCTGACTCCATGAGGAAAGGAAATATAAGAGTTATAGGAATCCCAGAAGGAGAGGAGAGAGATGTAGGAACAGAGAAAATTTTCAAGGATATAATTGAAGAGAACTTCCCAAATGCGAAGAAGGAGCTGAAAATTGATATACAAGAAGCAAGAAGAACACCAAACTTCCATGACGAAAGGAAAAATACAGCAAGACACATAATAGCAAAGCTCCCAAGAATCCAAGACAAGGAAAAAAGAATGAAGCTGACAAGAGGGAAGAAACAGATAACATTCAAAGGAAAACCAATCAGACAGACATCAAACTTCTCTGAAGAAACACCACGGGCAAGGAGAGAGTGGAGGGACATAGTCAAGAGACTAAGAAAACAGATGGCAGCCAAGAATACTCTATCCCACAAAGCTTTCCTTCCTCTATGAAGAAAGAATAAGGACCTTCCCAGACAAACAGAAACTCTGGAATTTCATTACAACTAATCCCCCACTCCAAAAATACTACAAGGAATCCTAAATCCAGAACCAAGAGAGGGATGAATAACAACGAAAGAAGGCCCCCCCAGAAAAAGTTATTAAAAGAATAAATAAATAAAACCAGAGGAAAGACAAACACAATGGCAAATACAGATGCTAACATATCAATACTAACTCTAAATGTAAATGGACTAAACTCTTCAAAAAAGACACAGAGTTGCAGACTGGATTAAGAAACAAAACCCAACTTTTTGCTGTCTCCAGGAAACACATTTAGCTGCAAAAGATAAAAATTGACTCAAAGTTAATGGATGGAAAACAATTCTACAAGCAAATGGACCAAAAAATAAAGCAGGAACAGCTATACTTATATCAGATAAAACAGATTTCAAACTTAAAAAGATAAAAAGAGACCCCAGTGGTCATTACATTATGATCAAGGGGACAATACTTCAAGAAGAAATAACACTCATTAACATATATTCACCAAACGAAGGAGCACCAAAATATATCAGACAACTATTGGCATCTCTGAAAACAGACATCAGAGAAAACACATACGTAGTGGGAGACTTCAACACACCACTATCAACAATGGATAGATCAACAAACAAAAAATAAGTAAAGATACTAAAGCTCTAAATAAGGATCTAATGTACTTGGGCTTAACAGACATATATAGAACACTAAACCCAAAAAAATCTGAGTATACATTTTTCTCAAGTGCACACGGATCATTCTCCAGGATCGATCATATACTGGGGCACAAGACAAACATCAACAGATACTCCAAGACTCAAATCATACCAACCATCTTTTCTGACCATGAAGGCATCAAACTAGAAATAAACCATAAAAAGAAGGCAAGGTACTCTCCTACCTCATGGAGATAGAAACCCACACTA
Organism: Talpa europaea; assembly: GCF_964194135.1. Taxonomy (NCBI): domain Eukaryota; kingdom Metazoa; phylum Chordata; class Mammalia; order Eulipotyphla; family Talpidae; genus Talpa; species Talpa europaea. The sequence goes on from NC_140077.1 coordinate 79,799,844, forward strand.
CTGGAAGTCCACTGGACTAATGAGGAGATAAAAGAAGAAATTAAAAATTTCTTTGAATAGAATGACAAGGAGGACACCAATTTCCTAAATGTATGGGAAGCAGCAAAAGCAGTAATAAGAGGAAAATATATAGCAATAGATGCTCACATCAAGAAACAAAAAAGAACTCAAAGAAACAACTTAATCTCAAAGCTCAAAGATCTAGAAAAAGAACAACAACAAAACCCCAAAACCAGTAGAAGAAAAGAAATAATAAAAACCAAAGCAGAAATAAATGAAATTGAAACTAAAAAAAAAATCCAAAAGATCAATGAAACAAGAGCTGGTTCTTCAAAATAATAAATAAAATAGATAAACCCCTAGCCAGGCTCACAAGGGCAAAAAGGGAGAAAGCACAAATAAATAGGATAATAAATGAAAGAGGAGAAATCACAACGGACACAGCAGAAATCAAAAGAATAATTAATAACTACTATGAACAGTTATATGGAAACAAGTTCAACAATCTAGAAGAGATGGACAAATTCCTACAACTCTACAATGACCCAAAGCTAGATAAAGAAGAAATAGAACACCTAAGCAGACCGATTACAAGCAGAAAAATTGAAATGGTAATCAAAAACCTCCCCAAAAACAAAAGCCCAGGACCTGATGGGTGTACAAATGAATTCTACCAAACATCCAGAGACGAATTGGTGCCTATCCTTCACAAACTCTTCCAAAAAATTGAGAAGGAAGGTATAATACCTAACACGTTCTATGAAGCCAACATTACCTAATACCAAAACCGAACAAGGACAACACAAAAAAAGAAGACTATGGGCCAATCTCCCTAATGAACACTGATGCAAAAATCCTCAATAAAATTTTAGCTATCAGAATCCAACAATGTAGCCATAAGATAATTCACCACGATCCAGTAGGATTCATTCCAGGGACACAAGGATGGTTCAACATCCGAAAATCAATCAACGTTATCCAACACATCAACAAAAAGAAATATAAAAACCATATGATATTATCCATAGATGCCGAGAAAGCTTTCGACAAAGTGCAACACCCATTCATGATAAAAGCCCTTGAAATTCTTGGGATACAAGGAACATACCTCAACATCATAAAGGCCATCTATGACAAACCAACAGCCAGTATCATTCTCAATGGTGAAAAGCTGAAAGCATTTCCATAAGATCTGGAACAAGACAAGGATGTCCACTCTCACCACTGCTTTTCAATATAATACTGGAAGTCCTAGCGAGAGCAATAAGACAAGAGAAAGACATAGAAGGAATCCAAATAGGAAAAGAAGAAGTCAAACTATCACTATTTGCAGATGATATGATAATATACATAGAGAACCCCAAAAACTTCATAGAAAAACTAATTAAACTCATCAATCAGTTCAGCAAGGTGGCAGGATACAAAATCAACATGCAAAAGTCAGAGGCCTTCCTATACACTAACAATAATTCTGAAGAAGAAGAAATGAAAAAAACCATCCCCTTTATTATTGAAACAAAAAAAATCAAATACTTGGGAATAAATCTAACAAAAGAGGTAAAGGACCTTTACAAAGAAAACTATAAACACTGTTAGAAGAAATAGAAGAAGACACAAAGAAATGGAAAGACATCCCCTGCTCATGGATTGGAAGAATAAACATTATTAAAATGGCCATCCTACCAAAAGCAATCTACAGATTCAATGCTATTCCAACAAAAATTTCAATGTCATTCTTCAAAGAAATAGAACAATTATTGATGAAATTCATATGGAATCACCAAAAACCCCGAATAGCCAAAGGTCTCCTGAAAAAAAAAGAAGGGAATGGAGGCATCACACTCCCAGATTTCAGGCTATACTAAAAAGCCATAATCATCAAAACTGCATGGTATTGGAACAAGAACAGACACACAGACCAATGGAATCGAATAGAAAATCCAGAAATAAGCCCACTGATTTATGGTCAACTAATATTTGACAAAGGAGCAAAGAATATGCATTGCAGCAAAGAAAGTCTGTTCAATAAATGGTGCTGGGAAAACTGGGTCGCTACATGCAAAAGAATGAAGCTTGACTACTACCTCACACCATACACAAAAACCAACTCAAAATGGATTAAAGAACTAGACATAAAACCTGAAACCATAAAATACATAGAAGGAAATATAGGCGAAACACTACGTGATTTGCACATCAAAGACATCTTTACAGACACATCACCCAAAGCAGTGATAGTGAAGGCAAAGATAAACAGCTGGGACTACATCAAATTAAAGAGCTTCTGCACAGCAAAAGAGACAATAACAAAAACAAGGAGAAACCCCACTGACTGGGATAACATCTTTGCACATAACTCTAATGATAAAGGATTGATCACAAAAATCTGCAAAGAGCTGATGAGACTCAACAACAACAAAGAAAATAATCCAGTAAAAAAATGGGCAGAAGAGCTAAAAAGAAACTTCTCTGAAGAGGAAATGCAAATGGCCAACAGGCATATGAAAAAATGTTCAACATCACTTGAAATCAGGGAAATGCAAATCAAAACTACCATGAGATACCATCTTACACCAGTGAGAATGGCACATATTAAAAAAACTAGCAACAACAAATGTGGCGAGGGTGTGGAGAAAAAGGAACTCTCCTGCACTGTTGGTGGGAATGCAAACTGGTCCAACCACTATGGAGAGCTGTGTGGAGATTTCTGGACCTACTAAACATAGAGCTTCCATATGATCCAGCAATTCCACTCCTAGGTATTTACCCAAAGGACACAGAAACATCAATTCCAAAGAACACCTGCACCGCTATGTTTATAGCAGCACTATTTGCAATAGCTAAGCTTTGGAAACAGCCCAGATGCCCAAAAATAGATGACTGGATCAAGAAGATGTGGTACATATATACCATGGAATATTACTCAGCATTCAAAAAAGATAAACACATGCAATTTGCAGCAACATGGATGGCGCTGGAAGGGATTATGCTGAGCGAAATAAGCCAGAAATAAAAAGAAAAATACCGGATGGTCTCACTCATAGCAGGAATCTAGAAAACTTAAGTAAGGGACCAGGAAAATGAATAATTATAAGAAAGTGAAAATCAAAATCAACAAAAATCTATGAACCAGAGACACTTTTGGGGGCGGTGGGTGGTGGGAGGGGAGGGACTGGTGTCAAAATGAGGGGGTTGAAATTGTATGGGGAATATAATACTAAAATTTATTATTAAAAAACCCTATTGAATATACACTTAAAAAAAAACTCATAATTTATCACAAGTACTGAATTGTTCCTTTATTTTTATCTTGATTTTCTTCTCCTTACTGAATGTTTTTCCCCCTAACAGATGGATAATTTTTGTTGATGATGTTTTTCTTTTTGAACATTCTGTGAAGCTTATTTTATAATATTTTCTAAAATCTGATCATTTTACATATTGGTAAACTTTAATAGTTGAGATATATATCTGCTAATACATTCTATTCCACTGTTCAGTGAAAAGGTTGTGCTTATTTTGTCAAGAGTTTAGCAGTTAGAACTATCCAAAATCAACTTGCTTACTCCAGAATAAAATGTTCAGTCTGTACAATCAAAAATAAATAAATAAATAAATAAACAAACAAATAAATAAATAAATAACTATTTTCTTTTAAATCAGCTTTTTTCAGTAATATATCTTTTAAACTTATTTTTAAATTTCTTACATGAAATTTAAAACTCATTGTAATGAATAACTTTTTAATTGGAGATTAATAGATTCAGCTATCCCTATCTGCCAGCTTTGTTGAGGTGCTATCTTATTTGGTCATACATTTTCCTTTTTCTTTTTTTTTAAAGATTAATTTTATTTATACAAGAGCCAGATGCATGGGAGGGTGAGAGGATTCACCAGAGACAGAGCGGGGAACAGAACATGCAGAATGACGAAACACACTGCTGAGGGGAACAGCTGGCGAGACAAGAGAGGTCTGCTCACCTGGCCATACGTTTTCTAATGTGAGAACGTAGTCTCCAAAATAATGGGGTAGAGAGCAGAATATGCAGCTCAATATGAATGAAAATGAATCAAAATGCAAAGCAAGTTTATCTAATTAGAGCTATCCTAAAATGCAATGGCTATTTCTGGTCAAGTTTCTTCTTCTGCAGTTTTTAAGATTACCTCTTCGAAGACATCAGTTTAAGAGTCATTCGAACATACCACAATGTAATATGAAGGGGATCTTAGTGTAGCTATTAAACAGATGTTAAAAAATTAATTGGGGCAAGGGGTTCAGCAAGGGGCTCAAGGGGTTCAGCACTATGAAGCTATCCACAGCTACTGCATCACGAGTTTGATCCCAGGACAGAGAGGTGACCCACATGGCGCAGCAGAGCTCTCCTGTCTTGCCCACTGCTCCCCTTAGCAGTGAATTTCAGTCAGTGTGTCAGTGTGACTGTTCTGTTCCCTACTTTATCTCTAGTGAATCGTCTACCCCCACATTTCTCGTCTGTACACCAGTTCTTGTATGCATAAATAAATAAATCTTTAAAAAATAATTGGTAACTATGTGACATAAATACATATATACTGTGATAAAGTTAGGTGCAAAGTGTATGAACAAACATTGATGTTCTAATTGGTATGGTGAGAGATAGCATTTACAGAGGTGATGGTTAATATGTGAACTGAGCCTGAAAAGAGAAATAGAAATTTGAAAATTGGAAGGGTTGGGAGTGGTAAAGGACTTGATAGCTTCTATTGTCTACGGCCAAACCACCCTGAACGCGCCCAATCTCATCTCTGTATGATAATTCATGTCATTATAGATAGAAGGGAGAAGGACAGCAAGGTCGAACTTGAAAGAGAGTGGGGAGATTTGAAATAGGTGCTAGGAGGAATAAGAACAGGAATTGGACCAAGAACATGAATGGGAGTGCCCAAAACTATCCCAATTCATTAAATGCACCAAACAATAACTTTGTTTTTAAATTTTCTGTTGTGCTCGATAGCTTTGTTCTAACTGAAGAGAGGAAGATTGTTAGCTTAGAGTCTGTAGCATGTTATTTAAAATATCTATGGCAGACCAACTTAACTTCTATTTTGTTCCCATCCCCACTCAGATTAGTCAGCATGCCAATGACTGCTATTTTCTCCAGTAAACAGTCACCAGGTGTAGGACAGGCAGTGTAGTAAGCTGAATAAAGTTCCTCTCTGCCATCCCTTCCCTCTAGCAAAGATAGCCATATCCTTATCCTTGGAATGAGCCTATTTGGCAAAAGGGACTTTTCAGATGTGATTAACTGAAGGATTTTGAGGTAGAAATACTACCTGGGAAAATCCTGATGAATAATCACAAGTGTCCTTATAGAAGGGAGATTTGATGATAGTAGCAAGAGACTGGAGTAGTAGGAGAAAGGGACGTGTGCAAGGAATGCAGGCAGCTTCCAGAAGTTTGACAAGGCAGAGTAGCTGATTCTCTCATCAAGCTCCAGGACTGCAGCATCCCTGATACCTTGGCTTTAGCCCCAGTGAAACTATTCTGGACATTGGCTTCCAGAGATGCCAGAATAAATTTGCGCTGTGTTAAACCAATAAATTATGGTCATTTGTCATACCAGTAAAGGAAAACTAACATAGTCAATGTTGTACAATAGCTAAAGAGCAGTAGATTTTAATTCAGATTGACATCCATTCAAGAGCAGATCCTCCAATTACTAATTTACTTCATATGTTTTAGTTCATTTATAATATGGGAGACATGCATGATAGTCCCCACTTAATAGTTATTTTAGGAATAAAGGAGATATGTATGTAAAATGTTTGCTATTTCCATTTTTTGTTGGAGCATAGCGATATTACTGAATGTTTAGAGCTTAAATTGAGACATTTACAGTTGGAACAGGAACTCCTGTTCCTGTGAGTCAGGATTCTGGACCATAGCAGCAATGGGTCCTTTGTATTTGTGTCTATTAAAACTACAGTCTAGGTGTTGGCTGGGACTGCAGCCTTATCTGAAGCTCAACTGGGGACCAAATCTGCTTCCAAACTCTCTGGTTGTAGGTAGCATTCAGAGCTTTGCAGATTGCTGAATTTAAGGCCCCCCGTGCCCTTTGTCACATGGTTTTCCCTGTTTGGAAGCACACATGAGGAAGTTGTCTTCTTTTTAAAATCAGCAGTGAGAAAGAGACACTCAGTATGAATGGGGTTACAATATTTTGTTGCATAACCACACTCAGATAATCACATATATCTCATAACCTTTGCTGCATCCTATTGGTTAAATGCATATGGCTGTCCCTGCTCCTGGAGATATTTACCACCTGAGACAGTGAATCTAAGTTGCGGGGTACCAAGGAGGTGACCCCGCAGTCTGACTGCCATACTTCCTGTGCCACTTGGCATGATGAACATGCTAATTAAACCTTACTTTCCATTTGGGGGTAATTTTATGACCAAATATGCTGGATTTCTCTTTTCATTAGGAAGAAGAAGTCGATGTCCTCCTCCCCTTCTGCCTCTAAACTCCAAGATTCAGATGTATTCAACAACTTATTGTCATGGAGAAATAGTTCATGTAGAATGTGAACTTAATTTTGAGATACAAGGATCAGAAGAAATACGTTGTGAGAATGGAAAATGGACAGAACCTCCCAAATGCGTTGGTTAGCAATGCCTCAAATAAGCTTTCCCTCAAATGAGATCTGCCGGTATTGATAACTACTCTCTTCTTTTTAAATTGTCCCTTTCCTGAAGAGACAGAGAAGATAGCTTGTGAAGAACCACCCTCCATTAGGAATGGGGCAGCAAACCTAAACTCTAAGATTTACTACAGTGGGGATAAAGTGACATATGGATGTGAACGTGGCTATTATCTCCGTGGATCAAAAGAAATCACTTGTAGACGTGGAAAACGGACACTTGCCCCTGAGTGTGTGGGTGTGTTGCTGCATTTGATATCAATAGCTTATCCCGTTGTGTAAAAATTTCCTTTATCCACATTTAATCCATAGAGTGGTGACTTTTTAGAAGATTTAGGAACACGTCGACACTATACCTACTTTGTTGTATTTTCTGTGTTTCTTTGGAGCCATCTATAGAATGTAAGCCTATAAAAATAATTAGGAAACAAAAAACCGAAGGGCACAACCAGGTTGTGCCACCCTGCCTGAGTACTGTCTTCCTATCATCCTTCTCACTGCTGGATCAGATCCCGGAGAGCACTCCATAAATGTGCTTACCTGGGATATTTGTTGTGTAACAAAGAAGCTATTAAGGTTGTTAAGAAATTAGCAGAGTAAGATAAAGACTTTTAAAAGACAGAAAAGCATGGAACATTCAATCCAAAGATTGAGATCCAAGATGAAAGGGAATGAGAAGGAAAAATGTAAAAGTGGATAGTGACAAAAGAGAATTTCAGGACGGAGTAAAATCTTTTTTTTTTTTTTTGTAGTTTTTACATTGGGTACTTTATTTTATTTTTATTTTTTTAATAATAAATTTTATTTTTATATTCCCCAAACAATTGCAACCCCCCCATTCTGACCCCAATCCCTCCCCTCCCGCCCCCCACTCCCCAAAAAGTGTCTCTGGTTCATAGTTTTTTGTTGATTTTGATTTTCACTTTCTTATAGTTATTCATTTTCCTGGTCCCTTATTTAAGTTTTCTAGATTCCTGCTATGAGTGAGACCATCCGGTATTTTTCTTTTTCTTTTTGGCTTATTTCACTGAGCATGATCCCTTCCAGTGCCATCCATGTTGCTGCAAATTGCATGTGTTTATCTTTTTTGAATGCTGAGTAATATTCCATGGTGTATATGTACCACATCTTCTTGATCCAGTCATCTATTTTTTGGCATCTGGGCTGTTTCCAAAGCTTAGCTATTGTAAACAGTGCTGCTATAAACAAAGGGGTGCAGGTGTTCTTTGGAATTGATGTTTCTGTGTCCTTTGGGTAAATACCTAGGAGTGGAATTGCTGGATCATATGGAAGCTCTATGTTTAGTAGGTCAAGAAATCTCCACACAGCTCTCCATAGTGGTTGGACCCGTTTGCACTCCCACCAACAGTGCAGGAGATTTCCTTTTTCTCCACAACCTCGCCAACATTTGTTCTTGCTAGTTTTTTTAATATGTGCCATTCTCACTGGTGTAAGATGGTATCTCATGGTAGTTTTGATTTGCATTTCCCTGATTACAAGTGATGTTGAACACTTTTTCATATGCCTGTTGGCCATTTGCATTTCCTCTTCAGAGAAGTTTCTTTTTAGCTCTTCTGCCCATTTTTTGACTGGGTTATTTTCTTTGTTGTTGTTGAGTCTTATCAGCTCTTTGCAGATTTTTCTGATCAGTCCTTTATCATTAGTGTTGGGTGCAAAAATGTTCTCCCAGTCAGTGGGGTTTCTCTTTGTTTTTGTTATTGTCTCTTTTGCTGTGCAGAAGCTCTTTAATTTGATGTAGTCCCAGCTGTTTATCTTTGCCTTCACTATCACTGCTTTGGGTGATGTGTCTGTAATGATGTCTTTGATGTGCAAATCACGTAGTGTTTCGCCTATATTTCCTTCTATATATTTTATGGTTTCAGGTCTTATGTCTAGTTCTTTAATCCATTTTGAGTTGATTTTTGTGTATGGTGTGAGGTAGTGGTCAAGCTTCATTCTTTTACATGTAGCAACCCAGTTTTCCCAGCACCATTTATTGAACAAACTTTCTTTGCTCCAATGCATAGTCTTTGCTCCTTTGTCAAAGATTAGTTGACCATAAATCTGTGGGTTTATATCTGGATTTTCTATTCGATTCCATTGGTCTGTATGTCTGTTCTTGTTCCAATACCATGCAGTTTTGATGATTATGGCTTTGTAGTATAGTTTGAAGTCAGGGAGTGTGATGCCTCCATTTCCTTCTTGCTTTTTCAGGAGAGCTTTGGCAATTCGGGGTTTTTTTGTGATTCCATATGAATTTCATCAATAATTGTTCTATTTCTTTGAAGAATGACATTGAAATTTTGATTGGAATAGCATTGAATCTGTATATTGCTTTTGGTAGGATGGCCATTTTAATAATGTTTATTCTTCAAATCCATGAGCAGGGGATGTCTTTCCATTTCTTTGTGTCTTCTTCTATTTCTTTTAACAGTGTTTTATAGTTTTCTTTTTATAGGTCCTTTACCTCTTTTGTTAGATTTATTCCCAAATATTTGATTTTTTTTGTTTCAATAATAAAAGGGATGGTTTTTTTGATTTCTTCTTCTTCATATTTATTGTTTGTGTATAGGAAGGCTACTGACTTTTGTGTGTTGATTTTGTATCCTGACACTTTACTGAACTGATTGATGAGTTGAATTAGTTTTTCTGTGGAGTTTTTGGGGTTCTCTATGTATTTTATCATATCATCTGCAAATAGTGATAGTTTGACTTCTTCTTTTCCTATTTGGATTCCTTGGATGTCTTTCTCTTGTCTTATTGCTCTGGCTAGGACTTCCAGTATTATATTGAAAAGCAGTGGTGAGAGTGGGAATCCTTGTCTTGTTCCAGATCTTAATGGAATTGCTTTCAGCTTTTCACCATTGAGAATGATACTGGCTGTTGGCTTCTCATAGATGGCCTTTATGATGTTGAGGTATGTTCCTTGTATCCCAAGAATTTCAAGGCTTTTATCATGAATGGGTGTTGCACATTGTCGAAAGCTTTCTCGGCATCTATTGATAATATCATATGGTTTTTATATTTCTTTTTGTTGATGTGTTGGATAACATTGATAGATTTTCGGATGTTAAACTATCCTTGTGCCCCTGGAATGAATCCTAGTTGGTCATGGTGAATTATCTTATGGATACATTGTTGGATTCTGTTAGCTAAAATTTTTTGAGGATTTTTGGATCAGTGTTCCTTAGGGAGATTGGCCTGTAGTTTTCTTTTTTTGTGTTGTCCTTATTCGGTTTTGGTATTAGTGTAATGTTGGCTTCATAGAACGTGTTTGGTATTGTCTCTTCCTTCTCAATCTCAATTTTTTGGAAGAGTTTGTGAAGGATAGGCACCAATTCATCTCTGAATGTTTGGTAGAATTCGTTTGTAAATCCATCAGGTCCTGGGCTTTTGTTTTTGGGGAGGTTTTTGATTACCATTTCAATTTCGCTGCTTGTAATTGGTCTGTTTAGGTGTTCTATTTCTTCTTTATCTAGCTTTGGGTGATTGTAGAGTTGTAGGAATTTGTCCATCTCCTCTAGTTTGTTCAACTGTTTCCATATAACTGTTCATAGTAGTTACTGATTATTCTTTTTATTTCTGCTGTGTCCGTTGTGATTTCTCCTCTTTCATTTCTGATCCTGTTTATTTGTGCTTTCTCCCTTTTTTCCTTTGTGAGCCTGGCTAGGGGTTTGTCTATTTTATTGATTTTTTTCAAAGAACCAGCTCTTGGTTTCATTAATCTTTTGGATTGTTGTTTTAGTTTCAATTTCATTTATTTCTGCTTTGGTTTTTATTATTTCTTTTCTTCTACTGGTTTTGGGGTCTTTTTGTTGTTCTTTTTCTAGATCTTTGAGCTTCGAGATTAGGTTGTTTCTTTGAGTTCTTTCTTGTTTCTTGATGTGAGCTTCTATTGCTATATATTTTCCTCTTATTATGCTTTTGCTGCGTCTCATACATTTAGGATATTGGTGTCCTTGTCATTCAATTCAAAGAATTTTTTACTTTCCTCTTTGATCGCCTCATTAGTCCAGTGGTCTTCCAGTAGTGTGGTTTTTAGTCTCCAAGAGGTAGGAAAGTTCCTTGCCTTCTTTTTATGGTTTATTTCTAGCTTGATGCCTTCATGGTCAGAAAAGATGGTTGGTATGATTTCAATCTTGGTGTATCTGTTGATGTTTGTCTTGTGCCCCAGTATGTGATCAATCCTGGAGAATGATCCTTGTGCGCTTGAGAAAAATGTGTACTCCGTTTTTTGGGGGTTTAGGGATCTACAGTTGTCTGTTATGCCCAAATGCTCTAGGTCCTTATTTAGAGCTTTAGTTTCTTTACTTATTTTTTGTCTTGTTGATCTATCCATTGTTGATAGTGGTGTGTTGAAGTCTCCCACTACATATGTGTTTTCTCTGATGTCTGTTTTCAGAGATGACAACAGTTGTCTGATATATTTTTGTGCTCCTTCGTTTGGTGAGTATATGTTTATTAGTGTTATTTCTTCTTGAAGTATTGTCCCTTTGATCATAATGTAGTGACTGTTGGGATCCCTTTTTATTTTTTTGAGTTTGAAATCTGTTTTATCTGATATAAGTATAGCTGGATCCTGCTTTCTTTTTTGGTCCATTTGCTTCTAGGATGGTTTTCCATCCTTTAACTTTGAGTCTATTTTTATCTTTTGTTGCTAAATGTGTTTCCTGGAGACAGCCAAAGGTTGGGTTTTGTTTCTTAATCCAGGCTGCAACTCTGTGTCTTTTTATTGAAGATTTTAGTCCATTTACATTTAGGGTTAATATTGATATGTTAGCATTTGTATTTGCCATTGTGTTTGTCTTTCCTTTGATTTTATTTATTCTGTTAATATCTTTTTTTTTTCCTTGCCTTCGTTGTTATTCGTCCCTCTGAGGTTCTGGCTTTAGGATTCCTTGTAGTATTTTTTGGAGTGGGGGTTTATTGATAATGAAGTTCCATAGTTTCTGTTTTCTGGGAAGGTCCTTATTCTTTCTTCATAGAGGAAGGAAAGCTTTGTGGGCTAGAGTATTCTTGGTTGACATCTGTTTTCTTGGAGTCTGTTGACTATGTCCTTCCACTCTCTCCTTGCCCGTAGTGTTTCTTCAGAGAAGTCTGATGTCAGCCTGATTGGTTTTCCCTTGAATGTTATGTGTTTCTTCCCTATTGTCAGCTTCATTATTTTTTCCTTGTCCTGGATTCTTGGGAGCTTCACTATTATGTGTCCTGCTGTATATTTTCCTTTCATCATGGAAGTTTGGTGTTCTTCTTGCTTCTTGTATATCAATTTTCAGCTCCTTCTTCGCGTTTGGGAAGTTCTCTTCAATTATCTCCTGGAATATTTTCTCTGTTCCTACATCTCTCTCCTCTCCTTCTGGTATTCCTATAACTCTTATATTTCCTTTCCTCATGGTGTCCGATAGTTCCCGAAGTCTTTCTTCATTCTTTTTCCTTCGTACTTCTCTTTCCTTTTCTGTTTTGGTTCTTTTTATTTCTGTGTCTTCAAGAGAACTTATTCGTTCTTCCATTTCATCTATTCTGCTTTCATTGCTTTTCCCAGAATTCTTTACTTCTTCCATTAATTCTTTGATCTCCTGCATTTATTTTACTTCCCTCTTTAGGGACTCAATTTCATTCTTCTGATCGTTGATTATTTTTCCCTTATCATTGTTTTCCTTTATGAGTTCTGTCATTTTTTTAATCATGGCAATTTTAAATTCTCTTTCTCTAAGGCTCAGAAGTTCTTCCAAGTTACTGTCATTGCAATCTGGGGGCTGGTTTTCTTTTTGTGGTGTGCTTCTTCACTGAGGAGTTGCTATGTTGCGTGTGGTTCTTCTACTCCCTACTGTCTGTTTTCTAATTTGCTGTATGCGTTGGGACACTGTGTTGCTGGGACTGGCCGGCATCTTGGGTGAACTTCTCTGCTCCCCTTGGCTCCTCCGGGAGCCATCTGTCAGTTTCAAGCAGTCTTTACTGAAGAAATGTCCCTGTTCTAAAATGCCGATGTGGGGACACACTCCCCTGTGCTCCTGGTCTGCCCCGGCGGTGGGTTTCCTCTCCCCCTCTGGGCTTGGACTGCAGGCCAGAGGTGTTCTGGTGTGGGCGAACTTCCCCGGCTCACCTCTGGCTCCTGAGGTAGCCTTCCGCAGGCAGTCTTTACTGAGGAAATGTCCCTGTTCTAAAATGGCGATGCGGGACACACTCCCTGCGTGTCCAGTCTCAGGCACACTCTTCTGCGAGCCTGGTCTGCCCCGGATTTGGGTACTCGCTCCCCCTGTGGGCTCAGACTACTGGTCGACAGGGGCCCGGCGTGGGCAAACTTCCCAGCTGGCCACTGGCTCCTCCAGGAGCCTATGCAGGTTTCAAGTCGCTATTTGGCGCCAGAGATCTCTCCTAGAGCCCTTGGGGAGCTGTTTTTTTTTTCACCCTGTGGGACAGGAAACAGAGCAGGAATGGTAGGGTAAACCTCAACAGCTTTGGGGTGCTGTGTCTGCCTTGTGCCCCACCGTCGTGGAGAACACACACCCCGAATTTTGTGCCCCGGATCTCAGTTCCAAAGCCCTCAGGTCCAGAACGCGGGCTGTAGCCCAGTTCAGTGTCCACAGAATGGCGTCTTTTGCACCCCGCTCCCGTGCCTGGGTGCCTGGTTCCTGGATACTCAGTGAAGGACTTTCACCTCAGTGAGGATCTTCGCGCGTGTCTCCCTGCAAGCCTAGGTCGAAGGCGCGGGGACCTGGGTAGCCGCAATCCCAATCAGCGTTTGATTTTCAACCAAGCTGCTTTTCTGCGCGATCCCTATCTGGATCCGCGTTTGCTTTTCCAGCGCTCCGTTTTTCTGAACAAGCTTACAATTGCAGCCTGGGGCTGTGTGCTGGTACTGGCCTCCTCCTGGGGGGCGGGGTCTCTGTTTAATGGCGCCTGGAGCTCACCTCCTCACGAATCCTGCAGGGTTCTCCTCAGCTCCTGTTCATGGGGTGTGGTGGCTGAAATAGTCCCTTTCCACTCACAGTCCCGCTTGATGCATAGTTTGTTCTTGTTGGTCGCTTTGGTTTGTTTTTTCCCTTCCTCTCTGCCAGTCAGAGAGTGCTGACTCTGTGGGCGGGGGAGGGGAGCAGGGTTCTGAGCTTTCCTCCCTTCTAGTCCTCTTTTATGGCAACTTTCTTCTTCAGGTAGTTTGCTGGAGTCGTCCCTTTATCTTCCGTGTCCCAGTTCTCACTGGGACCTGCCACTTTCCCTCCCTATTAACTTTTTTTAATGGGAGATCTTACTCGCAGCATCTCCTCGCCGCCAACTTTTAAGTAGAAAAATTAATATTGTTTATTGTATTCACCATGCTGTCCATATTAGGTCCTCAGGACTGATTCCACTTATACCAAAATACATTGAATTTCTTTTGCCATTATGTTTGTGTTTTTATTTAATCTTAATTTTAATGTAATGTTTTATAGCATGGAAATGATGATTGTTTAAAAGATTAATTTTTTTAACTTATGTATGCAAGTCCTGAGGTGTAGGCCAGAGGTGCAGGGGGTGGGGTGGGGGGATGGAGATTGGTGAGAGGATTCACCAGAGACAGAGTGGGGATCAGAACAAGCAGATTTACTGAAATACACTGTTGAGGGGAATAGCGGGGGAGATAGGCGAGGACTACTGCACCCTGTGGGTTATCACCCTGCCTCAGGGATTGAACTCATGCTGCAGTGGTTGCAAATAGTTTCATAGTGCTGAGATTTAACTCCTTGCACCACCAGGAAGGCCCCAGAAATGATGACTTTTAAAAGTCTTTTTTCTCCTCAAGTGTTTCTCCTTCTCATTTTTGTAAGCAGAAAACCCTTACTGTCCTAGAGCCAGGACTACATTGATTCTGAACACACCACTATTTTAAAAACTCTGATGAAATGTGAATACCAAAACTCTACCATTTTCAGTGTGCATTTCAGTGGTGGTAAGCATATTCACATTCTCATTCATGACTGATTGATTTTGGTGTTGTTTTTCTTCTAAATGAAACTTCCCTTACTATCATCCTCAAAGTCTCTGTATTATTTGCAGAATGTCATTGGAAGAGAAGAATAATTAATTGTATTCTGTCATTAGCATATTGTTGATCTCTTTCTTTAACACTGCTTCCTCATGTCATTATCACCTTTGAAAATCTTGTTGAGCAAATAAAAATATACTTGTAGCTACTCAAAATATATTTTAGATTAAAGAATGATTATAATAAATATTTAGTTTCAAGTGGAGAATTGCAGCAGCTGCCTAAATAACTGCCAAAATTGAGATAAATTTGAAAAAAATGACATTCACCTCAAAATTCAATCCCGTAGATTTACTTCATTTTTAACTTTGCTAGTAAGAGTTCTATTTAAAAGTAATGCCACTGATGATTATAGTTACAATGAACTTGTTACATCATAACTTTCAGAGAGACAATGACATGATGAACATCTTATAAAAAGTCATTTAATTAAAATATTAGCCTTTTAAACTACAAAATCAGTCATTGTTATTTACCAAATAATATTAATACGTGTATAGAAGCAACAACTAGAAGAAAACAGAAAATATCAGCAACCTTAAAAAAATGCCTTAAATAAAAGACTCAGATAATGGTCTCCTACCCTTTCTCTCTCTCTCTCTCTCTCTCTCTCTCACACACACACACACACACACACACACACACTCACTCACAAAACATGCTATTGTGAAATACTACCCATTTTTTTTCACTTAAACTATATTATGAACATGATTTACTATTCTTCAACAATATATATTTTAATGATTATATACTATTACATAGTGAAGTATTACATGGTTAAATTTATCACTTTTTATGGATGTTTAGTCTGCATTCAAAATTTTATATTCCAAACAGTTCATTTAGTACCAATATTTGTACATTTAAAAAAATTTTTTTAATGTTTAAAATCATTTATCTTTATTTCACTTTTTTCCCCAGATTGGCTGAATAGGAATTTATGGGTCAAATAGATCTGGAATTTTAATTATGCTTCTAACTACCCTTTTGCCTCAGAGAGTTTATTCTTCTTTATATCACCATGTTCACTGAATTAAAGTAGTTTCCCTAAACTTTGTCAATAACTATTTTAATATTCATATGTTATTAACAATTTCAATTATTTAACTTGTTTTAACTAATTACTAATCCATTGGGAATTTTTCCAGTTTTCTAATGGCTGCTTTTTTCAATGAATTGACTGGTTGCAATTCAGCCATTTTTCCATACTCAGAATAAGAGTTTTATCTATATTAATTATTTTATCCCTTTAACAATCATGTATATTATAACTATTTCTTATGTTTTTTTACTTTTATTGATAGTTTTTTAAGCCCATAAGTTGAAGTTTTACATCTGAAGCTCTTTCAACATCTCCTTAGTGCTTTGTGTCTTACAGATCATTCTTAGACTACTGTTCCCATTCACATTCTGATAGATTTTCACATATTATTTTAATTGCTATCCTGTTTTTACAAATGTTTTTGATAATGTGATTGGTATTTTCACTGAGTAGAAGTACAGTCCTCTCTGAGGACAGAGACTGGATTGAAATTGTAATGGACGAGCTAGTAATGGGACAACCTCATAAAGAATACAGTTTGAAGAAATTGATCATTTTATATATGGAACAACTGTCTCAAGACTAGATGAGGTGGTAATGAGCCAACACAAATACTGACTGAAAACAATTCATTGTCATCAGGGTAGGAAGAGTTTTTCTTATTCACCTTTGCAACTGAAAGTACTTTCACTACAAATGGCAAAAACAGAGTGATGAGGAGCAGAATTTTCCAACTGTGAAATGTTCTTCCAGGCATTAGGAACCTTCTAATTTTCTTCTTCCTGGTCTTTCCTGCTTTCATTCTTCTACAGCCACTTACTCTTCTTATACCAAGTGTGCTATCACCTCAGCACCCTCTGCCTGAAATGTCTTCTCTCACATAACAACTTAGTTTAGTTCATGCCTTAACCTTCTTCTTCTTGCACAAACATCACTTCTTATTTAGGCTTATCCCAGCCACCTTCTTTAAAGGAACGACCTCATTCACCCCAGTCCTTTTGATAGCCTGTCCTCTCCACTGCTCACTTTCCTAATTCATCCTGTATGGTTTAAAGATGATCTCAGATTATAAAATCCATGTATTTATTGTTTACTATGTATGTTTCTTCTAACTGGAAGCTAAACTCCATGAAGTCAGAGATCTTCATTTTCTCTTTGGTGTGTAACAAGTGGTAGTTCTCCCACAAATATTCACACACTAAATACATGTTCTATTTTATGGATTTTATTCTATAGGAAGGAAATCATGATCAACTTCAGTGGTTAATAGCCCTAAGTGATGTTTTCAATGTTTCAAATTATTTGATTTTAGTTAATGAAATCAAGAAGATAGGGACCTTTGAGGATAAATATCAAATATCAAATATTAATTTTGAGCCCTTTCATAATTTTCCTTTAAATATTATCTCTTTCAAATTTGTGAAATGAACAAAGGATTTAAAGGAGCATTTTGTTTTACAGAGCCATGTACTGTTAATGTGGATTACATGAGCAGAAATATCATAGAGATGAAATGGAATATGAAGGAAAGATCTACATGGAGATCTAATAGATTTTGTATGTAAACAAGGATATGACTTAGCTCCATCAACTTCAATGGCTGAATTGTCTGTACGGTGTAATAGATGGGAAGTAAAATATCCTTTCTGTTGTAGAAAAGGTAAAGCAATAATGTTTTTCTTACAGTTTCTTACTTGATCAATGTGGTCTCTATGGTTGAAAGTAATGATTCTAAACAATTCATCTCCATCTTTTAATGCAAACAATCAGAACTCATTTGATAAATTTCCGTTCAGTACCTAAACTTAAATAAGATGACTATGCTTTGTCTGTCAATTTTCATAAGTCCACGTTATGAAG
Source organism: Talpa europaea (assembly GCF_964194135.1). Lineage (NCBI taxonomy): Eukaryota > Metazoa > Chordata > Mammalia > Eulipotyphla > Talpidae > Talpa > Talpa europaea. The sequence goes on from NC_140077.1 coordinate 79,817,455, forward strand.
GGAGAGATCAAATACTTTTATAAATATCACCAGACTCTCAGAAGATAGATCACCCTATTGCCATTAATCAGCAATCCTGAAAAGCATTGCTCTTTGGGGTTTATTAGAAGCAGAGTCTCAGAAGAAGGCTTGAGATAGATTGAGTAATATTGTTCCCTTCTTGTAGTATGAATATGTACAGAAAGCAAGGCTTCACGAGGGATGTCATATACTTTCACATTCAACTAGATAGGAAAAATAAAATCATGACTTAATCTGTGGGTGGTTTATGTACTTATGTATTATAATTTGAGATTATAATGTGCAGTAATAAATTTTATGGTCTGCAGTTACTGCAGAAATTTAAGAAAATTTAGGGTTGTCTTAAAAATGCTTGTGCATGAAATATTCTATTTCTGGAGCCATTGTACAAACACAGGATTTTTATTACAGCAGTTCATTGTATTCTTTCCAATTATTTTTGCAGAATCTAAAGGAATGTGTGCACCTTCTCCTCTTATTAGAAATGGAGTTATTATTAGTTCAACAGTAGGCACCTATGAAAACGGTTCTTCAATAGAATACAGACATTTTGATCACCATTTTCTACAAGGGTCTAGGGAGTCCTATTGTTTAGATGGATTGTAGACTACACCAGCTTCATGTTTAGGTATGCACTACTAAATATGTCTATATTAAAATACAATTGTATTTTTCACTTTCTATCCTCATTGAGCTGATATGAGACTAAGGTAATGCTTAATTAGCTATGTTTGTGTTATTAGTGTGCCTATTTATTCACTGCTTTGTATGGTTTCCTCTAGATCACAACTCACTATGGCCCAGTTTGCTCTAATAAATACTCACTAAGGGGCCTCCATTACAGTTGAAACTTTCTCTAAGTTTATTTTCTTCAGGATTCACCTGTCACCTTGCAGGGTTCTTCATTGGGAATTGGTTATAAACCAAGTTTCCTCCTTCTAACTGGTTTTGATATTACTGAGAGATCAAAGGGAAAGCCACGTGGAGTATAAAGTTCATTCTACACATCGATCTCCCTAGGATCTTGACACAGCAAGTCTTTGGCTAACTCAAGCTTCCATGTTCTATCCTCAACCCATGAGATTTTCCAAAAATCTGCTTGTTACTGACCATTTTCTACCAGACTTTCAACATGTTCCCCAAGAGGAAAATGGCACAGAAATGTTATTAAGTTCATCTGAAGGAGCTTTTACCAGAACTTTGGATCTTAAGTTATAACTGTTTTGGGTATTTTTCCAATTGCTTGAAATAATTGATTTTTGGCCTATTTTCCTATTTTCTAGTTCTCAGTAAAAGTATTAATCTGATATGGATTAGTTTGTCATAGTCAAGAGCAAAAGGTCATGGGTTAATTTCATTTACGTACTTTCATGAATCAATTTTTTAACTCGCTTTAATTAAAAATTCATGTTGTGTAGAACAATGAGATTCTAAATCATACTACTCATTAGGAAAACTATTTTGCAGTGACTAGGCAAATCCAATTAGACTCTATCTACTAAAACCTGTCCATTTCTATTCTAGTAATTCAAATCTATAACATCTAACATAACATCTGATCCATTAGGCATTCAATAAATAGTTGAACAGAACTGAATGAATATGTGTGTTAATGTATTCTAGTTATATGATTCTTATTTCTATTAGCAAGTCTGGATCATTTAACCTATTTTAGAATACACTTCTTGGTCTGGGCCATCCAGAAGGTAAATAAGAACACAAGAAACCCCATTTTCTGAAATAAGTTGACATTTTGAAAACATCATTGTTTTCTTCATGGAAGAAAGTCAAAGACGTTTGTTGGGTAACCTAAACTTAAGTTGTTATTTTGTTTGTTTTGTTTTGTTTTATTTTAATATATAACGGTACGATTACAAATAACACATTCAATGCCTAGGATTTAAAATATCTGAATCAAATCTTGATATTCCTTAATAACTGTAAATTTAAAGGAAGAGCATCGTTAAACTCTTTGAATACCATCAGGTCATAAAATTGGACTCAGTTTTAAGAATAGATTTTTTCCTCCAGTTCCATAAAATATTAGTCATCAAACTATCAATCTAGTTTGTCTCATGGGCATTTTACTTGAAACTTTGGAGGAAGGAAAAAGGAAAAGATTATTAGCTACACTCAATGCTCTAAAATAGAACCTTTTTTGTTTGCTACTAATGCCTGGGAATCCTGAGTAGGAAGTGCAGCACTTGATGTTAGTGTTACGATGTGTCAAGAAAATTTTCTTTTTTCTTTCAGAGCCTTGCACATTATGTTTTGATGAAATGGAAAAGAATAATTTACTCTTGAAATGGAATTTTGACAATAGACCATCTAACTTCCATGGTGAGTATATTGAGTTTCGCTGTAGGAGAGATTCTTATATAGCTCAGACATCTACTATCGGATCTGAACTTAGAGTGCAATGTGACAGAGGGCAGTTAAAATACCCAAGATGTATTCAAAGACAAAGGTAAAAAGAGGCTTGTTGCTACAATTATTTTTCTGGTCAGATTCTTATTCAAAGGATTTATTATATTTTCAATTCCAGAACCCTTAGGTGCTACAACTCCTACGTTATAGGTCATTATAAAGGAAAGGGTTAATTTTCTTTAGTGTTTTTTAAGCCAGGCAAGTGCCTAGAAGTATGAATTCAATAAGCTTTCTGAGTTGTCCAAAGTCTAAGCATTACTTGCTATTTGATATTTGTGACATTTTGATAATTAATGAAATAAGAAAATTTATAAGGTTTTGAAATGACTTACTGAAGTGTTTTCTTTTCTTCAGATTGAAAATTAAATTCTCTTTGATAAACTGAAATAACCCTAATATTTTTTAGAAATATATTAAATTAATATAATGAAACAATGTAAATAATTTCATAGGATTGGAACTTTGAAACTTTTAAAGACAGTATAAAAAGAAAATTATAATTTATGTATGTTCAATTAAGAGTATTTAAAATACATATGCAGAAATACATGTATCATTTCGACTTTGTAAATGGTGAACTATATGAACTGCTTAAGGATAGATCTTTAGAAACTTGGAACACTCCAGAAAAAGTCATTAATAAGATGCACATTGGTGGGAAACCGTTTTATTATTTGTTGTGATAAAATAGGTAGAAAAATGTTATTTAAAGGTTTCAGTGCATTTTGGATTTCTCTTTTCTAAGAGGAGAAGAAGGAAATATTAATACAAAGTATAAAAGATAGCGTTAGTATAATATATGACATTGAATTTTTAAAAAGGAATTGGTTTTTTTTTGCCAAATATGGGTATTTGTTTAAACAATGACTAATTATATGAGATGCCAAAATACTAATATTGTAATAAACGCTTGAGTAGAAATGATGCTTATTTCACTTCTCTCCCTCTCTCGTCGTCTCCCCTCAAGGATGCTGTCTTTTCAGGAACCAGTAAGGCCATGAGAATGAATAACAGAAAGAAGAATAGTATTTCAATAAATCATGAAATCCTTTATAAAATCTAATTTTAGAAAAAAAAGAGTGAGGTAAAAACCTATAACTTTGCTGGAAGATTTCAGTCTAATTGTTTATGTTGAACATTTTTCTTTATTTTAAAATAAAAGCCAGAATATGTATTTCATTTCTAGTTTCAGTGATTTGACATGTAACTTACTGTATGTTCTCCTCCAGCTATAAAAATAATCTGTACGTTAAAATACTTGTTTCCTAATTTCCACTTACTGGACTACATTATCTTCACTTCATGCAAAAAATTCATGTTTGTCTTTATCATCTTTTATCAATAAAGGTCTCTGTTACTTCTAATTCAGTACAGATGTCAACCTTGGAAAATAAACACACAAGATAAACTGTACATTATATGAAAGAGTTCATTTAAGTAAAAATAGAAGATAGTACCCTTCATACTTATAAAATGTAGAGAACTTTAAAAAATGAACTGTAATATTAGCTGAAGGTTAGTGAGCAAATATTTCGTGAGGTAGTAATCTGTCCAGATGTTCAAATATTGCCCACAAATACAGTTTAAAAGTGCTAATTATTTAGGTTAAATAATTGTTGGGATCACGCAGATTATAAAATCTGAAATCAGTGAATACTGCAAACATTGAAAAATGGCATTATCATTGTTACCAAGGTAAGTGGGTGACTTCAAAGTGCCACAATGCCACTTTTCAGCTTGAAGCAGCAGTTATACTTTTAATCGCTATCACAGTTCATTCATAAGCAGTGTAATGACACTACCTAGGTACAGGGATACCTGTTAGGATTGGTCGTTGTTACTAGAATAGCATTTTTTTTTTCTATCTAGAAACTATTCAGTACATCTAACTCAAGATCTTATTTTTTCAGTATGATGACTTTCTTCAAATCTCCAAGTTATAATTATTTACTACGGGGTTATGAGATAACTTCTGTAAACGAAGTCACAAATTTTGGATTTAAATTTAAATTTGAGTCCGTGGATCAAATATTCACTCATCAAATGTTAAGCGTGCATGTTTTAGGGCTGTGCTTGAATACGTAGTTATTAATTAATTTTTTGTAGTAGTTTTCTACAGTGGATCCCATGAAATTGAAATCCGATTGAAATTAAATATTAATAGGAAAATATTGATCCTTTTCACTCAACCACTCAATGCATTAATGAGTGATACAGAGCAGCTGCTTTATCCCAGGAGAAGGGTATGCAGGATACAGATATGAATCAAATTCACTCCGTATTTAAAGGAAATCCCAAAGGAAGGAACTCCTTAGTTTAGTAGAAGAGAGAAAGTACTAGCAGTAGCCAACTCAAAGACCTAGGGGAACAAGCACAGGTCTGGGATGTTGAGTGTGTCAGGGCCTGTGATATTCCTGGTGGCCTGATGATGGCACGCTCTGTTTAACCCGGACAGCTGCTGCTTTGCTCAGCGTGGATGATTGTCCTGTGAGATTGAGTCCAGTATTGCTGCATATTCTGCTTTGTTTGTTGTGAAATCTGACTTTTATACGTGGAGGAGAAACGAAATAATTTTGTGAAAAACGCAGTTCATAAGCTGCCACCCTGGAAAGTGCCTGCACAAAGCAGAGCGGTGGCACAGCTGAGGCAGCGCTGAACTTTTTGGGGGTGTGTGGAGGAGGGAAGGGAGGGAGTGGAAAGCTTCCTAGAAATAGTAAGTCTGGGGTCTACCAGACCAGAGGAGACATTTCAAGTCGAAGGCACAACGCAGGCAACATCAGCTATTAAGCACAAACCGCACACTGCGTATTAAACTCACTTTTCGGGATAAGAGGAGAGGTGGGACTTGCCCTCGGGACTGTGGGGAGGGGGAGCAGCCGAGCGTCCTCCCGGGTCTCGCGAGGAGCCGGGCCGGCGCCCGAGGGGCGGCGGGGTGTCGAGCGGGGGAGCGGCCGTGGCGACGCGGCGATCGGGCCGCAGCCGCTGGGAGGTGAGCCCGGGGGAGGCGCGGCGGCGCGGCGGTCCCGGGGGAGGCGGCGTCCCCGCCGGTCCTGTCCCTCAGCCATTTCTGCCGGTCGCCGTTTCTCTGCTTCGGGGACGTGCGCCCGGGCGCCTCGCGGACGCTGGGGCTGGCCCTGGCCAACCCGAACGAGGAGGTGGCTGAGGTGAAGATCCGGCGCTTCCCGGCCCCCGACCGCGGCTTCAGCGTCTCGCGCCGCTTTCTCGTGCTGCAGGTGAGTCCGGGGCGGCGGGCGGGGCGCGGGCGGGGCGCGGGCGGGGCGCCGGCGCCGCCCTCAGGAGGTCGCTCCCTTGTCTCTGCTGAGGGGCGAGCGCGGCTGGGCGGGGCCTCAGGTCACCAGCCCCCTGGAGAATAAGTGTCTGTGCCGCCGCGCTGACTCCATCAGTCCTTGTCTTCTGTGTCATGAAGGGCCAGGGTAGGCGACCGCCGGCGTTTGGTGGCGCAGCAAGTACGCGCGCACCTGCAGGACAGAAGCGCTTTCAAGACCCCTGTTCAGTGGGGAAGCGTTTCACAGCCTTCGGGTGCTGCGACAGGCTCTTGCAGTTTTAAAGTAAAAGCATTAGAACGCTAACGCCTAGTTTTCAGATGGTCAGGAGTACTTCGGTTGGAGCAATTTTTTTTTTTTTTAATTGCTTCCTGTCAAGTCATCATAATATATGCACTTTCGTGTTCACAAGCATCAGGGAAACGACTCCCTCTGAAGCGCGTCAGGGTGATTCTGCTGCAAGATTTTGGGTTCTTTGTTTTTGCTAATGTTCGCAGCAGAAACCAAGACGCTTCTTCCTTGTGTTCGCCTGCATGTATGGGGTCAATGCACACATTAGCATGAGTGTTTTAATCCTTTGTTTTCTTTTCTGTCAGTCTCTATGGCGAACCTAATTTTATGCATGTGGTTTCAGTAACTTCCCCTGCAGTTTTTTCTGCAGTGCATTGACCAGAGTAGCATTCCCACCCCTGTCACCAAAAAGCTGAGAATTTGGGTTCTTATTGTGACTACTGTGGGTTTTCCACCGCGTAAAACCCCTGCACGTATGAAGATAGACCATGAGTTGAGGGCGTGTGAGCAGTTAGCCGAGTAACTGCTTCACAAGGTAGGGAGAAGCAGCTCTGGTTTGAGATCCATGAACTGGTGTGTAACCAATCTGCACAGCCACATTTCAGAACCTGCCTCACCCCTATAGTCTATGACTTGTTACTTTTTAGGGAAAGAGATGTTTGTTTGTTTTCTATCTACCTAACACTTACTTCCTTGATAGTTGGAACTAATGGGCTTGTGTGTGTGTGTATGTGTGTGTGTGTGTATTTATTTATTCAAATGTACTTTTTTATAGCAGTACAGGTTCCCTTTCCAATTAGTGTTTTTGTGTCCTTTTGTAAATTCCAAGAAGTGGAATTGCGGGATCATCTGGTAGATTCATTTTTAGTGTTTTGAGGAACCTCCACACAGCTTTCCACAGTCCCTGGATGAGTTTACATTCCCACCTGTGGTGTAAGAGGGTTCCTCCTTCTCCACATCCTCATGAGCATTTGTTCACAGTTTTTTTAAATATGGGCCATTCTCACTGGTCAAGGTGGTATCTTATTGTGGTTTTGATTTGCATTTCCCTGATGAATGGTAACACTGAACGTTTTTTCATATGCCTGCTCCCCATTTGTGTTTCTTCTTTGAGCAGCATCTTTTTATCTCTTCTGCCCATTTTTCCATTGGGTTGTTGTCTTTGTTTTTGTTGAGTTGTGTAAGCTCTTTGTAGATCTTTGATATCCCTTGTAAAGTGTGCAGATATTTTCTCCATTCAGTCTTTGTTTTGGTTACTGTCTCAGAAGTTTTTTAGTTTGAGCTAGTCCCTGTTTATCTTCTCCTCCATTTCCCTTGCTTCTGGAAAAGCAACCTCACAGATGTTTCTGAGGTTTATATCGTGGAGTGTTTTGTCTGTGTCCCTTTCTATATATTTTACGATTTCAGGTTTTACATTCTCTTTCCATTTTGTGTTGTTTTTTGTGTATGCTGTGAGAATGTAGTTTAGTTTCATTTCCACCATCATTTATTGAAGAGGCTTTCCTTGTTCCAGTGTATCTTCTTTCTTCCTTTGATATAGATGAGTTGACCACAATTGTGGTTTTACTTATGGACTTTCATTGGTCTGTGTGTTTGTTTGGTTCCAGTGCCATGCTGTTTTTATTATTATGACTTTGTCATAAAGTTTGAAATCTGGGCATGTAATACCAACATTCTTCCCTCTGTTATTCAGGAGAGCTATGGCTATTCAGTGTTCGTGTTTGTGATTCCACCTGAATTTCAGCAGTATACAGTCCATTTCTTTAAAGAATAACATTGAGATTTTTATTGGAATTGCATTTAATCTGAAAATTGTTTTTGATATGATGGCCAATTTGTTAATATTAATTCTTCTAATCCATGTGCTGGGAATATCTATTTCTTCGTGTCTCCTACTTCTTTTAACAGTGTTTTGAATTTTCCTTGTGTAGGTATTTCACTTTCTTTGTTAGGTTTATTCCCTGGTATTTAGTTTGGGGGAGTACATTTACAAATATGATGTTTTTTCTTAATTTCTTACTCCTTCTGATTATGTGCATTCATTTTGCAATCTGCTACTTTACTGATTTTTTCTAGTTCAGTAAATTTTTCTCCACATTTTTTAGGGTTCTCTCTCTATTATATTGTATCATCTACAAATAACGATAGTTTTACTTCTCCTTTTCCAGCTTGGATTCCTTTTATGTCTTTCTCTTGCCTAATTACTTTAGGTAGGACTTCAATATTACGTTGAAAAGCAGTGGTGAAAGTGAACTTCCTTGTCTTGTTCCAGATACTAATGGGACGTCTATTCATTTTTTCACCATTAAGAATATTAGGTCTCTGGCCTCCCCGGTGGCGCAGCGGTTGAGTGCTGGGTTGCGAAGCTGCCCGCAGCCTCTGCAGCTCTGGTTCGATCCCTGGCTGCTCCCCGGCCACCGGAGGAGGGTCCCGCATGGTGCACAGACCTCTCCTGTCGCCCTCTGCTCCCCTCAGCAGTGTACTTCAGTCCCTCTGCCTGCTCTGCTCTCCGCTCTGGCTCTGGTGAATTCTCTCACCCTCCCGCACTTCTGACTGTACCCAGTGCATGTATAAATAAATAAAATAAATAAATAAATAAAAAATCTTTAAAAAAAAAAAGAATATTAGGTCTCTGGTGAATACTTTCACCCTCCCGCGCATCAGGCCTCCGCCCCGGTTCTTGTCTGAATAAATAAATCGATCTTAAAAAAAAAGAATGCTATTAGCTGTGGGTTTGTCATATATGGCTTTTATTATGTTAAGATCTTTTCCTTTTATTCCACGTTTTTCAAGGGCCTTCATCATAAATTATGTTCATAAAATGCTTTCTCAGCATCTATTGATATGATCATGTGATTTTTCTTTTTCTTTTTGTTGATGTGGTGACTTATGTTAATTGGTATTTAAATGTTGAACCATTCTTGTGTTTCTAGACTAAACCCACTTGGTCATGATGTATAATACTTTTGGTGAGTTGTTGGATTTGTTTTGCTATGTTTTTTTTTTGTTTGTTTGTTTGCTAAGTTTTTTTTTTTTTAAAGATTTATTTATTTATTTATATAAGCATTGGGTACAGTCAGAAGTGCCAGAGGATGAGAGAATTTACCAGAGCCAAAGAGGGGAGCAGAACAGGCAGAAGGACCGAAGTGCACTGCTGAGGGGAGCAGTGGACTTGGCAGGAGAGGTCTGCGCTGCCAGTGGGACCCTCTCCAGCGGCCAGGGATCAAACTGTCGCTGCAGAGGCTGTGGGCAGCTGTTTTGCTAAGATTTTATGGAGAATTTTAGCATCTGTGTTCATAAGGGAGATTGGTTTGTAATTTTCTTCTTGTATGTTATCTTTAGTTTTGGTACCAGTGTAATATTGGTTTCATAAAATGTATTTGGTAGTATTCCTTCTTTCTTGATTCTTTGAAAGCATGTTTGTAGGATATGCATTAGTTCATCTTTGAACGTTTGGTAGAACTCACTTGTGAAACCATCTGATCCTGGGCCTTTGTTTTTTGGGAGGGTTTGATTGCTGTTTCAATTTCGCTGCTTCTAATCGGTTTAGCTCTTCTAGTTCTTCTTTGTTCAGCTTTGGGTGACTTTATAGTTCTCAGAATTTGTCCTTCTTATCTAGATTGTTGAACTTGTTTGTGTAAAAATATTCATAGTAATCTCTATCTTCTGTGTCTGCTGTGTCTGTTGTAATTTCTCCTCTTTTATTTGTGATCCTATTTGTGTGATTTTTTTCCTTCTTTGTGAGCCAAGCTAGAAGTTTATCTATTGTATTTTATTTTTTAAAGAACCAGCTTTTGGTTTCATTGATAATTTGAATTGTCTTTTTTATTTCTATTTCATTTCTGCTTTAACTTATATTATTTCCTTTCTTCTACTTTTTTTGTCGTTCTTTTTTTAGTTCTTGGAGGAGGAAGATTAGGTTCTTTCTTGATTCTTGATGTGGGCTGTTAGGCTATATACCTTCCTCTTACTACTGTTTTGTTGTATCCTATTTTTCCTGAAATGTATGTCTTCATTTGTCATTCATCTTAAGGTATTTTTAAATGTCTCTTTGATTTCCTCATTTACCCAGTGGTCTTTCAGTAGCCTGTTGTTTAGTCCTCATGTGGTAAGGGAGCTCCTTGCTTTCTTTTCATAGTCGATTTCCAGATTGATGCCTTTCTGATGAGGGAAGGTATGATTTCAGCCTTCATGCATTTTTTATTTTATCTTGTGCCCCAGTAACTGTTTGATCCTGGAGAATGATTCATATGTACTTGAGAAACTTTGTATTAGGGTTTTTGGGGTGTGAAATATCCTATAGATGTCTGTTAAGCCCATGTGATCTAGATCTTTACTTAGGGCTATGTGTTCTTGTTTATTTTTTGTCTAGTTGATCTGTCCATTGGTGAAAGCGGAGAGTTGAAGTCTCTTAACCACATATGTATTTACTCCAATGTCTGTTTTCATAGATGATGGTACTTTTCTAATATTTGGATGTTCCCTCACTTGGTGAGTATATATTGATGTGTGTTATGTCTTCCTGGTGTATTGTACCCTTGGCATAGTGCCCATCTGTGTCCCTTGTCACCTTTTTTAGCTTGAAGTCTATTTTATCAGATATAAGTATGGTTGCCCCTGCCTGCTTTTTGGGCTCATTTGCTTGTAGAATTGTTTTCCAACCCTTTACTTTCGATCTAAGTTTATCTTTAAAATTTAGGTGTGTTTCTGGGAGGCAGCAGAAGTTTGGATTCTGTTTTCTAATACCGCATGCTCTTTTATGTCTTTTACTGATGATTTTACTCTGCTAACATTTAGGGTGATTATTGATACATGGAAGTCAGCCTGTATTGCCATTTTCTTCACCATTTTGTGATTCAATTCAATTCCTTGTTCAGTTCTTCTTGTTTGTTCCTCTCTTGCTTTAGGTTTTTAGGCTTCGTATACTATTTCTCAGTGGGGGCTTCATGGTAGTGAATTTCTGAAGATTTTGTTTGAAAAGTTCCTTATTTTTAACTCAAATAGAAAGGAGACATTATAGGATTGGATATTCTCTTGCGTAGCATTTTCATCTTAGAATTTTTTAGAATAAATCATTCCATTTCTCCTCTTGGATTAGTCTTGGATTCTTGGAAGCTTTACTAATATGTGTCTTGCTGTAGATTTCCTTTCATGATGATAATTTCGCACCCTTCTAACTTCCTGTATGCCTATAATCATTCCCTGCTCAAGTTTGGGAAGTTCTCTACAATTACTTCCTTAAATAGTTTCCCCTCTTCCTTGCCTCTCTCTTCTCCTTTTGGAATTCCTGACTCTTCTATTTTCTTTCCTCATGGAGTCAGATAATTTTCAAAATGTTTCTTTATTCTTTGTGTCTCTCTTTCCTTTTCTTCCTTGTTTCTTTTCAGATCTGTGTCTTCGGGAGTATTGACTCACTCTTCCATGTATTCTATCCTGTTTATTTTCATGGCTTTTTTTTCTATAATTTTTTTAGCTCTTCCATTGATCTTTTACATCCTGCAGCTCCTTAATTTTCTTATTTAAAGTTTCAGTTTTTTCTTTTGTTCATTGATTATGTTTTTCAAAGTGTTCTTTTCCTTTTCTGTATTTTCTCACATATCTCTGATTTGTTTTTCTGGGTTTTGTTTGTGTTGTTTGAGTTCTTTGACTTTTTCAATTATGACAGTTTTTCCCTTGGCCACTTGTATTTTTCTTTCCTCCCATTGTTTATTTTCATTTTTGCTCTGCTATAGATGGAGCTTCTGTTGGCTGTGGAACTGCTTCTCCCTCTACTTCTGGGTGTTCACAATGGCTTACCGTGAATTATAAAGTGCAAATGGGGCTGTTGGGTGGAACCTCTGTTTACCTTACCTGGCCATGGGTTGTCCAGGTGAGTGTCTGGGATGCTGGTGCCTATCAGTGTCTCTCTGGGCAAGCTGATGGCGGGATGTCCTGGGTGGTCGTGTGACCTGTGACAACTTTGTTGTACTCTGTCTCAGGACTGGGTTTCACCAGACTGTGTGGGTTTTTGGCAGGGATGTTTTGGGAAGTCACAGGGGCCTGAGTAGGCAGGCGCTGGTGGAGTTCGCAGAAGTTGGCAAGACCTCTGTTGTTCTGGGTAGGGCTTGTTATCTTTTGCTGGAGATTATGAGGTGTCCTGGCACTCTGGCTCCTCCCCAAGTTGCATCCCAACTCTCACTTGACCAATCTGGGGCTGGCAGAGTCCCGCGGAAGGTTGCGGGTGTTCTTGTTTTTTTAGACCAGCCAGCTATTTATGATATTATATGGTTTCTCCTTCAAAACAAAATTTGTGTTTTTCACTGGAAAAATAATAGACACAGTTTTCTTTTCATGTTAGGGTTTTGCATTTGACAAATTCTGCCAGGCTGTGGGATGTTGGTGTTGAAGTCTGAACTTTGAAGTCAGACTGCCTGGATTTGAATTTTTAGCTGTATGATGTTGGCAAAATACATAAAGTTTATTGGGTATTGATTATTTCATCTGTAAAACGTACATCTAAATTATGGTACCTGCTTCCTAATGATGTGAAGATAAATGAGTTAAATAAGATACCTAAAACTATGCTTGGAATGTAAGATGTACTTTGAAAAATTATCAGTAATGATAATGTGGGTGATAATGTGGATGATAATGTGGATGATAATGATAATGTGGTCATCTTAACATTTCTTTTTGAAAAAAGTCTTCAAAATACAAGGTCAGTATATTTACAGTAGAATTACTGTGCAGATTATTTTTTTGTGCACAAAATGCTGTACAAATGTTAAAGAAGTAAAATATGCAAGTAACGTTGAGTCAGACAACTTATATAAAGTGATGTGGAAACTATCTGTTCTTGCTTTCATGTACATTGAATATTTTCTTTTTTTTTTTTTAAGATTTATTTATTTATTTATACAAGCACTGGGTACAGTCAGAAGCATGGGAGGGTGAGAGAATTCACTAGAGCCAGAGCAGGGAGCAGAGCAGGCAGAAGGATCGAATTACATTGCTGAGGGGTGCAGCAGGCTGCAGGAGAGGTCTGCTTGCCATGTGGGACCCTCCTCTGGTGGCCGGGGAGCAGCCGGGATCAAACCCACGCTGCAGAGGCTGCGGGCAGTTTCGCAACCCAGCGCTCAATCGCTGTGCCACCAGGGAGGCCCTGAATATTTTCTTTTTTTAATTTTTTTTTTTTTAAATTTATACAAGCACTGGGTACAGTCAGAAGTGCAGGAGGGTGAGAGAAATCACCAGAGACAGAGCGGACAACAGAATAGGCAGACTGATGAAATACACTGCTGAGGGGACCAGCGGGGGCAGGAGAGGTGTGAGTGCCATGTGGGACCCTTGCTGGCACCTGGGGATGGAACTAGTACTGCAGAGGCTGCGGGCAGCTTTGCAGCCCAGCACTCAAAGGTTGTGCCACCGGGGAGGCCCTATTTTTAATTTTTTGAGTAATCTCCATACAGTTTTCCATAATGGCTTACCTAATTTCTTTTTATGAATATTTCAGTTACACTGTGTGGTGATAGGCATCTTGTAGAAGACTTTAATGTTTTTTATATTAATGTATTAAGAAATAAACCAAAGTAATACCTATTTACATCTTATAACTAACAAAGGTATGGTTTAGTTTGGTTTTTACATACTTGTGAGCTAATATTATTTTGAATAAGGATACAAGAATATTTTTATCATTTCATCTGAAATAGTCTCAGAAAGTCTCAGAAATTATAAAGAAAACTTTGAGTAAATCAGGAGAGTGATGGATGGAAAAAGCAGGCACTAAAGGAATTGAATTTCTGCCCACTAGTATTTTCAGAATAGGACACATATTTTGGTTTACCAAGTTTTAATGTAATAATTGAAAGAAGCACTTCATTGATTTCTCAGATTATAATTGCATATCCATGTTACATTTAATACAAATTCTGGTTTATTAAAGAAAATGAATCAAACAATCCTTGAAACAATAAGTAGAGATTGGATTATTTGAGCAACATTAAGTTCAAAATTGTATTAATAATGAATAACTGTACATATTGTAAGTTTTGACTACACTTTATGCATTTTTTATATACAAGTGGGATATATCAGTGTTCCTTTCTGACAGGTTTTTCGTAAGGAATCTTTTGTCACTGGACGATATCCATTTTTACACACAAATTCAACAGGTTCCCCTGACTGAGAATAAAGTTTGTTAGCATCTATCCATCTCAACCTTATATGATGTTCCTCCATGGCTGTTGGTGATATTATACATGGCTCTAATGGAGAGAAAAAGAATGTAAAACAAATAGTGACAAATATTTTCACAGGACTTTAGACTTTCAAGGGCAATCTACATTGGTCCAAGAATTTTCAAAACTGTTTCCTAACCAAAACATAAGTTGTACCAGTATTAAATTAATTATTTAAATTATTAATTTAATATATAAATTTGATTAATATTTAAATTAATGATTTAAATGTTAAATGATAAATGATGTAAAAATAAAGCACTGTGTTTAATGCGTGATAATTAAATGTTATAATCCCAGATTTATAGTATCAATGATCATATTAAGAAGATTGATTAAAGGAAATTGTTGCTGTTGTTGCTTGAAGGATGTTACAATGTCTGATTTCCTCACACATTATTTTGTAGCCAACCATTCAGAGAATAATAGTTTCTTCATCCATGAAAATTTTAGTTTAAAGAGTAAAACATCATACACATTACAGTGATTTTCCGAGTTTTCATCAGGATTTTAAAATACTTACCTAGACATTCTGGTGGTTTTGACCATTGTCCATTGCGGCATATTACATTCTGGTTTCCATCAAGTTTATAGAAAGACTTGCATCGGTACTCAACTGATGTTTCTGGAGCATATACTGGTAATAGGGGTGAGGTAATATCTCCATTGTTTATAGGTGGAGGTGGCCCGCATTTTACTTTCGTGTCTAAAAAAATATATGATTTGCTGAAATTGACCTGTTAATCTCAGTTATTTCAATAAATTCAACAGGTTAAAAATGTATATGAAATCACATAAGACCCTAAATAGGCAAGTAGTCCTTACAAAACGATGAAGAAGAGAGGTCTCATAAGACCAGATTTCAAACTACAGCATAAAACTACAGTAAATAAAACTATATGGTACTGGAATAAAAGTAGATACAAAGACCAATGGAATAGAATTGAGAATCCAGAAATAAGCCCAAACTTTATTGTCAGTTAATCTGTACATGGAGCCAGGATACACTGGATAAAGGAAACTCTTTAACTAATGGTGTTGGAAAAACTGGACAGTCGCAGGGAGAAAAAGAAAAACATCAACAAGGGGCTGATGCAAACTCTGCAAAGAACATATGGAACTAAACAAAAAGAAAGCAAGTAACCCAATAAAAAAATGGACAGAAAAGCTAAATAGACACTTCTCCAAAGAAGACACACAGATGGTCAACAGACAGAAGAAAAATAAAACCTTATTATCACTTATTCTTAGAGAAACTCAAATCTAAACCACAATGAGATACCACTTCACCCATATAGAAATGGTCCACATCAAAAAGACCAGAAACAGCAAGTGTTGGCAGGATGTGGAGAAAGAAGAACCAGTGTACATTGTTAGTTGGAATATAGACTGGCTCAGCTCCTAAGGAAAACAGAATGAAGTTTCTCAAAATATTAAAGATAGGTCTGTCATATGATCTAGCAATTACAAACCTTGGTATCTACGTAAGGAATGCAAAGACACTAATTCAGGGGACATATGCACTCCTAAGTTCATTGTAGTACTATTTACACTCGCCAACTCATGGAACGACCCTAGTGTCAAGGAGAAATGAGTGAGTTAAGAAGCTGTGGAATGTATTCACAATGGAATACTACTTAGCTATATAAAAGAAAGATGAACTCTTTCTGTCTGTGACAATGTGGATGTACCTGGTGGGGGTTAAGCTAAGTGAAATAAACCAGAAGGAGAAAGACATATCAGATGGTTTCATTCTCTTGTGGAATACAAAATGAAGGGTCAAAGAAAACCAAACCAAAAATATACTCTAGAAATATTAAACTAAATTACCATATTTATTTCTCAAAAATCACTAAGTGTCTTAATCCTTAAGATAGGGAATTTTCCATGATTCCAATAGTTTCAGTTTGTTCAAATCTTTCATATAATAAACCATGTAGCTTCTTCAGTTAAAAAATAATTGGATTTTAAAGTACCCTCATTTTATTTGTGTTGAAACACTTTAATAAGAACAACTACATATATCTTATTATTATCCTTAGATGTCATACTTGGGATAAATATGTTGATATATTGAATATATCAACAAATACATTATCTAAAATCATGTATAAACTATGACACTCTACATTTGCACTCAGGTGGTTTTGTCCATGTTCCATTTAAACATATCACTTCCATATTCCCAAATATGTCAAAAGGTTTTTTGCATTCATAATGTACTCTCTCACCAGATGAGTACCTAGGCATCTTGTTTGGTATCACAGCATTTTCCACTCTAGGTGGATCTACACAGGAAGCATCTGTAGAGGAAGATTAAAGCATCTCCAAAGTAATGATTCATTTGAGTATCAAATCAGTAAATGGGGTCCCAACTATATGTGAAAGGGGAATCAAAATAAATAATCTGTCATGAAAAAATACTAATTTTAATAAATTTGCATGCAAAATTAAAGAAAGAGGGATAAAGCAATCTATTTTTTGGTAATGTTGACTCCCCTGTACCTTACCCTTAAATAGAAGATTCATAGACATTTTTGAATCAGTGAAAATGAGAGTTTTACTGGACATGTCCATGGGTTTAGTAAAGTAAATATTATAAATTATAAAAATTCAAGGTGACTTTACAATCCACAAGAAATTCATAAGAAAGAGATTAATTGACATCAATTAATGAATATGGTTTGCAACCATCCTGTTTATGAAGTGTATTTTAGGTTCATCAAAAAGTACACGTGGTAGACAATTCTTCAGAGAATATATCTGGAGCTGTAACACTTTGAAGTCCATGGTTAAAGAAAGATGATTAATCCAGTGATCCCAATAGATGTGGAGAAAAAAAGGGATGTAAATGTGTCATTTATGAAAACACTTTTTTTGGAGTGTATTTTTTGCAAAATTTTAAATTACTTTAATGAGTGATGCACAATTCATCAGTGAGAGTCAAGGAATATGTTAGCTAGTAGGTTACATAGTATTTATGTTTGATTCTTAAACCAAAGTGTGCACAGAATCCCCTGGGAATTGCTCAAACAGTTTCAGGGTTGAATCCCCAGAGGTTTTGATTCAGCAGGTTGAGTGAGCTTGTGAATTTGCATTTCTAGTAATTTCCAGAAGATGCTGATGCTGCTATTCCAGAGACCAAACTAAGAATTATTGGGCTTTAGGATTAGCCACTGAGTATACAATTTCATCCCATTATGTTAGGCATAAACAATCTTTGATCTGGCCTAAAATATCCTATGTCTATTTCTAATGATGCTAGATGCAATTAAATTACTTAAAACACCTTAACAAATTAATTTTGAAAAATTATTGTAGTACCTCTACATGTTGGCCTTCCTATCCATTTTCTCTTAATACACTGTACAGTATTGGAGCCATCTATTTGGTGATATTCTGGACATTTATAAGCCACTTTTTCTCCTGACCTATATGATTCCTTTTTCTGACCTATGAGTATGGCATCACCAAAGCTGGGTAAATTATAACAATCCGTTTCTGAAAGACAAAAAAGAAAGTAATGGGACCTTGCTTAGTAAATATTTAAAAATACATAATGGTCAATAAGTATATTCAGAATAGTTCTATCAAAGCAATAAATGCTCTACTATACTTTCTTATGCATGGTAGCAGGTTTGACTTGGTTTAGTGTAACAGTGTAACAAAGAAATGAAAGCCTAAGAGATATGGATACTTACATGCTCGAGACCATATTTCTTAAATTCTTTTTTTTTTTTTTTGCCTGTAAGGCCATAATATTATGTATTTCTCTTTCTGTTTTGGTCAAAATCTGTTATCTTTGAGTTAGAGAAATATCTTATAAAAGTATATATTTATAAGGTGATAACCAACAGCATATTGAATAATGACGAGATTGAGGAGCTGTTGTGATATAGGAAAGAAGGTGAGAAATCTCTGAGGATGTATATCAAAGGACATTGAAAGTGCTCACAAGATAATATGAAAATAAATTAAGTTGGTTCATGTCAAACTTTAATTACTAGGCCGATTAATTTTATACTAGAACTAGAAAATAACCACAGATACTTTGTTAAATTATATAATTACTACTTAGTTTCACATTTGAACCATTTGATGATATGAATTAGAAAGAAGATATACTATACTTATGCATTCTGGTAGAGGGGACCATTTTCCTCCTAAACATGTTATAGTTGCAGGTCCATCAATCCCAAAGCCTTCGGTACAATGGTAGGTGACTATTTCTCCATATTGGTAATTGTCTCCATTTAGATATAGAATACCATGGGAAATCAAACCTGGAGGTTCACAAGGAAGTCCTAAAAAGAAATGAAAGTATGATTACATGTTTCACTAACTCTGGGATTTAATTTAATGTGTGGATATAGGAGCTACCATGACATTACAGCAAAGGCACACAAATGCTTCCTAGTTCCTAGAATCACTATCCTGGTTCAGCTGTCAACTTGAGCAAGAACTTGAATTTCAAATGTCAGTATATTATTTAAGAGATTTTCAGTATTTCTCTATCCAATCATGTACAATAATAGAAACTAATCATCTTAAGGAAGTAGCATATATTCAAAGATATCAGAAAAGACATTTTTAAGAATATAACATTTTTTTTTAAAAACGATGACATCTCAAACATACAATGCTTATATAAATAGGCAGGAACAAGAAATTGTTTACTTATGTGATCAAGGAGGTTTAATGTCACAACACATTTTAAACATAAAATTGTTAGAATTTCAAGTGACCTATAATGAGTCATTGAAATGAACAATAATAGGATTGATTTGATTATAGAAAAAATTTTTGGTAAAATTAAAAAATGATATATAAATCTATGTATGATTGTCTAGTTTTGAATGAATTTTACTGAAAATGGAATTTTAGTTTGGATATTGTCCTTCCTCACCTACACACTGAGGTAGAGGGCTCCATTTTCCCATGTGGCATGTTATTTCATCTTCTTCAGATTTCTTGAAACCATCATCACAAATGTAACTAAGTTTGGTGCCATGTGGATAAGTCTTGGATCCTAGTGTAACTTTCCTCTCTTCTGAAGGGTTAGAAAATTGAATGGTTCCATGTTCTATATGAGGTAGTTGTGGACATGGCTTTTTTTCTGTATAAAGAACAGAGATCAAGGGTCAGTTACAAATATAATGCTTAAATTAAAAAATTCAAACATTACTTTGAACTTTAAAATGGGGATAATTTTAACAAACTAAATTATTTAAACTGAAAAAAGCTGAAAATGGCAAGGATGTATATCTCCATAAAATCTGTGTTACTATCCACTTATATAATATGCTCCTTTGTTCTGGTCCTGTTATTATGAGGAGCAAACTATGCAACTGGAAATTTTATATGGTATATACATAGTTACCCAAAGTTTTTATCTGGATTTATTACACTGAAATAAAAGAATACTGATTGACACATGAACCTTGATTGCAGTTTAGTCTTTCAATATGAAGTGGAAAGATATAAAGAGAAATATAAAGAGAAAGACCTCCACCTTGTTCACTTATACGAAATACAGGGGATTGTTAATGTCATCTGAAAAAATCATAAAGCTTGGTAGGCAACAACTGACCAACACATTGTGGTATTGACTGCCATCTTCCATCTTTACACATAATTTCTTCTCCGCCCTGAATTAGATAGTTTTCTTCACAGAGAATAGATATTCTTTCCCCATCCTGGTAATTCACTGTGGTTGTCATAGCTTCAGCATGGAGAATCTGAGGTGGAGGTGGGCAAAATTGTTTTGGTACTTCTTCTAAAATATGAAAATTATATTTCTTGATTAAAAATCATGTTAAAAAATATCAAAGAATAATTCAATAAATGAGAATAATAATATGTGATCAACTAATAATGCTATGTACTATGTTTAAATCAGTTCTACTTTTCAGCTTGATAGCATTTCACTAAATCATATTTGGTTTATTTTCTCTGGTTTTCCTCCCAGTTTGTTTTGTTTTTTCCTTTGATTCATTTTGCATAATTTCTGTGAAACCTACTTGAATTATTTCTAACAATTAGGACATTCTAACAGAGTTATTCATGTGGTGACAGGCACTAAATAAAGAATGAAATCAGGATCTTTTTCAGATATCCATAATCAGATATATTGGGATTGGATTAAAACCTTCACAGGATAGTCTACAGATAAAGATGATTAGCCAGAGGAAGAATTACATGTGTTAATGATCAATTAATATGATATATGTTATTGGCAAAAAAAATAAGATTTAGATATTCAGTGGTTAATTCGGTAGTTTAAGGTATGCCATTTAAAATTCAGACTTCTCCTGGAGATACCATTTCCTAGTTTGCCTGAAAGTTTGAGGGATTTTATATAAATTAAATGCACCTGGCTTAATGGATTAGCCAGCCTGGCTTTAGTTACATAACCCTCAGTTTATCAAAGAGCCCTTGTAAACTTGTGTCTGAGCTCCTGTAAAACTGAGATCTATTTTTGAGTAATATGTGAAAATGCCTGTTCAACTAAGGAATATAATTTGGAAGTTTTTGCACCTGGTCTGAATCCTGTCACACTGTATCTTTATTTGATGAAAGGGAAGTCATGTAAATCCTTTCAGTTGTCCAACCTTGTATATTCGAATGATTCAGGGAAATACTTGACTGACTAAAACACTTCATTCATGCTTTCTAATATTGTCAGATTTTCTATTTCTATCTAAGTCAAAAGCAATATTTAATTTTTGATCAAAAACATTTTTTCTTATTTCTGTTTTAGATATCTTTGCAGTTTTTTCCCAACTTATTCTCAAGGATTAATTTCCTTTAATTTCTGTTATTTAACCACTTTTTCCTGAACAGTCTTAATTTGCATTCACTCTTGATAGATTTGCTAAAGTTTGGTCTAACTACAGAGTTTCTCTAAAAGCTGCGTTATATTCTGCAAATCACCTGTTTATCCCTTTCCTTAGCTTATCATAATAGATGCTTCAGTTATTCTTTCCTTCTTTGTCCTTACCCAAATGCCCAAAAATAGATGACTGGATCAAGAAGATGTGGTACATATATACCATGGAATATTACTCAGCATTCAAAAAAGATAAACACATGCAATTTGCAGCAACATGGATGGCGCTGGAAGGGATCATGCTCAGCGAAATAAGCCAAAAAGAAAAAGAAAAATACCGGATGGTCTCACTCATAGCAGGAATCTAGAAATCTTAAATAAGGGACCAGGAAAATGAATAACTATAAGAAAGTGAAAATCAAAATCAACAAAAAACTATGAACCAGAGACACTTTTAGGGGGGCGGGGGCGGGAGGGGAGGGATTGGGGTCAGAATGGGGGGGCTGCAATTGTATGGGGAATATAACAATAAAATTTATTATAAAAAAAAAAGAAAATTCAGATAATGGCAAAGAAGATCTGGAGTCAGAAAATCTGCCAGATATGGTACAGAAGATTACTATCACAGAGACAAGTGAATGAATACACATTCTCAACTCTACATCCACATAAACATTTTATTCTAACTCATCTTGAACTTGGAGAGAAAAGTATTTGCAGAAACAATCTAAAGTTAAAATCTTTTCATCTAAATAATTGTACATACAATTTCGTAATTGTTAACATTGCCAATTGTATATATGTATATTTATTTTTAAAAGCCATATATGTTAATATTTCACTTGCCTATATTAAAAAGTGTAGGTATTACATATGCATAAAATAAGCTTATTTTACTGTATTCTGTAAGTGAAAAATGAAAAATTCTGTGGAAAAAGATCTTTTTTTTTCATACCTGCCAGCTTTGAATTTGTATATTTTACTGAATGAACACTAATAGAGCATGTGTCTATTTAATTAATTGTCAAGGCAACATTTACATTCATTTTTATGCTTACTGGGAAAGTGTGTTAATATTGTAGTAATTTTATACTGATTCAAAGTGAAGTGCTAATTTTTTTGTGGACTTCTTTACTGTTATCTGGAATAAAAGTATAGATGACAATATATTGTCCATTCTGATTTAGTAAAACTAATTTGATCATTGTACAGATGTTTCATCTTTAAGCATGTAAATATTTTTTTTAATTTTGAAATACCTTAATCCGAATAATAAAAATAATCATGTACAAAAAAAAAAAAGAAGTATGTTCTCTTCTATTAGATTGCAAGTGCTATGGCTTCATTTTGTTCTTTGCTATTATTTTTGCTCTTTATTTAGAGAGAGTGGTTTGAGGACATTGATCACATTAACTTTGCATGTTGGGAATTCTTTTATCACATGGGAAAGATCAATTGTTTTAAATTAATTGACTATATTATAATAAGGTAATATAGACTTTAGTACAAGGAGAACCACAAAAAATAAAGACCATTTTTTTAATTACAGAAAGGTTATTTCACAATGAAAATAATTATTATAAGTGTGTATGCATCTAAGAATATGTCACAGTACATGAAACAAAGCTGGGCAGAACTAAAAAGGGAAAGAGAAGTATTCACAAGTATTCACAATTCTATTAAGCAACACTGATAGCTTTTTTACTCTGACTGGTATAACAATTAGACAAAAAATTTTTGAAAACATAGATAAATTTGAAAAACACCATGAACCACTTTAACCTGATCTATCAAGTAGAATATTACTATGTTTCTATGTGAAAAGGTACCCACCACAAAGATAGAAATCATGTTGCACAATAAAAAACAAGTTTCAAAATACTAAAATCTTACACAAATGTTCTATAACAACAGGATATGACCAAAATTAATAGAAATAGATTATACAAGCACAGTAGTGTGTAGTATAGAGAATTAAAAGCAATAATTTTCCAATAGCAGTAAACATACCTGCTATCAAGATGTTCATTTAAAACCACCTCATTTCTGGGTGGCTTACTATATATCTGATTGATGCACAAAATATAATTAGTATTTAGAAACACCATTTTGGGTAGTTTCTAAACTGCCTTCCAGCCTAAAACTTATTTTTTTAAAAAAGATTTATTTATTTATGCATACAAGAGCTGGAATGCAGTCCAGAAGTGGAGGTTGCAGAGTCAGGGGGAGAGGATTCACTAGAGACAGAGTGGGGAGCAGAACAGATGAATCTACTGAAATACACTGCTGAGGGTAGCAGCAGGCTAGACAGGAGAGGTCTGCTGTGCCATATGGGTCAGCTCCTTGGCCATGGATCGAACTGGTGCTGCAGGGGCTGCCTGTAGTTTCATAGTGCCAAAACTTAACCGCTTGTGCTACCAGGGAGGATCCTAATACTTATTTGTAACATTAAAAAACCTCTCATTTTCCTTTAAGATACTATTTTACAAGTTCAGGAGAAATAGAATAAAAATTTAAGAACTTTATTAACAGGAGCTTACCAGTGCAGGATATTTTAGGATCCCATTTTCCATTTATGCAGGTGGCGTATTTTTTTCCTGATTTTCCTTTACAGTCGTAAATTGCGCGGTAGTTATGATTAAATTCAATCATATTTGATAGATTTGGATCATTTGCAAATGGCTTTTCTGGTTTACACTTCTCAAGTGCATCTGTTTCTATAAAATGAAAAAAATTCCAGGAAAGGTTAATTATAAGAACCAAAGTAACTACTCCAAATAATAGCTATCGAAACAATACTATAATGAAATTAGAATATGTCTATAAATTCCACCAACCAGGGTACTCCTGATCATATTGCAAGAGATGAGCTATTCTGTAGGAACATATATCCTATACCTTGTCTTAGAAATTTTAGAGAAAATATCCATAATTAAGGTATTTGCATATTGGAGACTGGAAGAGTATAAGAGGTTTACTCTTTTGTATAGTTGCCATAGCAAATGGTGATCACATGTTTAAATTTGTTCCCAGTGTGAAATCTCTGCAGATGTTCACATTCGTTTCTTGATTTCAAGCATCTCTATCTTTAATTGAACCTTAAACCATTAATATAAAATAAATATCTATAAAATCAAATGTATGTATGTATTCTCTCTCTATATAGAATCAAATATATAATGTTGCTAGTTTAAGTATATTTTTTCAGGCAAGGTAATGTTATATAGCAAGGAAGTAGATCTGATACATATAGTATAGGATGTGACTATTTAAGCAGATCTTTTGTCTGATCACCAAACGGAAACAGATACTTAAATCAGTAATTGGGGATTTAAATTCATGAATTGTTTTCTGTGTGTACACTTAAAATGTGAAGCTATTGGGAAGTATGAAAGTGCAGGCTAGAGGCAGGTATTAAATAAGCACTGGGAGGAGAAAATTGGAGTAAGACCTATTATAGCTGAAAGGGGATTACCTTAAAAGTAAATATGGGTAGATTAACTCTAGGAAAGAAAACTGGAGTCAGAGGAGAATATAGTTGAGGCGAGTGTTTTTGGTCTAAATTAGAGTGAAAAGAGGAAAGTTTTCATGACTGATATTACCTTGGGTTATACAAATTTGAATTCATTATAAATTGAGAATATCTCCCTATTTCAATAATGTTGCAAATCGGCATTTTCAAAGAGAATATTAAATTGATACATATTAATTTTAGGAGTGTATTCTTACCAATGCACTCAGGAAGTTGGCTCCACCTTCCATTAATGCAAGTGGCTGAGCTGTGACCAATCAGAGTAAATGCTTCTCTGCAACTGACCTGTACTGACTCTCCATGGTGATAGGGAGGGGCAGCATCTTCAACAAGACCATTAGGAAGGTCAGGTATAACTCCACATGTGCTCTTCTCCTCTGAAAATTTCACAAAAATGTTTATCATTAAAATGTAATTTGTTATATATGAACACATGCAAAAAGTGTAGGCTATAGTTAATTTTTTTATTGAATTACCAATACACTTAGGCAAGTTTGTCCATTCTCCATTAACACATTGAATTTTATTGGAACCCTTCATCTGAAATCTAGGATTGCAAACATATTCCACCACTTCATTGTGTTCATATTCTTCTTTCTGTGCTTCTTTAACTTGTCCATTCAGGAGTTGTGGAGGTTTCCAACATGATTTCACTGTCCCTGCTGTAGAAATACTGTGTAAGGAGTGGTTAAATTGCATATTTTACAGTTTAAAAAACCCAGCAAAATAGATTTTTTCTTCAATTTGTTTTCTATTATATAACTTATTGTAACATTCTTAACCAATGAAAAAAGAAATGTTTACACCAGATTCATGTTTCCCACTTCTATTACTTTTACTGAACTGGCTTGTTGGATGTGTATTCAAGCCTGTAAAATATTTCCTAAATATTCTAAAGATGTTTACAAACGCATTAATAAATAGTTATGTAAATAACATTCCATGAACATTTTATCAAAACTTTCAAAAAACACCATCATTCGAGATTAACAGGTCAACATAGTTTAAATTTGATTAAGCTGTTCATGTAATTTTATTGACTGTAAGCTGATTTAATAATATTTAAACACAGTGAAATGAGGTATCAGCCATGCTATATGGAATAGCCAATAATAATGTTGGAATTTAGGTAATATAAAAATAACAAAAGTAGTCCCTCTAGTGTCACCCACCTTATATCTACTACTATAGATACTTTTGCTACATATTTCAGAGCAATTAAAATTCTTAAATAAGGAAATCTGAAATATCTGCTACCCAATACATGTCCTCTGGTTTCAGCACTAGGTTATAGACCCAGTGGAAGCCAACAGAAATCAAGAGAAGAAAAAATATTGATAGCCAAATTCTAATTCTTGTTTCAAAAATTGTAATTAATATTTACCTTTACATGTTGGAAAATTAGGGGACCATCCAAAGTGGTAGCACTGAACTGAATCTGGTCCAACTCTGAAACGGTTCTGTCTGCAGAATAATTTCACCACATCTCCAATTTTATACTTGTTTTTGGAAGGCCGAACAGTTAAATAATCATCTAGTTTGGGAATTTTACATTCTCTTTCTATAAGAAAAGGTGAAGTAATTTACTGAAACTATCACTGCCCAAATAAATCTTATGTATGTCATGAGGTGCCAGGTGCTGCATATACAGAGGCGCATCAGATAAATCCTCCCTGTAAATTCATGTGAAATTCTCTATGAAATATTGAAATATTGCACATCAATATATGTGTCCTGTAAATTTATTTGTAAGTTCAATTTGCTTATAATGTGTTGATTTTATAACTGATATTTATAATATTTAGTGTTATATTTTGGTACTCTAAAGAATACAAGTATCTTGTCATATTAAAAGATAATGATAGAGGTTTAAAATTGAACACAAATAAAAATTAGTATTTGCTTCATATTATTGGGGAACTGGAAAACACCAAAGCCATTTCCTATATAGTTAGAGAAACATTAAAAATCACTTCATTAAGGGCCTCCCCGCTGGCGCAGCGGTTGAGCGCTGGGTTGTGAAGCTGCCCACAGCCTCTGCAGCGCATGTTCCATCCCTGGCTGCTCCCCGGCCACCGGAGGAGGGTCCCACATGGCATGTAGACCTCTCCTGCCGCCCGCTGCTCCCCTCAGCAGTGTACTTTGGTCCTTCTGCCTGCTCTGCTCCCTGCTCTGGCTCTGGTGAATTCTCTCACCCTCCCGCGCTTCTGATTGTACCCAGTGCTTGTATGAATAAATAAATAAATAAATCTTTAAAAAAAAAATCACTTCATTAAGTGAATAATCAAATAGAAATATAAACAGATCATACTGAAATATAAAACAAAATGAAGAAACATTGTGTTCAAGGATGCATTTGTATATTCATAGTGTCCTGAATATTTACATAATAACCATCTATTTTTAATATATGATAATTTATACTATATTTTAATAAATTGCTTCTTTTCCTGATTGAGTTAGGGATTGTGAAACTCTCCCTAAAATTTGTAAAATTTGTGCAATTTGTGATATTGCTAAGTGTTTATCAAAAATCATTTTTATTTGGAATCCTATCTGGAGAATAAATTTATAAATTTATTATAAAAAGAACTGGTATTCAAAATTTAGAATCATGCTAAAAAGAAAATTCATGCTATGTAAGAGTCAACTATTGGACATACTTATAATATTAGAAGGTAAATGTTTTTTAAAATAATGACACAAATAAAACTCAACGCATTTGCTTTAGGTTTGATGTTGAGTTTTGAAAATTAATTGAGATATTCACACCTTGAATGAGAAGCAGTGGGATTTCTTTCCTAAAATTCTATCCTGTGTTCTGCAAAACAGTGCCTTTATTTGTTGTGTCTTTGTTTATACATTTTGTGCTCATTTTATGTGAATTTTGTATCTTATCACATTGCAAAAAACTTTGCCTTAACAACAGCAACAAAGAGATCTCAGCTGTTGGTGATTTTTCAACTGTTGTATTTATCTAAAGATGTTTTAAGGAATGTGATTTAAAGGAGTAATTGAATGAGCATTGTTTCCCTGAATGGGCAATATTTATCTTTATTCAGCAGTGAAAATCCCAAATCCTAACACTAATATAGTAAGTCTTCACTTAAATATCTTCAATAGCTGCTTGGGAACTGTGACTTTAAGCAAAACAATGTATAACCAAAGCAGGTTTTTGAATGATCTGCTTTTGATTCCTGTCAGCCAGAATTGTGTTGTTCTCATTAACTTTTTAAGGAAGGACATTGAACAAAATGATGTATTCAAAGAGCTGCTATACTTGGAAATGTTAATATGAATTTTTTTAATCCAAAGTTTATGTGCATTTAAAGGTTCAATAGACATGGTTTGACTTAAGGGGTTTTTGATAACAATTCCTTGGGAAAAGTTCTAAAAACAGGAATCCCGGAGCAATTGCAATAAATTCAAGTATCAGTCTGTGTGCAATTTTCTGCTACATGGTTAAGGAAGTTGTTTTTAAAAATTACTAAACTCTTATGTCGCCATTCAACTTCTGGAGTCCCACATTGTGTTGTTGAATCCTACCAATGTGCCACATGATTATAAAAATATAAAAAATATATAATTTTAGACAAACATATTTGTAATAGAAAGCCATAGTGGACACATTAATCACTCCAGCTTCAATATCCTCTCCATGTTTTCCTGGAATTGCAATATTAGCAGTACCATGGAAATTATATGTTCATGATTTTGTATTCTTTCTTTAAAAAGGGCACCTCACATTTACAAAAGCTTCTGTGTTCATAATGTATGATCTGCCCAGAAAAGAAAATCATGATTATCTTAAAAGCTTCCCTTTTACTTAGAATAAAGCCCAAACTCTACTGAACCATTCCTTGCCTACACTTGCAAAGCCAACTTACCGCCCTCTCCCAAGTCAATCCAGACTCCAGGCTTATGATCTTTGAATTTTTAAAATAGGTGAATTTTTTTTTTGCTGCTTCAGATGTTGCCTATGTCCCTATTTCTATACCAAATGCTTTACAAGCTTTCTTTGTATAGATATCTTCCTATATAAGACAGTGCTCTCAATCCCTTCCCCTTTACCATTCAGTATGTTCTCATGACTCTCATCTTTTTTTTGTTTTTCATATTCCTTTCACCACATAATTTCTTCTAGTAATAACTTGAACTTTCTGTTCTTTCGCTTAACCAAACTTCTTGAAAGCTATATACCACATGTTAAATTTTCCTAGTAATGGTTTTTCTTCAGAGGGACTGTGTAGATTCTGCTCTTTTTATTTAAATTATTTTTATTTGCTTTCTCTTCGTCATTGAAACTGTTTCTGTTGTGGCAACTCTAGGTAGTCAGAGCCAACAATTTTTTTAAAAACTGTTTTCTAACATGACATATCAACTGAATTAGAAATATTTACCACTTCAACTATCATAAGATGTAATTAGATTACAATTTCTTGGGTTTTGTAAAACAGGCATGATGGCAAGAACTTTGTAATGGCAATGCAGTGTAATAACCAAAGCAATCCTTTGAATTATTAGAGACTTCATGAATATTAAAATATTTTACAGATAAGAAGGCATGAATAAACTCCAGATAGTCTTGGTTGTTGCCCTAACTTGTATCCTTAGTTAAGTTCTGAATTGGACTTGGAACCCATCTAGATTGATTCCACATGATCATTTTCCATCAATCATTTTCTCCTTTCCATATCTGTAACAACATTCTTTCTATCTTTTTTCCTCCTGATTCGCTGGGTTCTCCTTTTTCTAACTATGTTGTTGCCATTTCTCTTTTGTCTCACATCTAAATGTTAGAATGATCTTTGATCTGTCATGAATTCTCCTCTTTCTTCATTCTGTATTACATTTCCTATTTGATGTAATTGCTTATATGATGATAACCCCAAATATATATCTCCGGGCTACACCTATATATTCAATTCTGTAGTTTAAGATCCAATTTAAAATGTCTGTGGGTAACTCAACCATAATGTACCCACAGCAGTGTAGTGATGTTCCTCCCCAAATCTTTTCTCTTCTGCCAGCACCACCTTTCAGAAAGGCATGCCTATTTAACTACTTGCTTAAAAAAAAAGTTAAAAAATAATTGAACATACTTGGGAGTGCTGTGACTCTTACTCTTTCTTTCGCTTAATAGTTAGTAACATTTCCTATGTTTTCTAGCACCAAAATATATCCCAAATCGGTCCTTTATTCTGTATTTCCTCAGCCACTACCCTACTATGCACTTTTTATCTCTTCTTAAAATAAATGGACTCCAGAATCTTTTCTTGCCAAGCACAAGCACAGGGAAAAGGTAAATTCAAATATACAAATTCCTATTTTAAACCCCTTTATGATGTTTTACTAATCATAACATTAATACATATACTATATCCTTGCCATTATTCCGTTGTATTCCACCCATTCTTAGCTTAAAAAATCCCTCACATGCTGAGTAGAATTGGCTCACCCTGAAATTTCCCAGATATTGTTTGGTTTTCAAAGCTTTGCTCATACTGTTCCCTTGATTTGGAACACTACATATGCTTAATTTCCACAATTCAAACCCTGTTTCTAACTGTGGAAAACAGGTGAATGGCAAACAAAGTAGATTTGTGGTATAGTCCACAGAACATGATAAAACCAGAAAATGAAGAGCTTCTCTCAGGACCTGCAGGATCTCAGGAGCAAAAAAGGTGAGAAGTTGATAAGAAGCTATAGTTTTGCTTGTGAGTGGCCAGTTTTATATAATTTGAAAGCTAGCATTTAGAATGACCTAGACAATTATACTATATTCATAAATCCATCATGTATATGGCCCATAGAAAACATCATTTTAACACACACTGTTAAAGATAATTATCTTTGGACATCAAAACAACCTCATTTATCAGTTAATAACAATCAGCAAGGGACACCTTGATGTTAATCATTGTCCCTAAAAAATGACTCTATCAATTTTAGTAATTCTGAAAAAAGGAATACATCAAAAATAGCACTTACCATGGCATGTAGATTTTTCAGACCAACCATTGTCACCACATATTATGGAGCCAGTGGTGCCTCCATCTATGTTCTCATATCCCTTGTCACATTCATATTCCACTTTGTCATTGAGTTTAAACCATCTGCTATCGTTTTTGGGTCTGGCATGCTCGAATACTGGCATATCACATGATTCTAATGCATGATAGAATTAATATTCCATTTCTGATATTATTTAATTGTCAATCTAATTGAGTAAATCCCATCCCAAAGAAAATGATGTTTTCAAAGAGTATGCTAATATCAAAGAGTATACTAATTATATAAAAATAAGCTATGTCAATGATAAATCACTGTTCTAAAGCTTACCCACAGTGAAAAAAAACAGTTTCTACATTTAAATTCTCTGAAAAGTTTATGTTAAGAACATTTTTATCAATTATATTTCTGCCTTTATGCCATGAGAGAACAAAATAGACCATTACAGATATATTGTTCTTATTATTACTAAACAGAATAGCATTTTGTGAATGAAGATGTCAAATATGTAACAGTTGTGACAACTATACCAGCAAAAAATAGATTAATTGCAAAAAGATTAATTTTCAGTAATATGAGTAAATTGTTAAACATTCTATAAAGCTGTTTACTGGAAAAATATTAACTTTAAGGCATAAGTCTAATTTAATATTCTCAAATATTTTCCTAATGTCTTTGTATTCTTCAGTAATTATCAAGATTGAATGTAGAGTTCTATTGTTCATAACTAGATATAAGAACAATAAAGTATTTAAATATAGTTTCAATGTTCACTAAATGCTGCACTACAATAATATTAATAAAATATTTAATATTCCCCAATTTTATAATTTCTATAGACAGCTAGCTTAAAGCTGCTAAGAAATAAAGCAAAATTATACTAATTAGGTAAATAGAGATATTTTCTGTTCCGTAAAAAGAGTGTTATAATGGATAATTAATCACAATTTAATGTGAGATGAGTTTCAGCTAGGGGCAATTATCACATATCTCTTTGACTAGGATCATAAAGCATAGAAATTATCAAAAAATGGTAATGGAAGGAAAACAGGAGAAATGTGTGTCTTAAATATCCACTACAGTAAAGTGACTATATTAAATATCACTTTTAAAATGTCATTGAATGACTTTGGGGTTAATAAAAGAGAGCAAGTTCTTAGAAAAATCTTCTTGAATGTCTAGATAGTGGAAAAGGAGAACCTTGAAGCAGAATGTATTTTGGTGCTGTCTAGAAGTATTTCTCTTTCTCCATAACTACGTAACTACAAGGAATTTATGAAAATTTTCTAGAGGATTTTTTAAAATGGGCCTACCCTATAATATCAAACTTCTACATTATACAAGTTATTTTATTCTAAGATCATGCATTGTGCACCCATATGTTCACATACAAGTTTACATTTTATGTCTAAAAACAGAGACTCTCATATAAAAGTTGGATTACCTAGAAAAAAGTTACAGTAGTGACAGAAATCTCAGGTGTAATAATTGAGCTTACACCTGTATACACATGAGTGCCCCTAAGGATATTTTAAAGTGCAAAAAACTTGACCTAAAAAAGTGGATAGGCATTTTACTCTTCTGTTAATTAATCTTAAATGGCAAAATGTTATGTATTTTTTCAGTTATTTTTATTTATCTTTTCAAATAGAGCCATACAGGCAACCCCACCCCAAATAGTTAAGTTAAACTATACTTTCTACAGTATAATTTTGGTGATGAGCAATCACAATTAATTACTTACTAATGCATCTAGGTTGAGCTGACCATCCGCTTTTCATACATTTAATTGATCCTGATATTTTACCATCTTCTGTTAAATATCCTGGTTTACACTTATATTGTGTTTCCTTATGTAAGGCATATATAGTATCAGGTTCAGAAATGAAACCATTCTCAATTTCTAAATCTCGTTTTGAGCATGTTTCTAAAAGGGATAAAGCATATGGAAAAGGTAAGAATATGTTCAAAAAACATTTTCATAATGGTTCAAATAGTATTACAACATAAAAATTAAGAAGTCATTCCTGTTCAAGTCCTTGTGTTTTTAAAAAATAAGCTGAATTTCCAAGATACAAAGCCAAGATATGTTATTCATTTCTTTTTGGGGCAAAGTAAATTTCAAATATTCAGAATCACTTCTAAGAAATTATACACAGGAGCACAAAAAGATTATCAGGCATCCAAAGGCAAAGTAATGAATCTAGATATACTCCTCATGTATTATATGAAAGTTGACACAAAATTGATCATGTATGCAAAAGCAAAATATAAACGTCTAAAAGAATGGATGAAATTGGTTTAGGCAAAAAGGTTTTAAAATACACCAAAAGCCAGGATCCTTAGAGAAAATTTTAATACAGTGACTGGTATCAAAATTAAACTTTTGCTCTGTGAAAGACTAGTGAGAAAAATGAAAAGTAAAGCTACATTGGAGGCAAATATTTGCCAATCATATACCCAATTGAAAGCCTTATAGCCAGAATATATAAATTAGTTTCAAAAATACAGTAATAATGAAACAATTTAGTGAAAGAGTAGGGAAAGATTTCCAGTCCTAAAAACAAATATGTGTAACCAGAAAATAATGCTCAACAGCATTAGCTATTGAGCAATGAAATACCACAATGTACATGTTAACATAGCTATTGAAAGACACAAGAAAATGACTCTATCCAGTCTTAGCAAGGCTGAGGAATAGTTGGAGTACTTAAGCATGGCATGTGTGAATGAAACATGACGATCAACCAAGACAAGTTTATCCGTTTCTTGTAAATTAAATATATACTTAGCATCCATCTAGCAATTCCAGACCTAGATAATTAATTACCCATGAAAAATGAATTTGTGGTCCTGCCTGGTTGCCTGCAGGTTAAGCCTCAGTGCTATCACAGCTGTGGCCTGAGTTTGATCCCCAGCCAGGGAACTAACACACATATGGAGCAGCTGACTTCTGTCCTGCCCATTGCTCCCCTTAGCAGTGTATTTCAGTAAATACACCCATCCTGCTTCCCACTTTGTCTCTCTGGTGAATCCTCTAATACCAGGCACCTCTGGCCTACACCCCTGTTCTTCTACACGAAAATAAATTTAAAAATCTTTAAAAAAAAGAAGAAAAAATGAATTTGTGTTCATACAAAAACCTATATGTGAATATTTTTCAGCGGAAACATTCACAAATGCCCCAAATTGGAAACTACCCAAATGTTTTCAATGAGTGAATGTACTAACCAAGTGTGGTACACAATACAATGGAACAAAGCTCAGTAGTAAAAATAATTACGATTGGTATGTAACAACATGAATTACAGATTCAAAAGTAGACTAACCAGGGCCTTCCTAGTGGTGCAGCGGGTTGAGCGCAGTGCTGCGAAGCTGTCCACAGCCTCCTCAGGGCTGGTTCGATTCCCGGCCAGGCAGGGAGAATCCCACATGGCGTGGCAGACCTGTCCTATCTGTCCCACTGCTCCCCTCAGCAGTGCTTTCTGTCCATCTACCTGTTCTGCTCCCCGCTCCGTCTCTGGTGAATCACCCTCCCGTGACTCTGTCCTGTACCCTAGCTCTTGTATAAATAAATAATAAATGTTTAAAAAAAAAAAACAAACTAGACTAACCAGATAACACAGTGTGTGTTAGACCTCCATCATTTGGGATCAAACGTAAAACTATTGTTTTCTTTTGGGGACATCTTATTTCATTAACACTTCATTTTTTTTTTTTTAAGTGTTTAATTAGTTTCCTTGTGTTTGAAGTAGTCACTTCCTCTAGTCTTTACTGACCAACATTGGCAGAGAAATACCTCTGTGAAAACTGTTAAGGATTCAAAGACTTTTTCTGGGACCCTGTTTATGGATGTACCTGTTCATCATGTGTTACTCTCACTAGGAAGGGAATTCTTAAATTGCCTGCCTTTTGTCACTCTTGCAGAGTCAGTCTGGCAGCTGACACTTTCCTGTTTGCTTGTCCTGAAACTATGCTGAATGCTGAAGCCTGTGTTTTGTTCCC
This sequence comes from Talpa europaea, assembly GCF_964194135.1. Classification (NCBI taxonomy): domain Eukaryota; kingdom Metazoa; phylum Chordata; class Mammalia; order Eulipotyphla; family Talpidae; genus Talpa; species Talpa europaea. Next base: position 79,852,075 of record NC_140077.1, read on the forward strand.
ATTCCTGAGTCAAGTTAGCTTTCTTGTACTCAATAGCCATCTGTAAAGACAACATTTTGACATGTGCACAACGGCCTGCCCATGGTGTGGTTTGGGGCGAGGTGTGCAGAGAATCGGGGTGCCTGTGGGTGAGCAGGATCTGTAGCACAGCTCCCCCATGGCTAGTGGACAGGCTTCCTAGTAAAGGAAGGTTGCCCGAGGTTGGTAGGAGTTCTGTCCCTTTATGAATTCGGAGGCCTGGATGCTCTGTTCCAAGTTTCTCTCACCGCTTTGTGCTGCTGCTGATCTCTCTATTGTGGGCTATTGTGGATGTGGTGAGAAAGAAGGGGCCTTTTTCTAAATGTCAAGCACAGCCTAGGAAGCTGGACACTCACTCATATTTTTTCTTTTCCCCACTGGAGAAACCATGGACTGAGTGCATCCTCTTGGCTGTGCCTCTTTAGGGGAGGGGTGGGGTGATACAAGTTCAGTGAAACTGTTACTGTCATCCCCTCCAGTGCAGCCAATCTGGAACCAGTTTGTTCCAACAATGTGCTGAAACTTCTTCGCTAGAGTTCCAGATTCCCACAAAGATACTCTTCTTCACAGGTAATTGTCAAAAGCAGTGCCTTTTGTGGAGAAGATGGTAGAAACTCCTTTACGTCCTTCTTGCTGATATCACTCTCTTTTTACAAGTTTTTTCCGTGGATCTTTTACTGTCTTCTTGACTCTGTCTATCAATAGCACATTAATTTTGCTGTGTACTTATCAAGAGATTGCTGTGTCGACTCATACACACTTGAAAAGAGTAAAACCAAATAGATCCATTGGCAAAACAGAAGTTAATTGAAACTTTTTGCTGCAGTTAAGATACACAAGTCTTGGGAAATCATCAACATACTCGGTTCTTAGACACCTGTACTTACTGACTTTAATGCATCTGGAAGGAGGGGACCAGTTATTCTCTGTACATGTCATTGTATTCTGCTCATCCTCAAGACTGTAGCCAGGAAGGCATTCAACACGTACAGATTCACCCTGTAAATACCATCTTGGTCTCAATGGATAGTTTCCATTTTCCAAATAATTGAAAATACATTTTCCTAAGGATCGCAAAAAAGATAAATGAAAATGAAGAGGCCCATATGTTTGATTAAAGTAGAAAACTAAAAATATATTTACAATGCCTAATTGACAATACAGTAACTTAAGAAACCCATTAATGCTTCTGCCAAATGTTTGTTTAAAAAGATTAATTCGGGCCTCCCTGGTGGCGCAGCATTTGAGCGCTGGGTTACGAAGCTGCCCGCAGCCTCTGCAGCACCGGTTCGATCCCCGGCTGCTCCCCGGCCACCTGAGGAGGGTCCCACATGGCGCGCAGACCTCTCCTGCCGCCCGCTGCTCCCCTCAGCAGTGTACTTCGGTCCTTCTGCCTGTTCTGCTCCCCGCTCTGGCTCTGGTGAATTCTCTCACCCTCCCGCGCTTCTGACTGTACCCAGTGCATGTGTAAACAGAACAAACAAACAAAACAAATAAATAAAGAAATAAACATGCCTCTATAAAAAAAAAATAAAAAGATTAATTCAATATATGAAGTTATTTATCTTGTTTTTTAATTGCTAAAATGAATGTGAATTATGTAGATATTTATATAAAATCCCTAGTTTTATTTCTCATGTAATTTTCATGAATAGCTTCTCTTAAAATCAAGAGCATATGTTTTTTTTTTTTTTTTTTTTTTTGGCTCCTAGCATTCATCGCTTAGCCTTATTTTTGTCAGAGAAGCCTTAAGTGTACACTCTTTTTTGTCTCCATCTTTTGAAAGATTTATGAACACAATTTTAAAGATGTTTACTTACTGAGGCATGGCAGTGCTGGCTCCCATCCTTCTGGTTTGCAAGTAATTGTACCCCAAAATTGTTGTGAAGGGGTCACAAAATTTTCATCACAGCCATAGTAGTAATAACGTCCTATGGATACTGGAAAGTATGGTCTATAATATGCTTCATTATGTAGATGTCCATGTTTAATTTCTGGAAAATTACAGGGCTTCACTTGCAATAAGAAAAAAGAAACATAAATCATGTTTTACCCAAATAAAAAATTAGAAATTGTTTTCTCTATGAATTTTCTTATTTGCATAATTACACTTATTGCATTGGGACTGTAGGTCAAAAGTGTTCAAAATGATTGAGGTGAATGTGGAGGCCCTTGGTGGTAATGATAAAATTATGTTTGTATGTCTTATGATGTATAAACTCATATAAAATCTCTTCGGGAAGAACTCTGTACAGAACTTTTTAATGTAATCTCCGTAAGAGCATATATAGTAGTGTTGTTTGATTGAATAAGCACCTTGGTTGGGAAATGAAGATACTGATTTTATCACTCATTATATTTATTTCCTTAATTAACTTTTAATTGAATTGATATTTGAATACCCCTATCTGGCTTTGCCACTGTAGTACACCCACCACCAAATCACTAAAATAGTCCATTGAGCTCCCTTCCCTCTATCTTCACTTCCCCCCAGCCCTCTCCTACCGTTGCTCCCCCCATGAATGTTTCCATTTTATAGTCAGCTTTCAAGGGTTAGTTTTTAAGGTTGTCTTTACCTGACCCTTGATTTAGTTACTATTATTCCACATATTAGTGACACCATCCTGTATTTATCTTTCTCGTATTGACTTATTTTACGAAGCACTATCCCTTCTAGTTCTATCTATATTGTCGCAAATGGCATGAGTTTAACTGTTTTGATCACTGAGTAATATTCCATTGTGTGTACACATATATACATGTATATATATGTATTTATAAACCATATCTCCTTGATTCAGTCATCTGTTTTTTGGGCACTTAGTTTGATTCCATAATTTGGCAATGGTAAATAGTGCTGCAATAAACACGAGTGCATGTTTCCTTTTGAAGTAGTGTGTTTGAATTTTTTTCAGTAGATACCTCAACGTGGAATTACTGGGCGGTATAACAGATCCATTTTTAATGTTTTGACACACTCCCACACTGCTTTCCATAACGGCTGGACTGGTCTGCATTCCCAGCACCAGTGCAAGAGAGTTCCCTTTTCTACACATTCTCACCAGCACTGTTTCGATATTTTCAATTTGGGTCCTACTCACAGGTGCAAGATGGTATCTCACTGTGGTCTTGAATTGCATAGAGAACCATCAAGATGCCACAGAATAAAACGAATCAAAACAATCAGTTTAGCAAAGTGGCAGGGTATAAAATGAACACACAAAAATCAGTTGCCCTCCTATATACAAACAATGAGATAGAGAAGTTAAGAAAGTGACCCTATTTACAATCATAACAAAAAAAATTAAATACCTAGGGGTAACCTAACACAAGAGCTAAAAGATTTATACAAAGAAAACTCTTATACATTGTTAAAAGAAATAGAAGACGCAAAGAAATGGAAAAATATTCCCTGCTCATGGATTTGAAGAATCAATAGTGTCAAAATGGTCATCCTACCCAAAGCAATATACAGATTCAGTGCAATCCCAATGAAAATATTAATAACATTGTTCAAATAACTGGAAGAAACACTACTGAAATTCATATGGAATTACAAAGACCCTGAATAACAGAAGCAATTCTGACAAAAAAGAAATAATGGAGTTATCATATTTATAGAGTTCAATATATATTATTAAACCATAATAATTAAAACAGTCTAGTACTAAACAAGAAGCAGACACACAGACCAATGGGATAGAATTGAGAGCCCTGAAATAAACCCCACCGCCATATGGGCAGTTAATCTGTGATGATGGAGCCAAGAACATGCACTCGTTTTATCTTCATTTCCATTCCCATTAGAATCAGATCCCTGAATTTTTTCCCCTGGATCAAGTCAATATAGGGAGATAGTGAGGTCTTGCTTGATCAACATTCATTATTTTTCTATTTATCAAAAACAATTTTAAAATACAGAAAAGCATATTTTCCATTGATCACATCATAGAGAAAAATACTATTATTCATACTTCAAAGCAGCTATTGCGGGAAGTTTTGCTATAGTTAACCAGAGAAAAGGACATGAAATATTTCTTATTAAGCATATCGTTAAGATTTTCATAGGCATTGACTACTTAAAAATTTAATTGGAGATGAGGTATTTTTAATGTCATAAATATTTGTAAAGAGGTACAATACCTATCATTTTGAGTATTTGCTATATATTGAATAATTTGTATTGTATATTTAAGTGATGTACTGTATGAACAACTTTACATGTATTTTCAGAAATATTTGCCTTTTCATGGTATGATTTATTTATACTTCAGCAATTTTAATATCAGTGTAGTGTTAGTGTTTCTATGAAAGATGTTATGAGAAACTATACAATGCATTAGAAATGTTTCCACACATAGACACAAAGTGCTCCCTATCATCTTCATTCCTTAAATTCACTTCTCTATTTTTTTTTTGTTTGAATCAAGAAAATTTTCAGGTAATTTCTACCTACTTTTCATCTGGATTATAAACTTTGAATCCTTGCATATACTGATGCCTTTCTTTAACAAAGATTTGTTTATGATGCTGTTTTTGTATATAGATTTTTGGCTAGTGGTCCATAACTCTCATTCTTGATACTTTTCCTCACTTTTTGAAACTTCAAGTGTTGAGATTAAAATGTTCACTTAGTCTCATTCCTTTTGAGTAACATTCGAATTTTTTTTTGCCTCGCTTTTTTGAGATTGAGGTTATTTTCTCTTCATCCTCAATTTACCAATATTTATCTTGGCCATGTTTAAATATTTGGATTTACAGGAACCTATTCTTAAGGAACTCAATAAAATTTGCATGAAACTGTGAAGGAGGTATTTGAACTCTGGAGGTCTGATTTCAGAACAAGTAAGGCTACCCACTTCCAGTGGTGATTCATAGGATATGAATAAAATAAAGAAGACCCCTGAGATTTCTTTTAAAAGGTGCAGGAAGGGGCCATCATTTAAAGTATTATCATTGCAAAATGAATCACTGCTATTTTTCTCTTTCTTTTGGTACATTCAAATCTTTATTCCTCTAGTGAGATCAGCCCTGAGGCAAATATAGCATTTCATATGTGGTCAGAATAACACTGAGCTTAGCAAGATTTAAAACAGCCACATTCTCCCTAGGCTTGTGGTCTCATTAGCAGTTCTGGAGCTCCATCAATGTTTTAACTCAATTTGATCACAAAATTGATTAAAATATTTACTAGATTTTGAAGCTGTTTCTAGTACTTGTGTAATTGATTCCTCAAATGCAAGCCCAGGATCTTATGGTTACCACTGCTAAATGTCATATTGCTAGATTCAGCCTTAAACTCAAGATTCTATTTGAATGATGAATCTGTCCTACTGAAGATTCACTATCATCACCTCCTGTAACATTTTGTTTGTATGGCATTTCCTCTAAACTCTAAAACTGTTTGGTGACACAAATGAATAATAGAGTTGGTCTGAGAACATCGTCCTGCATCTGAGAACAACATCAGTTTATTTAATTTTTATTCTAAACTATGTGATCAACCATCTGACTTGTCAATTTCCCAACTAAAATGCAAGAACTTCATCAGTTCCTTGTGGAATAATTTGGCTGAGATGGAAATACCACTGGGCTCATCTACCATTTTCATAAATTAACAATAAATCATAAATATTTATTTTATATTTTTTAGCTCATTGAAGTCTTATTTCATGCTGATATCAGTTTTCTTTTTGAGGGAACTTGTGCTTTGAAAATTCCTTTTGGACTTTAACTCTGGAATTAACTTTGAAGTCATTAACCTGTTATATGTAGCATCACATTTTCCGTCATGGGATATCCATTTTAATTGTGGTGCAACTTCACAACAAACTGTGTAATATAAAGATAAGGAATATGATTGCAGAGGTGGAAAATATTTGAAAAAAGACAAGGGAAGCATACCCCCAAATCAAATATTCTGTCAAATTATATGGATTTTGTTGAAAATGATAGTTTTAGGAAATTTTGCAACCTCTTCAGCACTCTTTCTTCAAAAAAATGGAGCTTAATTCCCCTCCTCTGTTTGTGTCTAGACTTAGTGAGTCACTTTTAAAGAACAAATATGCTGGGGCCTCCCTAGTGGCACAGGGGTTAACTCTTAGCGCAATCAATCTAGCATCAGCCACTGTGGCATGAGTTCCATCCCTGGCCAGGGAGCTAACCCACATGGCACAGCAGATCTTTCCTGTCTTGCCAGCTGCTCCCCTCAGCAACGTATTTCAGTAGATCTGCCTGTTTTGCTCCCTACTCTGTCTCTGGTGAGTCCTGTTACTTCCCACATCTCTGGCCTACACCTCAGTTCTTGTTTACATAAATAAATAAAAATTAATCTTTGAAAAAAAGAAAGAACAAATATGACTGAACCACCAATGTGTGTCCAGGTATAGATGGTATGGAGGCTTCCTACTCTGAGATCACTAGGTCTGGAGAGTCAGTGCCCTTTAAGCAACCTGTGGAGAGTCCAGGTGGGCAAGTACTGATGATTTCTTTTATGTCATGTAACCTCCAGAGCAGGCCCTAGGCTGGGCTGACTCTAGCCTAGCTAACATCCTGACTGCAAGACGGAGACTGATTCAGAGCTAGCCTGCTCAGCCACTCCCAAATTCCTGAACTTTAGAAGCTCAGAGATGATAATGGTTTATCTTTTTAAGTCAATAGGCTTTGGAAAAAAATTGTTATATAGCAGTAAATAACAAGTGTCTAGATTGTAGATGCTACTACTATTACCTGGTGTTTAGCTCAGATATTAGAATTGTATTAGTTTGAGAACTATGTATTTATATACATATATTTAACATTGACTAGCCAAAAAAATAAAAAGATTTACATTTATAAAGTATTTTTGATCCTATATAGAATTGGTTACTTTGAAAATCAAAGAAGCTTCTTGTTATATATACAATATGACAAATATTTTGATTAATTGTATCCACATTTCTGTGCTTAATTGAATTAAGATGTAAATCAGGCTATGAATGGAACCCACAGTTACACCTTGGAGCAGGTACCCGCCTGTAACAGTGCATTTTACTTTATTTTCCCAGGTTGCATGATAAAAGCCAACTTTACATTCATATGTGATTTCATCTTCAGTTCTGTATTTGGTCTTTACAGGTTTGTAGACAGCATTTGGAATATAAGGCTTATTAAATGTTACTCCTGAAAAAAAAATGTGTGGATAATGTAGGAATGACTACCCATTAAAATAACCAAGTACATGAAAACAAGAGAGTGGGTATTATTTTTCTTTCCGATCACAGCACAAAATGGGAATAAAATGAGCATAACATCATATTCTTTTTTTCTTTTCTTTTACTCCATTGTTCATTTTGAAACAATATTTGTTTCCCACTCCCCCATCAGGTGTAGTCCCCCATAGACTTTCCTCCACCAGTCCACCCGTGCACCATCAGCACAGTCCCCTGTGCTCCTCCCTCCCTCCCTCTGAACATCATATTCTCACTGTATCACTCATATCCCCACATATCTCTCATCTAATATATTTATGTCCCCTGGACTCTTGATTTCTCCAAAGTCATCACCTATTTCATGATACTCCACTTGGGGCCTATGAGTTCAGTGTATATTATGTTAGCATTCTTTCCACTTTAAGCTTCTTGGCTTCTGAAGTTCTCATGTAGATTTTTATAAATATTCTGATTTTTTTCCTTCCAGACTCTTGGTAGGATTGCTTGTCCCTGGCAAATTGAAGTAGGCATGCCATAGACCCAGTGAAATTGCTATCTCCACTCTCCCATCTGTTAGTTATTCTTCAGTCTACTGCTAACTGGCTTCTAATATCTACTCTGTGTTGGCACTGCTCTGACTAAAGACCCCCAGTTTCCAAATCCCCAAATTCCTTGTATTTGATATATTGCAGTGACTGGTGTCTATTATGGGCTTCTTCATTATGTGTTGTACTGGACAGATAAAACCCTCTGTCATCTTCAACATTGTTGGCCACTGGCTTTTTCAAGTTCTCCTGTGCCTTACATGCTATAATAAAATGATTATATAACAGCATTCATTTCAGTTATTTCTGTCCAGGAGGAAGTTAGAGGTAACCACGTGGCCATCATTAGAAGATTGGATAAGTAAAACATATGCACACTATGCAGTCCTTAAACAACAGCAAACTAGATTCAGCAACATGGAGCTGAATAGCGATAAGGCAGTAAAATCTCTGGTCATCTTTCATCTATGAAAAACATGTAAATGAGACATAATTAACAGAAGGGTTTAAATATTTAAAAAAATATCAAATGCACATCCCAGTTTGGTTTAGGGGAACATAATCCAGAATCCCCTTTATCAGGGATAAAGTGGTAAATATATACGTAAAGGAAAAGTAGCACCCTTCATAGGCCAATCCTCTGACGTGACAAGTACAATTGACTTCATTGTTGCCCAAGACACCCAGTAGGGGTGGGCAAAAGCATATGAGATCATAGCCTCTGTCTTTAAGCAACTGAATATTTTTGTGGACCAAACTTACAACCATATAATTAGAAAATTAAGTTGATTATTTCAGTGTCTTCATGAGATACAATAATTATATCAGGTGGTTTCCCCCTATTTAGATAGAAAAAGAAAACCAAAAAAACTATGTAAATATTACCTTATTGTATAATTAGATGCATTAAATAAAGTGAATTCATGTATCTCACTTTCATCACTTCAATTATAGCTTATCTTTTTTTTTTTTCAGTAGAAAATTTGTAGTAAACTGTCAGCTAAAAGTCAAGTATAATCTGGAGGATATTTTTTTTGAACAAATTCCCGAAGGTGTCTATTTTTCCAAGTAATTTTGCTTTGTTTCCGACATCTATGGACATTTCATAACCTGACTGGTTTCTTGTCCCTATAAATTAATAATGCTCATCACTGTCCTCCCATACTCATCAACTGTCTGCCTCATGTTCACAGTAACTCACACTCGAGGCTGTGTGGTTATGAATATTTTTTTAAGAGTCCGCAGGTTTTGGTTTGTCTGGACAGTCCTGCTTAAATGTGTTGGACACATATTTATTAATAGAGCCTCCTTTCACTCCCAAAGTGTCCTCATTTGCGTAGTCAATTATATAGTCCTCCTACTTATTACAACTTCATGACTTCAATCAATGAATAAAGCATTAGGATAAAAATCAAATTTTTTTTTGACAGTTGATAATCTTGCTGAAAATTTACAGTTACTTCTTATTTTTCAAATTTTCCACTTTAAGTTCTTACTTTATGTAAACAGAATTAAAATTGCACAACTTTTTCGTGCTAGGAGTGGCTTCCAGTGAGCAATTGGAATTAAGGTTAACGCATTAATTCCAAAGAACACCTGCGCCCGTATGTTTATAGCAGCATTATTTACAATAGCTAAGCTTTGGAAACAACCCAAATGCCCAAAAATAGATGACTGGATCAAGAAGATGTGATACATATACGTAATGGAATATTACTCAGCATTCAAAAAAGATAAACACATGCAATTTGCAGCAATATGGCTGGAGCTGGAAGGGATCATGCTCAGCGAAATAAGCCAGAGAGAAAATGAAAAATACCAGATGGTCTCACTCATAGCAGGAATCTAGAAAACCTAAATAAGGGACCAGGAAAAAGAATAGCTACAAGAAAGAAAAAATCAAAATCAACAAACAACTATGAACAGAGACACACGGGAGGGGGGGAGCGGGGGGGGGGGGAAGGGGGCGAGGCGGGCGGGGAAAGTAGGGATGGGGTCAAAATAAGGTGGTTGCAATTGCATGTGGAATGTAAAAATAAAATTTAAAAAACAATGAAGATTAACATATAACTTCTAAATGATCATACCCTTAAGGTATTTAGATACTGTTCTTCTATCCCCCCAAATCTAGATATGCAAAGGGTGTATTGTCGTATGTTACTAGAAGAATACTTTGCTAGTTTTGCCCAAAGGGAAATATCTAAGTATTAAAATTATAAGAAATATTTTTTAGTAAAATTGATGTTCCCAACTGAAAGCATATATTAAAAATCCAAATTCAATTAATTTTAGGATTTCCTTTATATTTTTTAGATAATAAATAAGAGAATTATTTTTACCTTCTGCATTGAGTTCTCCTGATATGATTAACAAGATGATAAAAGCCAAGTCTTTTGACCTCATCTTCAATGGCATGCTTAATAAAGACTAACAATTTTAAAGCAGTAGGGGTTCCTCATTAATTACAGAACACTTCTCTTGAATAAAAAGTTAATTATTTACAACCTCTGTCTAAGTCTCTTTGTCACAAGCTGTATATTTCATTCAAAATATTTTTGAATAGTTTTAATTTAACAAAACTATGTTAACTTACAATATTGATCATGCCAGAGGTAAATAGGAATTGATAACCCATAAGGGCAGAAGCATAATAATTAACTCAAACTACATGAAAGGAGTAACATTTTAACTCTAATTTTCAATTGTAAGTCCATAGAGTAAAGTTCACTTGTGGTCATTGATTTCTTTACCACTATTGATCAAATGAAATGATGAACTTGGGAACATGAGATAATGGATAACTGTTGTTAAAATAAGACCAGGTCCATTAAATCAAACCTCTTGATTCTGACAACAGGATGGTGGTTACCAAAAGGGAAGGAGATGGGGGAAAATGAATAAAGGGGGCTCAACTGTATGGTGGTGGAGATTTTTGATGGGTTTACAATGTAGCATATACAGACGTCACATTACAATGTTGTACACCTGAAAACTATATAATGATATGAACCAATATCATATATACATATGTTTAGATATATATGTATATGGTGCTGTGTAGGTTGTACAAATTAAAGAGGACAACGAGCTTAAATGTCTCGAGTAATGACAGGATATCAGTAGTTATGTCTAACATTTAGTAGGTGCTCACTTGGAAGACAACCTACTCCCACTCAATAAACTTCTTTTCATATATAAACCCATAAAATTGTCATTCTAACTATGTTGCATTTTACATAGTTCTTTTTTGCTTCTGGTTTTAATTATGTAGGTAGCAGGCTTTCATCATTTAAAGCTCTTAAAGAGCCAAATTCCTTTTAGTTCAGATAATGCAATAAGACTAATGTTATTTAATTACTATACAAATTAACATACTTTTCTTGTTCATAACAAAATATGGTAAATCTATCAATTTTATTGTTTATAAAAAAGCAAATAAGTAGTAGATGAATATTGTTCTAGTAGGAAGAATAACACCTCTTTGTTTTCCCATTTTAGAGTTAAGATGCTCCTTTTTTTTTTTTGGTTTATTTATTTATTTATACAATCACTGGGTACAGTCAGAAGTGCAGGAGGGTGAGAGAATTCACCAGAGCCATAGGGGGGAGCAGAAGAAGCAGACTGAGGAAGTACACTGCTGAGGGGAGCAGCAGGCGGCAGGAGAGGTCTGCGCTCCATGTCGGATCCTCGCCCTGTGGCCGAGGATCAAACCGGCCATGGTTGCGGGCAGCTTTGCAACCCAGCGCTCAACCGCGGTGCCACTGGGGAGGCCCAAGATGCTCTTCTTTAAGACTAATAGAAAATGGTTATTTTCATCCTATTAAGGAAACCTATGAAGAAGGAGATGTAGTTCAATTTTTCTGCCATGAAAATTATTATGTAATTGCATCAGATTTAATTCAGTGCTATAACTTTGGTTGGTACCCAGAATATCCTGTAGGTGAAGGTAAATTTTAAAATTTCTGAGACATAGAAAGAGATACCATGTTTTAATCTCTTTGAACTTAGAAAATGTCTGTGGTGATATCTAATTCCTGTCTTCAGTACTATCTTTTAAAATAAATAACTATTTTCTTTTATATCAGTGCTTTTTTCAGTAATATATCTTTTAAACTTATTTTTAAACTTTTTACATGAAATTTAAAACTCATTGTAATGAATAACTTTTTAATTGGAGATTAATAGATTCAGCTATCTGCCAGCTATCTGCCAGCTTTGTTGAGGTGCTATCTTATTTGGTCATACATTTTCCTTTTCCCTTTTTTTTTAAAGATTAATTTTATTTATACACGAGCCAGATGCATGGGAGGGTGAGAGGATTCACCAGAGACAGAGTGGGGAACAGAACATGCAGAATGATGAAACACACTGCTGAGAGGAACAGCTGGAGAGACAAGAGAGGTCTGCTCGCCTGGCCATACATTTTCTAATGAGAACGTAGTCTCCAAAATAATGGGGTAGAGAGCAGAAAATGCAGCTCAATATGAATGAAAATGAATCAAAATGCAAAGCAAGTTTATCTAATTAGAGCTATCCTAAAATGCAATGGCTATTTATGGTCAAGTTTCTTCTTCTGCAATTTTTAAGATTACCTCTTCGAAGACATCAGTTTAACAGTCATTCAAACATACCACAGTGTAATATGAAGGGGAACTTAGTGTAGCTATTAGACAGATGTTAAAAAATTAATTGGGGCAAGGGGTTCAGCAAGGGGCGCAAGGGGTTCAGCACTATGAAGCTATCCACAGCTACTGCAGCACGAGTTTGATCCCAGGACAGAGAGTTACCCACATGGCGCAGCAGACCTCTCCTGTCTTGCGCACTGCTCCACTTAGCAGTGAATTTCAGTCAGTGTGTCAGTGTGCCTGTTCTGTTCCCTCCTTTATCTCTAGTGAATCGTCTCACCCCCGCATTTCTGGTCTGTACACCAGTTCTTGTATGCATAAATAAATAAATCTTTAAAAAAATAATTGGTAACTATGTGACATAAATACATATATACTGTGATAAAGTTAGATGCAAAGTGTATGAACAAAGATTGATGTTCTAATTGGTATGGTGAGAGATAGCATTTACAGAGGTGATGGTTAATATGTGAACTGAGCCTGAAAAGAGAAATAGAAATTTAAAAATTGGAAGGGTTGGGAGTGGTAAAGGACTTGATAGCTTCTATTGTCTACGGCCATACCACCCTGAACGCACCCAATCTCATCTCTGTATGATAATTCATGTCATTATAGATAGAAGGGAGAAGGACAGCAAGGTCGAACTTGAAAGAGAGTGGGGAGATTTGAAATAGGTGCTAGGAGGAATAAGAACAGGAATTGGACGAAGAACATGAATGGGAGTGCCCAAAACTATCCCAATTCATTAAATGCACCAAACAATAACTTTGTTTTTAAATTTTCTGTTGTGCTCGATAGTTTTGTTCTAACTGAAGAGAGGAAGATTGTTAGCTTAGAGTCTGTAGCATGTTATTTAAAACATCTGTGGAAGACCTACTTAACTTCTATTTTGTTCCCATCCCCACTCAGATTAGTCAGCATGCCAATGACTTGCTATTTTCTCCAGTAAACAGTCACCAGGTGTAGGACAGGCAGTGTAGTAAGCTGAATAAAGTTCCTCTCTGCCATCCCTTCCCTCTAGCAAAGATAGCCATATCCTTATCCTTGGAATGAGCCTATTTGGCAAAAGGGACTTTTCAGATGTGATTAACTGAAGGATTTTGAAGTAGAAATACTACCTGGGAAAATCCTGATGAATAATCACAAGTGTCCTTATAGAAGGGAGATTTGATGATAGAAGCAAGAGACTGGAGTAGTAGGAGAAACGGCCATGTGCAAGCAATGCAGGCAGCTTCCAGAAGTTTGACAAGGCAGCGTAGCTGATTCTCTCATCAAACTCCAGGACTGCAGCATCCCTAATACCTTGGCTTTAGCCCCAGTGAAACTATTCTGGACATTGGCTTCCAGAGATGCCAGAATAAATTTGTGCTGTTTTAAACCAATAAATTATGGTAATTTTTCATACCAGTAAAGGAAAACTAACATAGTCAATGTTGTAGCTAAAGAGCAGTAGATTTTAATTCAGATTGACATCCATTCAAGAGCAGATCCTCCAATTACTAATTTACTTCATATGTTTTAGTTCATTTATAATATGGGAGACATGCATGATAGTCCCCACTTAATAGTTATTTTAGGAATAAAGGAGATATGCATGTAAAGTGTTTGCTATTTCTGTTTTTTGTTGGAGCATAGCGATATTACTAAATGTTTAGAGCTTAAAATGAGACATTTTACAGTAGGAACAGGAACTCCTGTTCCTGTGAGTCAGGATTCTGGACCATAGCAGCAATGGGTCCTTTGTATTTGTGTCTATTAAAATTACAGTCTAGGTGTTGGCTGGGACTGCAGCCTTATCTGAAGCTCAACTGGGGACCAAATCTGCTTCCAAACTCTCTGGTTGTAGGTAGCATTCAGAGCTTTGCAGATTGCTGAATGGAAGAGCCCCCTGCCCTTTGTCACATGGTTTTCCCTGTTTGGAAGCACACATGGGGAAGTTGTCTTCTTTTTAAAATCAGCAGTGAGAAAGAGTCACTCAGTATGAATGGGGTTACAATATTTTGTTGCATAACCACACTCAGATAATCACATATATCTCATAACCTTTGCTGCATCCTATTGGTTAAATGCATATGGCCGTCTCTGCTCCTGGAGATATTTACCACCTGAGACGGTGAACCTAAGTTGCGGGGTACCAAGGAGGTGACCCCGCAGTCTGACTGCCATACTTCCTGTGCCACTTGGCATGATGAACATGCTAATTAAACCTTACTTTCCATTTGGGGGTAATTTTATGACCAAATATACTGGATTTCTCTTTTCATTAGGAAGAAGAAGTCGATGTCCTCCTCCCCTTCTGCCTCTAAACTCCAAGATTCAGAAGTATTCAACAATTTATCGTCATGGAGAAATAGTTCGTGTAGAATGTGAACTTAATTTTGAGATACAAGGATCAGAAGAAATACGTTGTGAGAATGGAAAATGGACAGATCCTCCAAAATGTGTTGGTTAGCAATGCCTCAGATAAGCTTTCCCTCAAATCAGATCTGCCGGTATTGATAACTACTCTCTTCTTTTTAAATTGTCCCTTTCCTGAAGAAACAGAGAATATAGCTTGTGAAGAAACACCCTTCATTAGGAATGGGGCAGCAAACCTAAACTCTAAGATTTACTACAGTGGGGATAAAGTGACATATGGATGTGAACGTGGCTATTATCTCCGTGGATCAAAAGAAATCACTTGTACATGTGGAAAATGGACACTTGCCCCTCAGTGTGTTGGTGTGTTGCTGCATTTGACATCAATAGCTTATCCCGTTGTGTAAAAATTTCCTTTATCCACATTTAATCTATAGAGTGGTGACTGTTTAGAAGATTTAGGAACACGTCGAAACTATACCTACTTTGTTGTATTTTCTGTGTCTTTGGAGCCATCTATAGAATGTAAGCCTATAAAAATAATTAGGAAACAAAAAACCGAAGGGCACAACCAGGTTGTGCCACCCTGCCTGAGTACTGTCTTCCTATCATCCTTCTCACTGCTGGATCAGATCCCGGAGAGCACTCCATAAATGTGCTTACCTGGGATATTTGTTGTGTAACAAAGAAGCTATTAAGGTTGTTAAGAAATTAGCAGAGTTAGATAAAGACTTTTAAAAGACAGAAAAGCATGGAACATTTAATCCAAAGATTGAGATCCAAGATGAAAGGGAATGAGAATGAAAAGTGTAAAAGTGGATAGTGACAAAAGAGAGTTTCAGGACTGAGTAAAATCTTTTTTTTTTTTTTTTTGTAGTTTTTACATTGGGTACTTTATTTTATTTTTATTTTTTTATAATAAATTTTATTTTTATTTTCCCCAAACAATTGCAACCCCCCCATTCTGACCCCAATCCCTCCCCTCCCGCACCCCAACCCCCACAAAGTGTCTCTGGTTCATAGTTTTTTGTTGATTTTGATTTTCACTTTCTTATAGTTATTCATTTTCCTGGTCCCTTATTTAAGTATTCTAGATTCCTGCTATGAGTGAGACCATCCGGTATTTTTCTTTTTCTTTCTGGCTTATTTCACTGATCATGATCCCTTCCAGCGCCATCCATGTTGCTGCAAATTGCATGTGTTTATCTTTTTTGAATGCTGAGTAATATTCCATGGGGTATATGTACCACATCTTCTTGATCCAGTCATCTATTTTTTGGCATTTTGGCTGTTTCCAAAGCTTAGCTATTGTAAACAGTGCTGCTATAAACATAGGTGTGCAGGTGCTCTTGGAATTGATGTTTCTGTGCCCTTTGGGTAAATACCTAGGAGTGGAATTGCTGGATCATATGGAAGCTCTATGTTTAGTAGGTCAAGAAATCTCCACACAGCTCTCCATAGTGGTTGGACCAGTTTGCACTCCCACCGACAGTGCTGGAGAGTTCCTTTTTCTCCACAACCTCGCCAACATTTGTTCTTGCTAGTTTTTTTAATATTTGCCATTCTCACTGGTGTAAGATGGTATCTCATGGTAGTTTTGATTTGCATTTCCCTGATTACAAGTGATGTTGAACACTTTTTCATATGCCTGTTGGCCATTTGCATTTCCTCTTCAGAGAAGTTTCTTTTTAGCTCTTCTGCCCATTTTTTTACTGGGTTATTTTCTTTGTTGTTGTTGAGTCTCATCAGCTCTTTGCAGATTTTTGTGATCAGTCCTTTATGATTAGTGTTGGGTGCAAAAATGTTCTCCCAGTCAGTGGGGTTTCTCTTTGTTTTTGTTATTGTCTCTTTTGCTGTGCAGAAGCTCTTTAATTTGATGTAGTCCCAGCTGTTTATCTTTGCCTTCACTATCACTGCTTTGGGTGATGTATCTGTAATGATGTCTTTGATGTGCAAATCACATATTGTTTCGCCTATATTTCCTTCTATATATTTTATGGTTTCAGGTCTTATGTCTAGTTCTTTAATCCATTTTGAGTTGATTTTTGTGTATGGTTTGAGGTAGTGGTCAAGCTTCATTCTTTTGCATGTAGCAACCCAGTTTTCCCAGCACCATTTATTGAACAAACTTTCTTTGCTCCAATGCATAGTCTTTGCTCCTTTGTCAAAGACTAGTTGACCATAAATCTGTGGGTTTATATCTGGATTTTCTATTCGATTCCATTTGTCTGTATGTCTGTTCTTGTTCCAATACCATGCAGTTTTGATGATTATGGCTTTGTAGTATAGCCTGAAATCTGGGAGTGTGATGCCTCCATTCCCTTCTTTCTTTTTCAGGAGAGCTTTGGCAATTCGGGGTTTTTTGTGATTCCATAAGAATTTCATCAATAATTGTTCTATTTCTTTGAAGAATGACATTGAAATTTTTATTGGAATAGCATTGAATCTGTATATTGCTTTTGGTAGGATGGCCATTTTAATAATGTTTATTCTTCCAATCCATGAGCAGGGGATGTCTTTCCATTTCTTTGTGTCTTCGCTATTTCTTTTAACAGTGTTTTATAGTTTTCTTTGTATAGGTCCTTTACCTCTTTTGTTAGATTGATTCCCAAATATTTGATTTTTTTGTTTCGATAATAAAAGGGATGGTTTTTTTTTATTTATTCTTCTTCAGATTTATTGTTTGTGTATAGGAAGGCTACTGACTTTTGCGTGTGGATTTTGTATCCTGACACTTTACTGAACTGATTGATGAGTTGAATTAGTTTTTCTGTGGAGTTTTTGGGGTTCTCTATGTATTTTATCATATCATCTGCAAATAGTGATAGTTTGACTTCTTCTTTTCCTATTTGGATTCCTTGGATGTCTTTCTCTTGTCTTATTGCTCTGTCTAGGACTTCCAGTATTATATTGAAAAGCAGTGGTGAGAGTGGGCATCCTTGTCTTGTTCCAGATCTTAATGGAATTGCTTTCAGCTTTTCACCATTGAGAATGATACTGGCTGTGGGCTTCTCATAGATGGCCTTTATAATGTTGAGGTATGTTCCTTGTATCCCAAGAATTTCAAGGGCTTTTATCATGAATGGGTGTTGCACTTTGTCGAAAGCTTTCTCATCATCTATTGATATTATCATATGGTTTTTATATTTCTTTTTGTTGATGTGTTGGATAACGTTGATTGATTTTTGGATGTTAAACCATCCTTGTGTCCCTGGAATGAATCCTATTTGGTCATGGTGAATTATCTTATGGATACATTGTTGGATTCTGTTAGCTAAAATTTTGTTGAGGATTTTTGCATCAGTGTTCATTAGGGAGATTGGCCTGTAGTTTTCTTTTTTTGTGTTGTCCTTATTCAGTTTTGGTATTAGTGTAATGTTGGCTTCATAGAACGTGTTTGGTATTGTCCCTTCCTTCTCAATTTTTTGGAAGAGTTTGTGAAGGATAGGCACCAATTCATCTCTGAATGTTTGGTAGAATTCGTTTGTAAATCCATCAGGTCCTGGGCTTTTGTTTTTGGGGAGGTTTTTGATTACCATTTCAATTTCGCTGCTTGTAATTGGTCTGTTTAGGTGTTCTATTTCTTCTTTATCTAGCTTTGGGTGATTGTACAGTTGTAGGAATTTGTCCATCTCCTCTAGATTGTTGAACTTGTTTCCATACAACTCTTCATAGTAGTTACTGATTATTCTTTTGATTTCTGCTGTGTCCGTTGTGATTTCTCCTCTTTCATTTCTGATCCTGTTTATTTGTGCTTTCTCCCTTTTTTCCTTTGTGAGCCTGGCTAGGGGTTTGTCTATTTTATTGATTTTTTTGAAGAACCAGCTCTTGGTTTCATTAATCTTTTGGATTGATTTTTTAGTTTCGATTTCATTTATTTCTGCTTTGGTTTTTATTATTTCTTTTCTTCTACTGGTTTTGGGGTTTTGTTGTTGTTCTTTTTCTAGATATTTGAGCTTCAAGATTAGGTTGATTCTTTGCGTTCTTTCTTGTTTCTTGATGTGAGCTTCTATTGCTATATATTTTCCTCTTATTACTGCTTTTGCTGTGTCCCATACATTTAGGATATTGGTGTCCTCCTTGTCATTCAATTCAAAGAATTTTTTAATTTCCTCTTTGATCTCCTCATTAGTCCAGTGGTCTTCCAGTAGTGTGGTTTTTAGTCTCCATGTGGTAGGAAAGTTCCTTGCCTTCTTTTTATGGTTTATTTCTAGTTTGATGCCTTCATGGTCAGAAAAGATGGTTGATATGATTTCAATCTTGGTGTATCTGTTGATGTTTGTCTTGTGCCCCAGTATCTGATCGATCATGTAGAATGATCCGTGTGCGCTTGAGAAAAATGTGTACTCTGTTTTTTGGGGGTTTAGTGTTCTATAGATGTCTGTTAAGCCCAAATGCTCTAGGTCCTTATTTAGAGCTTTAGTTTCTTTACTTATTTTTTGTCTTGTTGATCTATCCATTGTTGATAGTGGTGTGTTGAAGTCTCCCACTACGTATGTGTTTTCTCTGATGTCTGTTTTCAGAGATGACAACAGTTGTCTGATATATTTTGGTGCTCCTTCGTTTGGTGAGTATATGTTAATTAGTGTTATTTCTTCTTGAAGTATTGTCCCTTTGATCATAATGTAGTGACCGTTGGGATCCCTTTTTATTTTTTTGAGTTTGAAATCTGTTTTATCTGATATAAGTATAGCTGTTCCTGCTTTCTTTTTTGGTCCATTTGCTTGTAGGATTGTTTTCCATCCTTTAACTTTGAGTGTATTTTTATCTTTTGTAGCTAAATGTGTTTCCTGGAGACAGCAAAAGGTTGGGTTTTGTTTCTTAATCCAGGCTGCAACTCTGTGTCTTTTTATTGAAGAGTTTAGTCCATTTACATTTAGGGTTAATATTGATATGTTAGCATCTGTATTTGCCATTGTGTTTGTCTTTCCTTTGATTTTATTTATTCTGTTAATATCTTTTTTTTTTTCCTTGCCTTCTTTCATTGTTATTTGTCCTTCTGAGGTTCTGGCTTTAGGATTCCTTGTAGTATTTTTTGGAGTGGGGGTTTATTGGTAATGAAGTTCCATAGTTTCTGTTTGTCTGGGAAGGTCCTTATTCTTTCTTCATAGAGGAAGGAAAGCTTTGCGGGATAGAGTATTCTTGGTTGACATCTGTTTTCTTAGAGTCTGTTGACTATGTCCTTCCACTCTCTCCTTGCCCGTAGTGTTTCTTCAGAAAGTCTGATGTCAGCCTGATTGGTTTTCCTTTGAATGTTATCTGTTTCTTCCCTCTTGTCAGCTTCATTATTTTTTCCTTGTCCTGGATTCTTCGGAGCTTCACTATTATGTGTCTTGCTGTATTTTTCCTTTCGTCATGGAAGTTTGGTGTTCTTCTTACTTCTTGTATATCAATTTTCAGGTCCTTCTTCACATTTGGGAAGTTCTCTTCAATTATCTCCTGGAATATTTTCTCTGTTCCTACATCTCTCTCCTCTCCTTCTGGTATTCCTATAACTCTTATATTTCCTTTCCTCATGGTGTCCGATATTTCCACTTTTTTCTTCGTTCTTTTTCCTTCGTACTTCTCTTTCCTTTTCTGTTTTGGTTCTTTTTATTTCTGGGTCTTCAAGAGAACTTATTCGTTCTTCCATTTCATCTATTCTGCTTTCATTGCTTTTCCCAGAATTCTTTAGTTCTTCCATTAATTCTTTGATCTCCTGCATTTCTTTTACTTCCCTCTTTAAGGACTCAATTTCATTCTTCTGATCGTTGATTATTTTTCCCTTTTCATTGTTTTCCTTTATGAGTTCTGTCATTTTTTTAATCATGGCAATTTTAAATTCTCTTTCTGGAAGGCTCAGAAGTTCTTCCAAGTTACTGTCGTTGCAATCTGGGGGCCGGTTTTCTTTTTGTGGTGTGCTTCTTCCCTGAGGAGTTGCTTTGTTGCGTGTGGTTCTTCTACTCCCTACTGTCTGTTTTCTAATTTGCTGTATGCGTTGGGACACTGTGTTGCTGGGACTGGCCGGCATCTTGGGTGAGCTTCTCTGCTCCCCTCTGGCTCCTCCGGGAGCCATCTGTCAGTTTCAAGCTGTCTTTACTGAAGAAAGGTCCCTGTTCTAAAATGCCGATGTGGGGACACACTCCCCTGTGCTCCTGGTCTGCCCCGGCGGTGGGTTCCCTCTCCCCTTCTGGGCTTGGACTGCATGCCAGAGGTGTTCTGGTGTGGGCGAACTTCCCCGGCTCACCTCTGGCTCCTGAGGGAGCCTTCTGCAGGCAGTCTTTACTGAGGAAATGTCCCTGTTCTAAAATGGTGATGCGGGGCACACTCCCTGTGTGTCCAGTCTCAGGCACACTCTTCTGCACGCCTGGTCTGCCCCGGCTTTGGGTACTCGCTCCCCCTGTGGGCTCAGACTACTGGTCGACAGGGGCCCGGCGTGGGCTAACTTCCCAGCCGGCCACTGGCTCCTCCAGGAGCCTCTGCTGGTTTGAAGTCGCTATTTGGCGCCCGAGATCTCTCCTAGAGCCCTTGGGGAGCTGTTTTTTTTTTTTTCACACCGTGGGACAGGAAACAGAGTGGGAATGGTAGGGTAAACCTCAACGGCTTTGGGGTGCTGTGTCTGCCTTGTGCCCTACCATCGTGGAGAACCCACACCCCGAATTTTGTGCCCCGGATCTCAGTTCCAAAGCCCTCAGGTCCAGAACGCGGGCTGTAGCCCAGTTCAGTGTCCACAGAATGGCGTCTTTTGCACCCCGCTCCCGTGCCTGGGTGCCTGGTTCCTGGATACTCAGTGAGGGACTTTCACCTCAATGAGGGTCTTCGCGCGCGTCTCCCTGCAAGCCTAGGTCGAAGGCGTGGGGACCTGGGCAGCCGTGATCCCAATCAGCATTTGCTTTTCAACCAAGCTGCTTTTCCACGCGCGATCCCGATCCGGATCCGCGTTTGCTTTTCCAGTGCACTGTTTTTCTGAGCAAGCTTACAATGGCGGCCTGGGGCTGTGTGCTGGTACTGGCCTCCTCCAGGGGGGCGGGGTCTCTGTTTAATGGCGCCTGGAGCTCACCTCCTCACGAATCCTGCAGGGTTTTCCTCATCTCCTGTTCATGGGGTGTGGTGGCTGAAATAGTCCCTTTCCACTCACAGTCCCGCTTGCTGCGTAATTTGTTCTTATTGGTCATTTTGGTTTGTTTTTTCCCTTCCTCTCTGCCAGTGGGAGAGTGCCGACTCTGTGGGCTGGGAGCGGAGCAGGGTTCTGCGCTTTCCTCCCTTCTAGTCCTCTTTTATGGCAACTTTCTTCTTCGGGTAGTTTGCTGGAATCACCCATTTATCTTCCGTGTCCCAGTTCTCACTGGGACCTGCCACTTTCCCTCCCTATTAACTTTTTTTAATGGGAGAGCTTACTCGCAGCATCTCCTCGCCGCCATGTTGCTCCGCCCTCCCGAGTAAAATCTTTATGCTAAAGAGCACTGTTTCTGTTATAGAGCAACTTCCTGCTGTGGGTCCTCACCCGCGCGCTTTAAAGGGACTTCTGAATACTCTAGCACACACACACACAAAAGGTTAATAAAAGGTTTATTTAGAAGAGAAAAGAAAATAAGGAAAATGTACAACTCAGGGAAAAAATAGGGAAATAAAGTCTTTAATGCGTCCTACCCGATCTGACGACCTGGAAACCCAAAGTCACTCTCCGACCTGGCTGGACGCTGCGAGCTGGCGGAGAGCCAAAACGGCGTCCCCAAAGCCCACGTGTCTGCCTTTTGTATCCACCTGGCTGCTTAACCCCACCCTCAGGTCCCAGCCACCTTCCCTTTGGTGGTGATGGGATTTGGAGTTCCCAGTGTCTTTGGCTTTGACCTGGGGTGGGGGTGGAGTCCACAAAGCCTATATGGAATTTGCATTGGGACATCCTTTTCCCCCTAACAATTCTCTTTCTATCAATTTTAAGAACATCTACGTTCTAATTTGTTCACAATCAAGAAAAGTGTAAAATATAAAAATTTGCTCTTACAAAAAGTATTTGCTTTCCATTCTTCCCTAGTTTATTATTTTTTAAATATTTCATTTGAATCATTTCTCTCATTTCTGGTGAATTTAGGAATTGTCTGATATTATACAGTACAAATATTGAGGTATTATAGTGTAGGTGACAATATATGATTCTATTGTAATGAGTTCATGTAATTTTAAAATAACTTTTTTTCTATAGAAAACAATGAAAATTGTAATCCTCCACCTGCTGTAATAAATGGGGCTGTGGTTGATGGATTATTGCCAAGCTACATGTCAGGATCTTCAGTGGAATATAGATGCAACGAATATTACTTATTGAAGGGAGCAAAAATTTCTCATTGTGAACAAGGAAAATGGTCATCCCCACCTATTTGTTTAGGTAAGATACTATAAAAGTCTTTCCCAGCTTTTTGAGATGTAACTGACATGTAATATTGCTTTAAGGTGTCCCATGTAATGATTTGATTCATGCCTGTATAGCAAAATGTTCAACAAGATCAAGTTAGGAAACACATACTCTGCCTCACGTACTTACTAACATTTTTGCTGTTTTAATCGGGAGATTTAAAATCTACTCTTAGCAACTTTTAAGTAGAAAAATTAATATTGTTTATTGTATTTACCATGCTGTCCATATTAGGTCCTCAGGACTGATTCCTCTTATACCAAAATACATTGAATTTCTTTTGCCATTATGTTTGTGTTTTTATTTAATCTTAATTTTAATGTAATGTTTTATAGCATGGAAATGATAATTGTTTAAGAGATTTTTTTTTTTTTATCTTATGTATGCAAGACCTGAGGTGTAGGCCAGAGGTGCACGGGGTGGGGTGGTGGGGGAAGGAGATTGGTGAGAGGATTCACCAGAGACAGAGTAGGGAGCAGAACAGGCAGATTGACTGAAATACACTGTTGAGGGGAATAGCAGGGGAGATAGGAGAGGACTACTGCACCCTGTGGGTTATCACCCTGCCTCGGGGATTGAACTCATGCTGCAGTGGTTGCAAATAATTTCACTGTGCTGAGATTTAACTCCTTGCACCACCAGGAAGGCCCCAGAAATGATGACTTTTAAATGTCTTTTTTCTCCTCAAGTGTTTCTCCTTCTCATTTTTGTAAGCAGAAAACCCTTACTGTCCTAGAGCCAGGAATACATTGATTCTGAACACACCACTATTTTAAAAACTCTGATGAAATGTGAATACCAAAACTCTACCATTTTCAGTGTGCATTTCAGTGGTGGTAAACATATTCACATTCTCATTCATGACTGATTGATTTTGGTGTTGTCTTTCTTCTAAATGAAACTTCCCTTACTATCATCCTCAAAGTCTCTGTATTATTTGCAGAATGTCATTGGGAGAGAAGAATAATTAATTCTGTTCTGTCATTAGCATATTGTTGATCTCTTTCTTTAACACTGCTTCCTCATGTCATTATCACCTTTGAAAATCTTGTTGAGCAAATAAAAATAAACTTGTAGCTACTCAAAATATATTTTGGATTAAAGAATGATTGTAATAAACATTTAGTTTCAAGTGGAAAATTGCAGCAGCTGCCTAAATAACTGCCAAAATTGAGATAAATTTGAAAAAAATGACATTCACTTCAAACTTCAATCCCGTAGATTTACTTCATTTTTAACTTTGCTAGTAAGAGTTATATATAAAAGTAATGCCACTGATGATTATAGTTACAATGAACTTGTTACATCATAACTTTCAGAGAGGCAATGATATGATGAACATCTTATAAAAAGTCATTTAATTAAAATACTAGCCTTTTAAACTACAAAATCGTTCATTGTTATTTACCAAATAAGTGTATAGAAGAAACAACTAGAAGAAAACAGAAAATATCAGCAACCTTAAAAAAAATGCCTTAAATAAAAGACTCAGATAATGTCTCCTAACCTTTCTCACACACACACACACACACACACACACACACTCACTCACAAAACATGCTATTGTGAAATCCTACCCCTTTTTTTCACTTAAACTATATTATGAACATGATTTGCTATTCTTCAACAATATATATTTTAATGATTATATACTGTTACATAGTGAAGTATTACATGGTTAAATTTATCACTTTTTATGGATGTTTCATCTGTTTTCAAAATTTTATATTCCAAACAGTTCATTTAGTACCAATATTTGTACATTAAAAAAATTTTGTTTTTTAATGTTTAAAATCATTTATCTTTATTTCACTTTTTTCCCACATAGGCTGAATAGGAATTTATGGGTCAAATAGATCTGGAATTTTAATTATGTTTCTAAGTACCCATTTGTCCTCAGAGAGTTTATTCTGCTTTACATCACCATGTTCACTGAATTAAAGTAGTTTCCATAAACTTTGTCAATAAATATTTTAATATTCATATGTTATTAACAATTTCAATTATTTAACTTGTTTTAACTAATTACTAATCCATTGGGAATTTTTCCAGTTTTCTAATGGCTGCTTTTTTCAATGAACTGACTGGTTGCAATTCAGCCGTTTTTCCATACTCAGAATAAGAGTTGTATCTATATAAATTATTTTATCCCTTTAACAACCATGTATATTACAACTATTTCTTATGTTTCTTTTACTTTTATTGATAGTGTTTTTAAGCCCATAAGTTGAAGTTTTACATCTGAAGCTCTTTCAACATCTCCTTAGTGCTTTGTGTCTTACAGATCATTCTTAGACTACTGTTCCCATTCACATTCTGATAGATTTTCACATATTATTTTAATTGCTATCCTGTTTTTACAAATGTTTTTGATAATGTGATTGGTATTTTCACTGAGTAGAAGTACAGTCCTCTCTGAGGACAGAGACTGGATTGAAATTGTAATGGACGAGCTAGTAATGGGACAACCTCATAAAGAATACAGTTTGAAGAAATTGATCATTTTATATATGGAACAACTGTCTCAAGACTAGATGAGGTGGTAATGAACCAACTCAAATACTGACTGAAGACAATTCATTGTCATCAGGGTAGGAAGAGTTTTTCTTAATCACCTTTGCAACTAAATGTACTCTCACTACAAATGGCAAAAACAGAGTGATGAGGAACAGAATTTTCCAACTGTGAAATGTTCTTCCAGGCATTAGGAACCTTCTAATTTTCTTCTTCCTGGTCTTTCCTGCTTTCATTCTTCTACAGCCACTTACTCTTCTTATACCAAGTGTGCTATCACCTCAGCTCCCTCTGCCTGAAATGTCTTCTCTCAGATAACAACTTAGTTTAGTTCATGCCTTAACCTTCTTCTTGCGCAAACATCACTTCTTATTTAGGCTTATCCCAGCCACCTTCTTTAAAGGAACGACCTCATTCACCCCAGTCGTTTTGATAGCCTCTCCTCTCCACTGCTCACTTTCGTAATTCATCCTGTATGGCTTAAAGATGATCTCAGATTATAAAATCCATGTATTTATTGCTTACTATGTATGTTTCTTCTGATTGGAAGCTAAACTCTATGAAGTCAGAGATCTTCATTTTCTCTTTGGTGTAGCTCTCCCACAAATAGTCACACACTAAATACATGTTCTATTTTAAGGATTTTATTCTATAGGAAGGAAATCATGATCAACTTCAGTGGTTAATAGCCCTAAGTGATGTTTTCAATGTTTCAAATTATTTGATTTTAGTTAATGAAATCAAGAAGATAGGGACCTTTGAGGATAAATATCAAATATTAATTTTGAGCCCTGTCATAATTTTTCCTTTAAATATTATCTTTCATATTTGTGAAATAAACGAAGTATTTCAAGGAGCATTTTGTATTACAGAGCCATGTACTGTTAATGTGGATTACATGAGCAGAAATAACATAGAGATGAAATGGAAATATGAAGGAAAGATCTTACATGGAGATCTAATAGATTTTGTATGTAAACAGGATATGACTTAGCTCCATTAACTTCACTGGCTGAATTGTCTGTACAGTGTAATAGAGGGGAAGTAAAATATCCTTTCTGTTTTAGAAAAGGTAAAGCAATAATGTTTTCTTACAGTTTCTTACTTGATCAATGTGGTCTCTATGGTTGAAAGTAATGATTCTAAACAATTCATCTCCATCTTTTAATGCAAACAATCAGAACTCATTTGATAAATTTCCGTTCAGTATCCAAACTTAAATAAGATGACTATGCTTTGTCTGTCAATTTTCATAAGTCCACGTTATGAAGGGAGAGATCAAATACTTTTATAAATATCACCAGACTCTCAGAAGATAGACCACCCTATTGCCATTAATCAGCAATCCTGAAAAGCATTGCTCTTTGGGGTTTATTAGACAGCAGAGTCTCAGAAGAAGGCTTGAGGTAGATTGAGAAATATTGTTCCCTTCTTGTAGTATGAATACGTACAAAAAGCAAGTCTTCACGAGGGATGTCATATACTTTCACTTTCAACTAGATAGGAAAAATAAAATTATGACTTAATCTTTGGGTTGTTTATATACTTATGTATTATAATTTGAGATTATAATTTGCAATAATAAATTTTATGGTCTGCAGTTTACTGCAGAAATTTAAAAATATTTTAGAGTCATCTTAAAAATGCTTGTACATGAAATATTCTATTTCTGGAGCCATTGTACAAACACAGGATTTTTATTACAGCGGTTCATTGTATGCTTTCCAATTATTTTTGCAGAATCTAAAGGAATGTGTGCACCTCCTCCTCTTATTAGAAATGGAGTTATTATTAGTTCAACAGTAGGCACCTATGAAAACGGTTCTTTAATAGAATACAGATGTTTTGATCACCATTTTCTACAAGGGTCTAGGGAGTCCTATTGTTTAGATGGATTGTGGACTACACCACCTTCATGTTTAGGTATGCACTACTAAATATGTCTATATTAAAATACAATTGTATTTTTCACTTTCTATCCTCATTGAGCTGATATGAGACTAAGGTAATGCTTAATTAGCTATGTTTGTGTTATTAGTGTGCCTATTTATTCACTGCTTTGTATGGTTTCCTCTAGATCACAACTAACTATGACCCAGTTTGTTCTAATAAATACTCACTAAGGGGCCTCCAATTACAGATGACACTTTCTCTAAGTTTATTTTCATCAGGGTTCACCTGTCACCTTGCAGGGTTCTTCATTGGGAATTGGTTATAAACCAAGTTTCCTCCTTCTAACTGGTTTTGATATTACTGGGAGATCAAAGGGAAAGCCATGTGGAGTATAAAGTTCATTCTACACATCGATCTCCCTAGGATCTTGACACAGCAAGTCTTTGGCTAACTCAAGCTTCCGTGTTCTATCCTCAACCCATGAGATTTTCTAAAAATCTGCTTGTTACTGACCATTTTCTACCAGACTTTCAACATGTTCCCCAAGAGGAAAATGGCACAGAAATGTTATTAAGTTCATCTGAAGGAGCTTTTACCAGAACTTTGGATCTTAAGTTATAACTGTGCCGCGGACCAGCCCAGCAGTGGCGGGAGATCGAGACAATCTCAGGGTTGAATGAGAATGAGCAAAAGGTGATCGAAGGAATTAGGGCGAGGGACAAGAAAGAATGACACACAGACACACTCAAGGGAGAGTGAAAATCTGAGTGCACTTTATTGCAAACAATCTTCTCTTTTTATACATTTTTACAGTAATTGCTTCATTGTGTTTTGCACAGAATATGGTTAATCATTTATCAAGGCATACGTGCACATTGTGTCATATATCATTACATCTTGCTTATTATTTATCAAGAAATCAAGTATAAATCAAGAACATTTCATACTCTAATCTCCATACTGGAGGTTCATTCTAGAACATCTGAATTATGATTACATTGTTATTATTACTTTAGTATTATATTTTTCATATACTATTATTTATTCTTATACCTTTGTTTGGCTATATTGTTTACTAAGTAATAGAATCTGTTTCCATAGTTGCATTCCTTTACTATGATCCTTGTTACTGGCAATGAGTAACAACATATTTTGGTGGTGCCTTAACAACGCCCAGGCCTAATTATTCCAGTTATTCTTCATGGATGAAAAGGTGGGAACCAAATTCCCCTCGGGGACTGCGCCTGTCTTAGGTTGTCAGAACTCACTTTCTGATCTTACCCGTCATTGACTGTCCAGTCCAGCGCACAGGGGCAGGGGCTGATTATGCCAAGATAGCACAGCCACCCGATATTAATGCGAAATTGTGGCAATTGTTATATTGCTCTCAGGAGCCGCCACATAACTGTTTTTGGTATTTTTTCAATTGCTTGAAATAATTGTTTTTTGGCCTATTTTCATATTTTCAACTTCTCAGTAAAAGTATTAATCTGATATGGATCAGTTTGTCATAGTCAAGAGCAGAAGGTCATGGGTTAATTTCATTTACGTACTTTCATGAATCAATTTTTTAACTTGCTTTAATTAAAAATTCATGTTGTGTAGAACAATGAGATTCTAAATCATACTACTCATTAGGAAAACAATTTTGCAGTGACTAGGCAAATCCTATTAGACTCTTTCTACTAAAACCTGTCCATTTCTATTCTAGTAATTCAAATCTATAACATCTAACATAACATCTGATCCATTAGGCATTCAATAAATAGTTGAACAGAACTGAATGAATAAGTGTGTTAATGTATTCTAGTTATATGATTCTTATTTCTATTAGCAAGTCTGGATCATTTAACCTATTTTAGAATACACTTCTTGGTCTGGGCCATCCAGAAGGTAAATAAGAACACAAGCAACCCCATTTTCTGAAATAAGTTGACATTTTGAAAACATCATTGTTTTCTTCATGGAAGAAAGTCAAAGACGTTTGTTGGGTAACCTAAACTTAAGTTTTTATTTTGTTTGTTTTGTTTTGTTTCATGTTAATATATAACGGTACGGTTACAAATAATACATTCAATGCCTAGGATTTAAAATATCTGAATCAAATATTGATATTCCTTAATAACTGTAAATTTAAAGGAAGAGCATCGTTAAACTCTTTGAATACCATCAGGTCATAAAATTGGACTCAGTTTTAAGAATAGATTTTTCCTCCAGTTCCATAAATTATTAGTCATCAAACTATCAATCTAGTTTGTCTCATGGGCATTTTACTTGAAACTTTGGAGGAAGGAAAAAGGAAAAGAATGTTATTTCAATGATTGTTAGCTACACTCAATGCTCTAAAATAGAACCTTGTTTGTTTGCTACTAATGCCTGGGAATCCTGAGTAGGAAGTACAGCACTTGATGTTAGTGTTACGATGTGTCAAGAAAATTTTCTTTTTTCTTTCAGAGCCTTGCACACTATCTTTTGATGAAATGGAAAAGAATAATTTACTCTTGAAATGGAATTTTGACAATAGACCATCTATCTTCCATGGCGAGTATATTGAGTTTCGCTGTAGGAGAGATTCTTATATAGCTCAGACATCTACTATCGGATCTGAGCTTAGAGTGCAATGTGACAGAGGGCAGTTAAAATACCCAAGATGTATTCAAAGACAAAGGTAAAAAGAGGCTTGTTGCTACAATTATTATTTTGGTCAGATTCTTATTCAAAGGATTTATTATATTTTAAATTCCAGAAATCTTAGGTGCTACAACTCCTACTTTATAGGTCATTATAAAGGAAAGGGTTAATTTTCTTTAGTGTTTTTTAAACCAGGCAAGTGCCTAGAAGTATGAATTCAATAAGCTTTCTGAGTTGTCCAAAGTCTAAGCATTACTTGCTATTTGATATTTGTGACATTTTGATAAGGAATGAAATAAGAAAATTTATGAGGTTTTGAAATGACTTACTGAAGTGTTTCCTTTTCTTCGGATTGAAAATTAAATTCTCCTTGATAAACTGAAATAACCCTAATATTTTTTAGAAATATATTAAACTAATATAATGAAACAATGTAAATAATTTCATAGGATTGGAACTTTGAAAATTTTAAAGACAGACTATAAAAAGAAAATTATAATTTATGTATGTTCAATTAAGAATATTTAAAATACATATGCAGAAATACATGTATCATTTCGACTTTGCAAATGGTGAACTATATGAACTGCTTAAGGATAGATCTTTAGAAACTTGGAACACTCCAGAAAAAGTCATTAATAAGATGCACATTGGTGGGAAACCGTTTTATTATTTGTTGTGATAAAATAGGTAGAAAAATGTTATTTAAATGTTTCAGTGCATTTTGGATTTCTCTTTTCTAAGAGGAAAAGAAGGAAATATTAATACAAAGTATAAAAGATAGCGTTAGTATAATAAATGACATTGAATTGTTAAAAAGGAATTGGTTTTGTTTTGCCAAATATGGCTATTTGTTTAAACAATGACTAATTATATGAGATGCCAAAATACTAATATTGTAATAAATGCTTGAGTAGAAATGATGCTTATTTCACTTCTCTCCCTCTCTCGTCGTCTCCCATCAAGGATGCTGTCTTTTCAGGAACCAGTAAGGCCATGAGAATGAATAACAGAAAGAAGAATAGTATTTCAATAAATCATGAAATCCTTTATAAAATCTAATATTAGAAGAAAAAAGAGTGAGGTAAAAACCTATAACTTTGCTGGAAGATTTCAGTCTAATTGTAATGCCACTTTTCAGCTTGAAGCAGCAGTTATACGTTTAATCGCTATCACAGTTCATTCATAAGCAGTGTAATGACAATACCTATGTACAGGGATACCTGTTAGGATTGGTCGTTGTTACTAGAATAGCATTTTTTTTTTTTCTGTCTAGAAACTATTCAGTACATCTAACTCAAGATCTTATTTTTTCAGTATGATGACTTTCTTCAAATCTCCAAGTTATAATTATTTACTACGGGGTTATGAGATAACTTCTGTAAACGAAGTCACAAATTTTGGATTTAAATTTAAATTTGAGTCCGTGAATTAAATATTCACTCATCAAATGTTAAGCGTGCATGTTTTAGGGCTGTGCTTGAATATGTAGTTATTAATGAATTTTTTGTAGTAGTTTTCTACAGTGGATCCCATGAAATTGAAATCTGATTGAAATTAAATATTAATAGGAAAGTATTGATCCTTTTCACTCAACCACTCAATGCATTAATGAGTGATACAGAGCAGCTGCTGTATCCCAGGAGAAGGGTATGCAGGATACAGATATGAATCAAATTCACTCCGTATTTAAAGGAAATCCCAAAGGAAGGAACTCCTTAGTTTAGTAGAAGAGAGAAAGTACTAGCAGTAGCCAACTCAAAGACCTAGGGGAACAAGCACAGGTCTGGGATGTTGAGTGTGTCAGGGCCTGTGATATTCCTGGTGGCCTGATGATGGCACGCTCTGTTTAACCCGGACAGCTGCTGCTTTGCTCAGCGTGGATGATTGTCCTGTGAGATTGAGTCCAGTATTGCTGCATATTCTGCTTTGTTTCTTGTGAAATCTGACTTTTATATGTGGAGGAGAAACGAAATAATTTTGTGAAAAACGCGATTCATAAGCTGCCACCCTGGAAAGTGCCTGCACAAAGCAGAGCGGTGGCACAGCTGAGGCAGTGCTGAACTTTTTGGGGGTGTGTGGAGGAGGGAAGGGAGGGAGTGGAAAGCTTCCTAGAAATAGTAAGTCTGGGGTCTACCAGACCAGAGGAGACATTTCAAGTGGAAGGCACAACGCAGGCAACATCAGCTATTAAGCACAAACCGCACACTGCGTATTAAACTCACTTTTCGGGATAAGAGGAGAGGTGGGACTTGCCCTCGGGACTGTGGGGAGGGGGAGCAGCCGACCGTCCTCCCGGGTGTCGCGAGGAGCCGGGCCGGCGCCCGAGGGGCGGCGGGGTGTCGAGCGGGGGAGCGGCCGTGGCGACGCGGCGAGCGGGCCGCAGCCGCTGGGAGGTGAGCCCGGGGGAGGCGCGGCGGCGCGGAGGCCCCGGGGGAGGCGGCGTCCCCGCTGGTCCTGTCCCTCAGCCATTTCTGCCGGTCGCCGTTTCTCTGCTTCGGGGACGTGCGCCCGGGCGCCTCGCGGAGGCTGGGGCTGGCCCTGGCCAACCCGAAGGAGGAGGTGGCTGTGGTGAAGATCCGGCGCTTCCCGGCCCCCGACCGCAGCTTCAGTGTCTGGCGCCGCTTTTTCGTGCGGCAGGTGAGTCCCGGGCGGCGGGCGGGGCGCGGGCGGGGCGCCTGCGCCGCCCTTGGGAGGTCGCTCGGTGGTCTCTGCTGAGGGGCGAGCGCGGCTGGGCGGGGCGCCTCAGGTCACCAGCCCCCTGGAGAATAAGTGTCTGTGCCGCCGCGCTGACTCCATCGGTCCTTGTCTCCTGTGTCACGAAGGGCCAGGGTAGGCGACCGCCGGCGTTTGGTGGCGCAGCAAGTACGCGCGCACCTGCAGTACAGAAGCGCTTTCAAGACCCCTGTTCAGTGGGGAAGCGTTTCACAGCCTTCGGGTGCTGCGACGGCTCTTGCAGTTTTAAAGTAAAAGCATTAGAACGCTAACGCCTAGTTTTCAGATGGTCAGGAGTACTTTGGTTGGAGCAACTTTTTTTTTTTTTTTTAATTGCTTCCTGTCAAGTCATCGTAGTATATGCACTTTCGTGTTCACAAGCATCAGGGAAACGACTCCCTCTGAAGCGCATCAGGGTGATTCTGCTGAAAGACTTTGGGTTCTTTGTTTTTGCTAATGTTCACAGCAGAAACCAAGATGCTTCTTCCTTGTGTTCAGCCTGCATGTATGGGGTCAATGCACACATTAGCATGAGTGTTTTAATCCTTTGTTTTCTTTTCTGTCAGTCTCTATGGCGAACCTAATTTTATGCATGTGGTTTCAGTAACTTCCCCTGCAGTTTTTTTCTGCAGTGCATTGACCAGAGTAGCATTCCCACCCCTGTCACCAAAAAGCAGAGAACATGGGTTCTTGTTATGACTACTGTGGGTTTTCCACCGCGTAAAACCTCTGCACGTATGAAGATAGACCAACCATGAGTTGAGGGCTTGTGAGCAGTTAGCTGAGTAACTGCTTCACAAGGTAGGGAGAAGCAGCTCTGTTTTGATATCCATGAACTGGTGTGTAACCAATCTGCACAGCCACATTTCAGAACCTGCCCCACCCCTATAGTCTATGACTTGTTAGTTTTTAGAGAAAGAGATGTTTGTTTTCTATCTACCTAACACTTACTTCCTTGATAGTTGGAACTAATGGGCGTGTGTGTGTATGTGTGTGTGTGTG
The DNA here is from genome assembly GCF_964194135.1 of Talpa europaea. Lineage (NCBI taxonomy): Eukaryota > Metazoa > Chordata > Mammalia > Eulipotyphla > Talpidae > Talpa > Talpa europaea. Next base: position 79,885,958 of record NC_140077.1, read on the forward strand.
TGTATTTATTCAAATGTACTTTTTTTATAGGAGTGCAGGTTCCCTTTCCAATTGTGTTTTTGTGTCCTTGGGTAAATTCCAAGAAGTGAAATTGCGGGATCATATGGTAGATTCATTTTTAGTGTTTTGAGAAACCTCCACACAGCTTTCCACAGTCGCTGGACCAGTTTACATTCCCACCTGTGGTGTAAGAGGGTTCCTCCTTCTCCACATCCTCATGAGCATTTGTTTACAGTTTTTTAAATATGGGCCATTCTCACTGGTCAAGGTGGTATCTTATTGTGGTTTTGATTTGCATTTCCCTGATGACAGGTAACATTGAACATTTTTTCATATGCCTGCTCCCCATTTGTGTTTCTTCTTTGGAGCAGCATCTTTTTATCTCTTCTGCCCATTTTTCCATTGGGTTGTTTTCTTTGTTTTTGTTGAGTTGTGTAAGCTCTTTGTAGATCTTTGATATCCCTGGTAAAGTGTGCAGATATTTTCTCCATTCAGTCTTTGTTTTGGTTACTGTCTCAGAAGTTTTTTAGTTTGAGCTAGTCCCTGTTTATCTTCTCCTTCATTTTCCTTGCTTCTGGAAAAGCAACCTCACAGATGTTTCTGAGGTTTATATCGTGGAGTGTTTTGTCTGTGTCCCTTTCTATATATTTCACGATTTCAGGTTTTACATTCTCTTTCCATTTTGTGTTGATTTTTGTGTATGCTGTGAGAATGTAGTTTAGTTTCATTTCCAACATCATTTATTGAAGAGGCTTTCCTTGTTCTGTGTATCTTCTTTCTTCCTTTGATATAGATGAGTTGACCACAATTGTGGTTTTACTTATGGACTTTCATTGGTCTGTGTGTCTGTTTTGGTTCCAGTACCATGCTATTTTTATTATTATGACTTTGTCATAAAGTTTGAAATCTGGGCATGTAATACCAACATTCTTCCCTCTGTTATTCAGGAGATTATGGCTATTCAGTGTTTGTGTTTGTGATTCCACCTGAGTTTCAGCAGTATATACTCCATTTCTTTAAAGAATGACATTGAGATTTTTATTGGAATTGCATTTAATCTGAAAATTGTTTTTGATATGATGGCCATTTTGTTAATATTAGTTCTTCCGATCCATATGCTGGGAATATCTATTTCTTTGTGTCTCCTATTTCTTTTAACAGTGTTTTGAATTTTCCTTGTGTAGGTATTTCACTTTCTTTCTTAGGTTTATTCCCTGGTATTTAATTTGGGAGGAGTACATTTACAAATATGATGTTTTTCTTATTTTCTTACTCCTTTTGATTTATGTGCATTCATTTTGCAATCTGCTACTTTACTGAAATTTTCTAGTTCAGTAAATTTTTCTCCACATTTTTTAGGGTTCTCTCTCTATTATTGTATCATCTACAAATAATGATATTTTTACTTCTCCTTTTTCTGCTTGGATTCCTTTTATGTCTTTCTCTTGCCTAATTATTTTAGGTAGGACTTCAATATTACATTGAAAATCAGTGGTGAAAGTGAACTTCCTTGTCTTGTTCCAGATCCTAATGGGAAGTCTATTCAGTTTTTCACCATTAAGAATATTAGGTCTCTGGTGAATCCTTTCACCCTCCGCGCATCGGGCCTGTGCCCAGGTTCTTGTCTGAATAAATAAATCGATCTTAAAAAAAAAAAGAATGCTATTAGCTGTGGTTTTGTCATATATGGCTTTTATTATGTTAAGATCTTTTCCTTTTATTCCAAGTTTTTCAGGGCCTTCATCAAAAATTATGTTTATAAAATGCTTTCTCAGCATCTATTCATATGATCATGTGATTTTTCTTTTTCTTTTTGTTGATGTGGTGACTTATGTTAATTGATATTTAAATGTTGAACCATTCTTGTGTTCCTAGAATAAACCCCACTTGGTCATGGTGTATAATACTTTTGGTGAGTTTTTGGGTTTGTTTTGCTAAGGTTTTTTTTTTTTGTTTTTTTGCCAAGTTTTTTTTTTTTTTTTAAAGATTTATTTATTTATTTATATAAGCATTGGGTACAGTCAGAAGTGCCAGAGGGTGAGAGAATTTACCAGAGCCCAAGAGGGGAGCAGAACAGGCAGAAGGACCGAAGTGCACTGCTGAGGGGAGCAGTGGACTTGGCAGGAGAGGTCTGCGCTGCCAGTGGGACCCTCTCCAGCGGCCAGGGATCAAACTGTCGCTGCAGAGGCTGCGGGCAGCTGTTTTGCTAAGATTTTATGGAGAATTTTAGCATCTGTGTTCATAAGGGAGATTGGTTTGCAATTTTCTTCTTGTATGTTATCTTTAGTTTTGGTACCAATGTAATATTGGTTTCGTAAAATGTATTTGGTAGTATTCCTTCTTTCTTGATTCTTTGAAAGAATGTTTGTAGGATATGCATTAGTTCATCTTTGAACGTTTGGTAGAACTCACTTGTGAAACCATCTGATCCTGGGCCTTTGTTTTTTGGAAGGGTTTGATTGCTATTTCAATTTTGCTGCTTCTAATCGGTTTAGCTCTTCTAGTTCTTCTTTGTTCAGCTTTGGGTGACTGTATAGTTCTCAGAATTTGTCCTTCTCATCTAGATTGTTGAACCTGTTTGTGTAAGAATATTCATAGTAATCTCTATCTTCTGTGTCTGCTGTGTCTGTTGGTATTTCTCCTCTTTTATTTGTGATCCTATGTGTGAGTTTTGTCCTTCTTTGTGAGCCTAGCTAGAAGTTTATCTATTGTATTTTATTTTTTAAAGAACCAGCTTTTGGTTTCATTGATCATTTGAATTGTCTTTTTTATTTCTATTTCATTTCTGCTGTAACTTATATTATTTTCTTTCTTCTACTTTTTTTGTCGTTTTTTTTTTTTTTGGTTCTTGGAGGAGGAAGATTAGGTTCTTTCTTGTTTCTTGATGTGGGCTGTTAGGCTATATACCTTCCTCTTACTACTGTTTTGCTGTATCTTATGATTCTGGAAATGTATGTCTTCATTTGTCATTCATCTTAAGGTATTTTTAAATGTCTTCTTTGATTTCCTCATTTACCCAGTGGTCTTTCAGTAGCCTGTTGTTTAGTCCTCATGTGGTAAGGGAGCTCCTTGCTTTCTTTTCATAGTTGATTTCCAGATTGATGCCTTTCTTATGCGAAACGGTATGATTTCAGTCTTCATGCATTTTTTATTTTATTTGTGCCTCACTAAGTGGTTGATCCTGGAGAATGATTCATATGTACTTGAGAAACTTTGTATTAGGGTTTTTGAGGTGTGAAATGTCCTATAGGTGTCTGTTAAGCCCATGTGGTCTAGATCTTTACTTAGGGCTATGTGTTCTTGTTTATTTTTTGTCTAGTTGATCTGTCCATTGGTGAAAGCGGAGAGTTGAAGTCTCTTAACCACTATGTATTTACTCCAATGTCTGTTTTCAGAGATGATAGTAATTTTCTAATATTTGGATGTTCCCTCACTTGGTGAGTATATATTGATGTGTGTTATGTCTTCCTGGTGTATTGTACCCTTGGCATAGTGCCCATCTGTGTCTCTTGTCACCTTTTTTAGCTTGAAGTCTATTTTATCTGATATAAGTATGGTTGCCCCTGTCTGAGTTTTGGGCTCATTTGCTTGTAGAGTTGTTTTCCAACCCTTTACTTTCAATCTATGTTTATCTTTAAAGTTTAGGTGTGTTTCTGGGAGGCAGCAGAAGTTTGGATTCTGTTTTCTAATACCGCATGCTCTTTTATGTCTTTTATGATGATTTTACTCTGCTAACATTTAGGGTGATTATTGATACCGGAAGTCAGCCTGTATTGTCATTTTCTTCACCATTTTGTGATTCATTTCAATTCCTTGTTCAGTTCTTCTTGTTTGTTCCTCTCTTGCTTTAGGTTTTTAGGCTTCGTATACTATTTCTCATTGGGGGCTTCATGGTAGTGAATTTCTGAAGATTTTGTTTGTCTGAAATGTTCCTTATTTTTAACTCAAATAGAAAGGAGAAATTATAGGATTGGATATTCTCTTGGCTAGCATTTTCATCTTAAAATTTTTTAGAATAAGTCATTCCATTTCTCCTCTTGGATTAGTCTTGGATTCTTGGAAGCTTTACTAATATGTGTCTTGCTGTAGATTTCCTTTCATTATGATAATTTGGCTCCTTCTAACTTCCTGTATGCCTATAATCATTCCCTGCTCAAGTTTGGGAAGTTCTCTACAATTACTTCCTTAAATAGTTTCCCCTCTTCCTTGCCTCTCTCTTCTCCTTTTGGAATTCCTGACTCTTCTATTTTCTTTCCTCATGGAGTCAGATAATTTTCAAAATGTTTCTTTATTCTTTGTGTCTCTCTTTCCTTTTCTTCCTTGTTTCTTTTCAGATCTGTGTCTTCGGGAGTATTGACTCACTCTTCCATGTATTCTATCCTGTTTATTTTCATGGCTTTTTTTCTAGAATTTTTTAGCTCTTCCATTGATCTTTTACATCTTGCAGCTCCTTAATTTTCTTATTTAAAGTTTCAGTGTTTTCTTTTGTTCATTGATTATGTTTTTCAAAGTGTTCTTTTCCTTTTTTGTATTTTCTCACATATCTCTGATTTGTTTTTCTTTTTTTTTTTTTTTTAAGAGAGGCATGTTTTATTTATTTATTTATTTTATTTGTTTGTTTGTTTTGTTTATACATGCACTGGGTACAGTCAGAAGCGCGGGAGGGTGAGAGAATTCACCAGAGCCAGAGCGGGGAGCAGAGCAGGCAGAAGGACCGAAGTACACTGCTGAGGGGAGCAGCGGGCGGCAGGAGAGGTCTGCGCACCATGTGGGACCCTCCTCTGGTGGCCGGGGAGCAGCCGGGGATCGAACCGGCGCCGCAGAGGCCGCAGGCAGCTTCGCAACCCAGCGCTCAACCGCTGCGCCACCGGGGAGGCCCTCTCTGATTTGTTTTTCTGGGTTTTGTTTGTGTTGTTTGAGTTCTTTGACTTTTTCAATTATGACAGTTTTTCCCTTGGCCACTTGTATTTTTCTTTCTTCCCATTGCTTATTTTCATTTTTTGCTCTGCTATAGATGGAGCTTCTGTTGGCTGTGGAACTGCTTCTCCCTCTACTTCTGGGTGTTCACAATGGCTTACCATGAATTATAAAGGGCAGATGGGGCTTGTGGGTGGAACCTCTGGCTACCTTACCTGGCCATGGGTTGTCCAGGTGAGTGTCTGGGATGCTGGTGCCTATCAGTGTCTCTCTGGGCAAGCTGATGGCGGGATGTCCTGGGTGGTCGTGTGGCCTGTGACAACTTTGGTTTACTCTGTCTCAGGACTGGGTTTCACCAGACTGTGTGGGTTTTTGGCAGGGATGTTTTGGGAAGTCACAGGGGCCTTAGTAGGCTGGGGCTGGTGGAGTCCGCAGAAGTTGGCAAGACCTTTGTTGTTCTGGGTAGGGCTTGTTGTCTTGTGCTGGAGATTATGAGGTGTCCAGGCACTCTGGCCCCTCCCCAAGTTGCATCCCAACTCTCACCTGACCAAGCTGGGGCTGGCAGAGTCCCCCGGAAGTTTGCGGGTGTTCTTGTTTTTTTAGACCAGCCAGCTATTTATGATATTATATGGTTTCTCCTTCAAAACAAAATTTGTGTTTTTCACTGGAAAAAAAATAGACACAGTTTTCTTGTCATGTTAGGGTTTTGCATTTGACAAATTCTGCCAGGCTGTGGGATGTTGGTGTTAAAGTCGGAACTTTGAAATCAGACTGCCTGGATTTGAATTTTTAGCAGTATGATGTTGGCAAAATACATGAAGCTTATTGGGTCTTGATTATTTCATCTGTAAAACGTGCATCTAAATTATGGTACATGCTTCCTAATGATGAGAAGATAAATGAGTTAAATAGATACCTAAAACTATGCTTGGAATGTAAGATGTACTTTGAAAATTATCAGTAATGATAATGTGGAGTTTAGAGGAGTTTTGGGGGGGGAACAAAGAAATTAGTTGGTCATCTTAACATTTCTTTTTGAAAAAAGTCTTCAAAATACAAGGTCATTATATTTACAGTACAATTACTGTGCAAATTATTTTTTTTGTGCACAAAATGCTGTACAAATGTTAAAGAAGTAAAATATGCAAGTAATGTTGAGCCAGACAACTAAAATAAAGTGATGTGGAGACTATCTGTTCTTGCTTTCATGTACATTGAATATTTTCTGTCTTTTTTTTTTTAAGATTTATTTATTTATTTATACAAGCACTGGGTACATTCAGAAGCACGGGAGGGTGAGAAACTTCACCAGAGCAGAGCAGGGAGCAGAGCAGGCAGAAGGACCGAAGCACACTGCTGAGGGGAGCAGCAGGCGGCAGGAGAGGTCTGCATGCCATGTGTAACCCTTCTCCGGTGGCCGGGGAGCAGCGGGGGATCAAACTGGCACTGCAGAGACTGCGGGCAACTTTGCAACCCAGTGCTCAACAGCTGTGCCACCAGGGAGGCCCTGAATATTTTCTATTTTTAATTTATTTTTTTTATTTATACAAGCACTGGGTACAGTCAGAAGTTCAGGAGGGTGAGAGAAATCACCAGAGACAGAGTGGACAACAGAATAGGCAGTCTGACCAAATACATTGCTGAGGGGAGCAGCGGGGGGCAGGAAAGGTGTGAATGCCTTGGGGGACCCTTGCTGGCACCTAGGTATGGAACTAGTGCTGCAGAGGCTGTGGGCAACTTCCCAGCCCAGCACTCAAAGGCTGCACCACTGGGGAGGCCCTATTTGAATTATTTTGGTAATCTCCATACTGTTTTCCATAATGGCTTACCTAATTCCTTTTTATGAATATTTCAATTACACTGTGTGGTAGATAGGCATCTTGTAGAAGACTTTAATGTTTTTTATATTAATGTATTAAGAAATAAACCGAAGTAATAACTATTTACATCTTATAACTAACAAAGGTATGATTTAGTTTGGTTTTTACATATTTGTGAGCTAATATTATTTTGAATAATATTACAAGAATATTTTTATCATTTTGTCTGAAGTAGTCTCAGAAAGTCTCAGAAGTTATAAAGAAAACTTTGAGTAAATCAGGAGAGTGATGGATGGAAAAAAGCAGGCACTAAAGGAATTGAATTTCTGCCCACTAGTATTTTCAGAATAGGACACATATTTTGGTTTATCAAGTTTTAATATAATAATTGAAAGAAGCACTTCATTGATCTCTCAGATTATAATTTTATATCCATGTTACATTTAATACAAATTCTGGTTTATTAAAGAAAATGAATCAAACAATCCTTGAAAAAATAAGTAGAGAGTGGATAACTTGAGCAACATTAAGTTCAAAATTGTATTAATAATGAATAACTGTACATATTGTAAGTTTTGACTACACTTTATGCATTTTTTCTATACAAGTGGGATATATCAGTGTTCCTTTCTGACAAGTTTTTCGTAAGGAATCTTTTGTCACTGGACGATATCCATTTTTACACACAAATTCAACAGGTTCCCCTGACAGAGAATAAAATTTGTTAGCATCTATCCATCTCAACTTTATATGATGTTCCTCCATGGCTGTTGTTGATATTATACATGGCTCTAATGGGGAGAAAAAGAATGTAAAACATTTAGCGTACAAATATTTTCACAGGACTTTAGACTTTCAAGGACAATCTACATTGGTCCAAGAATTTTCAAAACTGTTTCCTAACCAAAACATAAGTTGTACCTAGTATTAAATTAATTTTTTAAATTATTAATTTAAGTAATATATAAATATAATTAATATTTAAATTCATGATTTAAATATTAAATGATAAATGATGTAAAAATAAAGCACTGTGTTTAATGTGTGATAATTAAATGTTATAATCCCAGATTTATAGTATCAATGATCATATTAAGAAGTTTGATTGAAGGAAATTGTTGCTGTTGTTGCTTGAAGGATGTTACAATGTCTGATTTCCTCACACATTATTTTGTAGCCAACGATTCAACAGAAAAGTAGTTTCTTCATCCATGAAAATTTTAGTTTAAAGAGTAAAACATCATATACATTACAGTGATTTTCCGAGTTTTCATCAGGATATTAAAATACTTACCTAGACATTCTGGTGGTTTTGACCATTGTCCATTGCGGCATATTACATTCTGGTTTCCATCAAGTTTATAGAAAGACTTGCATCGGTACTCAACTGATGTTTCTGGAGCATATACTGGTAATAGGGGTGAGGTAATATCTCCATTGTTTATAGGTGGAGGTGGCCCGCATTTTACTTTCGAGTCTAAAAAAATATATGATTTGCTGAAATTGACCTGTTAATCTCAGGTTATTTCAATAAATTCAACACGTTAAAAATGTATATGAAATCACATAAGACCCTGAATAGGCAAGTAGTCCTTACAAAACGATGAAGAAGAGAGGTCTCATAAGCCCAGATTTCAAACTACAGCATAAAACTACAGTAATAAAAACTATATGGTACTGGAATAAAAGTAGATACAAAGACCAATGGAGTAGAATTGAGAACCCAGAAATAAGCCCAAACTTTATTGTCAGTTAATCTGCACATGGAGCCAGGATACACTGGATAAAGGAAACTCTTTAACTAATGGTGTTGGAAAAACTGGACAGTCGCAGGGAGAAAAAGAATAACATCAACAAGGGCCTGATGCAAACTCTGCAAAGAACATATGGAACTAACCAAAAAGAAAGCAAGTAACCCAATAAAAAAATGGACAGAAAAGCTAAATAGACACTTCTCCAAAGAAGACACACAGATGGACAACAGACAGAAGAAAAATAAAACCTTATTATCACTTATTCTTAGAGAAACTCAAATCTAAACCACAATGCGTTACCACTTCACCCATATGGAAATGGTCCACATCAAAAAGACCAGAAACAGCAAGTGTTGGCAGGATGTAGAGAAAAAAGAACCAGTGTACATTGTTAGTTGGAATATAGACTGGCTCAGCTCCTAAGGAAAACAGAATGAAGTTTCTCAAAATATTAAAGATAGGTCTGTCATATGATCTAGCAATTACAAACCTTGGTATCTACGTAAGGAATGCAAAGACACTAATTCAAGGGACATATGCACTCCTAAGTTCACTGTAGCACTATTTACACTCGCCAACTCATGGAACAACCCTAGTGTCAAGGAGAAATGAGTGAGTTAAGAAGCTGTGGAATGTATTCACAATGGAATACTACTTACCTATATAAAAAGAAAGATGAACTCTTTCTGTCTGTGACAATGTGGATGTACCTGGTGGGGGTTATGCTAAGTGAAATAAACCAGAAGGAGAAAGACATATCAGATGGTTTCATTCTTATGTGGAATACAACATGAAGGGTCAAAGAAAACCAAACCAAAAATATACTCTAGAATTTAAACTAAATTACCATATTTATTTCTCAAAAATCACTAAGTGTCTTAATCCTTAAGATAGGGAATTTTCCATGATTCCAATAGTTTCAGTTTGTTCAAATCTTTCATAAAATAAACCATGTTGCTTCTTCAGTCAAAAAAAATTGGATTTAAAGTACCTTCACTTTATTTAATAAGAACAACTACATATATCTTATTATTATCCTTAGATGTCATACTTGGGATAAATATGTAGATATATTGAATATATCACCAAATACATTATCTAAAATCATGTATAAAATATGATACTTTACATTTGCACTCAGGTGGTTTTGTCCATGTTCCATTTAAACATATCACTTCCATATCCCCAAATATGTCGAAAGGTTTTTTGCATTCATAATGTACTCTCTCACCAGATGAGTACCTAGGCATCTTGTTTGGTATCACAGCATTTTCCACTCTGGGTGGATCTACACAGGAAACATCTGTAGAGGAAGAGAAAAGCATCTCCTAAGTAATGATTCATGTGAGTAGCAAATCAGTAAATGGGTTCCCAAATATATGTCAAAGGGGAATCAAAATAATCTGTCATGAAAAAATACTAATTTTAATGAATTTGCATGCAAAATTAAAGAAAGAGGGATAAAGCAATCTATTTTTTGGTAATGTTGACTCCCCTGTACCTTACCCTTAAATAGAAGATTCATAGACATTTTTGAATCAGTGAAAATGAGAGTTTTACTGGACATGTCCATGGGTTTAGTAAAGTAAATATTATAAATTATAAAAATTCAAGGTGACTTTACAATCCACAAGAAATTCATAAGAAAGAGATTAATTGACATCAATTAGTGAATATGGTTTGCAGCCATCCTGTTTATGAAGTGTAAATTTAGGTCCATCGAAAAGTATACATAGTAGACACTTCTTCAGTGAATATATCTAGAGCTGTAACACTTTGAAGACCATGGTTAAAGAAAGATGATTAATCCAGTGATCCCAATAGATGTGGAGAATAAAAGGGATGTAAATGTGTCATTTATGAAAACACTTTTTTTGAGTGAATTTTTTGCAAAATTTTAAATTACTTTAATGAGTGATGCACAATTCATCAGTGAGAGTCAAGGAATATGTTAGCTAGTAGGTTACATAGTATTTATGTTTGATTCTTAAACCAAAGTGTGCACAGAATCCCCTGGGAATTGCTCAAACAGTTTCAGGGTTGAATCCCCAGAGGTTTTGATTCAGCAGGTTGAGTGAGCTTGTGAATTTGCATTTCTAGCAATTTCCAGAAGATGCTGATGCTGCTATTCCAGAGACCAAACTAAGAATTATTGGGCTTTAGGATTAGCCACTGAGTATACAATTTCATCCCATTATGTTAGGCATAAACAATCTTTGATCTGGCCTAAAATATCCTATGTCTATTTCTAATGATGCTAGATGCAATTAAATTACTTAAGACACCTTAAGAAATTAATTTTTAAAAATTATTGTAGTACCTCTACATGTTGGCCTTCCTATCCATTTTCTCTTAATACACTGTACAGTATTGGAGCCGTCTATTTGGTGATATTTTGGACATATATAAGCCACTTTTTCTCCTGACCTATATGATTCCTTTTTCTGACCTATGAGTATGGCATCACCAAAGCTGGGTAAATTATAACAATCCGTTTCTGAAAGACAAAAAAGAAAGTAATAGGACCTTGCTTAGTAAATATTTAAAAATACATAATGGTCAATAAGTATATTCAGAATAGTTCTATCAAAGCAATAAATGCTCTACTATACTTTCTTATGCATGGTAGCAGGTTTGACTTGGTTTAGTGTAACAGTGTAACAAAGAAATGAAAGCCTAAGAGATACGGATACTTACATGCTTGAGACCATATTTCTTAAATTCTTTTTTTTTTTTGCCTGTAAGGCCATAATATTATGTATTTCTCTTTCTGTTTTGGTCAAAAACTGTTACTTTTGAGTTAGAGAAATATAAAACTATATAAGGTGATAACCAACAGTATATTGAATAATGACGAGATTGACGATCTGTTGTGATATAGGAAAGAAGGTGAGAAATCTCTGAGGATGTATATCAAAAGACATTGAAAGTGCTCACAAGATAATATGAAAATAAATTAAGTTGGTTCATGTCAAACTTTAATTTCTAGGCTGATTAATTTTATATTAGAACTAGAAAATATCCACAGATACTTTGTTAAAATATATAATAACTACTTAGTTTCACATTTGAACCATTTGATGATATGAATTAGAAAGAAGATATACTATACTTATGCATTCTGGTAGAGGGGACCATTTTCCTCCTAAACATGTTATAGTTGCAGGTCCATCAATCTCAAAGCCTTCGGTACACTTGTAGGTGACAATTTCTCCATATTGGTAATTGTCTCCCTTTAGATATAGAATACCATGGGAAATCAAACCTGGAGGTTTACAAGGAAGTCCTAAAAAGAAATGAAAGTATGATTACATGTTTCACTAACTCTGGGATTTAATTAAATGTGTGGATACAGGAGCTACCATGACATTACAGCAAAGGCACACAAATGCTTCCTAGAATCACTATCCTGGTTCAGCTGTCAACTTGAGCAAGAACTTGAATTTCAAATGTCAGTATATTATTTAAGAGATTTTCAATATTTCTCTATCCAATCATGTATAATAATAGAAACTAATCATCTTAAGGAAGTAGCATATATTCAAAGATATCAGAAAAGTCATTTTTAAGATGAATATAACATTTTTTTAACAACTTGATGACATCTCAAACATACAATGCTTATATAATAGGCAGGAACAAGAAATTGTATACTTATGTGATCAAGGAGGTTTAATGTCACAACACATTTTTAACATAAAATTGTTAGAATTTCAAGTGACCTATAATGAGTCATTGAAATGAACAATAATAGGATTGATTTGATTATAGAAAAAATTTTGGGTAAAATTAAAAAATGATATATAAATCTATGTATGATTGTCTAGTTTTGAATGAATTTTACTGAAAATGGAATTTTAATTTGGATATTGTCCTTCCTCACCTACACACTGAGGTAAAGGGCTCCATTTTCCCATGTGGCATGTTATTTCATCTTCTTCAGATTTCTTGAAACCATCATCACAAATGTAACTAAGTTTGGTGCCATGTGGATAAGTCTTGGATCCTAGTGTAACTTTCCTCTCTTCTGAAGGGTTAGAAAATTGAATGGTTCCATGTTCTATGTGAGGTAGTTGTGGACATGGCTTTTTTTCTGTATAAAGAACAGAGATCAAGGGTCAGTTACAAATATAATGCTTAAATTAAAAAATTCAAACATTTCTTTGAACTTTAAAATGGGGATAATTTTAACAAACTAAATTATTTAAACTGAAAAAAGCTGAAAATGGCAAGGATGTATATCTCCATAAAATCTGGGTTACTATCCACTTATATAATATGCTCCTTTGTTCTGGTCCTGTTATTATGAGGAGCAAACTATGCATAACTGAAAATTATATATGGTATATATATAGTTACCCAAAGTTTTTGTCTGGATTTATTACACTGAAGTAAAAGAATGCTGATTGACACATGAACCTTGATTGCAGTTTAGTCTTTCAATATGAAGTGGAAAGATATAAAGAGAAATATAAAGAGAAAGACCTCCACCTTGTTCACTTATACAAAATACAGGGGATTGTTAACGTCATCTGAAAAAAATCATAAAGCAAGGTAGGCAACAACTGACCAACACATTGTGGTATTGACTGCCATCTTCCATCTTTACACATAATTTCTTCTCCGCCCTGAATTAGATAGTTTTCTTCACAGAGAAGAGATATTCTTTCCCCATCCTGGTAATTCACTGTGGTTGTCATAGCTTCAGCATGGAGAATCTGAGGTGGAGGTGGGCAAAATTGCTTTGGTACTTCTACTTCTAAAATATGAAAATTATATTTCGTGATTAAAATCGTGTTAAAAATAATCAAAGAATAATTCAATAAATGAGAATAATAATATGTGCTCAATTAATAATGCTATGTTCTATGTTTAAATCAATTCTACTTTTCAGCTTGATAGCATTTCACTAAATCATATTTGGTTTATTTTCTCTGGTTTTCCTCCCAGTTTGTTTTGTTTTTTCCTTTGATCAATTTTACATAATTTGTATGAAACCTACTTGAATTATTTCTAACAATTAGGGCATTCTAACAGAGTTATTCATGTGGTGACAGGCACTAAATAAAGAATGAAATCAGGATCTTTTTCAGATATCCATAATTAGATATATTGGGATTGGATTAAAACCTTCACAGGATAGTCTACATTTGCAGAGGAAGAATTACATTTGTTAATGATCAATTAATATGATATATGTTATTGGCAAAAAAAATAAGATTTAGATATTCAGTGGTTATTTCACTAGTTTAAGCTATACCATTTAATATTCAGACTTCTCCTGGAGATACCATTTCCTAGTTTGCCTGAAATTTTAAGGGATTGTATATAAATGAAATGCACCTGGCTTAATGGATTAGCCAGCCTGGCTTTAGTTACATAACCCTCAGTTTATAAAAGAGCCCTTGTAAGCTTGTGTCTGAGCTCCTGTAAAACTGAGATCTAACTATGAGTAATATGTGAAAATACCTGTTCAACTAAGGAATATAATTTGGAAGTTTTTGCACCTGGTATGAATCCTGTCACACTGTATCTGTATTTGATGAAAGGGAAGTCATGTAAATCCTTTCAGTTGTCCAACCTTGTATATTTGAATGATTCAGGGAAATATTTGACTGACTAAAACACTTCATTCATGCTTTCTAATATTGTCAGATTTTCTATTTCTATCTAAGTCAAAAGCAATATTTAATTTTTGATCAAAAACATTTTTTCTTATTTCTGTTTTAAATATCTTTGCAGTTTTTTCCCAACTTATTCTCAAGGATTAATTTCCTTTTATTTCTCTTATTTAACCACTTTTTCCTGAACAGTCTTAATTTGCATTCACCTTTGATAGATTTGCTAAAGTTTGGTCTAACTACAGAGTTTCTCTAAAAGCCGCGTTATATTCTGCAAATCACCTTTTATCCTCTTTCTTAGCTTATCATAATAGATGCTTCAGTTATTCTTTCCTTCTTTGTCCTTTAGAAGTATGTTCTCTTCTATTAGATTGCAAGTGCTATGGCTTCATTTTGTTCTTTGCTATTATTTTATTTTTGCTTTTTATTTAGAGAGAGTGGTTTGAGGACATTGATCACATTAACTTTGCATGTTGGGAATTCTTTTATCACATGGGAAAGATCAATTGTTTTAAATTAATTGACTATATTAGAATAAGGTAATATAGACTTCATCAGTACAAGGAGAACCACAAAAAATAAAGACAATTTTTTTTAATTACAGAAAGTTTAATTCACAATGAAAATAATTATTATAACTGTGTATGCATCTAAAAATATGTCACAGTACATGAAACAAAGGTGGGCAGAACTAAAAAAAGAAAGAGAAGTATTCACAATTCTAGTAAGCAACACTGATAGCTTTTTTACTCTGACTAGTATAACAATTAGACAAAAAAAAATTTTGAAAACATGGATAAATTTGAAAAACACCATGAACCACTTTAACCTGATCTATCAATTAGAATATAACTATGTTTCTATGTGAAAAGGTACCCACCACAAAGATAGAAGATATATTGCACAATAAAAAACAAGTAAGTTTCAAAATACTAAAATCTTACACAAAACGTTCTATGACAACAGGATATGACCAAAATTGATAGAAATAGATAATACAAGCACAGTAGTGTGTAGTATAAAGAATTAAAAGCAATAATTTTCCAATAGCAATAAACATACCTACTGTCCAGATGTTCATTTAAAACCACCACATTTCTGGGTGGCTTACTATATATCTGATTGATGCACAAAATGTAATTAGTATTTAGAAACACCATTTTGGTTAGTTTCTAAACTGCCTTCTGGCCTAAAACTTATTTTTTTTAAAAAAGATTTATTTATTTATGCATACAAGAGCTGGAATGCAGTCCAGAAGTGTAGGTTGCAGGGTCAGGGAGAGAGGATTCACCAGAGACAGAGTGGGGAGCAGAACAGGTGGATCTACTGAAACACACTGCTGAGGGGAGCTGCAGGCTAGACAGGAGAGGTCTGCTGTGCCATGTGGGTCAGCTCCCTGGCCTTGGATTGAACTGGTGCTGCAGGGGCTGCCTGTAGTTTCATAGTGTGGAGCCTTAACCACTTGTGCTACCAGGGAGGCTCCTAATACTTATTTGTAACATAAAAAAATCCCGCTCATTTTCCTTTAAGATACTATTTTACAAGTTCAGGAGATACAGAATAAAAATTTAAGAACTTTATTAACAGGAGCTTACCAGTGCAGGATATTTTAGGATCCCATTTTCCATTTATGCAGGTGGCATATTGTTTTTCTGATTTTCCTTTGCAGTCATAACTTACGTTGTAATTATGATTAAATTCAGTCATTTTTGATAGATTTGGATCATTTGCAAATGGCCTTACTGGTTTACACTTCTCAAGTGCATCTGTTGCTATAAAATGAAAAATTTCCAGGAAAGATTAATTATAAGAACCAAAGCAACCACTCCAAAAAATAGCTATAGAACCAATACTATGATGAAATTAGAATATGTCTGTAAATTCCACCAACCAGGGTACTCCAGATCATATTGCAAGAGATGAGCTATTCTGTAGGAACATATATCCTAAACCTTGTCTTAGAAATTTTAGAGAAAATGTCCATCATTAAGACATTTGCATATTGGAGACTGGAAGAGTATAAGAGGTTCACTCTTTTGTATAGTTGCCATAGCAAATGGTCATCGCATGTTTAAAATTGTTCCCATATGTGAAATCTCTGCAGATGTTCACATTCACTTGTTTCTTGATTTCAAGCATCTCCATCCTTTATTCAATCTTAAACCATTAATATAAAATACTTATCTATAAAATCAAATATATATATGTATTTTCTCTATATGTAGAATCAAGTATATAATGTTGCTAGTTTAAGTATATTTTTTCAGGCAAGGGAATGTTATATAGCAAGGAAGTATATCTGATACATATAGTATAGAATGTGACTGTTTAAGCAGATATTTTGTCTGATCACCAAACCGAAACAGATACTTAAATCAGTAATTGGGGATTTAAATTCATGAACTGTTATCTATGTATACACTTAAAATGTGAAGCTATTGGGAGGTATGAAAGTGCAGACTAGAGGCAGATATAAAATAAGCACTGGGAGGAGAAAATTGGAGTAAGACCTATTATAGCTGAAAGGGGATTACCTTAAAGTAAATATGGGTAGATTAACTCTAGGAAAGAAAACTGGAGTCAGAAGAGAATATAGTTGAGGCGAGTGTTTTGGTCTAAATTAGAGTGAAAAGAGGAAAGTTTTCATGACTGATACTACGTTGGGTTATACAAATTTGAATTTATTATAATTTGAGAATATCTCCCTATTTCAATAATGTTGCAAATCGGCACTTTCAAGAGAATATTAAATTGATACATATTAATTTTAGGAGTGTATTCTTACCAATGCACTCAGGAAGTTGGCTCCACCTTCCATTAATGCAAGTGGCTGAGCTGTGACCAATCAGAGTAAATGCTTCTCTGCAACTGACCTGTACTGAATCTCCATGGTGATAGGGAGGGGCAGCATCTTCAACAAGGCCATTAGCAAGGTCAGGTATATCTCCACATGTGCTCATCTCCTCTGAAAATTTCACAAAAATGTTTATCATTAATATGTAATTTGTTATATATGAACACACGGAAAAAGTGTAGGCTATAGTTAATTTTTTTAATTGAATTACCAATACACTTAGGCAAGTTTGTCCATTCTCCATTAACACATTGAATTTTATTGGAACCCTTCATCTGAAATCTAGGATTGCAAACATATTCCACCACTTCATTGTGTTCATATTCTTCTTTCTGTGCTTCTTTAACTTGTCCATTCAGGAGTTGTGGAGGTTTCCAACATGATTTCACTGCCCCTACTGTAGAAATACTGTATAAGTAGTGGTTAAATTGCATATTTTACAGTTTAAAAAACCCAGCAAAATAGATTTTTTCTTTAATTTGTTTTCTAGTATATAACTTATTGTAACATTCTTAACCAATGAAAAAAGAAATGTTTACACCAGTTCATGTTTCCCACTTCTATTACTTTTACTGAACTAGCTTGTTGGAAGCATATTCAAGCCTGTAAAATATTTCCTAAATATTCTAAAGATGTTTACAAATGCATTAATAAATAGTTATGTAAATAATATTCCATGAACATTTTATCAGAACTTTCAAAAAACACCATCATTTGAGATTAACATTTGATCAACATAGTTTAAATTTGATTAAGCTGTTCATGTAATTTAATTGACTATAAGCTGCTTTAATAATATTTAAACACAATGAAATGAGGTATCAGGCATGCTATATGGAATATCCAATAATAGTGTTGGAATTTAGGTAATAAGAAAAATAACAAAACTAGTCCCTCTAGTGTCACCCACCTAGTCGGTGGAAGCCAAGAGAAAATCAAGAGAAGAAAAAATATCGATGGCCAAATTCTAATTCTTGGTTCAACAATTGTAATTAATATTTACCTTTACATGTTGGAAAATTAGGGGACCATCCAAAGTGGTAGCACTGAACTGAATCTGGTCCAACTCTGAAGCGGTCCAGTCTGCAGGAAAATTTTATCACATCTCC
Source organism: Talpa europaea (assembly GCF_964194135.1). Lineage (NCBI taxonomy): Eukaryota > Metazoa > Chordata > Mammalia > Eulipotyphla > Talpidae > Talpa > Talpa europaea. The sequence goes on from NC_140077.1 coordinate 79,904,033, forward strand.
AATTTTATACTTGTTTTTGGAAGGCCGAACAGTTAAATAATCATCTAGTTTGGGAATTTTACATTCTGTTTCTGTAAGAAAAGGTGAAGTAATTTACTGAAACTATCACTGCCCAAATAAATCTTGTATATGTCATGAAGTGCCAGGTGCTGCATATATAGAGGCACATCAGATAAATCTTCCCTGTAAATTCATGTGGAATTCTGTATGAAATATTGAAATATTGAACATCAATATATGTGTCCTGCAAATTTGTTTGTAAGTTCAACTTGCTTATAATGTGTTGATTTTATAACTGTTATTTATAATATTTAGTGTTATATTTTGGTACTCTAAAGAATACAAGTATCTTGTCATATTAAAAGATGATGATACAGGCTTTAAAATGCACACAAATAGAAATTAGTATTTGTTTCATATTATTGGGGAACTGGAAAACACCAAAGCCATTGTCAATATAGTGAGAGAAACATTAAAAATCACTTCATTAAGTGAATAATCAAATAGAAATATGAACAGAACAAAACCATGATTAAACTGAAATATAAAACAAAATGCAGAAACATTGTGTTCAAGGATGCATAAGTATATTCATAGTGTCTGAATATTTACATAGTAACCATCTATTTTTACTATATGATAATTTATAGTATATTTTAATGAATTGCTTCTTTTCCTGATTGAGTTAGCAATTGGAAACTATCCCTATAATTTGTAAAATTTGCGCAATTTGTGATATTGCTAAGTGTTATCAAAAATCATTTTTATTTGGAATCCTATCTGGAGAATAAATGTATAAAATTATTATAAAAAGAATTGGTATTCAAAATTTAAAATCATGATAAAAGGAAAATTCATGCTATATAAGAGTCAACTATTGCACATACTTACAATATTAGAAGGTAAATGTTTTTTAAAATAATGACACAAATAAAACTCAATGCTTTTGCTTTAGGTTTGATGTTGAGTTTTGAAAATTAATTGAGAAATTCACACCTTGAATGAGAAGCAGTGGGATTTCTTTCCTAAAATTCTATCCTGTGTTGGGCAAAACAGTCCGTTTATTTGTTGTGTCTTTGTTTATACATTTTGTGCTCATTTTATGTGAATTTTATATCTTATCACATTACAAAAAACTTTGCCTTAACAACAGCAACAAAGAGATCTTAGCAGTTGGTGATTTTTCAACTGTTGTATTTATATAAAGATGTCTTAGGAAATGTAATTTAAAGGAGAAATTGAATGAGCATGCCCTCACTGGGCAATATTTATCTTTATTCAGCAGTAAAAATCCCAAATCCTAATACTAATATAGTAAGTCTTCACTTAAATATCTTCAATAGATGCTAGGGAACTGTGACTTTAAGCAAAACAATGTATAACAAAAGCAGGTTTTTGAATGATCTGATTTTGATTGCTGTCAGCAAGGATTGTGTTGTTCTCATTACCTAAGGAAGGACATTGAACAAAATGAGGTATTCAAAGACCTGCTATACTTGGAAATGTTAATATGAATTTTTTTAATCCAAGTTTATGTGCATTTAAAGGTTCAGTAGACATGGTATGACCTAAAGGGTTTTTGATAACAATTCCTTGGGAAAAGTTCTAAAAACAGGAATTCTGGAGCATATGCAATAAATTCAAGTATCAGTCTGTGTGCAATTTTCTGCTACATGGTTAAGGAAGTTGTTTTTAAAAACTACTAAACTCTTATGTCGTCATTCAACTTCTAGAGTCCCACATTGTGTTGGTGAATCCTACCAATGTGCCACATGATTATAAAAATATAAAAAAATTATAATTTTAGAAAAACAAATTTGTAATAGAAAGCCATAGTGAATACATTAATCCTCCAGCTTCAATATCCTCTCCATGTTTTCCTGGAATTGCATATTAGCAGTACCATGGAAATTATATGTTCATGATTTTGTATTCTTTCTTTAAAAAGGGCCCCTCAAATTTACAAAAGCTACTGTCTCCATAATGCATGATCTGCCCAGAAAAGAAAATCATGATTATCTTAAAAGCTTCCCTTTTACTTAGAATAAAGCCCAAACTCTTCTGAACCATTCCTTGGCTATACTTGCAAATGCCAACTACCTCCCTCTCCCACTGTCAGTCCAGACTTATGATCTTTGAATTTTTAAAATAGGTGAATTTTTTTTGCTGCCTCAGATGTTGCCTTTGTCCCTATTTCTATACCAAATGCTTTTCAAGCTTTCTTTGTATAGATATCTTCCTATATAAGACTGTCCTCTCAGTCCCTTCCCCTTCACCATTTAGTATGTTCTCATAACTCCCATCTTTTTCGTTTTTCATATTCCTTTTACCCCATAATTTCCTCTAGTAATATCCTGAACTTCCTCTTCTTTCGCTTAACCAAACTTCTTGAAAGCTATACCACATGTTAAATTTTCTTAGTAAACATTTCTCTTCAGAGGGGCTGTGTAGATTCTGCTCCTTTTTTTTTTAAGTTTTATTTTTTTGATCTGTCTTCTTCATGAAAACTGTTTCTGTTGTGGCTACTGTAGGACGTTAGGTAGTCAGAGCCAACAATTTTTTTAAAAACTGTTTTCTAACATGACATATCAACTGAATTAGAAATATTTACCACTTCAACTATCATAAGATGTAATTATATTACAATTTCTTGGGTTTTGTAAGGTAGGCATGATGGCAAGAACTTTATAATGGCAAAGGAGTGTAATAACCAAAGCAATCCTTTGAATTATTAGACTTCATGAATATTAAAATATTTTACAGATAAGAAGGCATGAATAAACTCCAGATAGTCTTGGTTGTTGCCCTAACTTGTATGCTTAGTTAAGTTCTGAATTGGACTTAGAACCCATCTAGGTTGATTCCACAGGCTTTACCATTCATTATTCAGTCTCTCATGATCATTTTCCATCTAAGATTTTCTCCTTTCCATATCTGTAACAACATTCTTTCTATCTTTTTTCCTCCTGATTCTCTGGATTCTCCTTTTTCTAACTATGTTGTCGCCATTTCTCTTTTGTCTCACATCTAAATTTTAGAATGATCTTTGATCTGTCATGAATTCTCCTCTTTCTTCATTCTGCATTACTTTTCCTATTTGATGTAATTGCTTATATGATGATAACCCCAAATATATATCTCCTGGCTACACCTATATATTCAATTCTGTAATTTAAGATCCAATTTAAAATGTCTGTGGGTAACTCAACCATAATGTACCCACAGCAAAAGTAGTGATGTTCCTCCCCAAATCTTTTCTCTTCTGCCAGCACCACCTTTCAGAAAGGCATGCCTATTTAACTATTTGCTTAAAAAAAAAGTTCAAAAAAAAATTGAACATACTTGGGAGTGCTGGGACTCTTACTCTTTCTTTCACTTAAGAGTTAGTAACATCTCCTATGTTTTCTAGCACCAAAATATATCCCAAATCTGTCCTTTGTTCTGTATTTCCTCAGCAACTACCTGTGCACTTTTTATCTCTTCTTACCATAAATGGACTCCAGAATCTTCCCTTGCCAAGCATAAGCACAGGGAAAAGGTATGTTCAAAAATACAAATTCCTATTTTAAACTCCTTTATGATGTTTTACTAATCATAGCATTAATACATATACTATATTCCCTTGCCATTATTCCATTGTATTCCACCCATTCTTAGCTTAAAAAATCCCTCACATGCTGAGTACAATTGGCTCACCCTGAAATTTCCCAGATATTGTTTGGTTTTCAAAGCTTTGCTCATGCAGTTCCCTTGATTTGGAACACTACATACACTCAATTTCCACAATTCAAACCCTGTTTCTAATTCCAGAAAAAAGGTGAATGGCAAACAAAGTAGATTTGTGGTATAGTCCACAGAACATGATAAAACCAGAAAATCAAGAGCTTCTCTCAGGACCTGCAGAAACTCAGAAGCAAAACAGCTGAGAAGTTGATAAGAAGCTATAATTTTGCTTGTGAGTGGCCAGTTTTATATAATTTGAAAGCTAGCATTTAGAATGACCTAGACAATTATACTATATTCATAAATCTATCATGTATATGGCCCATAGAAAACAACATTTTAACACACACTGTTAAAGAAAATTATCTTTGGACATCAAAAAAACCTCATTTATCAGTTAATAACAATCAGCAAGTGGCACCTTGATGTTAATCATTGTCACTAAAAAATGATTCTATCAATTTTACTAATTCTGAAAAAAGGAATACACCAAAAATTGCACTTACCATGGCATGTAGGTTTATCAGACCAACCATTGTCACAACATATTATGGAGCCGGTGGTGCCTCCATCTCTGTTCTCATATCCCTTGTCACATTCATATTCCACTTTGTCATTGAGTTTAAACCATCTGCTATCATTTTTGGGTCTGGCATGCTCGAATACTGGCATATCACATGATTCTAATGCATGATAGAATTGAATATTCCATTTCTGATATTATTTAATGGTCAATCTAATTGAGTAAACCCCATCCCAAAGAAAATGATGTTATCAAAGAGTATACTAATTATATAAAAATAAGCTATGTCAATGATAAATCACTATCCTAAAGCTTACCCACGGTGAAAAAAAAACAGTTTCTGCATTTAAATTCTCTGAAAAGTTTATGTTAAGAACATTTTTATCAATTATATTTCTGCCTTTATGCCATGAGAGAACTAATAGACCATTACAGATATATTGTTCTTATTATTACTAAACAGAATAGCCTTTTGTGAATGAAGATGTCAAACTTAGTAACAGTTGTGACAACTATACCAGCGAAAAATAGATTAATTGCAAAAAGATTAATTTTCAGTAATATGAGTAAATTGTTACACATTCTATAAAGCTGTTTACTGGAAAAATATTAACTTTAAGACATAAATCTGATTTAATATTCTCAAATATTTTCCTAATGTCTTTGTATTCTTCAGTAATTACCAAGATTAAATGTAGAGTTCTATTGTTCATAACTAGATATAAGAAAAATAATGTGTTTAAACATAGTTTCAATGTTCACTAAATGCTGCACTACAATAATATTAATAAAATATTTAATATTCCCAAATTTTATAATTTCTATAGACAGCTAGCTTAAAGCTGCTAAGAAATAAAGCAAAATTATACTAATTAGGTACATAGAGATATTTTCTGTTCCATAAAAAGAGTGTTGTAATGGATAATTAATCACAATTTAATATGAGATGAGTTTGAGCTAGGGGCAACTATATCACATATCTCTTTGACTAGGATCATAAAGCATAGAAATTGTCAAAAAATGGAAATGGAAGGAAAACAGGAGAAATTTGTGTCTTAAATATCCACTACATTGAAATGACTATATTAAATGTCACTTTTAAAATGTCATTGAATGACTTTGGGGTTAATAAAAGTGAGCAAGTTCTTAGAAAAATCTTAAATGTCTAGATAGTGGAAAAGGAGAACCTTTAAGCAGAATGTATTTTGGTGCTGTCTAGAAGTATTTCTCTTTCTCCTTAACTACATAAGTACAAGGAATTTATGAAAATTTTCTAGAGGATTTTCTAAAATGGGCCTACCCTATAATATCAAACTTCTACATTATACAAGTTATTTTATTCTAAGATCATGCATTGTGCACCCATATGTTCACATAAAAGTCTACATTTTATGTCTAAAAACAGAGACTCTCATATAAGAGTTGGATTACCTAGAAAAAAGGTACAGTAGGCACTGAAATCTCAGGTAGAATAATTGAGCTTACACCTGTATACATGAGTGCCCCTAATGATATTTTAAAGTGCAAAAAACTTGATCTGAAAAAGTAGATTGGCATGATACTCTTCTGTTAATTAATCTTAATTGGCCAAATGTTATGTATTTTTTCAGTTATTTTTATTTATCTTTTCAAATAGAGCCATACAGGCAACCCCACCCCAACTAATTGTTAAACTAAACTTTCTACAGTTTCATTTTGGTGATGAGCAATAACAATTAATTACTTACTAATGCATCTAGGTTGAGCTGACCATCCGCTTTTCAAACATTTAATTGATCCTGATATTTTACCATCTTCTGTTAAATATCCTGGTTTACACTTATATTGTGTTTCCTTATGTAAGGCATATGTAGTATCAGATTCAGAAATAAAACCATTCTCAATTTCTAAATCTCTTTTTGAGCATGTTTCTAAAAGGGATAAAGCATATGGAAAAGGTAAGAATATGTTCAAAAAACATTTTCATAATGGTTCAAATAGTATTACAACATAAAAATTAAGGAGTCATTCCTGTTCCAGTCCTTGTGTTTTTAAAAAATAAGCTGAATTTCCAAGATACAAAGCCAAGATATGTTATTCATTTCTTTTTGGGGCAAAGTAAATTTCAAATATTCAGAATCACTTCTAAGAAATTATACACAGGAGCACAAAAAGATTATCAGGCATCCAAAGGCAAAGTAATGAATCTAGATATACTCCTCATACATTATATGAAAGTTGACACAAAATTGATCATGTATGCAAAAGCAAAATATAAATGTCTAGAAGAAGGGATGAAATTGGTTTAGGCAAATAGGTTTTAATGGTCACCAAAAGCCTGGCTCCTCAGAAAAAATTTTAATACAGTGACTGGTATCAAAATTAAACTTTTGCTCTGTGAAAGACTAGTGAGAAAAATGAAAAGTAAAGCTACATTGGAGGCAAATATTTGCCAATCATATACCCAATTGAAAGCCTTATAGCCAGAATATATAAATTAGTTTCAAAAATACAGTAATAATGAAACAATTTATTAAAAGGGTAGGGAAAGATTTCCAGTCCTAAAAAAAAATATGTGAAACCCGAAAATAATGCTCAACAGTATTAGCTATTGAGCAATGAAATACCACAATGTACATGTTAACATGGCAATTGAAAGACACGAGAAACTGACTCTATCCAGTCTTAGCAAGGCTGAGGAATAGTTGGAGCACTTAGACATGACATGTGTGAATGAAACATGACGATCAACCAAGACAAGTTTATCCGTTTCTTGAAAATTAAATGCATACTTAGCATCCATCTAGCAATTCCAGACCTAGATAATTACCCATGAAAAATGAATTTGTGGTCCTGCCTGGTTGCCTACAGGTTTAGTCTCAGTGCTATCACAGCTGTGGCCTGAGTTTGATCCCCAGCCAGGGAACTAACCCACATATGGAGCAGCTGACTTCTGTCCTGCCCATTGCTCCCCTTAGCAGGGTATTTCAGTAAATACACCCATCCTGCTTCCCACTCTGTCTCTCTGGTGAATCCTCTAATACCCGGCACCTCTGGCCTACACCCCTGTTCTTCTACACAAAAATAAATTTAAAAATCTTTAAAAAAAAGAAGAAAAAATGAATTTGTGTTCATACAAAAACCTATATGTGAATATTTTTCAGCAGAAACATTCACAAATGCCCAAAATTGGAAACTACCCAAATGTTTTCAATGAGTGAATGTACTTACCAAGTGTGGTACACAATACAATGGAACAAAACTCAATAGTAAAAATAATTACGATTGGTATGTAACAACATGAATTGTACTGATTCAAAAGTAGACTAACCAGGGCCTCCGTAGTGGTGCAGTGGGTTGAGCGCAGTGCTGCGAAGCTGTCCACAGCCTCCTCAGCGCCGGTTGGATTCCCGGCCACCAGGGAGAATCCCACGTGGCGTGGCAGACCTGTCCTATCTGGTCCGCTGCTCTCCTAAGCAGTGCTTTCGGTCCATCTACCTGTTCTGCTCCCTGCTCCGTCTCTGGTGAATCAACCTCCCGCGACTCTGTCCTGTACCCCAGCTCTTGTATAAATAAATAATAAATGTGTAAAAAAAAAAAAAAAAAAAACTAGGCTAACCAGATAACACAGTGTGTATTAGACCTCCATCATTTGGAATCAAATGTAAAACTATTGTGTTCTTTTGGGGACATCTTATTTCATTAACACTTCATGTTTTTTTTTTTTTAAGTTTTTAATTAGTTTCCTTGTGTTTGAAGTAGTCACTTCCTCTAGTCTTTCTGACAAACATTGGCAGAGAAATACCTCTGTGAATAATGTTAAGGATTCAAAGACTTTTTATGGGAACTTGTTTATGGATACACCTGCTCATCATGTGTTACTCTCACTAGAAAGGGAATTCTTAAATTGCCTGCCTTTTCTCACTCTTGCAGAGTCAGTCTGACAGCTGACACTTTCCTGTTTGCTTATCCTGAAACCATGCTGAATGCTGAATCCTGTGTTTTGTTCCCATTCCTGAGTCAAGTTAGCTTTCTCTTACTCACTAGCCATCTGTAAGGACAACATTTTGACATGTGCACAGCGGCCTGCCCATAGTGTGGATTGGGTGAGGTGTGCAGAGAATTGGGGTGCCTGTGGAAGAGCAGGATCTGTAGTGCAGCTCCCCCATGGCTAGTGGACAGGCTTCCTAATAATGGAAGGTTGCCCGAGGTTGGTAGGAGTTCTGACCCTTTATGAATTCGGAGGCCTGGATGCTCTGTTCCAAGTTTCTCCCACCGCTTCATGCTACTGCTGATCTCTCTATTGTGGGCTATTGTGGATGTGGTAAGAAAGAAGGGGGCCTTGTTCTAAATGTCAGCACAGCCTAGGAAGCTGGACACTCACACATTTTTCCCCCCCACTGGAGAAAGCATGGACTGAGTGCATCCTCTTGGCTGTGCCTCTTTAGGGGAGTGGTGGGGTGATACAAGTTAAGTGAAACTGTTACTGTCATCCCCTCCAGTGCAGCCAATCTGGAACCAGTTTGTTCCAACAATGTGCTGAAACTTCTTTGCTAGAGTTCCAGATTCCCACAAAGATACTCTTCTTCACAGGTAATTGTCAAAAACAGTGCCTTTTGTGGAGAAGATGGTAGAAACTCCTTTACGTCCTTCTTGCTGATATCACTCTTTTTACAAGTTTTGTCCGTGGATCTTTTACTGTCTTCTTGACTCTGTCTATCAATAGCACATTAATTTTGCTGTGTACTTATCAAGAGATTGCTGTGTCGACTCATACACACTTGAAAAGAGTAAAACCAAATAGATCCATTGGCAAAACAGAAGTTAATTGAAACTTTTTGCTGCAGTTAAGATACACAAGTCTTGGGAAATCATCAACATACTGGGTTCATAAAGAAGACCCCTGAGATTTCCTTTAAAAGGTGCAGGAAGGGGCCATCATTTAAAGTATTATCATTGCAAAATGAATCACTGCTATTTTTCTCTTTCTTTTGGTACATTCAAATCTTTATCCCTCTAGTGAGATCAGCCCTGAGGCAAATACAGCATTTCATAAGTTGTCGGAATAACACTGAGCTTAGCAAGATTTAAAACAGCCTCATTCTCCCTCTAGGCTTGTGGTCTCATTAGCAGTTATGGGGCTCCATCAATGTTTTAACTCAATTTGATCACGAAATTGATTAAAATATTTACTAGATTTTGAAGCTGTTTCTAGTACTTGTGTAATTGATTCCTCAAATGCAAGCCCAGGATCTTATGGTTACCACTGCTAAATGTCATATTGCTAGATTCAGCCTTAAACTCAAGATTCTATTTGAATGATGAATCTGTCTTACTGAAGATTCACTATCATCACCTCCTGTAACACTTAGTTTGTATGGCATTTCCTCTAAACTCTAAAACTGTTTGGTGACACAAATGAATAATAGAGTTGGTCTGAGAACATCGTCCTGCATCTGAGAACAACATCAGTTTATTTAATTTTTATTCTAAACTATGTGATCAACCATCTGACTTGTCAATTTCCCAACTAAAATGCAAGAACTTCATCAGTTCCTTGTGGAATAATTTGGCTGAGATGGAAATACCACTGGGCTCATCTACCATTTTCATAAATTAACAATAAATCATAAATATTTATTTTATAATTGTTCAGACATTGAAGTCTTATTTCATGCTGATATCAGTTTTCTCTTTGAGGGAACTTGTGCTTTGAAAATTCCTTTTGGACTTTAACTCTGGAATTAACTTTGAAGTCATTAACCTGTTATATGTAGCATCACATTTTCCGTCATGGGATATCCATTTTAATTGTGGTGCAACGTCACAACAAACTGCCATGAAAATTATTATGTAAGTGGATCAGATTTAATTCAGTGCTATAACTTTGGTTGGTACCCAGAATATCCTGTAGGTGAAGGTAAATTTTAAAATTTCTGAGACATAGAAAGAGATACCATGTTTTAATCTCTTTGAACTTAGAAAATGTCTGTGGTGATATCTAATTCCTGTCTTCAGTACTATCTTTTAAAATAAATAACTATTTTCTTTTATATCAGTGTTTTTTCAGTAATATATCTTTTAAACTTATTTTTAAACTTTTTACATGAAATTTAAAACTCATTGTAATGAATAATTTTTAATTGGAGATTAATAGATTCAGCTATCTGCCAGCTATCTGCCAGCTTTGTTGAGGTGCTATCTTATTTGGTCATACATTTTCCTTTTCCCTTTTTTTTTAAAGATTAATTTTATTTATACATGAGCCAGATGCATGGGAGGGTGAGAGGATTCACCAGAGACAGAGTGGGGAACAGAACATGCAGAATGATGAAACACACTGCTGAGAGGAACAGCTGGAGAGACAAGAGAGGTCTGCTCGCCTGGCCATACATTTTCTAATGAGAACGTAGTCTCCAAAATAATGGGGTAGAGAGCAGAAAATGCAGCTCAATATGAATGAAAATGAATCAAAATGCAAAGCAAGTTTATCTAATTAGAGCTATCCTAAAATGCAATGGCTATTTATGGTCAAGTTTCTTCTTCTGCAATTTTTAAGATTACCTCTTCGAAGACATCAGTTTAACAGTCATTCAAACATACCACAGTGTAATATGAAGGGGAACTTAGTGTAGCTATTAGACAGATGTTAAAAAATTAATTGGGGCAAGGGGTTCAGCAAGGGGCGCAAGGGGTTCAGCACTATGAAGCTATCCACAGCTACTGCAGCACGAGTTTGATCCCAGGACAGAGAGTTACCCACATGGCGCAGCAGACCTCTCCTGTCTTGCGCACTGCTCCACTTAGCAGTGAATTTCAGTCAGTGTGCCTGTTCTGTTCCCTCCTTTATCTCTAGTGAATCGTCTCACCCCGCATTTCTGGTCTGTACACCAGTTCTTGTATGCATAAATAAATAAATCTTTAAAAAATAATTGGTAACTATGTGACATAAATACATATATACTGTGATAAAGTTAGGTGCAAAGTGTATGAACAAACATTGATGTTCTAATTGGTATGGTGAGAGATAGCATTTACAGAGGTGATGGTTAATATGTGAACTGAGCCTGAAAAGAGAAATAGAAATTTGAAAATTGGAAGGGTTGGGAGTGGTAAAGGACTTGATAGCTTCTATTGTCTACGGCCATACCACCCTGAACGCACCCAATCTCATCTCTGTATGATAATTCATGTCATTATAGATAGAAGGGAGAAGGACAGCAAGGTCGAACTTGAAAGAGAGTGGGGAGATTTGAAATAGGTGCTAGGAGGAATAAGAACAGGAATTGGACCAAGAACATGAATGGGAGTGCCCAAAACTATCCCAATTCATTAAATGCACCAAACAATAACTTTGTTTTTAAATTTTCTGTTGTGCTCGATAGTTTTGTTCTAACTGAAGAGAGGAAGATTGTTAGCTTAGAGTCTGTAGCATGTTATTTAAAAAATCTGTGGCAGACCTACTTAACTTCTATTTTGTTCCCATCCCCACTCAGATTAGTCAGCATGCCAATGACTTGCTATTTTCTCCAGTAAACAGTCACCAGGTGTAGGACAGGCAGTGTAGTAAGCTGAATAAAGTTCCTCTCTGCCATCCCTTCCCTCTAGCAAAGATAGCCATATCCTTATCCTTGGAATGAGCCTATTTGGCAAAAGGGACTTTTCAGATGTGATTAACTGAAGGATTTTGAAGTAGAAATACTACCTGGGAAAATCCTGATGAATAATCACAAGTGTCCTTATAGAAGGGAGATTTGATGATAGAAGCAAGAGACTGGAGTAGTAGGAGAAAGGGCCATGTGCAAGCAATGCAGGCAGCTTCCAGAAGTTTGACAAGGCAGCGTAGCTGATTCTCTCATCAAACTCCAGGACTGCAGCATCCCTGATACCTTGGCTTTAGCCCCAGTGAAACTATTCTGGACATTGGCTTCCAGAGATGCCAGAATAAATTTGTGCTGTTTTAAAACAATAAATTATGGTAATTTTTCATACCAGTAAAGGAAAACTAACATAGTCAATGTTGTAGCTAAAGAGCAGTAGATTTTAATTCAGATTGACATCCATTCAAGAGCAGATCCTCCAATTACTAATTTACTTCATATGTTTTAGTTCATTTATAATATGGGAGACATGCATGATAGTCCCCACTTAATAGTTATTTTAGGAATAAAGGAGATATGCATGTAAAGTGTTTGCTATTTCCGTTTTTTGTTGGAGCATAGCGATATTACTAAATGTTTAGAGCTTAAAATGAGACATTTTACAGTAGGAACAGGAACTCCTGTTCCTGTGAGTCAGGATTCTGGACCATAGCAGCAATGGGTCCTTTGTATTTGTGTCTATTAAAATTACAGTCTAGGTGTTGGCTGGGACTGCAGCCTTATCTGAAGCTCAACTGGGGACCAAATCTGCTTCCAAACTCTCTGGTTGTAGGTAGCATTCAGAGCTTTGCAGATTGCTGAATGGAAGGGCCCCCTACCCTTTGTCACATGGTTTTCCCTGTTTGGAAGCACACATGGGGAAGTTGTCTTCTTTTTAAAATCAGCAGTGAGAAAGAGTCACTCAGTATGAATGGGGTTACAATATTTTGTTGCATAACCACACTCAGATAATCACATATATCTCATAACCTTTGCTGCATCCTATTGGTTAAATGCATATGGCCGTCCCTGCTCCTGGAGATATTTACCACCTGAGACGGTGAACCTAAGTTGCGGGGTACCAAGGAGGTGACCCCGCAGTCTGACTGCCATACTTCCTGTGCCACTTGGCATGATGAACATGCTAATTAAACCTTACTTTCCATTTGGGGGTAATTTTATGACCAAATATACTGGATTTCTCTTTTCATTAGGAAGAAGAAGTCGATGTCCTCCTCCCCTTCTGCCTCTAAACTCCAAGATTCAGAAGTATTCAACAATTTATCGTCATGGAGAAATAGTTCGTGTAGAATGTGAACTTAATTTTGAGATACAAGGATCAGAAGAAATACGTTGTGAGAATGGAAAATGGACAGAACCTCCAAAATGTGTTGGTTAGCAATGCCTCAGATAAGCTTTCCCTCAAATGAGATCTGCCGGTATTGATAACTACTCTCTTCTTTTTAAATTGTCCCTTTCCTGAAGAAACAGAGAATATAGCTTGTGAAGAAACACCCTTCATTAGGAATGGGGCAGCAAACCTAAACTCTAAGATTTACTACAGTGGGGATAAAGTGACATATGGATGTGAACGTGGCTATTATCTCCGTGGATCAAAAGAAATCACTTGTACATGTGGAAAATGGACACTTGCCCCTCAGTGTGTTGGTGTGTTGCTGCATTTGACATCAATAGCTTATCCCGTTGTGTAAAAATTTCCTTTATCCACATTTAATCTATAGAGTGGTGACTGTTTAGAAGATTTAGGAACACGTCGAAACTATACCTACTTTGTTGTATTTTCTGTGTCTTTGGAGCCATCTATAGAATGTAAGCCTATAAAAATAATTAGGAAACAAAAAACCGAAGGGCACAACCAGGTTGTGCCACCCTGCCTGAGTACTGTCTTCCTATCATCCTTCTCACTGCTGGATCAGATCCCGGAGAGCACTCCATAAATGTGCTTACCTGGGATATTTGTTGTGTAACAAAGAAGCTATTAAGGTTGTTAAGAAATTAGCAGAGTTAGATAAAGACTTTTAAAAGACAGAAAAGCATGGAACATTTAATCCAAAGATTGAGATCCAAGATGAAAGGGAATGAGAATGAAAAGTGTAAAAGTGGATATTGACAAAAGAGAGTTTCAGGACTGAGTAAAATCTTTTTTTTTTTTTTTTTGTAGTTTTTACATTGGGTACTTTATTTTAATTTTATTTTTTTATAATAAATTTTATTTTTATATTCCCCAAACAATTGCAACCCCCCCATTCTGACCCCAATCCCTCCCCTCCCGCACCCCAACCCCCACAAAGTGTCTCTGGTTCATAGTTTTTTGTTGATTTTGATTTTCACTTTCTTATAGTTATTCATTTTCCTGGTCCCTTATTTAAGTATTCTAGATTCCTGCTATGAGTGAGACCATCCGGTATTTTTCTTTTTCTTTCTGGCTTATTTCACTGATCATGATCCCTTCCAGCGCCATCCATGTTGCTGCAAATTGCATGTGTTTATCTTTTTTGAATGCTGAGTAATATTCCATGGTGTATATGTACCACATCTTCTTGATCCAGTCATCTATTTTTTGGCATTTGGGCTGTTTCCAAAGCTTAGCTATTGTAAACAGTGCTGCTATAAACATAGGTGTGCAGGTGCCCTTGGAATTGATGTTTCTGTGTCCTTTGGGTAAATACCTAGGAGTGGAATTGCTGGATCATATGGAAGCTCTATGTTTAGTAGGTCAAGAAATATCCACACAGCTCTCCATAGTGGTTGGACCAGTATTTTTCTTTTTCTTTCTGGCTTATTTCACTGATCATGATCCCTTCCAGCGCCATCCATGTTGCTGCAAATTGCATGTGTTTATCTTTTTTGAATGCTGAGTAATATTCCATGGTGTATATGTACCACATCTTCTTGATCCAGTCATCTATTTTTTGGCATTTGGGCTGTTTCCAAAGCTTAGCTATTGTAAACAGTGCTGCTATAAACATAGGTGTGCAGGTGCTCTTGGAATTGATGTTTCTGTGTCCTTTGGGTAAATACCTAGGAGTGGAATTGCTGGATCATATGGAAGCTCTATGTTAAGTAGGTCAAGAAATCTCCACACAGCTCTCCATAGTGGTTGGACCAGTTTGCACTCCCACCGACAGTGCTGGAGAGTTCCTTTTTCTCCACACCCTCGCCAACATTTGTTCTTGCTAGTTTTTTTAATATTTGCCATTCTCACTGGTGTAAGATGATATCTCATGGTAGTTTTGATTTGCATTTCCCTGATTACAAGTGATGTTGAACACTTTTTCATATGCCTGTTGGCCATTTGCATTTCCTCTTCAGAGAAGTTTCTTTTTAGCTCTTCTGCCCATTTTTTTACTGGGTTATTTTCTTTGTTGTTGTTGAGTCTCATCAGCTCTTTGCAGATTTTTGTGATCAGTCCTTTATGATTAGTGTTGGGTGCAAAAATGTTCTCCCAGTTGGTGGGGTTTCTCTTTGTTTTTGTTATTGTCTCTTTTGCTGTGCAGAAGCTCTTTAATTTGATGTAGTCCCAGCTGTTTATCTTTGCCTTCACTATCACTGCTTTGGGTGATGTATCTGTAATGATGTCTTTGATGTGCAAATCACATATTGTTTCGCCTATATTTCCTTCTATATATTTTATGGTTTCAGGTCTTATGTCTAGTTCTTTGATCCATTTTGAGTTGATTTTTGTGTATGGTTTGAGGTAGTGGTCAAGCTTCATTCTTTTGCATGTAGCAACCCAGTTTTCCCAGCACCATTTATTGAACAAACTTTCTTTGCTCCAATGCATAGTCTTTGCTCCTTTGTCAAAGATTAGTTGACCATAAATCTGTGGGTTTATATCTGGATTTTCTATTCGATTCCATTTGTCTGTATGTCTGTTCTTGTTCCAATACCATGCAGTATTTTTGATTATGGCTTTGTAGTATTGCCTGAAATCTGGGAGTGTGATGCCTCCATTCCCTTCTTTCTTTTTCAGGAGAGATTTGGCAATTCGGGGTTTTTTGTGATTCCATAAGAATTTCATCAATAATTGTTCTATTTCTTTGAAGAATGACATTGAAATTTTTATTGGAATAGCATTGAATCTGTATATTGCTTTTGGTAGGATGGCCATTTTAATAATGTTTATTCTTCCAATCCATGAGCAGGGGATGTCTTTCCATTTCTTTGTGTCTTCGCTATTTCTTTTAACAGTGTTTTATAGTTTTCTTTGTATAGGTCCTTTACCTCTTTTGTTAGATTGATTCCCAAATATTTGATTTTTTTGTTTCGATAATAAAAGGGATGGTTTTTTTTTATTTATTCTTCTTCAGATTTATTGTTTGTGTATAGGAAGGCTACTGACTTTTGCGTGTTGATTTTGTATCCTGACACTTTACTGAAATGATTGATGAGTTGAATTAGTTTTTCTGTGGAGTTTTTGGGGTTCTCTATGTATTTTATCATATCATCTGCAAATAGTGATAGTTTGACTTCTTCTTTTCCTATTTGGATTCCGTGGATGTCTTTCTCTTGTCTTATTGCTCTGTCTAGGACTTCCAGTATCATATTGTAAAGCAGTGGTGAGAGTGGGCATCCTTGTCTTGTTCCAGATCTTAATGGAATTGCTTTCAGCTTTTCACCATTGAGAATGATACTGGCTGTGGGCTTCTCATAGATGGCCTTTATAATGTTGAGGTATGTTCCTTGTATCCCAAGAATTTCAAGGGCTTTTATCATGAATGGGTGTTGCACTTTGTCGAAAGCTTTCTCATCATCTATTGATATTATCATATGGTTTTTATATTTCTTTTTGTTGATGTGTTGGATAACGTTGATTGATTTTTGGATGTTAAACCATCCTTGTGTCCCTGGAATGAATCCTATTTGGTCATGGTGAATTATCTTATGGATACATTGTTGGATTCTGTTAGCTAAAATTTTGTTGAGGATTTTTGCATCAGTGTTCATTAGGGAGATTGGCCTGTAGTTTTCTTTTTTTGTGTTGTCCTTATTCAGTTTTGGTATTAGTGTAATGTTGGCTTCATAGAACGTGTTTGGTATTGTCTCTTCCTTCTCAATTTTTTGGAAGAGTTTGTGAAGGATAGGCACCAATTCATCTCTGAATGTTTGGTAGAATTCGTTTGTAAATCCATCAGGTCCTGGGCTTTTGTTTTTGGGGAGGTTTTTGATTACCATTTCAATTTCGCTGCTTGTAATTGGTCTGTTTAGGTGTTCTATTTCTTCTTTATCTAGCTTTGGGTGATTGTACAGTTGTAGGAATTTGTCCATCTCCTCTAGATTGTTGAACTTGTTTCCATACAACTCTTCACAGTAGTTACTGATTATTCTTTTGATTTCTGCTGTGTCCGTTGTGATTTCTCCTCTTTCATTTCTGATCCTGTTTAATTGTGCTTTCTCCCTTTTTTCCTTTGTGAGCCTGGCTAGGGGTTTGTCTATTTTATTGATTTTTTTGAAGAACCAGCTCTTGGTTTCATTAATCTTTTGGATTGATTTTTTAGTTTCAATTTCATTTATTTCTGCTTTGGTTTTTATTATTTCTTTTCTTCTACTGGTTTTGGGGTTTTGTTGTTGTTCTTTTTCTAGATATTTGAGCTTCAAGATTAGGTTGATTCTTTGCGTTCTTTCTTGTTTCTTGATGTGAGCTTCTATTGCTATATATTTTCCTCTTATTACTGCTTTTGCTGTGTCCCATACATTTAGGATATTGGTGTCCTCCTTGTCATTCAATTCAAAGAATTTTTTAATTTCCTCTTTGATCTCCTCATTAGTCCAGTTGTCTTCCAGTAGTGTGGTTTTTAGTCTCCATGTGTTAGGAAAGTTCCTTGCCTTCTTTTTATGGTTTATTTCTAGTTTGATGCCTTCATGGTCAGAAAAGATGGTTGATATGATTTCAATCTTGGTGTATCTGTTGATGTTTGTCTTGTGCCCCAGTATCTGATCGATCGTGTAGAATGATCCGTGTGCGCTTGAGAAAAGTGTGTACTCTGTTTTTTGTGGGTTTAGTGTTCTATAGATGTCTGTTAAGCCCAAATGCTCTAGGTCCTTATTTAGTGCTTTAGTTTCTTTACTTATTTTTTGTCTTGTTGATCTATCCATTGTTGATAGTGGTGTGTTGAAGTCTCCCACTACGTATGTGTTTTCTCTGATGTCTGTTTTCAGAGATGACAACAGTTGTCTGATATATTTTGGTGCTCCTTCGTTTGGTGAGTATATGTTAATTAGTGTTATTTCTTCTTGAAGTATTGTCCCTTTGATCATAATGTAGTGACCGTTGGGATCCCTTTTTATTTTTTTGAGTTTGAAATCTGTTTTATCTGATATAAGTATAGCTGTTCCTGCTTTCTTTTTTGGTCCATTTGCTTGTAGGATTGTTTTCCATCCTTTAACTTTGAGTGTATTTTTATCTTTTGTAGCTAAATGTGTTTCCTGGAGACAGCAAAAGGTTGGGTTTTGTTTCTTAATCCAGGCTGCAACTCTGTGTCTTTTTATTGAAAAGTTTAGTCCATTTACATTTAGGGTTAATATTGATATGTTAGCATCTGTATTTGCCATTGTGTTTGTCTTTCCTTTGATTTTATTTATTCTGTTAATATCTTTTTTTTTTTTCCTTGCCTTCTTTCATTGTTATTCGTCCCTCTGAGGTTCTGGCTTTAGGATTCCTTGTAGTATTTTTTGGAGTGGGGGTTTATTGGTAATGAAGTTCCATAGTTTCTGTTTGTCTGGGAAGGTCCTTATTCTTTCTTCATAGAGGAAGGAAAGCTTTGCCGGATAGAGTATTCTTGGTTGACATCTGTTTTCTTAGAGTCTGTTGACTATGTCCTTCCACTCTCTCCTTGCCCGTAGTGTTTCTTCAGAAAGTCTGATATCAGCCTGATTTGTTTTCCTTTGAATGTTATCTGTTTCTTCCCTCTTGTCAGCTTCATTATTTTTTCCTTGTCCTGGATTCTTGGGAGCTTCACTATTATGTGTCTTGCTGTATTTTTCCTTTCGTCATGGAAGTTTGGTGTTCTTCTTGCTTCTTTTATATCAGTTTTCAGGTCCTTCTTCACATTTGGGAAGTTCTCTTCAATTATCTCCTGGAATATTTTCTCTGTTCCTACATCTCTCCCCTCTCCTTCTGGTATTCCTATTACTCTTATATTTCCTTTCCTCATGGTGTCCGATATTTCCACTTTTTTCTTCGTTCTTTTTCCTTCGTACTTCTCTTTCCTTTTCTGTTTTGGTTCTTTTTATTTCTGTGTCTTCAAGAGAACTTATTCGTTCTTCCATTTCATCTATTCTGCTTTCATTGCTTTTCCCAGAATTCTTTAGTTCTTCCATTAATTCTTTGATCTCCTGCATTTCTTTTACTTCCCTCTTTAAGGACTCAATTTCATTCTTCTGATCGTTGATTATTTTTCCCTTATCATTGTTTTCCTTTATGAGTTCTGTCATTTTTTTAATCATGGCAATTTTAAATTCTCTTTCTGGAAGGCTCAGAAGTTCTTCCAAGTTACTGTCGTTGCAATCTGGGGGCCGGTTTTCTTTTTGTGGTGTGCTTCTTCCCTGAGGAGTTGCTTTGTTGCGTGTGGTTCTTCTACTCCCTACTGTCTGTTTTCTAATTTGCTGTATGCGTTGGGACACTGTGTTGCTGGGACTGGCCGGCATCTTGGGTGAGCTTCTCTGCTCCCCTCTGGCTCCTCCGGGAGCCATCTGTCAGTTTCAAGCTGTCTTTACTGAAGAAAGGTCCCTGTTCTAAAATGCCGATGTGGGGACACACTCCCCTGTGCTCCTGGTCTGCCCCGGCGGTGGGTTCCCTCTCCCCTTCTGGGCTTGGACTGCATGCCAGAGGTGTTCTGGTGTGGGCGAACTTCCCCGGCTCACCTCTGGCTCCTGAGGGAGCCTTCTGCAGGCAGTCTTTACTGAGGAAATGTCCCTGTTCTAAAATGGTGATGCGGGGCACACTCCCTGTGTGTCCAGTCTCAGGCACACTCTTCTGCACGCCTGGTCTGCCCCGGCTTTGGGTACTCGCTCCCCCTGTGGGCTCAGACTACTGGTCGACAGGGGCCCGGCGTGGGCTAACTTCCCAGCCGGCCACTGGCTCCTCCAGGAGCCTCTGCTGGTTTGAAGTCGCTATTTGGCGCCAGAGATCTCTCCTAGAGCCCTTGGGGAGCTGTTTTTTTTTTTTTTTCACACCGTGGGACAGGAAACAGAGTGGGAATGGTAGGGTAAACCTCAACGGCTTTGGGGTGCTGTGTCTGCCTTGTGCCCTACCATCGTGGAGAACCCACACCCCGAATTTTGTGCCCCGGATCTCAGTTCCAAAGCCCTCAGGTCCAGAACGCGGGCTGTAGCCCAGTTCAGTGGCCACAGAATGGCGTCTTTTGCACCCCGCTCCCGTGCCTGGGTGCCTGGTTCCTGGATACTCAGTGAGGGACTTTCACCTCAATGAGGGTCTTCGCGCGCGTCTCCCTGCAAGCCTAGGTCGAAGGCGTGGGGACCTGGGCAGCCGTGATCCCAATCAGCATTTGCTTTTCAACCAAGCTGCTTTTCCACGCGCGATCCCGATCTGGATCCGCGTTTGCTTTTCCAGTGCACTGTTTTTCTGAGCAAGCTTACAATGGCGGCCTGGGGCTGTGTGCTGGTACTGGCCTCCTCCTGGGGGGCGGGGTCTCTGTTTAATGGCGCCTGGAGCTCACCTCCTCACGAATCCTGCAGGGTTTTCCTCATCTCCTGTTCATGGGGTGTGGTGGCTGAAATAGTCCCTTTCCACTCACAGTCCCGCTTGCTGCGTAATTTGTTCTTATTGGTCATTTTGGTTTGTTTTTTCCCTTCCTCTCTGCCAGTGGGAGATTGCCGACTCTGTGGGCGGGGAGCGGAGCAGGGTTCTGCGCTTTCCTCCCTTCTAGTCCTCTTTTATGGCAACTTTCTTCTTCGGGTAGTTTGCTGGAATCACCCATTTATCTTCCGTGTCCCAGTTCTCACTGGGACCTGCCACTTTCCCTCCCTATTAACTTTTTTTAATGGGAGAGCTTACTCGCAGCATCTCCTCGCCGCCATGTTACTCCGCCCTCCCGAGTAAAATCTTTATGCTAAAGAGCACTGTTTCTGTTATAGAGCAACTTCCTGCTGTGGGTCCTCACCTGTGCGCTTTAAAGGGACTTCTGAATACTCTAGCACACACACACACAAAAGGTTAATAAAAGGTTTATTTAGAAGAGAAAAGAAAATAAGGAAAATGTACAACTCAGGGAAAAAATAGGGAAATAAAGTCTTTAATGCGTCCTACCCGATCTGACGACCTGGAAACCCAAAGTCACTCTCCGACCTGGCTGGACGCTGCGAGCTGGCGGAGAGCCAAAACGGCGTCCCCAAAGCCCACGTGTCTGCCTTTTGTATCCACCTGGCTGCTTATCCCCACCCTCAGGTCCCAGCCACCTTCCCTTTGGTGGTGATGGGATTTGGAGTTCCCAGTGTCTTTGGCTTTGACCTGGGGTGGGGGTGGAGTCCACAAAGCCTATATGGAAATTGCATTGGGACATCCTTTTCCCCCTAACAATTCTCTTTCTATCAATTTTAAGAACATCTACGTTCTAATTTGTTCACAATCAAGAAAAGTGTAAAATATAAAAATTTGCTCTTACAAAAAGTATTTGCTTTCCATTCTTCCCTAGTTTATTATTTTTTAAATATTTCATTTGAATCATTTCTCTCATTTCTGGTGAATTTAGGAATTGTCTGAAATTATACAGTACAAATATTGAGGTATTATAGTGTAGGTGACAATATATGATTCTATTGTAATGAGTTCATGTAATTTTAAAATAACTTTTTTTCTATAGAAAACAATGAAAATTGTAATCCTCCACCTGCTGTAATAAATGGGGCTGTGGTTGATGGATTATTGCCAAGCTACATGTCAGGATCTTCAGTGGAATATAGATGCAACGAATATTACTTATTGAAGGGAGCAAAAATTTCTCATTGTGAACAAGGAAAATGGTCATCCCCACCTATTTGTTTAGGTAAGATACTATAAAAGTCTTTCCCAGCTTTTTGAGATGTAACTGACATGTAATATTGCTTTAAGGTGTCCCATGTAATGATTTGATTCATGCCTGTATAGCAAAATGTTCAACAAGATCAAGTTAGGAAACACATACTCTGCCTCACGTACTTACTAACATTTTTGCTGTTTTAATCGGGAGATTTAAAATCTACTCTTAGCAACTTTTAAGTAGAAAAATTAATATTGTTTATTGTATTTACCATGCTGTCCATATTAGGTCCTCAGGACTGATTCCTCTTATACCAAAATACATTGAATTTCTTTTGCCATTATGTTTGTGTTTTTATTTAATCTTAATTTTAATGTAATGTTTTATAGCATGGAAATGATAATTGTTTAAGAGATTTATTTTTTTTTTATCTTATGTATGCAAGACCTGAGGTGTAGGCCAGAGGTGCACGGGGTGGGGTGGTGGGGGATGGAGATTGGTGAGAGGATTCACCAGAGACAGAGTAGGGAGCAGAACAGGCAGATTGACTGAAATACACTGTTGAGGGGAATAGCAGGGGAGATAGGAGAGGACTACTGCACCCTGTGGGTTATCACCCTGCCTCAGGGATTGAACTCATGCTGCAGTGGTTGCAAATAATTTCACCATGCTGATATTTAACTCCTTGCACCACCAGGAAGGCCCCAGAAATGATGACTTTTAAATGTCTTTTTTCTCCTCAAGTGTTTCTCCTTCTCATTTTTGTAAGCAGAAAACCCTTACTGTCCTAGAGCCAGGAATACATTGATTCTGAACACACCACTATTTTAAAAACTCTGATGAAATGTGAATACCAAAACTCTACCATTTTCAGTGTGCATTTCAGTGGTGGTAAACATATTCACATTCTCATTCATGACTGATTTTGGTGTTGTCTTTCTTCTAAATGAAACTTCCCTTACTATCATCCTCAAAGTCTCTGTATTATTTGCAGAATGTCATTGGGAGAGAAGAATAATTAATTCTGTTCTGTCATTAGCATATTGATCTCTTTCTTTAACACTGCTTCCTCATGTCATTATCACCTTTGAAAATCTTGTTGAGCAAATAAAAATATACTTGTAGCTACTCAAAATATATTTTGGATTAAAGAATGATTGTAATAAACATTTAGTTTCAAGTGGAAAATTGCAGCAGCTGCCTAAATAACTGCCAAAATTGAGATCAATTTGAAAAAAATGACATTCACTTCAAACTTCAATCCCGTAGATTTACTTCATTTTTATCTTTGCTAGTAAGAGTTATATATAAAAGTAATGCCACTGATGATTATAGTTACAATGAACTTGTTACATCATAACTTTCAGAGAGGCAATGATATGATGAACATCTTATAAAAAGTCATTTAATTAAAATACTAGCCTTTTAAACTACAAAATCGTTCATTGTTATTTACCAAATAAGTGTATAGAAGAAACAACTAGAAGAAAACAGAAAATATCAGCAACCTTAAAAAAAAATGCCTTAAATAAAAGACTCAGATAATGTCTCCTAACCTTTCTCACACACACACACACACACACACACACTCACAAAACATGCTATTGTGAAATCCTACCCCTTTTTTTCACTTAAACTATATTATGAACATGATTTGCTATTCTTCAACAATATATATTTTAATGATTATATACTGTTACATAGTGAAGTATTACATGGTTAAATTTATCACTTTTTATGGATGTTTCATCTGCTTTCAAAATTTTATATTCCAAACAGTTCATTTAGTACCAATATTTGTACATTTAAAAAAATTTTGTTTTTTAATGTTTAAAATCATTTATCTTTATTTCACTTTTTTCCCAGATAGGCTGAATAGGAATTTATGGGTCAAATAGATCTGGAATTTTAATTATGTTTCTAAGTACCCATTTGTCCTCAGAGAGTTTATTCTGCTTTACATCACCATGTTCACTGAATTAAAGTAGTTTCCATAAACTTTGTCGATAAATATTTTAATATTCATATGATATTAACAATTTCAATTATTTAACTTGTTTTAACTAATTACTAATCCATTGGGAATTTTTCCAGTTTTCTAATGGCTGCTTTTTTCAATGAACTGACTGGTTGCAGTTCAGCTGTTTTTCCATACTCAGAATAAGAGTTGTATCTATATAAATTATTTTATCCCTTTAACAACCATGTATATTACAACTATTTCTTATGTTTCTTTTACTTTTATTGATAGTGTTTTTAAGCCCATAAGTTGAAGTTTTACATCTGAAGCTCTTTCAACATCTCCTTAGTGCTTTGTGTCTTACAGATCATTCTTAGACTACTGTTCCCATTCACATTCTGATAGATTTTCACATATTATTTTAATTGCTATCCTGTTTTTACAAATGTTTTTGATAATGTGATTGGTATTTTCACTGAGTAGAAGTACAGTCCTCTCTGAGGACAGAGACTGGATTGAATTGTAATGGACGAGCTAGTAATGGGACAACCTCATAAAGAATACAGTTTGAAGAAATTGATCATTTTATATATGGAACAACTGTCTCAAGACTAGATGAGGTGGTAATGAACCAACTCAAATACTGACTGAAGACAATTCATTGTCATCAGGGTAGGAAGAGTTTTTCTTAATCACCTTTGCAACTAAATGTACTCTCACTACAAATGGCAAAAACAGAGTGATGAGGAACAGAATTTTCCAACTGTGAAATGTTCTTCCAGGCATTAGGAACCTTCTAATTTTCTTCTTCCTGGTCTTTCCTGCTTTCATTCTTCTACAGCCACTTACTCTTCTTATACCAAGTGTGCTATCACCTCAGCTCCCTCTGCCTGAAATGTCTTCTCTCAGATAACAACTTAGTTTAGTTCATGCCTTAACCTTCTTCTTCTTGCGCAAACATCACTTTTTATTTAGGCTTATCCCAGCCACCTTCTTTAAAGGAACAACCTCATTCACCCCAGTCCTTTTGATAGCCTCTCCTCTCCACTGCTCACTTTCGTAATTCATCCTGTATGGTTTAAAGATGATCTCAGATTATAAAATCCATGTATTTATTGCTTACTCTGTATGTTTCTTCTGATTGGAAGCTAAACTCCATGAAGTCAGAGATCTTCATTTTCTCTTTTGTGTGTAACAAGTGGTAGCTCTCCCACAAATAGTCACACACTAAATACATGTTCTATTTTAAGGTTTTTATTCTAGAGGAAGGAAATCATGATCAACTTCAGTGGTTAATAGCCCTAAGTGATGTTTTTAATGTTTCAAATTATTTGATTTTAGTTAATGAAATCAAGAAGATAGGGACCTTTGAGGATAAATATCAAATATTAATTTTGAGCCCTGTCATAATTTTTCCTTTAAATATTATCTTTCATATTTGTGAAATAAACGAAGTATTTCAAGGAGCATTTTGTATTACAGAGCCATGTACTGTTAATGTGGATTACATGAGCAGAAATAACATAGAGATGAAATGGAAATATGAAGGAAAGATCTTACATGGAGATCTAATAGATTTTGTATGTAAACAAGATATGACTTAGCTCCATTAACTTCACTGGCTGAATTGTCTGTACCGTGTAATAGAGGGGAAGTAAAATATCCTTTCTGTTTTAGAAAAGGTAAAGCAATAATGTTTTCTTACAGTTTCTTACTTGATCAATGTGGTCTCTATGTTTGAAAGTAATGATTCTAAACAATTCATCTCCATCTTTTAATGCAAACAATCAGAACTCATTTGATAAATTTCCGTTCAGTACCTAAACTTAAATAAGATGACTATGCTTTGTCTGTCAATTTTCATAAGTCCTCGTTATGAAGGGAGAGATCAACTACTTTTATAAATATCACCAGACTCTCAGAAGATAGATCACCCTATTGCCATTAATCAGCAATCCTGAAAAGCATTGCTCTTTGGGGTTTATTAGAGAGTAGAGTCTCAGAAGAAGGCTTGAGGTAGATTGAGAAATATTGTTCCCTTCTTGTAGTATGAATACGTACAGAAAGCAAGGCTTCACGAGGGATGTCATATACTTTCACTTTCAACTAGATAGGAAAAATAAAATCATGACTTAATCTTTGGGTTGTTTATATACTTATGTATTATAATTTGAGATTATAATTTGCAATAATAAATTTTAGGGTCTGCAGTTACTGCAGAAATTTAAAAATATTTTACAGTCGTCTTAAAAATGCTTGTACATGAAATATTCTATTTCTGGAGCCATTGTACAAACACAGGATTTTTATTACAGCGGTTCATTGTATGCTTTCCAATTATTTTTGCAGAATCTAAAGGAATGTGTGCACCTCCTCCTCTTATTAAAAAAGGAGTTATTATTAGTTCAACAGTAGGCACCTATGAAAACGGTTCTTTAATAGAATACCGATGTTTTGATCACCATTTTCTACAAGGGTCTAGGGAGTCCTATTGTTTAGATGGAATGTGGACTACACCACCTTCATGTTTAGGTATGCACTACTAAATATGTCTATATTAAAATACAATTTTATTTTTCACTTTCTATCCTCATTGAGCTGATATGAGACTAAGGTAATGCTTAATTAGCTCTGTTTGTGTTATTAGTGTGCCTATTTATTCACTGCTTTGTATGGTTTCCTCTAGATCACAACTAACTATGACCCAGTTTGTTCTAATAAATACTCACTAAGGGGCCTCCAATTACAGATGACACTTTCTCTAAGTTTATTTTCATCAAGGTTCACCTGTCACCTTGCAGGGTGCTTCATTGAGAATTGGTTATAAACCAAGTTTCCTCCTTCTAACTGGTTTTGATATTACTGGGAGATCAAAGGGAAAGCCATGTGGAGTATAAAGTTCATTCTACACATCGATCTCCCTAGGATCTTGACACAGCAAGTCTTTGGCTAACTCAAGCTTCCGTGTTCTATCCTCAACCCATGAGATTTTCTAAAAATCTGCTTGTTACTGACCATTTTCTACCAGACTTTCAACATGTTCCCCAAGAGGAAAATGGCACAGAAATGTTATTAAGTTCATCTGAAGGAGCTTTTACCAGAACTTTGGATCTTAAGTTATAACTGTTTTTGGTATTTTTCCAATTGCTTGAAATAATTGTTTTTTGGCCTATTTTCATATTTTCAACTTCTCAGTAAAAGTATTAATCTGATATGGATCAGTTTGTCATAGTCAAGAGCAGAAGGTCATGGGTTAATTTCATTTACATACTTTCATGAATCAATTTTTTAACTTGCTTTAATTAAAAATTCATGTTGTGTAGAACAATGAGATTCTAAATCATACTACTCATTAGGAAAACAATTTTGCAGTGACTAGGCAAATCCTATTAGACTCTTTCTACTAAAACCTGTCCATTTCTATTCTAGTAATTCAAATCTATAACATCTAACATAACATCTGATCCATTAGGCATTCAATAAATAGTTGAACAGAACTGAATGAATAAGTGTGTTAATGTATTCTAGTTATATGATTCTTATTTCTATTAGCAAGTCTGGATCATTTAACCTATTTTAGAATACACTTCTTGGTCTGGGCCATCCAGAAGGTAAATAAGAACACAAGCAACCCCATTTTCTGAAATAAGTTGACATTTTGAAAACATCATTGTTTTCTTCATGGAAGAAAGTCCAAGATGTTTGTTGGGTAACCTAAACTTAAGTTTTTATTTTGTTTGTTTTGTTTTGTTTCATTTTAATATATAACGGTACGGTTACAAATAATACATTCAATGCCTCGGATTTAAAATATCTGAATCAAATATTGATATTCCTTAATAACTGTAAATTTAAAGGAAGAGCATCGTTAAACTCTTTGAATACCATCAGATCATAAAATTGGACTCAGTTTTAAGAATAGATTTTTCCTCCAGTTTCATAAATTATTAGTCATCAAACTATCAATCTAGTTTGTCTCATGGGCATTTTAGTTGAAACTTTGGAGGAAGGAAAAAGGAAAAGAATGTTATTTCAATGATTGTTAGCTACACTCAATGCTCTAAAATAGAACCTTGTTTGTTTGCTACTAATGCCTGGGAATCCTGAGTAGGAAGTACAGCACTTGATGTTAGTGTTACGATGTGTCAAGAAAATTTTCTTTTTTCTTTCAGAGCCTTGCACACTATCTTTTGATGAAATGGAATAGAATAATTTACTCTTGAAATGGAATTTTGACAATAGACCATATATCTTCCATGGCGAGTATATTGAGTTTCGCTGTAGGAGAGATTCTTATATAGCTCAGACATCTACTATCGGTTCTGAACTTAGACTGCAATGTGACAGAGGGCAGTTAAAATACCCAAGATGTATTCAAAGACAAAGGTAAAAAGAGGCTTGTTGCGACAATTATTATTTTGGTCAGATTCTTATTCAAAGGATTTATTATATTTTAAATTCCAGAAATCTTAGGTGCTACAACTCCTACTTTATAGGTCATTATAAAGGAAAGGGTTAATTTTCTTTAGTGTTTTTTAAACCAGGCAAGTGCCTAGAAGTATGAATTCAATAAGCTTTCTGAGTTGTCCAAAGTCTAAGCATTACTTGCTATTTGATATTTGTGACATTTTGATAATGAATGAAATAAGAAAATTTATGAGGTTTTGAAATGACTTACTGAAGTGTTTCCTTTTCTTCGGATTGAAAATTAAATTCTCCTTGATAAACTGAAATAACCCTAATATTTTTTAGAAATATATTAAACTAATATAATGAAACAATGTAAATAATTTCATAGGATTGGAACTTTGAAAATTTTAAAGACAGACTATAAAAAGAAAATTATAATTTATGTATGTTCAATTAAGAATATTTAAAATACATATGCAGAAATACATGTATCATTTCGACTTTGTAAATGGTGAACTATATGAACTGCTTAAGGATAGATCTTTAGAAACTTGGAACACTCCAGAAAAAGTCATTAATAAGATGCACATTGGTGGGAAACCGTTTTATTATTTGTTGTGATAAAATAGGTAGAAAAATGTTATTTAAATGTTTCAGTGCATTTTGGATTTCTCTTTTCTAAGAGGAAAAGAAGGAAATATTAATACAAAGTATAAAAGATAGCGTTAGTATAATAAATGACATTGAATTGTTAAAAAGGAATTGGTTTTGTTTTGCCAAATATGGCTATTTGTTTAAACAATGACTAATTATATGAGATGCCAAAATACTAATATTGTAATAAATGCTTGAGTAGAAATGATGCTTATTTCACTTCTCTCCCTCTCTCGTCGTCTCCCATCAAGGATGCTGTCTTTTCAGGAACCAGTAAGGCCATGAGAATGAATAACAGAAAGAAGAATAGTATTTCAATAAATCATGAAATCCTTTATAAAATCTAATATTAGAAGAAAAAAGAGTGAGGTAAAAACCTATAACTTTGCTGGAAGATTTCAGTCTAATTGTTTATGTTGAACATTTTTCTTTATTTTAAAATAAAAGCCAGAATATGTGTTTCATTTCTAGTTTCAGTGATTTGACATGTAACTTACTGTATGTTCTCCTCCAGCTATAAAATTAATCTGTATGTTAAAATACTTGTTTCCTAATTTCCACTTACTGGACTACATTATCTTCACTACATGCAAAAAATTCATGTTTTTCTTTATCATCTTTTATCAATAAAGGTCTTTGTTACTTCTAATTCAGTACAGATGTCAACCTTGGAAAATAAACACACAAGATAAACTGTACATTATATGAAAGAGTTCATTTAATTAAAAATAGAAGATAGTACCCTTCATACTTATAAAATGTAGAGAACTTTAAAAAATGAACTGTAATATTAGCTGAAGGTTAGTGAGCAAATATTTCGTGAGGTAGTAATCCGTCCAGATGTTCAAATATTGCCCACAAATACAGTTTAAAAGTGCTAATTATTTAGGTTAAATAATTGTTGGGATCACTCAGATTATAAAATCTGAAATCAGTGAATACTGCAAGCATTGAAAAATGGCATTATCATTATTACCAAGATAAGTGGGTGTCCTCAAAGTGCCTCAATGCCACTTTTCAGCTTGAAGCAGCAGTTATACTTTTAATCGCTATCACAGTTCATTCATAAGCAGTGTAATGACACTACCTAGGTACAGGGATACCTGTTAGGATTGGTCGTTGTTACTAGAATAGCATTTTTTTTTTCTATCTAGAAACTATTCAGTACATCTAACTCAAGATCTTATTTTTTCAGTATGATGACTTTCTTCAAATCTCCAAGTTATAATTATTTACTACGGGGTTATGAGATAACTTCTGTAAACGAAGTCACAAATTTTGGATTTAAATTTAAATTTGAGTCCGTGAATTAAATATTCACTCATCAAATGTTAAGCGTGCATGTTTTAGGGCTGTGCTTGAATACGTAGTTATTAATGAATTTTTTGTAGTAGTTTTCTACAGTGGATCCCATGAAATGGAAATCTGATTGAAATTAAATATTAATAGGAAAATATTGATCCTTTTCACTCAACCACTCAATGCATTAATGAGTGATACAGAGCAGCTGCTGTATCCCAGGAGAAGGGTATGCAGGATACAGATATGAATCAAATTCACTCCGTATTTAAAGGAAATCCCAAAGGAAGGAACTCCTTAGTTTAGTAGAAGAGAGAAAGTACTAGCAGTAGCCAACTCAAAGACCTAGGGGAACAAGCACAGGTCTGGGATGTTGAGTGTATCAGGGCCAGTGATATTCCTGGTGGCCTGATGATGGCACGCTCTGTTTAACCTGGACAGCTGCTGCTTTGCTCAGCGTGGATGATTGTCCTGTGAGATTGAGTCCAGTATTGCTGCATATTCTGCTTTGTTTCTTGTGAAATCTGACTTTTATATGTGGAGGAGAAACGAAATAATTTTGTGAAAAATGCAGTTCATAAGCTGCCACCCTGGAAAGTGCCTGCACAAAGCAGAGCGGTGGCACAACTGAGGCAGCGCTGAACTTTTTGGGGGTGTGTGGAGGAGGGAAGGGAGGGAGTGGAAAGCTTCCTAGAAATAGTAAGTCTGGGGTCTACCAGACCAGAGGAGACATTTCAAGTGGAAGGCACAACGCAGGCAACATCAGCTATTAAGCACAAACCGCACACTGCGTATTAAACTCACTTTTCGGGATAAGAGGAGAGGTGGGTCTTGCCCTCGGGACTGTGGGGAGGGGGAGCAGCCGACCGTCCTCCCGGGTCTCGCGATGAGCCGGGCCGGCGCCCGAGGGGCGGCGGGGTGTCGAGCGGGGGAGCGGCCGTGGCGACGCGGCGAGCGGGCCGCAGCCGCTGGGAGGTGAGCCCGGGGGAGGCACGGAGGCCCCGGGGGAGGCGGCGTCCCCGCCGGTCCTGTCCCTCAGCCATTTCTGCCGGTCGCTGTTTCTCTGCTTCGGGGACGTGCGCCCGGGCGCCTCGCGGACTCTGGGGCTGGCCCTGGCCAACCCGAACGAGGAGGTGGCTGAGGTGAAGATCCGGCGCTTCCCGGCCCCCGACCGCGGCTTCAGGGTCTCGCGCCGCTTTTTCGTGCTGCAGGTGAGTCTGGGGCGGCGGGCGGGGCGCGGGCGGGGCGCCGGCACCGCCCTCGGGAGGTCGCTCCCGGGTCTCTGCTGAGGGGCGAGCGCGGCTGGGCGGGGAACCTCAGGTCACCAGCCCCCTGGAGAATAAGTGTCTGTGCCGCCGCGCTGACTCCATCAGTCCTTGTCTTCTGTGTCAGGAAGGGCCAGGGTAGGCGACCGCCGGCGTTTGGTGGCGCAGCAAGTACGCGCGCACCTGCAGGACAGAAGCGCTTTCAAGACCCCTGTTCAGTGGGGAAGCGTTTCACAGCCTTCGGGTGCTGCGATGGGCTCTTGCAGTTTTAAAGTAAAACCATTAAAAAGCTAACGCCTAGTTTTCAGATGATCAGGAGTACTTCGGTTGGAGCAACTTTTTTTTTTTTTAATTGCTTCCTGTCAAGTCATCATAATATATGCACTTTCGTGTTCACAAGCATCAGGGAAACGACTCCCTCTGAAGCGCGTCAGTGTGATTCTGCTGAAAGACTTTGGGTTCTTTGTTTTTGCTGATGTTCGCAGCAGAAACCAAGACGCTTCTTCCTTGTGTTCAGCCTGCATGTATGGGGTCAATGCACACATTAGCATGAGTGTTTTAATCCTTTGTTTTCTTTTCTGTCAGTCTCTATGGCGAACCTAATTTTATGCATGTGGTTTCAGTAACTTCCCCTGCAGTTTTTTCTGCAGTGCATTGACCAGAGTAGCATTCCCACCCCTGTCACCAAAAAGCTGAGAATTTGGGTTCTTATTGTGACTACTGTGGGTTTTCCACCGCGTAAAACCCCTGCACGTATGAAGATAGACCATGAGTTGAGGGCGTGTGAGCAGTTAGCTGAGTAACTGCTTCACAAGGTAGGGGGAAGCAGCTCTGGTTTGAGATCCATGAACTGGTGTGTAACCAATCTGCACAGCCACATTTCAGAACCTGCCCCACCCCTATAGTCTATGACTTGTTACTTTTTAGAGAAAGAGATGTTTGTTTTCTATCTAACACTTACTATTCCTTGATAGATGGAACTAATGGGCGTGTGTGTATTTATTCAAATGTACTTTTTTTTATAGGAGTGCAGGTTCCCTTTGCAATTAGTGTTTTTGTGTCCTTGGGTAAATTCCAAGAAGTGGAATTGCGGGATCATCTGGTAGATTCATTTTTAGTGTTTTGAGGAACCTCCACACAGCTTTCCATAGTCCCTGGACCAGTTTACATTCCCACCTGTGGTGTAAGAGGGTTCCTCCTTCTCCACATCCTCATGAGCATTTGTTTACAGTTTTTTAAATATGGGCCATTCTCACTGGTCAAGTTGGTATCTTATTGTGGTTTTGATTTGCATTTCCCTGATGACAGGTAACATTGAACATTTTTTCATATGCCTGCTCCCCATTTGTGTTTCTTCTTTGGAGCAGCATCTTTTTATCTCTTCTGCCCATTTTTCCATTGGGTTGTTTTCTTTGTTTTTGTTGAGTTGTGTAAGCTCTTTGTAGATCTTTGATATCCCTGGTAAAGTGTGCAGATATTTTCTCCATTCAGTCTTTGTTTTGTTTACTGTCTCAGAAGTTTTTTAGTTTGAGCTAGTCCCTGTTTATCTTCTCCTCCATTTTCCTTGCTTCTGGAAAAGCAACCTCACAGATGTTTCTGAGGTTTATATCGTGGAGTTTTTTGCCTGTGTCCCTTTCTATATATTTCACGATTTCAGGTTTTACATTCTCTTTCCATTTTGTGTTGATTTTTGTGTATGCTGTAAGAATGTAGTTTAGTTTCATTTCCAACATCATTTATTGAAGAGGCTTTCCTTGTTCCAGTGTATCTTCTTTCTTCCTTTGATATAGATGAGTTGACCACAATTGTGGTTTTACTTATGGACTTTCATTGGTCTGTGTGTCTGTTTTGGTTCCAGTGCCATGCTGTTTTTATTATTATGACTTTGTCATAAAGTTTGAAATCTGGGCATGTAATACCAACATTCTTCCCTCTGTTATTCAGGAGAGCTATGGCTATTCAGTGTTTGTGTTTGTGATTCCACCTGAATTTCAGCAGTATATAGTCCATTTCTTTAAAGAATAACATTGAGATTTTTATTGGAATTGCATTTAATCTGAAAATTGTTTTTGATATGATGGCCAATTTGTTAATATGAATTCTTCCAATCCATGTGCTGGGAATATCTATTTCTTCGTGTCTCCTACTTCTTTTAACAGTGTTTTGAATTTTCCTTGTGTAGGTATTTCACTTTCTTTGTTAGGTTTATTCCCTGATATTTAGTTTGGGGGGAGTACATTTACAAATATGATGTTTTTTCTTAATTTCTTACTCCTTCTGATTATGTGCATTCATTTTGCAATCTGCGACTTTACTGATTTTTTCTAGTTCAGTAAATTTTTCTCCACATTTTTTAGGGTTCTCTCTCTATTATATTGTATCTTCTACAAATAATGATAGTTTTACTTCTCCTTTTCCAGCTTGGATTCCTTTTATGTCTTTCTCTTGCCTGATTATTCTAGGTAGGACTTCAATATTACATTGAAAAGCAGTGGTGAAAGTGAACTTCCTTGTCTTGTTCCAGATACTAATGGGACGTCTATTCAGTTTTTCATCATTAAGAATATTAGGTCTCTGGGCATCCCCGGTGGCACAGCGGTGAGTGCTGGGTTGCGAAGCTGCCTGCAGCCTCTGTAGCTCTGGTTCTATCCCTGGCTGC
This sequence comes from Talpa europaea, assembly GCF_964194135.1. Taxonomy (NCBI): domain Eukaryota; kingdom Metazoa; phylum Chordata; class Mammalia; order Eulipotyphla; family Talpidae; genus Talpa; species Talpa europaea. The sequence continues at coordinate 79,938,143 of NC_140077.1, forward strand.
TCCCAGGCCTAGGGAGGAGGGTCCTGCATGGCGCACAGACCTCTCCTGCTGCCCTCTACTCCCCTCAGCAGTGTACTTCAGTCCCTCTGCCTGCTCTGCTCCCCGCTCTGGCTCTGGTGAATTCTCTCACCCTCCCGCACTTCTGACTGTACCCAGTGCATGTATAAATAAATAAAATAAATAAATAAATAAAAAATCTTTAAAAAAAAAAAGAATATTAGGTCTCTGGTGAATACTTTCACCCTCCCGTGCATCAGGCCTGTGCCCCGGTTCTTGTCTGAATAAATAAATCGATCTTAAAAAAAAAGAATGCTATTAGCTGTGGGTTTGTCATATATGGCTTTTATATGTTAAGATCTGTTCCTTTTATTCCAAGTTTTTCAAGGGCCTTCATCATAAATTATGTTCATAAAATGCTTTCTCAGCATCTATTGATATGATCATGTGATTTTTCTTTTTCTTTTTGTTGATGTGGTGACTTATGTTAATTGGTATTTAAATGTTGAACCATTCTTGTGTTCCTAGACTAAACCCCACTTGGTCATGATGTATAATACTTTTGGTGAGTTGTTGGATTTGTTTTGCTAAGTTTTTTTTGTTTGTTTGTTTGCTAAGTTTTTTTTGTTTTAAGATTTATTTATTTATTTATATAAGCATTGGGTACAGTCAGAAGTGCCAGAGGGTGAGAGAATTTACCAGAGCCCAAGAGGGGAGCAGAACAGGCAGAAGGACCGAAGTGCACTGCTGAGGGGAGCAGTGGACTTGGCAGGAGAGGTCTGCGCTGCCAGTGGGACCCTCTCCAGCGGCCAGGGATCAAACTGGTGTTGCAGAGGCTGTGGGCAGCTGTTTTGCTAAGATTTTATGGAGAATTTTAGCATCTGTGTTCATAAGGGAGATTGGTTTGTAATTTTCTTCTTGTATGTTATCTTTAGTTTTGGTACCAGTGTAATATTGGTTTCATAAAATGTATTTGGTAGTATTCCTTCTTTCTTGATTCTTTGAAAGAATGTTTGTAGGTTGGGCATTAGTTCATCTTTGAATGTCTGGTAGAACTCACTTGTGAAACCATCTGATCCCGGGCCTTTGTTTTTTGGGAGGGTTTGATTGCTGTTTCAATTTCGCTGCTTCTAATCGGTTTAGCTCTTATAGTTCTTCTTTGTTCAGCTTTGGGTGACTGTATAGTTCTCAGAATTTGTCCTTCTTATCTAGATTGTTGAACTTGTTTGTGTAAAAATATTCACAGTAATCTCTATCTTCTGTGTCTGTTGTAATTTCTCCTCTTTTATTTGTGATCCTATTTGTGTGATTTTTTTCCTTCTTTGTGAGCCTAGCTAGAAGTTTATCTATTGTATTTTATTTTTTAAAGAACCAGCTTTTGGTTTCATTGATCATTTGAATTGTCTTTTTTATTTCTATTTCATTTCTGCTTTAACTTATTATATTATTTCCTTTCTTCTACTTTTTTTGTCGTTCTTTTTTTTAGTTCTTGGAGGAGGAAGATTAGGTTCTTTCTTGATTCTTTATGTGGGCTGTTAGGCTATATACCTTCCTCTTACTACTGTTTTGTTGTATCCTATTTTTCCTGAAATGTATGTCATCATTTGTCATTCATCTTAAGGTATTTTTAAATGTCTCTTTGATTTCCTCATTTACCCAGTGGTCTTTCAGTAGCCTGTTGTTTAGTCCTCATGTGGTAAGGGAGCTCCTTGCTTTCTTTTCATAGTCGATTTCCAGATTGATGCCTTTCTGATGAGAGAAGGTATGATTTCAGCCTTCATGCATTTTTTATTTTATCTTGTGCCCCAGTAACTGTTTGATACTGGAGAATGATTCATATGTACTTGAGAAACTTTGTATTAGGGTTTTGGGGGTGTGAAATATCCTATAGATGTCTGTTAAGCCCATGTGATCTAGATCTTTACTTAGGGCTATGTGTTCTTGTTTATTTTTTTTCTAGTTGATCTGTCCATTGGTGAAAGCGGAGAGTTGAAGTCTGTTAACCACATATGTATTTACTCCAATGTCTGTTTTCAGAGCTGATGGTAATTTTCTAATATTTGGATGTTCCCTCACTTGGTGAGTATATATTGATGTGTGTTATGTCTTCCTGGTGTATTGTACCCTTGGCATAGTGCCCATCAGTGTCCCTTGTCACCTTTTTTAGCTTGAAGTCTATTTTATCTGATATAAGTATGGTTGCCCCTGCCTGCTTTTTGGGCTCATTTGCTTGTAGAATTGTTTTCCAACCCTTTACTTTCGATCTAAGTTTATCTTTAAAATTTAGGTGTGTTTCTGGGAGGCAGCAGAAGTTTGGATTCTGTTTTCTAATGCCGCATGCTCTTTTATGTCTTTTACTGATGATTTTAGTCTGCTAACATTTAGGGTGATTATTGATACATGGAAGTCAGCCTGTATTGCCATTTTCTTCACCATTTTGTGATTCAATTCAATTCCTTGTTCAGTTCTTCTTGTTTGTTCCTGTCTTGCTTTAGGTTTTTAGGCTTCGTATACTATTTCTCAGTGGGGGCTTCATGGTAGTGAATTTCTGAAGATTTTGTTTGTCTGAAAAGTTCCTTATTTTTAACTCAAATAGTAAGGAGACATTATAGGATTGGATATTCTCTTGTCTAGCATTTTCATTTTAGAATTTTTTAGAATAAGTCATTCCATTTCTCCTCTTGGATTAGTCTTGGATTCTTGGAAGCTTTACTAATATGTGTCTTGCTGTAGATTTCCTTTCATTCGGTAATTTGGCTCCTTCTAACTTCCTGTATGCCTATAATCATTCCCTGCTCAAGTTTGGGAAGTTCTCTACAATTACTTCCTTAAATAGTTTCCCCTCTTCCTTGCCTCTCTCTTCTCCTTTTGGAATTCCTGACTCTTCTATATTCTTTCCTCATGGAATCAGATAATTTTCAAAATGTTTCTTTGTTCTTTGTGTCTCTCTTTCCTTTTCTTCCTTGTTTCTTTTCAGATCTGTGTCTTCGGGAGTATTGACTCACTCTTCCATGTATTCTATCCTGTTTATTCTCATGGCTTTTTTTCTAGAATTTTTTAGCTCTTCCATTGATCTTTTACATCCTGCAGCTCCTTAATTTTCTTATTTAAAGTTTCAGTTTTGTTCTTATGTTCATTGATTATGTTTTTTAAAAAGGTTCTTTTCCTTTTCTGTATTTTCTCACATATCTCTGATTTGTTTTTCTGAGTTTTGTTTGTGTTGTTTGAGTTCTTTGACTTTTTCAATTATGACAGTTTTTCCCTTGGCCACTTGTATTTTTCTTTCCTCCCATTGCTTATTTTCATTTTTGCTCTGCTATAGATGGAGCTTCTGTTTGCTGTGGAACTGCTTCTCCCTCTACTTCTGGGTGTTCACAATGGCTTACCGTGAATTATAAAGTGCAAATGGGGCTGGTGGGTGGAACCTCTGTCTACCTTACCTGGCCATGGGTTGTCCAGGTGAGTGTCTGGGATGCTGGTGCCTATCAGTGTCTCTCTGGGCAAGCTGATGGCGGGATGTCCTGGGTGGTCGTGTGACCTGTGACAACGTTGGTGTACTCTGTCTCAGGACTGGGTTTCAGCAATCTGTGTGGGTTTTTGGCAGGGATGTTTTGGGAAGTCACAGGGGCCTTGGTAGGCTGGGGCTGGTGGAGTCCGCAGAAGTTGGCAAGACCTCTGTTGTTCTGGGTAGGGCTTGTTGTCTTGTGCTGGAAATTATGAGGTGTCCGGGCTCTCTGGCCCCTCCCCAAGTGGCATCCCAACTCTCACCTGACCAAGCTGGGGCTGGCAGAGTCCCACAGAAGTTTGCGGGTGTTCTTCTTTTTTTTAGACCAGCCAGCTATTTATGATATTATATGGTTTCTCCTTCAAAACAAAATTTGTGTTTTTCACTGGAAAAACAATAGACACAGTTTTCTTGTCATGTTAGGGTTTTGCATTTGACAAATTCTGCCAGGCTTTGGGATGTTGGTGTTAAAGTCTGAACTTTGAAGTCAGACTGCCTGGATTTGAATTTTTAGCTGTATGATGTTGGCAAAATACATGAAGCTTATTGGGTCTTGATTATTTCATCTGTAAAACGTGCATCTAAATTATGGTACCTGCTTCCTAATGATGAGAAGATAAATGAGTTAACTAGATACCTATAACTATGCTTGGAATGTAAGATGTACTTTAAAAATTATCAGTAATGATAATGTGGAGTTTAGAGGTGTTTGGGGGGGAACAAAGAAATTAGTTGGTCATCTTAACATTTCTTTTTGAAAAAAGTCTTCAAAATACAAGGTCATTATATTTACAGTAGAATTACTGTGCAAATTATTTTTTTTTGTGCACAAGATGCTGTACAAATGTTAAAGAAGTAAAATATGCAAGTAACGTTGAGCCAGACAACTAAAATAAAGTGATGTGGAGACTATCTGTTCTTGCTTTCATGTACATTGAATATTTTCTGTCTTTTTTTTTAAGATTTATTTATTTATTTATACAAGCACTGGGTACTTTCAGAAGCATGGGAGGGTGAGAGAATTCACCAGAGCAGAACAGGGAGCAGAGCAGGCAGAAGGACTGAAGTACACTGCTGAGAGGAGCAGCGGGCGGCAGGAGAGGTCTGCATGCCATGTGGGACCCTTGCTAGTACCTGGGAATGGAACTAGTGCTGCAGAGGCTGCGGGCACCTTCGCAGCCCAGCGCTCAAACCCTGCGCCACCTGGGAGGTACTATTTTGAATTTTTTGAGTAATCTCCATAATGTTTTCCATAATGGCTTACCTAATTACTTTTTATGAATATTTCAATTACACTGTGTGGTAGATAGGCATCTTGTAGAAGACTTTAATGTGTTTTATATTAATGTATTAAGAAATAAACGAAAGTAATAACTATTTACATCTTATAACTAACAAAGGTATGGTTTAGTTTGGTTTTTACATATTTGTGAGCTAATATTATTTTGAATAAGGATACAAGAATATTTTTATCATTTCGTCTGAAATAGTCTCAGAAAGTCTCAGAAGTTATAAAGAAAATTTGAGTAAATCAGGAGAGTGATGGATGGAAAAAGCAGGCACTAAAGGAATTGAATTTCTGCCCACTAGTATTTTCAGAATAGGACACATATTTTGGTTTACCAAGTTTTAATGTAATAATCGAAAGCAGCACTTCATTGTCCTCTCAGATTATAATTGCATATCCATGTTACATTAAATACAAATTCTGGTTTATTAAAGAAAATGAATCAAACAATCCTTGAAACAATAAGTAGAGATTGGATAACTTGTGCAACATTATGTTCAAAATTGTATTAATAATGAATAACTGTACATATTGTAAGTTTTGACTACACTTTATGCATTTTTTATATACAAGTGGGATATATCAGTGTTCCTTTCTGACAGGTTTTTCGTAAGGAATCTTTTGTCACTGGACGATATCCATTTTTACACACAAAGTCAACAGGTTCCCCTGACAAAGAATAAAGTTTTTTAGCATCTATCCATCTCAACCTTATATGATGTTCCTCCATGGCTGTTGGTGATATTATACATGGCTCTAATGGGGAAGAAAAGAATGTAAAACATTTAGTGACAAATATTTTCACAGGACTTTAGACTTTCAAGGGCAATCTACATTGGTCCAAGAATTTTCGAAACTGTTTCCTAACCAAAACATCAGTTGTACCTAGTATTAAATTAATTATTTAAAATATTAATTTAAGTAATATATAAATTTAATTAATATTTAAATTAATGATTTAAATGTTAAACGATAAATGATGTAAAAATAAATCACTGTGTTTAATGCGTGATAATTAAATGTTATAATCCCAGATTTATAGTATCAATGATCATATTAAGAAGTTTGATTGAAGGAAATTGTTGCTGTTGTTGCTTGAAGAATGTTACAATATCTGATTTCCTCACACATTATTTTGTAGCCAACCATTCACAGAATAATAGTTTCTTCATCCATGAAAATTTTAGTTTAAAGAGTAAAACTTCATACACATTGCAGTGATTTTCTGAGTTTTCATCAGGATTTTAAAATACTTACCTAGACATTCTGGTGGTTTTGACCATTGTCCATTGCGGCATATTACATTGTGGTTTCCATCAAGTTTATAGAAAGACTTGCATCGGTACTCAACTGATGTTTCTGGAGCATATACTGGTAATAGGGGTGAGGTAATATCTCCATTGTTTATAGGTGGAGGCAGGCCACATTTTCCTTTCGAGTCTAAAAAAATATATGATTTGCTGAAATTGACCTGTTAATCTCAGGTTATTTCAATAAATTCAACAGGTTAAAAATGTATATGAAATCACATAAGACCCTGAATAGGCAAGTAGTCCTTACAAAACGATGAAGAAGAGAGGTCTCATAAGCCCAGATTTCAAACTACAGCATAAAACTACAGTAATAAAAACTATATGGTACTGGAATAAAAATAGATACAAACCAATGGACTAGAATTGAGAACCCAGAAATAAGCCCAAACTTTATTGTCAGTTAATCTGTACATGGAGCCAGGATACACTGGATAAAGGAAACTCTTTAACTAATGGTGTTGGAAAAACTGGACAGTCGCAGGGAGATAAAGAAAAACATCAACAAGGGGCTGATGCAAACTCTGCAAAGAACATATGCAACTAAACAAAAAGAAAGCAAATAACCCAATAAAAAAAATGGACAGAAAAGCTAAATAGACACTTCTCCAAAGAAGACACACAGATGGACAACAGACAGAAGAAAAATAAAACCTTATTATCACTTATTCTTAGAGAAACTCAAATCTAAACCACAATGAGATACCACTTCCCCCATATGGAAATGGTCCACATCAAAAAGACCAGAAACAGTAAGTGTTGGCAGGATGTAGAGAAAAAAGAACCAGTGTACATTGTTAGTTGGAATATAGACTGGCTCAGCTCCTAAGGAAAACAGAATAAAGTTTCTCAAAATATTAAAGATAGGTCTGTCATATGATCTAGCAATTACAAACCTTGGTATCTACGTAAGGAATGCAAAGACACTAATTCAAGGGACATATGCACTCCTAAGTTCACTGTAGCACTATTTACACTCGCCAATTCATGGAACAACCCTAGTGTCAAGGAGAAATGAGTGAGTTAAGAAGCTGTGCAATGTATTCACAATGGAATACTACTTAGCTATATAAAAAGAAAGATGAACTCTTTCTGTCTGTGACAATGTGGATGTACCTGGTGGGGGTTATGCTAAGTGAAATAAACCAGAAGGAGAAAGACATATCAGATGGTTTCATTCTTATGTAGAATACAAAATGAAGGGTCAAAGAAAACCAAACCAAAAATATACTCTAGAAATATTAAACTAAATTACCGTATTTATTTCTCAAAAATCACTAAGTGTCTTAATCCTTAAGATAGGGAATTTTCCATGATTCCAATAGTTTCAGTTTGTTCAGATCTTTCATAAAATAAACCATGTTGCTTCTTCAGTCAAAAAATTATTGGATTTTAAAGTACCTTCATTTTATTTGTGTTGAAACACTTTATTTAATAAGAACAACTACATATATCTTATTATTATCCTTAGATGTTATACATGAGATAAATATGTTGATATATTGAATATATCACCAAATACATTATCTAAAATCATGTATAAAATATGATACTCTACATTTGCACTCAGGTGGTTTTGTCCATGTTCCATTTAAACATATCACTTCCATATCCCCAAATATGTCGAAAGGTTTTTTGCATTCATACTGTACTCTCTCACCAGACGAGTACCTAGGCATCTTGTTTGGTATCACAGCATTTTCCACTCTGGGTGGATCTACACAGGAAACATCTGTAGAGGAAGAGAAAAGCATCTCCAAAGTAATGATTCATGTGAGTAGCAAATCAGTAAATGGGGTCACAACTATATGTCAAAGGGGATTCAAAATAAATAATCTGTCATGAAAAAATACTAATTTTAATAAATTTGCATGCAAAATTAAAGAAAGAAGGATAAAACAATCTATTTTTTGGTAACGTTGACTCCCCTGTACCTTACCCTTAAACAGAAGATTCATAGACATTTTTGAATCAGTGAAAATGAGAGTTTTACTGGACATGTCCATGGGTTTAGTAAAGTAAATATTATAAATTATAAAAATTCAAGGTGACTTTACAATCCACAAGAAATTCATAAGAAAGAGATTAATTGACATCAATTAATGAATATGGTTTGCAACCATCCTGTTTATGAAGTGTAATTATAGGTCCATCGAAAGTACACATGGTAGACACTTCTTCAGAGAATATATCTGGAGCTGTAACACTTTGAAGACCATGGTTAAAGAAAGATGATTAATCCAGTGATCCCAATAGATGTGGAGAAAAAAAGGGATGTAAATGTGTCATTTATGAAAACACTTTTTTGGAGTGTTTTTTTGCAAAATTTTAAATTACTTTAATGAGTGACGCGCAATTCATCAGTGAGAGTCAAGGAATATGTTAGCTAGTCGGTTACATACTATTTATGTTTGATTCTTAAACCAAAGTGTGCACAGAATCCCCTGGGAATTTTTCAAACAGTTTCAGGATTGAATCCCCAGAGGTTTTGATTCAGCAGGTTGAGTGAGCTTGTGAATTTGCATTTCTAGCAATTTCCAGAAGATGCTGATGCTGCTATTCCAGAGACCAAACTAAGAATTATTGGGCTTTAGGATTAGCCACTGAGTATACAATTTCATCCCATTATGTTAGGCATAAACAATCTTTGATCTGGCCTAAAATATCCTATGTCTATTTCTAATGATGCTAGATGCAATTAAATTACTTAAAACACACAAATTAATTTTTAAAAATTAATGTAGTACCTCTACATGTTGGCCTTCCTATCCATTTTCTCTTAATACACTGTACAGTATTGGAGCCATCTATTTGGTGATATTCTGGACATTTATAAGCCACTTTTTCTCCTGACCTATATGATTCCTTTTTCTGACCTATGAGTATGGCATCACCAAAGCTGGGTAAATTATAACAATCCGTTTCTGAAAGACAAAAAAGAAAGTAATAGGACCTTGCTTAGTAAATATTTAAAAATACAGAATGGTCAATAAGTATATTCAGAATAGTTCTATCAAAGCAATAAATGCTCTACTATACTTTCTTATGCATGGTAGCAGGTTTGACTTGGTTTAGTGTAACAGTGTAACAAAGAAATGAAAGCCTAACAGATATGGATACTTAGATGCTTGAGACCATATTTCTTAAATTCTTTTTTTTTTTTTGCCTGTACAGGCCATAATATTATGTATTTCACTTTCTGTTTTGGTCAAAATCTGTTACCTTTGAGTTAGAGAAATATCTTATAAAAGTATATATTTATAAGGTGATAACCAACAGTATATTGAATAATGACGAGATTGAGGAGCTGTTGTGATATAGGAAAGAAGGTGAGAAATCTCTGAGGATGTATATCAAAGGACATTGAAAGTGCTCACAAGATAATATGAAAATAAATTAAGTTGGTTCATGTCAAACTTTAATTACTAGGCCGATTAATTTTATACTAGAACTAGAAAATATCCACAGATACTTTGTTAAATTATATAATTACTACTTCGTTTCACATTTGAACCATTTGATGATATGAATTAGAAAGAAGATATACTATACTTATGCATTCTGGTAGAGGGGACCATTTTCCTCCTAAACATGTTATAGTTGCAGGTCCATCAATCCCAAAGCCTTCGGTACAATGGTAGGTGACAATTTCTCCATATTGGTAATTGTCTCCCTTTAGATATAGAATACCATGGGAAATCAAACCTGGAGGTTCACAAGGAAGTCCTAAAAAGAAATGAAAGTATGATTACATGTTTCACTAACGCTGGGATTTAATTTAATGAGTGGATACAGGAGCTACCATGACATTACAGCAAAGGCACACAAATGCTTTTCCTATAATCACTATCCTGGTTCAGCTGTCAACTTGAGCAAGAACTTGAATTTAAAATGTCAGTATATTATTTAAGAGATTTTCTGTATTTCTCTATCCAATCATGTATAATAATAGAAACTAATCATCTTAAGGAAATAGCATATATTCAAAGATATCAGAAAAGACATTTTAAGAAGAATATAACATTTTTTTAATAACTTGATGACATCTCAAACATACAATGGTTATATAAATAGGCAGGAACAAGAAATTGTATACTTATGTGATCAAGGAGGTTTAATGTCACAACACATTTTTAACATAAAATTGTTAGAATTTCAAGTGACCTATAATGAGTCATTGAAATGAACAATAATAGGATTGATTTGATTATAGAAAAAATTTTGGGTAAAATTAAAAAATGATATATAAATCTATGTATGATTGTCTAGTTTTGAATGAATTTTACTGAAAATGGAATTTTAATTTGGATATTGTCCTTCCTCACCTACACACTGAGGTAGAGGGCTCCATTTTCCCATGTGGCATGTTATTTCATCTTCTTCAGATTTCTTGAAACCATCATCACAAATGTAACTAAGTTTGGTGCCATGTGGATAAGTCTTGGGTCCTAGTGTAACTTTCCTTTCTTCTGAAGAGTTAGATAATTGAATGGTTCCATGTTCTATATGAGGTAGTTGTGGACATGGCTTTTTTTCTGTATAAAGAACAGAGATCAAGGGTCAATTACAAATATAATGCTTAAATTAAAAAATTCAAACATTCCTTTGAAATTTAAAATGGGGATAATTTTAACAAACTAAATTATTTAAACTGAAAAAAGCTGAAAATGGCAAGGATGTATATCTCCATAAAATCTGTGTTACTATCCACTTATATAATATACTCCTTTGTTCTGGTCCTGTTATTATGAGGAGCAAACTATGCAACTGGAAATTTTATATGGTATATACATAGTTACCCAAAGTTTTTATCTGGATTTATTACACTGAAATAAAAGAATGCTGATTGACACATGAACCTTGATTGCAGTTTAGTCTTTCAATATGAAGTGGAAAGATATAAAGAGAAATATAAAGAGAAAGACCTCCACCTTGTTCACTTATACAAAATACAGGGGATTGTTAACGTCATCTGAAAAAATCATAAAGCTTGGTAGGCAACAACTGACCAACACATTGTGGTATTGACTGCCATCTTCCATCTTTGCACATAATTTCTTCTCCGCCCTGAATTAGATAGTTTTCTTCACAGAGAAGAGATATTCTTTCCCCATCCTGGTAATTCACTGTGGTTGTCATAGCTTCAGCATGGCGAATCTGAGGTGGAGGTGGGCAAAATTGTTTTGGTACTTCTTCTAAAATATGAAAATTATATTTCTTGATTAAAAATCATGTTAAAAATAATCAAAGAATAATTCAATAAATGAGAATAATAATATGTGATCAACTAATAATGCTATGTTCTATGTTTAAATCAGTTCTACTTTTCAGCTTGATAGCATTTCACTAAATCATATTTGGTTTATTTTCTCTGGTTTTCCTCCCAGTTTGTTTTGTTTTTTCCTTTGATTCATTTTGCATAATTTGTGTGAAACCTACTGGAATTATTTCTAACAATTAGGACATTCTAACAGAGATATTCATTTGGTGACAGGCACTAAATAAAGAATGAAATCAGGATCTTTTTCAGATATCCATAATCAGATATATTGGGATTGGATTAAAACTTTAACAGGATAGTTTACAGATAAAGGTGATTAGCCAGAGGAAGAATTACATTTGTTAATGATCAATTAATATGATATATGTTATTGGCAAAAAAAATAAGATTTAGATATTCAGTGGTTAATTCAGTAGTTTAAGGTATGCCATTTAAATTTCAGACTTCTCCTGGAGATACCATTTCCTAGTTTGCCTGAAATTTTAAGGGATTGTATATAAATGAAATGCACCTGGCTTAATGGATTAGCCAGACTGGCTTTAGTTACATAACCCTCAGTTTATAAAAGAGCCCTTGTAAGCTTGTGTCTGAGCTCCTGTAAAACTGAGATCTATTTTTGAGTAATATGTGAAAATACCTGTTCAACTAAGGAATATAATTTGGAAGTTTTTGCACCTGGTCTGAATCCTGTCACACTGTATCTTTATTTGATGAAAGGGAAGTCATGTAAATCCTTTTAGTTGTCCAACCTTGTATATTCGAACGATTCAGGGAAATATTTGACTGACTAAAACACTTCATTCATGCTTTCTAATATTGTCAGATTTTCTATTTCTATCTAAGTCAAAAGCAATATTTAATTTTTGATCAAAAACATTTTTTCTTATTTCTGTTTTAGATATCTTTGCAGTTTTTTCCCAACTTATTCTCAAGGATTAATTTCTTTATATTTCTGTTATTTAACCACTTTTTCCTGAACAGTCTTAATTTGCATTCACGCTTGATAGATTTGCTAAAGTTTGGTCTAACTACAGAGTTTCTCTAAAAGCTGCATTATATTCTGCAAATCACCTTTTATCCTCTTTCTTAGCTTATCATAATAGATGCTTCAGTTATTCTTTCCTTGTTTGTCCTTTAGAAGTATGTTCTCTTCTATTAGATTGCAAGTGCTATGGCTTCATTTTGTTCTTTGCTATTATTTTTGCTCTTTATTTAGAGAGAGTGGTTTGAGGACATTGATCACATTAACTTTGCATGTTAGGAATTTTTTATCACATGGGAAAGATCAGTTGTTTTAAATTAATTGACTATATTATAATAAGGTAATATAGACTTCAGTACAAGGAGAACCACAAAAAATAAAGACCATTTTTTTAATTACAGAAAGGTTAATTCACAATGAAAAAATTATTGTAAGTGTGTATGCATCTAAGAATATGTCACAGACCAAGAAACAAAGCTGGGCAGATCTAAAAAAGGAAAGAGAAGTATTCACAAGTATTCACAATTCTACTAAGTAACACTGATAGCTTTTTTACTCTGACTGATATAACAATTAGACAAAAAAAATTTTTGAAAACATAGATAAATTTGAAAAACACCATGAACCACTTTAACCTGATCTATCAAGTAGAATATTACTATGTTTCTATGTGAAAAGGTACCCACCACAAAGATAGAAATCATGTTGCACAATAAAAAACAAGTTTCAAAATACTAAAATCTTACACAAATGTTCTATGACAACAGGATATGACCAAAATTAATAGAAATAGATTATACAAGCACAGTAGTGTGTAGTATAGAGAATTAAAAGCAATAATTTTCCAATAGCAGTAAACATACCTGTTATCCAGATGTTCATTTAAAACCACCTCATTTCTGGGTGGCTTACTATATATCTGATTGATGCATAAAATATAATTAGTATTTAGAAACACCATTTTGGGTAGTTTCTAAATTGCCTTCCAGCCTAAAACTTATTTTTTTTAAAAAGATTTATTTATTTATGCATACAAGAGCTGGGATGCAGTCCAGAAGTGGAGGTTGCGGAGTCGGGGTGAGAGGATTCACTAGAGACAGAGTGGGGAGCAGAACAGATGAATCTACTGAAATACACTGCTGAGGGCAGAAGCAGGCTAGACAGGAGACGTCTGCTGTGCCATGTGGGTCAGCTCCCTGGCCATGGATTGAACTGGTGCTGCAGGGGCTGCCTGTAGTTTCATAGTGCCGAGCCTTAACCACTTGTGCTACCAGGGAGGCTCCTAATACTTATTTGTAACATTGAAAAAACCTCTCATTTTCCTTTCAGATACTATTTTACAAGTTCAGGAGAAATAGAATAAAAATTTAAGAACTTTATTAACAGGAGCTTACCAATGCAGGATATTTTAGGATCCCATTTTCCATTTATGCAGGTGGCGTATTTTTTTCCTGATTTTCCTTTACAGTCGTAACTTGCGCGGTAGTTATGATTAAATTCAATCATATTTGATAGATTTGGATCATTTGCAAATGGCTTTTCTGGTTTACACTTCTCAAGTGCATCTGTTTCTATAAAATGAAAAAAATTCCAGGAAATGTTAATTATAAGAACCAAAGCAACTACTCCAAAAAATAGCTATAGAACCAATACTATAATGAAATTAGAATATGTCTATAAATTCCACCAACCAGGGTACTCCTGATCATATTGCAAGAGATGAGCTATTCTGTAGGAACATATATCCTATACCTTGTCTTAGAAATTTTAGAGAAAATATCCATAATTAAGGTATTTGCATATTGGAGACTGGAAGAGTATAAGAGGTTTACTCTTTTGTATAGTTGCCATAGCAAATGGTGATCACATATTTAAATTTGTTCCCAGTGTGAAATCTCTGCAGATGTTCACATTCGTTTCTTGATTTCAAGCATCTCTATCTTTAATTGAACCTTAAACCATTAATATAAAATAAATATCTATAAAATCAAATGTATGTATGTATTCTCTCTATATATAGAATCAAATATATTATGTTGCTAGTTTAAGTATATTTTTTCAGGCAAGGTAATGTTATATAGCAAGGAAGTAGATCTGATACATATAGTATAGGATGTGACTATTTAAGCAGATCTTTTGTCTGATCACCAAATGGAAACAGATACTTAAATCAGTAATTGGGGATTTAAATTCATGAATTGTTTTCTGTGTGTACACTTAAAATATGAAGCTATTGGGAAGTATGAAAGTGCAGGCTAGAGGCAGGTATTAAATAAGCACTGGGAGGAAAAAATTGGAGAAAGACCTATTATAGCTGAAAGGGGATTACCTTAAAGTAAATATGGGTAGATTAACTCTAGGAAAGAAAACTGGAGTCAGAAGAGAATATAGTTGAGGCGAGTGTTTTTGGTCTAAATTAGAGTGAAAAGAGGAAAGTTTTCATGACTGATATTACCTTGGGTTATACAAATTTGAATTCATTATAATTTGAGAATATCTCTCTATTTCAATAATGTTGCAAATCAGCATTTTCAAAGAGAATATTAAATTGATACATATTAATTTTAGGAGTGTATTCTTACCAATGCACTCAGGAAGTTGGCTCCACCTTCCATTAATGCAAGTGGCTGAGCTGTGACCAATCAGAGTAAATGCTTCTCTGCAACTGACCTGTACTGAATCTCCATGGTGATAGGGAGGGGCAGCATCTTCAACAAGGCCATTAGGAAGGTCAGGTATATCTCCACATGTGCTCTTCTCCTCTGAAAATTTCACAAAAATGTTTATCATTAAAATGTAATTTGTTATATATGAACACATGCAAAAAGTGTAGGCTATAGTTAATTTTTTTATTGAATTACCAATACACTTAGGCAAGTTTGTCCATTCTCCATTAACACATTGAATTTTATTGGAACCCTTCATCTGAAATCTAGGATTGCAAACATATTCCACCACTTCATTGTGTTTATATTCTTCTTTCTGTGCTTCTTTAACTTGTCCATTCAGGAGTTGTGGAGGTTTCCAACATGATTTCACTGTCCCTGCTGTAGAAATACTGTGTAAGGAGTGGTTAAATTGCATAGTTTACAGTTTAAAAAACCCAGCAAAATAGATTTTTTCTTCAATTTGTTTTCTATTATATAACTTATTGTAACATTCTTAACCAATGAAAAAAGAAATGTTTACACCAGATTCATGTTTCCCACTTCTATTACTTTTACTGAACTAGCTTGTTGGAAGCGAATTCAAGCCTGTAAAATATTTCCTAAATATTCTAAAGATGTTTACAAACACATTAATAAATAGTTATGTAAATAATATTCCATGAACATTTTGTCAAAACTTTCAAAAAACACCATAATTCGAGATTAACAGATTAACATAGTTTAAATTTGATTAAGCTGTTCATGTAATTTAATGTCAGTAATTTACAGTCATTTAATTGACTGTAAGCTGATTTAATAATATTTAAACAGTGAAATGAGGTATCAGCCATGCTGTATTGAATATCCAATAATAATGTTGGAATTTAGGTAATAGGAAAAATAACAAAAGTAGTCCCTCTACTGTCACCCACCTTATATCTACTATCTATAGTTACTTTTGCTACATATTTCAGAGCAATTAAAATTCTTAAATAAGGAAATCTGAAATATCTGCTACCCAATACATGTCCTCTGGTTTCAGCACTAGGTTATAGACCCAGTGGAAGCCAACAGAAATCAAGAGAAGAAAAAATATTGATAGCCCAATTCTAATTCTTGTTTCAAAAATTGTAATTAATATTTACCTTTACATGTTGGAAAATTAGGTGACCATCCAAAGTGGTAGCACTGAACTGAATCTGGTCCAACTCTGAAACGGTTCTGTCTGCAGAATAA
This sequence comes from Talpa europaea, assembly GCF_964194135.1. NCBI lineage: Eukaryota > Metazoa > Chordata > Mammalia > Eulipotyphla > Talpidae > Talpa > Talpa europaea. Next base: position 79,954,390 of record NC_140077.1, read on the forward strand.
TTTCACCACATCTCCAATTTTATACTTGTTTTTGGAAGGCCGAACAGTTAAATAATCATCTAATTTGGGAATTTTACATTCTCTTTCTATAAGAAAAGGTGAAGTAATTTACTGAAACTATCACTGCCCAAATAAATCTTATGTATGTCATGAGGTGCCAGATGCTGCATATACAGAGGCGCATCAGATAAATCCTCCCTGTAAATTCATGTGAAATTCTGTATGAAATACTGAAATATTTCACATCAATATATGTGTCCTGTAAATTTATTTGTAAGTTCAATTTGCTTGTAATGTGTTGATTTTATAACTGATATTTATAATATTTAGTGTTATATTTTGGTACTCTAAAGTATACAAGTATCTTGTCATATTAAAAGATAGTGATAGAGGTTTAAAATTGCAAACAAATAGAAATTAGTATTTGTTTCATATTATTGGGGAACTGGAAAACACCAAAACCATTTCCTATATAGTTAGAGAAACATTAAAAATCACTTCATTAAGGGCCTCCCCGGTGGCGCAGCAGTAGAGCTCTGGGTTGTGAAGCTGCCCGCAGCCTCTGCAGCGCTGGTTCCATACCTGGCTGCTTCCCGGCCACCGGAGGAGGGTCCCACATGGCATGCAGACCTCTCCTGCCGCCCGCTGCTCCCCTCAGCAGTGTACTTTGGTCCTTCTGCCTGCTCTGCTCCCTGCTCTGGCTCTGGTGAATTCTCTCACCCTCCCGCGCTTTTGACTGTACCCAGTGCTTGTATATATAAATAAATAAATAAATCTTTAAAAAAAATCACTTCATTAAGTGAATAATCAAATAGAAATATAAACAGATCATACTGAAATATAAAACAAAATGAAGAAACATTGTATTCAAGGATGCATTTGTATATTCATAGTGTCCTGAATATTTACATAATAACCATCTATTTTAATATATGATAATTTATACTATATTTTAATAAATTGCTTCTTTTCCTGATTGAGTTAGGAATTGTGAAACTTTCCCTAAAATTTGTAAAATTAGTGCAATTTGTGATATTGCTAAGTGTTTATCAAAAATCATTTTTATTTGGAATCCTATCTGGAGAATAAATTTATAAAATTATTATAAAAAGAACTGGTATTCAAAATTTAGAATCATGCTAAAAAGAAAACTCATGCTATGTAAGAGTCAACTATTGGACATACTTATAATATTAGAAGGTAAATGTTTTTTAAAATAATGACACAAATAAAACTCAACGCATTTGCTTTAGGTTTGATGTTGAGTTTTGAAAATTAATTGAGATATTCACACCTTGAATGAGAAGCAGTGGGATTTCTTTCCTAAAATTCTATCCTGTGTTCTGCAAAACAGTGCCTTTATTTGTTGTGTCTTTGTTTATACATTTTGTGCTCATTTTATGTGAATTTTGTATCTTATCACATTGCAAAAAACTTTGCCTTAACAACAACAACAAAGAGATCTCAGCTGTTGGTGATTTTTCCACTGTTGTATTTATCTAAAGATGTCTTAGGGAATGTGATTAAAAGGAGAAATTGAATGAGCATTGTTTCCCTGAATGGGCAATATTTATCTTTATTCAGCAGTGAGAATCCCAAATCCTAACACTAATATAGTAAGTCTTCACTTAAATATCTTCAATAGCTGCTTGGGAACTGTGACTTTAAGCAAAACAATGTATAACCAAAGCAGGTTTTTGAATGATCTGCTTTTGATTCCTGTCAGCCAGAATTGTGTTGTTCTCATTAACTTTTTAAGGAAGGACATTGAACAAAATGATATATTCAAAGAGCTGCTATACTTGGAAGTGTTAATATGAATTTTTTTAATCCAAAGTTTATGTGCATTTTAGGTTCAATAGAAATGGTTTGACTTAAGGGGTTTTTGATAACAATTCCTGGGAAAAGTTCTAAAAACAGGAATTCCGGAGCATTTGCAATAAATTCAAGTATCAGTCTGTGTGCAATTTTCTGCTATACAGGAGGGAATATTCTGTGACAGCGACCATTAACATACTCAAAGCACCATTACCTCACTAGACTTCTGGCATAACAGTATTTGACTCGTTTGGACCACCAGTTTCTGAAACCCCACAAAGAGCACATCAAAAAGATGGCCCCAGTACCAGAGGAACAGTGTCCCAAGGCATACGGCAAATTAGAAAAAAGGCAGCAGGGAGAGGAAAAACTACATGCAAATAGCAACTCCTCAGGAAAAAGACACACCCCTAAAAGAAAACCACCCATGAAATTGCCTTCCAGAAAGAGAATTTAAAATTGCCATGATTAAAAAACTTACAGATGTCATAAAGGCAAACAATGATAAAGGAAAAATAATCAACGATCAGAAGAATGAACTTGAGTCCCTAAAGAGGGAAGTAAAAGAAATGCAGGAGATCAAAGAATTAATGGAGGCGCTAAAGAACTCTGGGAAAAGCAATGAAAGCAGAATAGATGAAATGGAAGAACGAATAAGTACTCTGAACACACAGAAATAAAAAGAACCAAAACAGAAAAGGAAAGAGAAGTACAAAGGAAAAAGACTGAAGAAAGACTTCGGGAACTATCTGACTCCATGAGGAAAGGAAATGTAAGAGTTATAGGAATCCCAGGAGAGAAGAGAGACATAGGAACAGAGAAAATATTCAAGGAAATAATTGAAGAGAACCTCCCAAACATGAAGTAGCTGAAAATAGACATACAAGAAGCAAGAAGAACACCAAACTTCCATGATGAAAGGAAAATTACAGCAAGACACATAATAGTAAAGCTCCCAAGAATCCAAGACAGGGAAAAAAGAATGAAGCTGACAAGAGGGAAGAAACACATAACATTCAAAAGAAAACCAATCAGACTGACATCAGACTTCTCTGAAGAAACACCACGGGCAAGGAGAGAGTGGAGGGACATAGTCAAGAGACTAAGAAAACAGATGGCAGCCAAGAATACTCTATCCCACAAAGCTTTCTTTCCTCTATGAAGAAAGAATAAGGACCTTCCCAGACAAACAGAAACTCTGGAATTTCATTACACAGATACAGCAATTCCAAAGGGCACCTGCACGCCTATGTTTATAGCAGCACTATTTACAATAGCTAAGCTATGGAAACAACCCAAATGCCCAAAAATAGATGACTGGATCAAGAAGATGTGGTACATATACACCATGGAAAATTACTCAGCATTCAAAAAGATAAATGATGCACTTTGCCGCAACATGGATGGAGCTAGAAGGATTCATGCTCAGCGAAATAAACCAGAAAGAAAACGAAAAATACCGGATGGTCTCACTCATAGCAGGAATTTAGAAAACCTAAATAAGAGACCAGCAAAAAGACTAATCAATACAAAGTAAAATTCAAAATCAACAAGCAACTATAAACCAGAGACACACTGCGGGGGCGGGGGGAGGGGGAGAAGGAGAGGCAGGGAAAGGAAGGACTAGAGTCAAAATAAGATGGAAGTGCAATTGTATGGGGAATATAACCAAAATGAAATGAAAATGCATACATTGTGCAAAGATGAAAAAAGATTAAGTATTATATAAAATAAAAGATTTAAAGAAAACCAAAAACCAAAAATACAAATTACTTTTTTAAACTCCTTTATGATTTTTTTTTAAAGATTTATTTATTTATTTATACAAGCACTGGGTACAGTCAGAAGCGCGGGAGGGTGAGAGAATTCACCAGAGCCAGAGCAGGGAACAGAACAGGCAGACCGACGAAATACACTGCTGAGGGGAGCTGCGGGCGGCAGGAGAGGTCTGTGCACCATGTGGGACCCTCGCCCTGTGGCCGGGGATCAAACCAGCGCTGCAGAGGCTGCAGGCAGCTTTGCAACCCAGGGCTCAACCACTGCACCACTGGGGAGGCCCCCCTTTATGATGTTTTACTAATCATAAAATTAATACATATACTATATGCCCTTGCCATTATTCCATTGTATTCCACCCATTCTTAGCTTAAAAATTCCCCCAAAATTTCCCCCACAGAGTGAGTAGTACAATCTGCTCACTCTGAAATTTCCGAAATATTATTTAGTTTTAAAGCTTTGCTCATACTGTTCCCTTGATTTGGAACACTACATACGCTCATTTCCCACAATTCAAACCCTGTTTCTAACCCTGGAAAACAGGTGAATGGCAAACAAAGTAGATTTGTGGTATAGTCCACAGAACATGAGAAAACCAGAAAATCAAGAACTCTACTCAGGACCTGCAGAAACTCAGGAACAAAAAGCTGAGAAGTTGGTAAGAAACTATAATTTTGCTAGTGAGTAGCTAGTTCTATATAATTTGAAAGCTCGCATTTAGAAAGACCAAGACAATTATACTGTATTCATAAATCTATCATGTATATGGCCCATAGAAAACATCATTTTAACACACACTGTTAAAGATAATTATCTTTGGACATCAAAACAACCTCATTTATCAGTTAATAACAATCAGCAAGTGACACCTTGATGTTAATCATTGTCCCTAAAAAATGACTCTAATTATCAATTTTACTAATTCTGAAAAAAGGAATACACCAAAAATAGCACTTACCATGGCATGTAGGTTTATCAGACCAACCATTGTCACCACATATTATGGAGCCAGTGGTGCCTCCATCTCTGTTCTCATATCCCTTGTCACATTCATATTCCACCTTGTCATTGAGTTTAAACCATCTGCTGTCGTTTTTGGGTCTGGCATGCTCGAATACTGGCATATCACACGATTCTAATGCATGATAGAATTGAATATTCCATTTCTAATATTATTTAATGGACAATCTAAGTGAGTCAATCCCATCCCAAGAGAAAATGATCTTATCACAGAGTATGCTAATATCAAGAGTGTACTGATTATATAAAAATAAGCTATGTCAATGATAAATCACTGTCCAAATGCTTACTCACAGTGAAAAAAGTTTCTACATTTAAATTATCTGAAAATTTTGTTTTAAGAACTTTTTTCTCAATTATTTTTCTGCCTTTATGCCATGAGAGAACAAAATAGACCATCACAGATAGATTGTTCTTATTATTACTAAACCAGAATAGCATTTTGTGAATGAAGATGTCAAACTTAGTAACAGTTGTGACAACTAGACCAGAGAAAAATAGATTAATTGCAAAAAGATTAACTTTCAATAATCTGAGTAAATTGTTAAACATTCTATAAAGCTGTTTACTCTGAAATATATTAACTTTAAGGCATAAATCAGATTTAATATCCTCAAATATTATCCTAATGACTTTGTATTCTTCTGTAATTATCAAGATTAAATATAAAGTTCTATTGGGCCTCCCCGGTGGCTCAGCCGGTTGAGCGCAGCTCTGTGAAACTGTCTGCAGCCTCTGCAGGACCAGTTCGATCACCAGCTGGTCGGGGAGATACCCACATGGCGTGGCAGACCTGTTCTGTCTTGTCCACTGCTCCTCTCAGAAGTGTAAAAAAATATATAGAGCGAGTTCTATTGCTCGTAACTAGATATAAGAAAAATAAAGTGTTTTTTTTTTTATAAATTTTATTGTTATATTCCCCATACAATTGCAGCCCCCCCATTCTGACCCCAATCCCTCCCCTCCCGCCCCCGCCCCCCTAAAAGTGTCTCTGGTTCATAGTTTTTTGTTGATTTTGATTTTCACTTTCTTATAGTTATTCATTTTCCTGGTCCCTTATTTAAGTTTTCTAGATTCCTGCTATGAGTGAGACCATCCGGTATTTTTCTTTTTCTTTTTGGCTTATTTCGCTGAGCATGATCCCTTCCAGCGCCATCCATGTTGCTGCAAATTGCATGTGTTTATCTTTTTTGAATGCTGAGTAATATTCCATGGTATATATGTACCACATCTTCTTGATCCAGTCATCTATCTTTGGGCATTTGGGTTGTTTCCAAAGCTTAGCTATTGTAAACAGTGCTGCTATAAACATAGGGGTGCAGGTGTTCTTTGGAATTGATGTTTCTGTGTCCTTTGGGTAAATACCTAGGAGTGGAATTGCTGGATCATATGGAAGCTCTATGTTTAGTAGGTCCAGAAATCTCCACACAGCTCTCTACAGTGGTTGGACCAGTTTGCACTCCCACCAACAGTGCAGAAGAGTTCCTTTTTCTCCACACCCTCGCCAGCATTTGTTGTTGCTAGTTTTTTTAATATGTGCCATTCTCACTGGTGTAAGATGGTATCTCATGGTAGTTTTGATTTGCATTTCCCTGATGGCAAGTGATGTTGAACATTTTTTCATATGCCTGTTGGCCATTTGCATTTCCTCTTCAGAGAAGTTTCTTTTTAGCTCTTCTGCCCATTTTTTGACTGAATTATTATCTTTGTTGTTGTTGAGTCTCATCAGCTCTTTGCAGATTTTTGTGATCAGTCCTTTATCATTAGTGTTGGGTGCAAAAATGTTCTCCCAGTTGGTGGGGTTTCTCTTTGTTTTTGTTATTGTCTCTTTTGCTGTGCAGAAGCTCTTTAATTTGATGTAGTCCCAGCTGTTTATCTTTGCCTTCACTATCACTGCTTTGGGTGATGTGTCTGTAAAGATGTCTTTGATGTGAAGATCACGTAGTGTTTTGCCTATATTTCCTTCTATATATTTTATGGTTTCAGGTCTTATGTCTAGTTCTTTAATCCATTTTGAGTTGACTTTTGTGTATGGTGTGAGGTAGTGGTCAAGCTTCATTCTTTTGCATGTAGTGACCCAGTTTTCCCAGCACCATTTATTGAACAAACTTTCTTTGCTCCAATGCATATTCTTTGCTCCTTTGTCAAAGATTAGTTGACCATAAATCTGTGGGTTTATTTCTGGATTTTCTATTCGATTCCACTGGTCTGTATGTCTGTTCTTGTTCCAATACCATGCAGTTTTGATGATTATGGCTTTGTAGTATAGTTTGAAGTCTGGGCGTGTGGTGCCTCCATTCCCTTCTTTTTTTTTCAGGAGAGCTTTGGCTATTCGGGGTTTTTTGTGATTCCATATGAATTTCATCAATAATTGTTCTATTTCTTTGAAGAATGACATTGAAATTTTGATTGGAATAGCATTGAATCTGTATATTGCTTTTGGAAGGATGGCCATTTTAATAATGTTTATTCTTCCAATCCACGAGCAGGGGATGTCTCTCCATTTCTTTGTGTCTTCTTCTATTTCTTTTAACAGTGTTTTATAGTTTTCTTTGTATAGGTCCTTTACCTCTTTTGTTAGATTTATTCCCAAATATTTGATTTTTTTTGTTTCAATAACAAAAGGGATGGTTTTTTTGAATTCTTCTTCTTCAGATTTATTGTTTGTGTATAGGAAGGCTACTGACTTTTGCATGTTGATTTTGTATCCTGCCACTTTACTGAACAGATTGATGAGTTGAATTAGCTTTTCTGTGGAGTTTTTGGGGTTCTCTATGTATAATATCATGTCGTCTGCAAATAGTGATAGTTTGACTTCTTCTTTTCCTATTTGGATTCCTTGGATGTCTTTCTCTTGTCTTATTGCCCTGGCTAGGACTTCCAGTATTATATTGAAAAGCAGTGGTGAAAGTGGACATCCTTGTCTTGTTCCAGATCTTAATGGAATTGCTTTCAGCTTTTCACCATTGAGAATGATACTGGCTGTGGGCTTCTCATAGATGGCCTTTATGATGTTGAGGTATGTTCCTTGTATCCCAAGAATTTCAAGGGCTTTTATCATGAATGGGTGTTGCACTTTGTCGAAAGCTTTCTCAGCATCTATTGATATTATCATATGGTTTTTATATTTCTTTTTGTTGATGTGTTGGATAACGTTGATTGATTTTCGGATGTTAAACCATCCTTGTGCCCCTGGAATGAATCCTACTTGGTCGTGGTGAATTATCTTATGGATATATTGTTGGATTCTGATGGCTAAAATTTTATTGAGGATTTTTGCATCAGTGTTCATTAGGGAGATTGGCCTGTAGTTTTCCTTTTTTGTGTTGTTCTTGTTCGGTTTTGGTATTAGTGTAATGTTGGCTTCATAGAACGTGTTTGGTATTGTCCCTTCCTTCTCAATTTTTTGGAAGAGTTTGTGAAGGATAGGCACTAATTCGTCTCTGAATGTTTGGTAGAATTCATTTGTAAATCCATCAGGTCCTGGGCTTTTGTTTTTGGGGAGGTTTTTGATTACCATTTCAATTTCGCTAATTGTAATTGGTCTGTTTAGGTGTTCTATTTCTTCTTTATCTAGCTTTGGGTGATTGAAGAGTTGTAGGAATTTGTCCATCTCCTCTAGATTATTAAACTTGTTTCCATATAACTGTTCATAGTAGTTACTGATTATTCTTTTGATTTCTGCTGTGTCCGTTGTGATTTCTCCTCTTTCATTGATGATCCTGTTTATTTGTGCTTTCTCCCTTTTTTCCTTTGTGAGCCTGGCTAGGGGTTTGTCTATTTTATTGATTTTTTGAAAGAACCAGCTCTTCGTTTCATTGATCTTTTGGATTGTTTTTTTAGTTTCAATTTCATTTATTTCTGCTTTTGTTTTTATTATTTCTTTTCTTCTACTGGTTTTGGGGTTTTTTTTGTTGTTCTTTTTCTAGATCTTTGAGCTTCGAGATTAGGTTGTTTCTTTGAGTTCTTTCTTGTTTCTTGATGTGAGCTTCTATTGCTATATATTTTCCTCTTATTACTGCTTTTGCTGCATCCCATACATTTAGGATATTGGTGTCCTCCTTGTCGTTCAATTCAAAAAATTTTTTAATTTCTTCTTTGATCTCCTCATTAGTCCAGTGGTCTTCCAGTAGTGTGGTTTTTAATCTCCATGACGTAGGAAAGTTCCTTGCCTTCTTTTTATGGTTTATTTCTAGTTTGATGCCTTCATGGTCAGAAAAGATGGTTGATATGATTTCAATCTTGGTGTATCTGTTGATGTTTGTCTTGTGCCCCAGTATGTGATCGATCCTGGAGAATGATCCGTGTGCATTTGAGAAAAATGTGTACTCCGTTTTTTTGGGGTTTAGTGTTCTATAGATGTCTGTTAAGCCCAATTGCTCTAGGTCCTTATTTAGAGCTTCGGTTTCTTTACTTATTTTTTGTCTTGTTGATCTATCCATTGTTGATAGTGGTGTGTTGAAGTCTCCCACTACGTATGTGTTTTCTCTGATGTCTGTTTTCAGAGAGGACAACAGTTGTCTGATATATTTTGGTGCTCCTTCGTTTGGTGAGTATATGTTAATGAGTGTTATTTCTTCTTGAAGTATTGTCCCCTTGATCATAATGTAGTGACCATTGGGGTCTCTTTTTATCTTTTTGAGTTTGAAATCTGTTTTATCTGATATAAGTATAGCTGTTCCTGCTTTCTTTTTTGGTCCATTTGCTTGTAGGATTGTTTTCCATCCTTTAACTTTGAGCCTATTTTTATCTTTTGTAGCTAAATGTGTTTCCTGGAGACAGCAAAAGGTTGGGTTTTGTTTCTTAATCCAGGCTGCAACTCTGTGTCTTTTTATTGAAGAGTTTAGTCCATTTACATTTAGAGTTAATATTGATATGTTAACATCTGTATTTGCCATTGTGTTTGTCTTTCCTTTGATTTTATTTATTTATTCTTTTAATAACTTTTTTTTTTTTTGGCCTTCTTTCATTGTTATTCGTCCCTCCTAGTTTCTGGCTTTAGGACTCCTTGTAGTATTTTTTGGAGTGGGGGTTTAGTTGCAATGAAATTCCGGAGTTTCTGTTTGTCTGGGAAGGTCCATATTCTTTCTTCAAAGAGGAAGGAGAGCTTTGCGGGATAGAGTATTCTTGGTTGGCATCTGTTTTCTTGGAGTCTGTTGACTATGTCCCTCCACTCTCTCCTTGCCCGTAGTGTTTCTTCGGAGAAGTCTGATGTCAGCCTGATTGGCTTTCCTTTGAATGTTATCTGTTTCTTCCCTCTTGCCAGCTTCATTATTTTTTCCTTGTCCTGGATTCTTGGGAGCTTTACTATTATGTGTCTTGCTGTATTTTTTCTTTCGTCGTGGAAGTTTGGTGTTCTTCTTGCTTCTTGTATATCAATTTTCAGCTCCTTCTTCACATTTGGGAAGTTCTCTTCAATTATCTCTTTGAATATTTTCTCTGTTCCTACTTCTCTCTCCTCTCCTTCTGGTATTCCTATAACTCTTATATTTCCTTTCCTCATGGAGTCAGATAGTTCCCGACGTCTTTCTTCATTCTTTTTCCTTCGTACTTCTCTTTCATTTTCTGTTTTGGTTCTTTTTATTTCTGTGTCTTCAAGAGCACTTATTCGTTCTTCCATTTCATCAATTCTGCTTTCATTGCTTTTCCCAGAATTCTTTAGTTCTTCCACTAATTCTTTGATCTCCTGCATTTCTTTTACTTCCCTCTTTAGGGACTCAATTTCATTCTTCTGATCGTTGATTATTTTTCCCTTATCATTGTTTTCTTTTATGACTTCTGTCAGTTTTTTAATCACGGCAATTTTAAATTCTCTTTCTGGAAGGCTCAGAAGTTCTTCCAAGTTACTGTCGTAGCAATCTGGGGGCTGGTTTTCTTTTTGTGGAGTGCTTTTTCTCTGGAGAGTTGCTAGGTTGCGTGTGGTTCTTCTCCTCCCTACTGTCTGTTTTCTAATTTGCCGTATGCGTTGGGACACTGTGTTGTTGGGACTGGCCGGCATCTTGGGTGGGCTTCTCTTCTCCCCTCTGGTTCCTCCAGGAGTCATCTGTCAGTTTCAAGCAGTCTTTATTGGAGAAAGGTCCCTGTCCTAAAATGTCGATGTGGGGACACACTCCCCTGTGCGCCTGGTCTGCCCCGGCGGAGGGTTCCTGCTCCCCCTCTGGGCTTGGACTGCAGGCCAGAGGGGGTCTGGCGTGGGCGAACTTCCCCCGCTCACCTCTGGCTCCTGAGGAAGCCTTCTGCAGGTAGTCTTTACTGAAGAAATGTCCCTGTTCTAAAATGGTGATGTGGGACACACTCCCTGCGCGTACGGTGTCAGGCACACTCTTCTGCGTGCCTGGTCTGCCCTGGCTGTGGGTGCTCGCTCTCCCTGTGGGCTCAGACTACTTGTTCGGAAGGGTCCGGGTGTGGGCTAACTCCCCAGCTGGCCACTAGCTCCTTCAGGGGCCTGTGCTGGCTACAAGTCGCTAGGTGGCGCCAAAGATCTCTCCTAGAGCCCTTGGGGAGCTGATTTTCCACCCCGTGGGACAGGGAGCAAAGCGGGGATGGTAGGGTACACCTCAACGGCTTTGGGGTGCTGTGTCTGCCTTGTGCCCCACCGTTGTGGGGAACCCACGCCCCTAATTTCGTGCCCCGGGTCTCAGTTCCAGGACGCGGGCTGTAGCCCAGTTCAGTGGCGCGGGAATGGCGCCTTTTGCACCGCTCCCGTGCCTGGGCGCCTGGTTCCTGCTTACTCAGGGAGGGACCTTCACCTCAGTGAGGACCTCTGCTCGTCTCCCCGCAAGCCTAGGTCGTCTCCCAAGCCTAGGTCGCAGGCGCGGGGACCTGGGCAGCCGCGATCCTGGTCTGCACTTGCTTTTCAAGCGCGCTGAGTGTGCCGCTATCTGCGCAAGCTTACTGGCAGCCTGGGCTGTGTGTTCGTCTCCCGGGGTCTTTGTTCTTCTCTAATGGTGCCCGGAGCCGTTCGCTCACCGCCCAAATCCTGCAGGGTTCGCCTCAGCTCCCGTTCAAGGGGTGTGGTGGCTGCAATAGTTCCTTTCCACTCACAGTCCCGCTTGCTGCGTCATTTGTTCTTGGTGGCCGTTTTGGTTTGTTGTTTTCCTCCTCTCTGTCGGTCGGAGAGTGCCGCCTCTGTGGGCGGGGGAGGGGAGCAGGGTTCTGCGCTTCCCTCCCTTCTAGTCCTCTTTTATGGCCACTTTCTTCTTCGGGTAGTTTGCTGGAGTCACCCGTTTATCTTCCGTGTCCCAGTTCTCACTGGGACCTGCCGCTTTTCCTCCCTATTAACTTTTTTTAATGGGAGATCTTACTCGCAGCGTCTCCTCGCCGCCATGTTGCTCCGCCCCTTTCTGAAGTGTTTAAACATAGTTTCAATGTTCACTATATGCTGCACTACAATAATATTAATAAAATATTTAATATTCCCCAATTTTATAATTTCTATAGGCAGTTAGCTTAAAGCTGTTAAAAAATAAAGCAAAATTATACTAATTAGGTAAATAGAGATATTTTCTGTTCCATAAAAAGAGTGTTATAATGGATAATTAATCACAATTTAATATGAGATGATTTTGAGCTAGGGGCAAATATATCACATATCTCTTTGACTAGAATCATAAAGCATAGAAATTGTCAAAAAATGGAAATGGAAGGAAAACAGGAGAAATGTGTGTCTTAAATATCCACTAAATTTAAATGACTATATTAAATGTCACTTTTAAAATGTCATTGAATGACTTTGGGATTAATGTAAGTGAGCAAGTTCTTAGAAAAATCTTCTTAAATGTCTAGATAGTGGAAAAGGAGAACCTTTAAGCAGAACGTATTTTGGTGCTGTCGAAGTATTTCTCCTCTGTAACTACATAACTACAAGGAATTTATGAAAATTTTCTAGAGGATTTTCTAAAATGGGCCTACCCTATAATATCAAACTTCTACATTATACAAGTTATTTTATTCTAAGATCATGCATTGTGCACCCATGAGTTCACATGAAAATCTACATTTTATGCCTAAAAACAGAGACTCTCATATAAAAGTTGGATTACCTAGAAAATAGTTACCGTAGGCACAGAAATCTCAGGTAGAATAATTGAGGTTACACCTGTATACACATGAGTGCCCCTAAGTAGTTTACAAATCATAGGATATTTTAAAGTGCAAAACACTTGACCTAAAAAGTGGATTGGTATTCTACTCTACAGTTAATTAATCTTAAATGGCAAAATGTTATCTATTTTTTCAGTTATTTTTATTTATCTTTTCAAATAGAGCCATACAGGCAACCCCACCCTGCTGCACCTCCCCCTGCAGTGACCTTTAGGGCTAACTGTCCCTAGGTCTGGCTGGGCAACCAGCGCGCAGGGGGAGAACAGCAAAACCCTACATACCTGCTGCACCTCCCACCGCAGTGATCTTTAGGAATGGCTTTCGCCATGGTCCCTAGATCCGGCTGGGCAACCAGCGTGTGGTGGGAGAACAGCCTGAAGCAGAAGTGCAGAGGAAGTTCCCTGAAAAGGCAGAAGCTTATCAAATGATAACAACCATGAAGAACCACTACAAGAATGCTAAAAATCTTATCCCTCTTCCTAGAACTACAAACTTTAATCCCTTATCTGTCTTTCTAAACTTCCTCCTTTCTTCTATAATGGTCATTGCTTGTTATGTAGATCACCTCCCTGATAGTGATAGACTGAGCCAGCAAGCAAGCTAATTTCTTTGATATTCATTCCTGTGCTTTTAGAAAACATATATATACTAGTCACAAACTTAAAGAAAATTACACTCAGATTTTCACTCTTGAAGTGTGTCTGTGTGTCATTTCTTTCGCCAACACCCTGACCACCCTATACTCTTCTCTCAACCCTAAGGTGGCCTCATCGTTTACTGCTGTGCTGGTTCGCGGCAGGTGGCGCCCAACGTGGGGCCCCGACATTTCATTTCATTGTGTCTTCCACCCAAAGAAGAGGTGAGTAACGAAGAGATCGTGTTGGGTAAGCTATCTCCCTTCTTGTGTGTGAGTGTGAATGTGATTCCCTTAAAATACCCTCTTTTAAACAGTCAGGGATAGGATCCTCACTGGAGCGTCCGGAGCTCGCTGATAAAGGATGATCAGTTTGAAATAGTGAGAAGTTTTTCTAAGAGTGAATGCTCGTGGTGCTGTGTGTGTGAGAGCGTATGATTACGGCTCCACGGCCTCGTGGCTATGGAGTCTGTGTGGGCTGCACCCGCGATTCCCGTGGAGGAACGTCATATGGCATAACGGTCATCTGCTCTTCGGAGTAGCCTGGTCCGGGACTTATACGGACAGACCTTAGCTAAGACGCCTCCGCAAGTTCCCGCGAGGGACACGGGCCGGACAGCACAGTTGAAAGAAATCTTTGCTTGAGTGAACAAAAGCACCATGAGACCAAAAGCAAAAATCTTTTTCTATCTATATTAAAAAATATGATTAAAACACGAGGTATTAAAGAAAATAAGAAAGCTCTACTGTAACTTTATAAATTTATATTACGGGTATGCCCGTGGTTTCCAGAAGAAGGTAGTTTGTCACTGGAAACTTGGAAGAAAGTAGGAAAAGAAGTGAAAGAGTTTTATGCCCTTCATGGACCATCTCAGGTTCCGAGACAGGTTTTATCCTTGTGGGTACAAATTAGAGATTTGTTGATTGATGCCAAATAGTTAAGTTAAACTAAACTTACTACAGTATCATTTCGGTGATGAGCAATAACAATTAATTACTTACTAATGCATCTAGGTTGAGCTGACCATCCGTTTTTCGTACATTTAATTGATCCTGACATTTTACCATCTTCTGTTAAATATCCTGGTTTACACTTATATTGTAAGTGTAATGCCTTATGTAAGGCATATGTAGTATCAGGTTCAGAAATAAAACCATTCTCAATTTCTAAATCTCGTTTTGAGCATGTTTCTAAAAGGGATAAAGCATATGGAAAAGGTAAGAATATGTTCAAAAAACATTTTCATAATGGTTCAAATAGTATTACAACATAAAATTAAGGAGTCATTCCTGTTCAAGTCCTTGTGTTTTTAAAACATAAGGTGAATTACCAAGATACAAAGCCAAGATATGTTATTCATTTCTTTTTGGGGCAAAGTAAATTTCAAATATTCAGAATCACTCCTAAGAAATTATACACAGGAACACAAAAAGATTATCAGGCATCCAAAGGCAAAGTAATGAATCTAGATATACTCCTCATACATTATATGAAAATTGACACAAAATTGATCATGTATACAAAAGCAAAATATAAACGTCTAGAAGAATGGATGAAATTGGTTTAGGCAAAAAGGTTTTAATGGTCACCAAAAGCCTGGCTCCTCAGAGAAAATTTTAATACAGTGACTGCTATCAAAATTAAACACTTTTGCTCTGTGAAAGACTAGTGAGAAAAATGAAAAGTAAAGCTATGTTGGAGTCAAATATTTGCCAATCATATACCCAATTGAAAGCCTATAGCCAGAATATATAAATTAGTTTCAAAAATACAGTAATAATGAAACAATTTAGTGAAGGAGTAGTGAAAGATTTCCAGTCCTGAAAAAAAATATGTGTAACCAGAAAGTAATGCTCAACAGCATTAGCTATCGAGCAATGAAAGACACGAGAAACTGTCTATATCCAGTCTTAGCAGGGCTGAGGAATAGTTGGAGCACTTAGACATGGCATGTGTGAATGAAACATGACGATCAATCAGGACAAGTTTATCCGTTTCTTGTAAATTAAATATATACTTAGCATCCATCTAGCAATTCCAGACCGAGATAATTAATTACCCATGAAAAATGAAAATGTGGTCCTGCCTGGTTGCCTGCAGGTTAAGTCTCAGTGCTATCACAGCTGTGGCCTGAGTTTGATCCCCAGCCAGGGAACTAACCCACATATGGAGCAGCTGACTTCTGTCCTGCCCATTGCTCCCCTTAGCAGTGTATTTCAGTAAAAACACCCATCCTGCTTCCCATTCTGTCTCTCTGGTGAATCCTCTAATACCCCGGCACCTCTGGTCTACACTGCTGTTCTTCTACACAAAAATAAATTTAAAAATCTTTAAAAAAAAAGAAGAAAAAATGAATTGGTGTTCATACAAAAACCTATATGTGAATATTTTTTAGCAGTAACATTCACAAATGCCCCAAATTGGAAACTACCCAAATGTTTTCAATGAGTGAATGTACTAACCAAGTGTGGTACACAATACAATGGAACAAAACTCAGTAGTAAAAATAATTACAATTGGTATGTAACAACATGAACTATACAGATTCAAAAGTAGACTAACCAGGGCCTCCCTAGTGGTGCAGCGGGTTGAGCGCAGTGCTGCGAAGCTGTCTGCAGCCTCCTCAGCGCCGGTTCAATTCCCGGCCAGCCAGGGAGAATCCCACGTGGCGTGGCAGACCTGTCCTATCTGGCCCGCTGCTCCCTTCAGCAGTGCTTTCGGTCCATCTACCTGTTCTGCTCCCCACTCTGTTTCTGGTGAATCACCCTCCCGCGACTCTGTCCTGTACCCCAGCTCTTGTATAAATAAATAATAAATGTTTTAAGAAAAAAAGCCAAAATAAACTAGACTAACCAGATAACATAGTGTGTGTTAGACCTCCATCATTTGGGATCAAATGTAAAACTATTGTTTCTTTGGGGGACATATTTCCTTAACACTTCATGTTTTTTCTTTAAGTTTTTAATTAGTTTCCTTGTGTTTGAAGTAGTCACTTCCTCTAGTCTTTACTGACCAACATTGGCAGAGAAATACCTTTGTGAAAACTGTTAAGGATTCAAAGACTTTTTCTGGGACCCTGTTTATGGATATACCTGTTCATCATGTGTTACTCTCATTAGGAAGGGAATTCTTAAATTGCCTGCCTTTTGTCACTCTTGCAGAGTCAGTCTGGCAGCTGACACTTTCCTGTTCGCTTGTCCTGAAACCATGCTGATTGCTGAAGCCTGTGTTTTGTTCCCATTCCTGAGTCAAGTTAGCTTTCTTGTACTCACTAGCCATCTGTAAAGACAACATTTTGACATGTGCACAGCGGCCTGCCCATGGTGTGGGTTGGGGCGAGGTGTGCAGAGAATCGGGGTGCCTGTGTGTGAGCAGGATCTGTAGCACAGCTCCCCCATGGCTATTGGACAGGCTTCCTAGTAAAGGAAGGTTGCCCGAGGTTGGTAGGAGTTCTGTCCCTGTATGAATTCGGAGGCCTGGATGTTCTGTTCCAAGTTTATCTCGCCACTTTGTGCTACTGCTGATCTCTCTATTGTGGGCTGTTGTGGATGTGGTGAGAAAGAAGGGGGCCTTTTTCTAAATGTCAAACACAGCCTAGGAAGCTGGACACTCACACATTTTTTTTCTTTTCCCCACTGGAGGAACCATGGACTGAGTGCATCCTCTTGGCTGTGCCTCTTTAGGGGAGAGGTGGGGTGATACAAATTAAGTGAAACTGTTACTGTCATCCCCTCCAGTGCAGCCAATCTGGAACCAGTTTGTTGTAACAATGTGCTGAAACTTCTTTGCTAGAGTTCCAGATTCCCACAAAGATACTCTTCTCCACAGGTTTTTGTCAAAAACAGTGCCTTTTGTGGAGAAGATGGTAGAAACTCCTTTACGTCCTTCTTGCTGATATCACTCTCTTTTTACAAGTTTTGTCCGTGGATCTTTTACTGTCTTCTTGACTCTGTCTGTCAATAGCACATTAATTTTGCTGTGTACTTATCAAGAGATTGCTGTGTCAACTCATACACACTTGAAAAGAGTAAAACCAAATAGATCCATTGGCAAAACAGAAGTTAATTGAAACTTTTTGCTGCAGTTAAGATACACAAGTCTTGGGAAATCATCAACATACTGGGTTCTTAGACACCTGTACTTACTGACTTTAATGCATCTGGAAGGAGGGGACCAGTTATTCTCTGTACATGTCATTGTATTCTGCTCATCCTCAAGACTGTAGCCAGGAAGGCATTCAACATGTACAGATTCACCCTGTAAATACCATCTTGGTCTCAATGGATAGTTTCCATTTTCCAAATAATTGAAAATACACTTTCCTAAGGATCACAAAAAAGATAAATGAAAATGAAGAGGCCCATATGTTTGATTAAAGTAGAAAACTAAAAATATATTTACAATGCCTAATTGACAATACAGTAACTTAAGAAACCCATTAATGCTTCTGCCAAATGTTTGTTTAAAAAGATTAATTCAATATATGAAGTTATTTATCTTGTTTTTTAATTGCTAAAATGAATGTGAATTATGTAGATATTTATATAAAATCCCTAGTTTTATTTCTCATGTAATTTTCATGAATAGCTTCTCTTAAAATCAAGGACATATGTTGTTTTTTTTGGCTCCTAGCATTCATCTCTTAGCCTTATTTTTGTCAAAGAAGCCTTAAGTGTACACTCTTGTTTGTCTCCATCTTTTGAAAGATTTATGAACACAATTTTAAAGATGTTTACTTACTGAGGCATGGCAGTGCTGGCTCCCATCCTTCTGGTTTGCAAGTAATTGTACCCCAAAATTGTTGTGAAGGGGTCACAAAATTTTCATCACAGCCATAGTAGTAATAACGTCCTATGGATACTGGAAAGTATGGTCTATAATATGCTTCATTATGTAGATGTCCATGTTTAATTTCTGGAAAATTACAGGGCTTCACTTGCAATAAGAAAAAAAAAACATAAATCATGTTTTACCCAGATAAAAAATTAGAAATTGTTTTCTCTATGAATTTTCTTATTTGCATAATTACACTTATTGATTGGGACTGTAAGTCAAAAGTTTTCAAAATGATTGAGGTGAAATTGGAGGCCCTTGGTGGTAATGATAAAATTATGTGTGTATGTCTTATGATGTATAAACTTATATAAAATATGTACAGAACTTTTTAATGTAATCTCTGTAAGAGCATATATAGTAGTGTTGTTTGATTAAATAAGCACCTTGGTTGGGAAATGAAGATACTGATTTTATCACTCATTATATTTATTTTATTAATTAACTTTTAATTAAATTGATACTTGAATACCCCTATCTGGCATTGCCACTGTAGTACACCCACCACCAAATCACTAAAATAGTCCATTGAGCTCCCTTCCCTCTATCTTCTCTTCCCCCCAGCCCTTCCCCACCATTGCTCCCCCCATGAATGTTTCTGTTTTATAGTCAGCTTTCAAGAGTTAGTTTTTAAGTTGTGTTTACCTGACCCTTGATTTAGTTACTATTATTCCACATATTAGTGACACCATCCGTATTTATTTTTCTCGTATTAACTTATTTCACTAAGCATTATCCCTTCTAGTTCTATCCATATTGCCGCAAATGGCATGCGTTTAACTGTTTTGATCACTGAGTAATATTCCATTGTGTGTACACATATATACATGTATATATATATGTATTTATAAACCATATCTTCTTCATTCAGTCATCTGTTTTTGGGCACTTAGTTTGTTTCCATAATTTGGCTATGGTAAATAGTGCTGCAATAAACACGAGTGCATGTTTCCTTTTGAAGTAGTGCGTTTGAATTTTTTTCAGTAGTTACCTGAAAGTGGAATTACTGGGCGCTGTAACCGATCCATTTTTAATGTTTTGAGACATTCCCACACTGCTTTCCCTAAGGGCTGGATCGGTCTGCATTCCCAGCACCAGTGCAAGAGAGTTCCCTTTTCTATACTTTCTCACCAGCACTTGTTTCCATATTTTCAACGTGGGTCCTACTCACAGGTGCAAGATGGTATCTCACTGTGGTCTTGAATTGCATAGAGAACCATCAAGATGCCACAGAATAAAACTAATAAAAACAATCAGTTTAGCAAAGTGGCAGGGTATAAAATCAACACACAAAAATCAGTTGCCCTCCTATATACAAACAATGAGATAGAGAAGTTAAGAAAGTGACCCTATTTACAATCATAACAAAAAAAAATTAAATACCTAGGAGTAACCTAACACAAGAGCTAAAAGATTTATACAAAGAAACTCTTATACATTGTTAAAAGAAATAGAAGACCCAAAGAAATGGAAAAATATTCCCTGCTCATGGATTTGAAGAATCAATAGTGTCAAAATGGTCATCCTACCCAAAGCAATATACAGATTCAGTGCAATCCCAATGAAAATATTAATAACATTGTTCAAATAACTGGAAGAAACACTACTGAAATTCATATGGAATTACCAAGACCATGAATAACAGAAGCAATTCTGACAAAAAAGAAAGAATGGAGTTATCATATTTCCAGATTTCAATATATATTATTAAACCATAATAATTAAAACAGTCTAGTACTAAACCAAAAACAGACACACAGACCAATGGGATAGAATTGAGAGCCCTGAAATAAACCCCACCCCCATATGGGCAGTTAATGTGTGATGAAGGAGCCAAGAACATGCACTCGTTTTATCTTCATTTCCATTCCCATTAGAATCAGATCCCTGACTTTTTTCCCCTGGATCAAGTCAATATAGGGAGATAGTGAGGTCTTGCTTGATCAACATTCATTATTTTTCTATTTATCAAAAACAATTTTAAAATACAGAAAAGCATATTTTCCATTGATCACATCATAGAGAAAAATACTATTATTCATACTTCAAAGCAGCTATTGCAGGAAGTTTTGCTATAGTTAACCAGAGAAAAGGACATGAAATATTTCTTATTAAGCATATCGTTAAGATTTTCATAGGCATTTCTAAATACTTAAAAATTTAATTGGAGATGAGGTATTTTTAATATCATAAATATTTGTAAAGAGGTACAATACCTATCATTTTGAGTATTTGCTATATATTGAATAATTTGTAGTGTATATTTAAGTGATGTACTGTATGAACAACTTTACATATATTTTCAGAAATATTTGCCTTTTCATGGTATGATTTATTTATACTTCCGCAATTTTAATATCAGTGTAGTGTTAGTGTTTCTATGAAAGATGTTATGAGAAACTATACAA
This sequence comes from Talpa europaea, assembly GCF_964194135.1. Classification (NCBI taxonomy): domain Eukaryota; kingdom Metazoa; phylum Chordata; class Mammalia; order Eulipotyphla; family Talpidae; genus Talpa; species Talpa europaea. The sequence continues at coordinate 79,974,983 of NC_140077.1, forward strand.
CGCATTAGAAATGTTTCCACACATATACACAAAGTGCTCCCTATCTTCTTCATTCCTTAAATTCACTTCTCTATTTTTTTGTTTGAATCAAGAAAATTTTCAGGTAGTTTCTACCTACTTTTCATCTGGATTATAAACTTTGAATCCTTGCATATACTGATGCCTTTCTTTAACAAAGATTTGTTTATGATGCTGTTTTTGTATATAGATTTTTGGCCAGTGGTCCATAACTCTCATTCTTGATACTTTTCCTCACTTTTTGAAACTTCAGGTGTTGAGATTAAAATGTTCACTTAGTCTCATTCCTTTTGAATAACATTCTAATTTTTTTGCCTCACTTTTTTGAGATTGAGGTTATTTTCTCTTCATCCTCAATTTTACCAATATTTATCTTGGCCATGTTTAAATATTTGGATTTAGAGAAACCAATTCTTAAAGAACTCAATAAAATTTGCATGAAACAGTGAAGGAGGAATTTGAACTCTGGAGGTCTGATTTCAGAACAAGTATGGCTACCCACTTCCAGTGGTGATTCATAGGATATGAATAAAATAAAGTGGACCCCTGAGATTTCTTTTAAAAGGTGCAGGAAGGGGCCATCATTTAAAGTATTATCATTGCAAAATGAATCACTGCTATTTTTATCTTTCTTTTGGTACATTCAAATCTTTATCCCTCTAGTGAGATCAGCCCTGAGGCAAATACAGCATTTCATAAGTGGTCAGAATAACACTGAGCTTAGCAAGATTTAAAACAGCCTCATTCTCCCTCTAGGCTTGTGGTCTCAGTAGCAGTTATGTGGCTCCATCAATGTTTTAACTCAAACTGATCCCGAAATTGATTAAAATATTTACTAGATTTTAAAGCTGTTTCTAGTACTTGTGTAATTGGTTCCTCAAATGCAAGCCCAGGATCTTATGGTTACCACTGCTAAATGTCATATTGCTAGATTCAGCCTTAAACTCAAGATTCTATTTGAATGATGAATCTGTCCTACTGAAGATTCACTATCATCACCTCCTGTATCATTTAGTTTGTATGGCATTTCCTCTAAACTCTAAAACTGTTTGGTGACACAAATGAATAATAGAGTTGGTCTGAGAACATTGTCCTGCATCTGAGAACAACATCAGTTTATTTAATTTTTATTCTAAACTATGTGATCAACCATCTGACTTGTCAATTTCCCAACTAAAATGCAAGAACTTCATCAGTTCCTTGTGGAATAATTTGGCTGAGATGGAAATACCACTGGGCTCATCTACCATTTTCATAAATTAACAATAAATCATAAATATTTATTTTATAATTGTTAGCACATTGAAGTCTTATTTCATGCTGATATCAGTTTTCTCTTTGAGGGAACTTATGCTTTGAAAACTCCTTTTGGACTTAACACTAGAATTAACTTTGAAGTCATTAACCTATTATATGTAGCATCACATCTTCCATCATGGAATATCCATTTTAATTGTGGTGCATATTCACAACAAACTGTGAAATATAAAGATAAGGAATATGATTGCAGAGGTGGAAAATATTTGAAAAAAGACAAAGGGAGCATATCCCCAAATCAAATATTCTGTCAAATTATATGGATTTTGCTGAAAATGATTGTTTTAGGAAATTGTACAACCTCTTCAGCACTCATTCTTCAAAAAAATGGTGCTTAATTCCCCTCCTCTGTGTGAGTCTGGACTTAGTGAGTCACTTTTAAAGAACAAATATGCTGGGGCCTCCCTAGTGGCACAGGGCTTAAGTCTTAGCGCAATCAATCTAGCATCAGGCACTGTGGCATGAGTTCCATCCCTGGCCAGGGAGCTAACCCACATGGCACAGCAGACCTTTCCTATCTCGCCAGCTGCTCTCCTCAGCAGCGTATTTCAGTAGATCTGCCTGTTCTGCTCCCAACTCTGTCTCTGGTGAATCCTGTTACTTCCCGCACCTCTGACCTACACCTCAGTTCTTGTTTGCATAAATAAATAAAAATTAATCTTTGAAAAAAAAAAAAAAGAACAAATATGACTGAACCACCAATGTGTGTGCAGGTATAGAAGGTATGGAGGCTTCCTACTCTCAGATCACTAGGTCTGGAGAGTCAGTGCCCTTTAAGCAACCTGTGGAGAGTCCAGGTGGGCAAGTACTGATGATTTCTCTTTTGTCATGTAATCTCCAGAGCAGGCCCTAGGCTGGGCTGACTGCAGTCTATCTAACATCCTGACTGCAAGACTGAGACTGATTCAGAGCTAGCCTGCTCAGCCACTCCCAAATTCCCGACCTTTACAAGCTCAGAGATGATAATGGTTTATGTTTTTAAGTCAATATGCTTTGGAAAAAAATTGTTATAGAGCAGTAAATAACAAGTGTCTAGATTGTAGATGCTACTACTATTACCTAGTGTTTAGCTCAGATATTAGAATTGTATTAGTTTGAGAACTATGTATTTATATACATATATTTAACATTGACTAGCCAAAAAAATAAAAAGATTTACATTTATAAAGTATTTTTGATCCTATATAGAATTGGTTACTTTGAAAATCAAAGAAGCTTCTTGTTATATATACAATATGACAAATATTTTGATTAATTGTATCCACATTTCTGTGCTTAATTGAATTAAGAAGTAAATCAGGCTATGAATGGAACCCACAGTTACACCTTGGAGCAGGTACCCAACCTGTAACAGTGCATTTTACTTTATTTCCCCGGGTTGCATGCTAAAAGCCATCTTTACATTCATATGAGATTTCATCTTCAGTTCTGTATTTGGTCTTTACAGGTTTGTAGACAGCATTTGGAATATAAGGCTTATTACATGTTACTTCTGAAAAAAAAAATGTGTGGATAATGTAGGAATGACTACCCATTAAAATAACCAAGTACATGAAAACAAAGAGAGTGGGTATTATTTTTCTTTCCGATCACAGCACAAAATGGGAATAAAATAAGCATAACATCATATTCTTTCTTTCTTTTCTTTTACACCATTCTTCATTTTGAAACAATATTTGTTTCCCACTCCCCCATCACGTGTAGTCCCCCATAGACTTTCCTTCACCAGTCCACCCGTGCACCATCAGCACAGTCCCCTGTGCTCCTCCCTCCCTCCCTCTGAACATCATATTCTCACTGTATCACTCATATCCTCACATATCTCTCATCTAATGTATTTATGTCCCCTGGACTCTTGATTTCTCCAATGTCATCACATATTTCATGATACTCCACTTGGGGCCTATGAGTTCAGTGTATATTATGTTAGCATTCTTTCTACTTTAAGCTTCTTGGCTTCTGAAGTTCTCATGTAGATTTTTATAAATATTCTGAATTTTTTCCTTCCAGACTCTTGGTAGGATTGCTTGTCTCTGGCCAACTGAAGTAGGCATGCCATAGACCAAGTGAAATTGCTATCTCCAGTCTCCCATCTGTTAGTTATTCTTCAGTCTATTGCTAACTGGCTTCTAATATCTACTCTGTGTTGGCACTGCTCTGACTAAAGACCCCCAGTTTCCAAATCCCCAAATTCCTTGTATTTGATATATTGCAGTGACTGGTGTCTATTATGGGCTTCTTCATTATGTGTTGTACTGGACACATAAAACCCTCTGTCATCTTCAACATTGTTGGCCACTGGCTTTTTCAAGTTCTCCTGTGCCTTACATGCTATAATAAAATGATTATATAACAGCATTCATTTCAGTTATTTCTGTCCAGGAGGGAGTGAGAGGTAACCATGTGGCCATCATTAGAAGATTGGATAAGTAAAACATATGCACACTATGCAGTCCTTAAACAACAACAAACTAGATTCAGCAACATGGAGCTGAACAGCGATAAGGCAGTAAAATCTGTGGTCATCTTTCATCTATGAAAAACATGTAAGTGAGACATAATTAACAGAAGTGTTTAAATATTTAACAATATATCAAATGCACATCCCAGTTTGGTTTAGGGGAACATAATCCAGAATCCCCTTTATCAGGGATAAAGTGGTAAATATATACATAAAGGAAAAGTAGCACCCTTTATAGGCCAATCCTCTGATGTGACAAGTACAATTGACTTCACCGTTGCCCAAGACACCCCGTAGGGGTGGGCAAAAGCATATGAGATCATAGCCTCTGTCTTTAAGCAACTGAATATTTTTGTGGACCAAACTTACAACCATATAATTAGAAAATTAGGTTGATTATTTCAGTGTCTTCATGAGATACAATAATTATATCAGGTGGTTTCCCCCTATTTAGATAGAAAAAGAAAACCAAAAAAACTATGTAAATATTACCTTATTGTATAATTAGATGCATTAAATAAAGTGAATTCATGTATCTCACTTTCATCACTTTAATTATAGCTTATCCTTTTTTTTTTCAGTAGAAAATTTGTAGTAAAGTGTCAGCTAAAAGTCAAGTATAATCTGGAGGATATTTTCTTTGAACAAATTCCCGAAGGTGTCTATTTTTCCAAGTAATTTTGCTTTGTTTCCGACATCTATGGACATTTCATAGCCTGACTGGTTTCTTGTTCCTATAAACTAATAATGCTCATCACTGTCCTCCCATACTCATCAACTGTCTGCCTCATGTTCACAGTAACTCACACTCGAGGCTGTGTGGTTATGAATATTTTTTTTTATAGAGTCCGCAGGTTTTGGTTTGTCTGGACAGTCCTGTTTAAATGTGTTGGCCACATATTTATTAATAGAGCCTCCTTTCACTCCCAAAGTGTCCTCATTTGCGTAGTCAATTATATAGTCCTCCTACTTATTACAACTTCATGACTTCAATCAACGAATAAAGCATTAGGATAAAAATCAATTTTTTTTTTGACAGTTGATAATCTTGCTGAAAATTTACAGTTACTTCTTATTTTTCAAATTTTCCACTTTAAGTTCTTACTTTATGTAAACAGAATTAAAATTGCACAACCTTGTAGTGCTAGGAGTGGCTTCCAGTGAGCAATTGGAATTAAGGTTAATGCATTAATTCCAAAGAACACCTGCACCCCTATGTTTATAGAAGCATTATTTACAATAGCTAAGCTTTGGAAACAACCCAAATGCCCAAAAATTGATGACTGGATCAAGAAGATGTGATACATATACAACATGGAATATTACTCAGCATTCAAAAAAGATAAACACATGCAATTTGCAGCAATATGGCTGGAGCTGGAAGGGATCATGCTCAGCGAAATAAGTTAGAGAGAAAATGAAAAATACCAGATGGTCTCACTCATAGCAAGAATCTAGAAAACCTAAATAAGGGACCAGGAAAAAGAATAGCTACAAGAAAGAAAAAATCAAAATCAACAAACAACTATGAACCAGAGACATGGGGGGGGGGGTGGGCGGGGGAAGGGGGCAAGGCTGGTGGGGAAAGTAGGGATGGGGTCAAAATAAGGTGGTTGCAATTGCATGTGGAATATAAAAATAAAATTTAAAAAACAATGAAGATTAACATTTAACTTCTAAATGATCATACCCTTAAGGTATTTAGATACTGTTCTTTTATCCCCCCAAATCTAGATATGCAAAGGGTGTATTGTCTTATGTTACTAGAAGAATACTTTGCTAGTTTTGCCCAAAGGGAAATATCTAAGTATTAAAATTATAAGAAATATTTTTTAGTAAAATTGATGTTCCCAACTGAAAGCATATATTAAAAACCCAAATTCAATTAATTTTAGGATTTCCTTTATATTTTTTAGATAATAAATAAGAGTGAGAATTATTTTTACCTTCTGCATTGAGTTCTCCTGATATGATTAACAAGATGATAAAAGCCAAGTCTTTTGACCTCATCTTCAATGGCATGCTTAATAAAGACTAACAATTTTAAAGCACTAGGGGTTCCTCATTAATTACACAACAGTTATCTTGAAGAAAAAGTTAATTATTTACAACATCGGTCTAAGTCTCTTTGTCACAAGCTGTATATTTCATTCAAAATATTTTTGAATAGTATTAACTTAACAAAACTATGTTAACTTACAATATTGATCATGCCAGAGGTAAATAGGAAATTGATAATCCAAAAGGGCAGAAGCATAATAATTAACTCAAACTACATGAAAGGAGTAACATTTTAACTCTAATTTTCAATTGTAAGTCCATAGAGTAAAGTTCACTTGTGGTCATTGATTTCTTTACCACTATTGATCAAATGAAAAGATGAACTTGGGAACATGAGATAATGGATAACTGTTGTTAAAATAAGACCAGGTCCATTAAATCAAACCTCTTGATTCTGACAACAGGATGGTGGTTACCAGAAAGGAAGGAGATGGGGGAAAATGAATAAAGGGGGATCAACTGTATGGTGGTGGAGATTTTTGATGGGTTTCAATGTAGCATATACAGATGTCACATTACAATGTTGTACACCTGAAAACTATATAATGATATGAACCAATATCATATATACATATATTTAGATATATATGTATATGGTGTTGAGTTGGTTGTACAAATTAAAGAGGACAACGAGCTTAAATGTCTCAAGTAATGACAGGATATTAGTAGTTATGTCTACCATTTAGTAGGTGCTCACTTGGAAGACAACCTACTCCCACTCAATAAACTTCTTTTCATATATAAACCCATAAAATTGTCATTCTAACTATGTTGCATTTTACATAGTTCTTTTTTGCTTCTGTTTTTTTTTTTTTTTTTTTTATAGAGGCATGTTTATTTATTTATTTGTTTGTTTTGTTTATACAAGCACTGGGCACAGTCAGAAGCGCGGGAGGGCAAAAGAACTCACCAGAGCCAGAGCGGGGAGCAGAGCAGGCAGAAGGACTGAAGCACACTGCTGAGGGGAGCAGTGGGCGGCAGGAGAGGTCTGCGCGCCATGTGGGACCCTCCTCCGGTGGCCGGGGAGCAGCCGGGGATCGAACCGGCGCCGCAGAGGCCGCGGGCAGCTTCGCAACCCAGCGCTCCACCGCTGCGCCACCGGGGAGGCCCTGCTTCTGGTTTTAATTACGTAGGTAGCAGGCTTTCATCATTTAAAGCTGTTAAAGAGCCAAATTCCTTTTAGCTCAGAATGAAATAAGACTAATGTTATTTAATTACTATGCAAATTAACATACTTTTCTTGTTCTTAACAAAATATTGTAAATCTATCAATTTTATTGTTTATACAGCAAATAAGTAGTAGATGGATATTGGTCTAGTAGGAAGAATAACACCTCTTTGTTTGTTTTCCAATTTTAGAGTTAAGATGCTCTTTTTTTTTAAGATTTATTTATTTATTTATACAAGCACTGGGTAAAGTCAGAAGTGCAGGAGGGTGAGAGAATTCACCAGAGTCAGAGTGGGGAGCAGAAGAATCAGACTGACGAAGTACACTGCTGAGGGGAGCAGCTGGCGGCAGGAGAGGTCTGGGCACCATGTTCAACCCTCGCCTGGTGGCCGGGGATCGAACCGGCTGTGGTTGCGGGCAGCTTCGCAACCCAGCGCTCAACCGCTGTGCCACTGGGGAGGCCCAAGATGCTCTTCTTTAAGACTAATAGAAAATGGTTATTTTCATCCTATTAAGGAAACCTATGAAGAAGGAGATGTAGTTCAATTTTTCTGCCATGAAAATTATTATCTAAGTGGATCAGATTTAATTCAGTGCTATAACTTTGGTTGGTACCCAGAATCTCCTGTAGGTGAAGATAATTTTTAAAATTTCTGAGATATAAAAAGGGAGACCATTTTTTAATCTCTATGAACTTTAAAAAAGGTCTGTGGTGATATCTAATTCTTGTCTTCAGTACTGTCTTTTAAAATAAATAACTATTTTCTTTTAAATCAGTGCTATTTTCAGTAATATATCTTTTAAACTTATTTTTAAATTTCTTACATGAAATTTAAAACTCATTGTAATGAATAACTTTTTAATTGGAGATTAATAGATTCAGCTATCCCTATCTGCCAGCTTTGTTGAGGTGTTATCTTATTTGGTCATACATTTTCCTTTTTCTTTTTTTTAAAGATTAATTTTATTTATACAAGAGCCAGATGCATGGGAGGGTGAGAGGATCCACCAGAGACAGAGCGGGGAACAGAACATGCAGAATGACGAAACACACTGCTGAGGGGAACAGCTGGCGAGACAAGAGAGGTCTGCTCGCTGCCTGGCCATACATTTTCTAATGTGAGAACATAGTCTCCAAAATAATGGGGTAGAGAGCAGAAAATGCAGCTCAATATGAATGAAAATGAGTCAAAATGCAAAGCAAGTTTATCTAATTAGAGCTATCCTAAAATGCAATGGCTATTTCTGTTCAAGTTTCTTCTTCTGCAGTTGTTAAGATTACCTCTTTGAAGACATCGGTTTAAGAGTCATTCAAACATACCACAATGTAATATGAAGGGGATCTTAGTGTAGCTATTAAACAGATGTTAAAAAATTAATTGGGACCTCCAGGGTGGCGCAAGGGGTTCAGCAATATGAAGCTATCCACAGCTACTGCAGCACGAATTTGATCCCAGGACAACCATTGTTACCACATATTATGGAGCCAGTGGTGCCTACATCTCTGTTCTCATATCCCTTGTCACATTCACATTCCACCTTGTCATTGAGTTTAAACCATCTGCTGTCGTTTTTGGGTCTGGCATGCTCGAATACTGGCATATCACATGATTCTAATGCATGATAGAATTGAATATTCCATTTCTAATATTATTTAATGGACAATCTAAGTGAGTCAATCCCATCCCAAGAGAAAATGATGTTATCACAGAGTATGCTAATATCAAAGAGTGTACTGATTATATAAAAATAAGCTATGCCAATGATAAATCACTCTTCAAATGCTTACCCACAGTAAAAAAAAAAAGTTTCTACATTTAAATTTTCTGAAAAGTTTGTTTTATGAACATTTTTCTCAATTATATTTTGTTCTGCCTTTATGCCATGAGAGAACAAAATAGACCATCACAGATAGATTGTTCTTATTATTACTAAACCAGAATAGCATTTTGTGAATGAAGATGTCAAACTTAGTAACAGTTGTGACAACTAGACCAGCGAAAAATAGATTAATTGCAAAAAGATTAACTTTCAATAATCTGAGTAAATTGTTAAACATTCTATAAAGCTGCTTACTTTGAAATATATTAACTTTAAGGCATAAATCGGATTTAATATCCTCAAATATTATCCTAATGTCTTTGTATTCTTCTGTAATTATCAAGATTAAATATAAAGTTCTATTGGGCCTCCCCGGTGGCTCAGCCGGTTGAATGCAGCTCTGTGAACCTGTCTGCAGCCTCTGCAGTGCCTGTTCGATCACCAGCCGGTCGGGGAGATACCCACATGGCATGGCAGACCTGATCTGTCTTGTCCATTGCTCCCTTCAGAAGTGTAAAAAGTTATATAGAGAGAGTTCTATTGCTCATAACTAGATATAAGAAAAATAAAGTGTTTAAACATAGTTTCAGTGTTCACTAAATGCTGCACTACAATAATATTAATAAAATACTTAATATTCTCCAATTTTATAATTTCTATAGGCAGCTAGCTTAAAGCTGTTGAGAAATAAAGCAAAATTATACTAATTAGGTAAATAGAGATATTTTCTGTTCCATAAAAAGAGTGTTATAATGGATAATTAATCACAATTTAATATGAGATGATTTTGAGCTAGGTGCAACTATATCACCTATATCTCTTTGACTAGAATCATAAAGCATAGAAAATGTCAAAAAATGGAAATGGAAGGAAAACAGGAGAAATGTGTGTCTTAAATATCCACTACATTTAAGTGACTATATTAAATGTCACTTTTAAAATGTCATTGAATGACTTTGGGGTTAATAAAAGTGAGCAAGATCTTAAAAAATCTTAAATGTCTAGATAGTGGAAAAGGAGAACCTTTAAGCAGAACATATTTTGGTGCTGTCTAGAAGTATTTCTCCATCTCCGTAACTACATAACTACAAGGAATTTATGAAAATTTTCTAGAGGATTTTCTAATGTGGGCCTACCCTATAATATCAAACTTCTACATTATACAAGTTACTTTATTCTAAGATCATGCATTGTGCACCCATGCGTTCACATAAAAATCTACATTTTATGCCTAAAAACAGAGACTCTCATATAAAAGTTGGATTACCTAGAAAAAAGGTACCGTAGGCACAGAAATCTCAGGTAGAATAATTAAACTTACACCTGTATACACATGAGTGCCCCTAAGTAGTTTTCAAATCATAGGATATTTTAAAGTGCAAAACACTTGACCTAAAAAGTGGATTGGTATTCTACACTACTGATAATTAATCTTAAATGGCAAAATGTTATGTATTTTTTCAGTTATTTTTATTTATCTTTTCAAATAGAGCCATACAGGCAACCCCACCCCAAATAGTTAAGTTAAACTAAACTTTCTACAGTATCATTTCGGTGATGAGCAATAACAATTAATTACTTACTAATGCATCTAGGTTGAGCTGACCGTCTGTTTTTCATACATTTAATTGATCCTGACATTTTACCATCTTCTGTTAAATATCCTGGTTTACACTTATATTGTGTTTCCTTATGTAAGGCATATGTAGTATCAGGTTCAGAAATAAAACCATTCCAAATTTCTAAATCTCGTTTTGAGCATGTTTATAAAAGGGATAAAACATATGGAAAAGGTAAGAATATGTTCAAAAAAACATTTTCATAATGGTTCAAATAGTATTACAACATAAAAATTAAGAAGTCATTCCTGTTCAAGTCCTTGTGTTTTTAAAAATAAGCTGAATTACCAAGATACAAAGCCAAGATATGTTATTCATTTCTTTTTGGGGCAAAGTAAATTTCAAATATTCAGAATCACTCCTAAGAAATTATACACAGGAGCACAAAAAGATTAACAGGCATCCAAAGGCAAAGTAATGAATCTAGATATACTCCTCATACATTATATGAAAATTGACACAAAATTGATCATGTATACAAAAGCAAAATATAAACGTCTAGAAGAATGGATGAAATTGGTTTAGGCAAAAAGGTTTTAATGGTCACCAAAAGCCTGGCTCCTCAGAGAAAATTTCAATACAGTGACTGCTATCAAAATTAAACACTTTTGCTCTGTGAAAGACTAGTGAGAAAAATGAAAAGTAAAGCTATGTTGGAGTCAAATATTTGCCAATCATATACCCAATTGAAAGCCTATAGCCAGAATATATAAATTAGTTTCAAAAATACAGTAATAATGAAACAATTTAGTGAAGGAGTAGTGAAAGATTTCCAGTCCTGAAAAAAAATGTGTGTAACCAGAAAATAATGCTCAACAGCATTAGCTATTGAGCAATGAAAGACACGAAAAACTGACTATATCCAGTCTTAGCAGGGCTGAGGAATAGTAGGACAACTTAGACATGGCATGTGTGAATGAAACATGACGATCAACCAAGACAAGTTTATCTGTTTCTTGTAATTTAAATGCATACTTAGCATCCATCTAGCAATTCCAGACCTAGATAATTACCCATGAAAAATGAATTTGTGGTCTTGCCTGGTTGCCTACAAGTTAAGTCTCAGTGCTATCACAGCTGTGGCCTGAGTTTGATCCCCAGCCAGGGAACTAACCCACATATGGAACAGCTGACTTCTGTCCTGCCCTTTGCTCCCCTTAGCAGTGTATTTCAGTAAATACACCCATCCTGCTTCCCACTCTGTCTCTCTGGTGAATCCTCTAATACCCCGGCACCTCTGGTCTACACTGCTGTTCTTCTACACAAAAATAAATTTAAAAATCTTTAAAAAAAAAGAAGAAAAAATGAATTGGTGTTCATACAAAAACCTATATGTGAATATTTTTTAGCAGTAACATTCACAAATGCCCCAAATTGGAAACTACCCAAATGTTTTCAATGAGTGAATGTACTAACCAAGTGTGGTACACAATACAATGGAACAAAACTCAGTAGTAAAAATAATTACAATTGGTATGTAACAACATGAACTATACAGATTCAAAAGTAGACTAACCAGGGCCTCCCTAGTGGTGCAGCGGGTTGAGCGCAGTGCTGCGAAGCTGTCTGCAGCCTCCTCAGCGCCGGTTCAATTCCCGGCCGGCCAGGGAGAATCCCACGTGGCGTGGCAGACCTGTCCTATCTGGCCCGCTGCTCCCTTCAGCAGTGCTTTCGGTCCATCTACCTGTTCTGCTCCCCACTCTGTTTCTGGTGAATCACCCTCCCGCGACTCTGTCCTGTACCCCAGCTCTTGTATAAATAAATAATAAATGTTTTAAGAAAAAAAGCCAAAATAAACTAGACTAACCAGATAACATAGTGTGTGTTAGACCTCCATCACTTGGGATCAAATGTAAAACTATTGTTTCTTTGGGGGACATATTTCCTTAACACTTCATGTTTTTTCTTTAAGTTTTTAATTAGTTTCCTTGTGTTTGAAGTAGTCACTTCCTCTAGTTTTTACTGACCAACATTGTCAGAGAAATACCTCTGTGAAAACTGTTAAGGATTCAAAGACTTTTTCTGGGACCCTGTTTATGGATATACCTGTTCATCATGTGTTACTCTCACTAGGAAGGGAATTCTTAAATTGCTGCCTTTTCTCACTCTTGCAGAGTCAGTCTGGCAGCTGACACTTTCCTGTTCGCTTGTCCTGAAACCATGCTGAATGCTGAAGCCTGTGTTTTGTTCCCATTCCTGAGTCAAGTTAGCTTTCTTGTACTCACTAGCCATCTGTAAAGACAACATTTTGACATGTGCACAGCGGCCTGCCCATGGTGTGGGTTGGGGCGAGGTGTGCAGAGAATCGGGGTGCCTGTGTGTGAGCAGGATCTGTAGCACAGCTCCCCCATGGCTATTGGACAGGCTTCCTAGTAAAGGAAGGTTGCCCGAGGTTGGTAGGAGTTCTGTCCCTTTATGAATTCGGAGGCCTGGATGCTCTGTTCCAAGTTTCGCTCACCGCTTTGTGCTACTGCTGATCTCTCTATTGTGGGCTGTTGTGGATGTGGTGAGAAAGAAGGGGGCTTTTTTCTAAATGTCAAGCACAGCCTAGGAAGCTGGACACACACACATTTTTTTTCTTTTCCCCACTGGGAAACCATGGACTGAGTGCATCCTCTTGGCTGTGCCTCTTTAGGGGAGGAATGGGGTGATACAAGTTAAGTGAAACTGTTACTGTCATCCCCTCCAGTGCAGCCAATCTGGAACCAGTTTGTTGTAACAATGTGCTGAAACTTCTTTGCTAGAGTTCCAGATTCCCACAAAGATACTCTTCTTCACAGGTAATTGTCAAAAACAGTGCCTTTTGTGGAGAAGATGGTAGAAACTCCTTTACGTCCTTCTTGCTGATATCACTCTCTTTTTACAAGTTTTGTCCGTGGATCTTTTACTGTCTTCTTGACTCTGTCTATCAATAGCACATTAATTTTGCTATGTACTTATCAAGAGATTGCTCTGTCGACTCATACACACTTGAAAAGAGTAAAACCAAATAGATCCATTGGCAAAACAGAAGTTAATTGAAACTTTTTGCTGCAGTTAAGATACACAAGTCTTGGGAAATCATCAACATACTCGGTTCTTAGACACCTGTACTTACTGACTTTAATGCATCTGGAAGGAGGGGACCAGTTATTCTCTGTACATGTCATTGTATTCTGCTCATCCTCAAGACTGTAGCCAGGAAGGCATTCAACACGTACAGATTCACCCTGTAAATACCATCTTGGTCTCAATGGATAGTTTCCATTTTCCAAATAATTGAAAATACATTTTCCTCAGGATCGCAAAAAAGATAAATGAAAATGAAGAGGCCCATATGTTTGATTAAAGTAGAAAACTAAAAATATATTTACAATGCCTAATTGACAATACAGTAACTTAAGAAACCCATTAATGCTTCTGCCAAATGTTTGTTTAAAAAGATTAATTCAATATATGAAGTTATTTATCTTGTTTTTTAATTGCTAAAATGAATGTGAATTATGTAGATATTTATATAAAATCCCTAGTTTTATTTCTCATGTAATTTTCATGAATAGCTTCTCTTAAAATCAAGGACATATGTTGTTTTTTTTGGCTCCTAGCATTTATCTCTTAGCCTTATTTTTGTCAGAGAAGCCTTAAGTGTACTCTCTTTTTTGTCTCCATCTTTTGAAAGATTTATGAACACAATTTTAAAGATGTTTACTTACTGAGGCATGGTAGTGCTGGCTCCCATCCTTCTGGTTTGCAAGTAATTGTACCCCAAAATTGTTGTGAAGGGGTCACAAAATTTTCATCACAGCTATAGTAGTAATAATGTCCTATGGATAGTGGAAAGTATGGTCTATAATGCTTCATTATGTAGATGTCCGTGTTTAATTTCTGGAAAATTACAGGGCTTCACTTGCAATAAGAAAAAAAAAACATAAATCATGTTTTACCCAAATAAAAAATTAGAAATTGTTTTCTCTATGAATTTTCTTATTTGAATAATTACAGTTATTGCATTGGGACTGTAGGTCAAAAGTGTTCAAAATGATTGAGGTGAATGTGGAGGCCCTTGGTAGTAATGATAAAATTATGTGTGTATGTCTTATGATGTATAAACTTATATAAAATCTCTCCAGGAAGAACTCTGTACAGAACTTTTTAATGTAATATCCGTAAGAGCATAGATAGTAGTGTTGTTTGATTAAATAAGCACCTTGGTTGGGAAATGAAGATACTGATTTTATCACTCATTATATTTATTTTATTAATTAACTTTTAATTAAATTGATACTTGAATACCCCTATCTGGCATTGCCACTGTAGTACACCCACCACCAAATCACTAAAATAGTCCATTGAGCTCCCTTCCCTCTATCTTCTCTTCCCCCCAGCCCTTCCCCACCATTGCTCCCCCCATGAATGTTTCTGTTTTATAGTCAGCTTTCAAGAGTTAGTTTTTAAGTTGTGTTTACCTGACCCTTGATTTAGTTACTATTATTCCACATATTAGTGACACCATCCGTATTTATTTTTCTCGTATTAACTTATTTCACTAAGCATTATCCCTTCTAGTTCTATCCATATTGCCGCAAATGGCATGCGTTTAACTGTTTTGATCACTGAGTAATATTCCATTGTGTGTACACATATATACATGTATATATATATGTATTTATAAACCATATCTTCTTCATTCAGTCATCTGTTTTTGGGCACTTCGTTTGTTTCCATAATTTGGCTATGGTAAATAGTGCTGCAATAAACACGAGTGCATTTTTCCTTTTGAAGTAGTGCGTTTGAAATTTTTTCAGTAGTTACCTGAAAGTGGAATTACTGGGCGGTGTAACCGATCCATTTTTAATGTTTTGAGACATTCCCACACTGCTTTCCATAAGGGCTGGATCGGTCTGCATTCCCAGCACCAGTGCAAGAGTGTTCCCTTTTCTACACTTTCTCACCAGCACTTGTTTCGGTATTTTCAACGTGGGTCCTACTCACAGGTGCAAGATGGTATCTCACTGTGGTCTTGAATTGCATAGAGAACCATCAAGATGGCACAGAATAAAACGAATCAAAACAATCAGTTTAGCAAAGTGGCAGGGTATAAAATGAACACACAAAAATCAGTTGCCCTCCTATATACAAACAATGAGATAGAGAAGTTAAGAAAATGACCCTATTTACAATCATAACAAAAAAAATTAAATACCTAGGAGTAACCTAACACAAGAGCTAAAAGATTTATACAAAGAAAACTCTTATACATTGTTAAAAGAAATAGAAGACCCAAAGAAATGGAAAAATATTTCCTGCTCATGGATTTGAAGAAACAATAGTGTCAAAATGGTCATCCTACCCAAAGCAATATATAGATTCAGTGCAATCCCAATGAAAATATTAATAACATTGTTCAAATAACTGGAAGAAACACTACTGAAATTCATATGGAATTACCAAGACCATGAATAACAGAAGCAATTCTGAAAAAAAAGAAAGAATGGAGTTATCATATTTCCAGATTTCAATATATATTATTAAACCATAATAATTAAAGCAGTGTAGTACTAAACCAAAAGCAGACACACAGACCAATGGGATAGAATTGAGAGCCCTGAAATAAACCCCACCCCCATATGGGCAGTTAATGTGTGATGAAGGAGCCAAGAACATGCACTCGTTTTATCTTCATTTCCATTCCCATTAGAATCAGATCCCTGACTTTTTTCCCCTGGATCAAGTCAATATAGGGAGATAGTGAGGTCTTGCTTGATCAACATTCATTATTTTTCTATTTATCAAGAACAATTTTAAAATACGGAAAAGCATATTTTCCATAGATCACATCATAGAGAAAAATACTATTATTCATACTTCAAAGCAGCTATTGCGGGAAGTTTTGCTATAGTTAACCAGAGAAAAGGACATGAAATATTTCTTATTAAGCATATCGTTAAGATTTTCATAGGCATTGACTAAATACTTAAAAATTTAATTGGAGATGAGGTATTTTTAATGTCATAAATATTTGTAAAGAGGTACAATACCTATCATTTTGAGTATTTGCTATATATTGAATAATTTGTAGTGTATATTTAAGTGATGTACTGTATGAACAACTTTACACAACTTAGTAGTGCTCGGAGTGGCTTCCAGTGAGCAATTGGAATTAAGGTTAACACATTAATTCCAATGAACACCTGCACCCCTATGTTTATAGCAGCATTGTTTACAATAGCTAAGCTTTGGAAACAACCCAAATGCCTAAAAATAGATGACTGGATCAAGAAGATGTGGTACATATACACCATGGAATATTACTCAGCATTCAAAAAAGATAAACACATGCAATTTGCAGCAATATGGCTGGAGTTGGAAGGGATCATGCTCAGCGAAATAAGCCAGAGAGAAAATGAAAAATAATGGATGGTCTCACTCATAGCAAGACTCTAGAAAATCTAAATAAGGGACCAGGAAAAAGAATCGCTGTAAGAAAGAAAAAATCAAAATCAGCAAACAACTATGACCCAGAGACACAATGAGGGGGTGGGCAGGGAAAGTAGGAATGGGGTCAAAATAAGGGGGTTGCAATTGTTTGTGGAATATAAAAATAAAATTGAAAAAAAAAATAAAGATTAACATATGACTTCTAAATGATCATACCCTTAAGGTATTTAGATACTGTTCTTTTATCCCCCCCAAATCCAGATATGCAAAAGATGATAAAAGCCAAGATGATAAAAGCCAAGTCTTTTGACCTCATCTTCAGTGGTATGCTTAATAAAGATTAACAATTTTAAAGCACTAGGGGTTCCTCATTAATTACACAACACTTCTCTTGAAGAAAAAGTTAATTATTTACAACATCTGTCTAAGTCTCTTTGTCACAAGCTGTATATTTCATTCAAAATATTTTTGAATAGTATTAACTTAACAAAACTATGTTAACTTACAATATTGATCATGCCAGAGGTAAATAGGAAATTGATAACCCAAAAGGGCAAAAGCATAATAATTAACTCAAACTACATGAAAGGAGTAACATTTTAACTCTAATTTTCAATTGTAAGTCCATAGAGTAAAGTTCACTTGTAGTCATTGATTTCTTTACCACTATTGATCAAATGAAAAGATGAACTTGGGAACATGAGATAATGGATAACTGTTGTTAAAATAAGACCAGGTCCATTTAATCAAACCTCTTGATTCTGACAACAGGACGGTGGTTACCAGAAGGGAAGGAGATGGGGGAAAATGAATAAAGGGGGGTCAACTGTATGGTGGTGGTCGTTTTTGATGGGTTTACAATGTAGCATATACAGATGTCACATTACAATGTTGTACACCTGAAAACTATATAATGATATGAACCAATATCATATATACATATATTTAGATATATATGTATATGGTGCTGTGTAGGTTGTACAAATTAAAGAGGACAACGAGCTTAAATGTCTCGAGTAATGACAGGATATTAGTAGTTATGTCTACCATTTAGTAGGTGCTCACTTGGAAGACAACCTACTCCCACTCAATAAACTTCTTTTCATATATAAACCCATAAAATTGTCATTCTAACTATGTTGCATTTTACATAGTTCTTTTTTGCTTCTGGTTTTAATTATGTAGGTAGCAATCTTTCATCATTTAAAGCTGTTAAAGAGCCAAATTCCTTTTAGCTCAAATAATGAAATAAGACTAATGTTATTTAATTACTATACAAATTAACACACTTTTCTTGTCCATAACAAAATATGGTAAATCTATCAATTTTATTGTTTATACAGCAAATAAGTAGTAGATGAATATTGTTCTAGTAGGAAGAATAGCACCTCTTTGTTTTCCCATTTTAGAGTTAAGATGCTCTTTTTTTTTTTGGTTTATTTATTTATTTATACAAGCAGTGGGTACAGTCAGAAGTGCAGGAGGGTGAGAGAATTCACCAGAGCCAGAGTGGGGAGCAGAAGAAGCAGACTGAGGAAGTACACTGCTGAGGGGAGCAGCTGGCGGCAGAGAGGTCTGCGAGCCATGTCGGACCCTAGCCCGGTGGCCAGGGATCAAACCGGCCGCGGTTGCGGGCAGCTTTGCAACCCAGCACTCAACCGCTGTGCCATTGGGGAGGCCCAAGATGCTCTACTTTAAGACTAATAGAAAATGGTTATTTTCATCCTATTAAGGAAACCTATGAAGAAGGAGATGTAGTTCAGTTTTTCTGCCATGAAAATTATTATCTAAGTGGATCAGATTTAATTCAGTGCTATAACTTTGGTTGGTACTCAGAATTCATGTAGGTGAAGGTAATTTTTAAAACTTCTGAGACATAGAAAAAGATACCATGTTTCAATCTCTTTGAACTTTAAAAAATGTCTGTGGTGATATCTAATTCTTGTCTTCAGTACTGTCTTTTAAAATAAATAACTATTTTCTTTTAAATCAGTGCTATTTTCAGTAATATATCTTTTAAACTTATTTTTAAATTTCTTACATGAAATTTAAAACTCATTGTAATGAATAACTTTTTAATTGGAGATTAATAGATTCAGCTATCCCTATCTGCCAGCTTTGTTGAGGTGCTATCTTATTTGGTCATACATTTTCTTTTTCTTTTTTTTTAAAGATTAATTTTATTTATACAAGAGCCAGATGCATGGGAGGGTGAGAGGATTCACCTGAGACAGAGCAGGGAACAGAACATGCAGAATGACGAAACACACTGCTGAGGGGAACAGCTGGCGAGACAAGAGAGGTCTGCTCGCTGCCTGGTCATACATTTTCTAATGTGAGAACATAGTCTCCAAAATAATTGGGTAGAGAGCAGAAAATGCAGCTCAATATGAATGAAAATGAATCAAAATGCAAAGCAAGTTTATCTAATTAGAGCTATCCTAAAATGCAATGGCTATTTCTGGTCAAGTTTCTTCTTCTGCAGTTGTTAAGATTACCTCTTCGAAGACATCAGTTTAAGAGTCATTCAAACATACCACAATGTAATATGAAGGGGATCTTAGTGTAGCTATAAACTGATGTTAAAAAATTAATTGGGGCAAGGGGTTCAGCAAGGGGCCCAAGGGGTTCAGCACTATGAAACTATCCACAGCTACTGCAGCACGAGTTTGATCCCAGGACAGAGAGGTGACCCACATGGCGCAGCAGACCTCTCCTGTCTTGGGCACTGCTCTCCTTAGCAGTGGTCTGTACATCAGTTCTTGTATGCATAAATATATAAATCTTTAAAAAAATAATTGGTAACTATGTGACATAAATACATATATACTGTGATAAAGTTATGTGCAAAGTGTATGAACAAAGATTGATGTTCTAATTGGTATGGTGAGAGATAGCATTTACAGAGGTGATGGTTAATATGTGAACTGAGCCTGAAAAGAGAAATAGAAATTTGAAAATTGGAAGGGTTGGGAGTGGTAAAGGACTTGATAGATTCTATTGTCTACGGCCATACCACCCTGAACGCGCCTGATCTCATCTCTGTATGATAATTCATGTCATTATTGATAGAAGGGAGAAGGACAGCAAGGTCGAACTTGAAAGAGAGTGGTGGAGATTTGAAATAGGTGCTAGGAGGAATAAGAACAGGAATTGGACCAAGAACATGAATGGGAGTGCCCAAAACTATCCCAATTCATTAAATGCACCAAACAATAACTTTGTTTTCAAATTTTCAGTTGTGCTCGATAGTTTTGTTCTAACTGAAGAGAGGAAGATTGTTAGCTTAGAGTCTGTAGCATGTTATTTAAAAAAATCTATGGCAGATCTACTTAACTTCTATTTTGTTCCCATCCCCACTCAGATTGTCAGCATGCCAATGACTTGCTATTTTCTCCAGTAGACAGTCACCAGGTGTAGGACAGGCAGTGTAGTAAGCTGAGTAATGTTCCTCTCTGTCATCACTTTCCCCTAGCAAAGATAGCCATATCCTTATCCTTGGAATGAGCCTATTTGGCAAAAGGGACTTTTCAGATGTGATTAACTGAAGGATTTTGAGGTAGAAATACTACCTGGGAAAATCCTGATGAATAATCACAAGTGTCCTTATAGAAGGGAGATTTGATGATAGAAGCAAGAGACTGGAGTAGTAGGAGAAAGGGCCGTGTGCAAGGAATGCAGGCAGCTTCCTGAAGTTGGACAAGGCAGAGTAGCTGATTCTCTCATCAAGCTCCAGGACTGCAGCATCCCTGATACCTTGGCTTTAGCCCCAGTGAAACTATTCTGGACATTGGCTTCCAGAGATGCCAGAATGAATTTATGCTGTTTTAAAGCAATAAATTACGGTAATTTGTCATACCAGTAAAGGAAATCTAACATAGTCAATGTTGTACAATAGCTAAAGAGCAGTAGATTTTAATTCAGATTGACATCCATTCAAGAGCAGATCCTCCACTTACTAATTTACTTCATATGTTTTAGTTCATTTATAATATGGGAGACATGCATGATAGTCCCCACTTAATAGTTATTTTAGGAATAAAGGAGATATGTATGTAAAGTGTTTGCTATTTCCGTTTTAGTTGGAGCATAGCGATGTTTCTAAATGTTTAGAGCTTAAAATGAGACATTTTACAGTTGGAACAGGAACTCCTGTTCCTGTGAGTCAGGATTCTGGACCATAGCAGCAATGGGTCCTTTGTATTTGTGTCTATTAAAACTACAGTCTAGGTGTTGGCTGGGACTGCAGCCTCATCAGAAGCTCAACTGGGGACCAAATCTCCTTCCAAACTCTCTGGTTGTAGGTAGCATTCAGAGCTTTGCAGATTGCTGAATGGAAGGGCCCCCTGCCCTTTGTCACATGGTTTTCCCTGTTTGGAAGCACACATGGGGAAGTTTTCTTCTTTTTAATATCCAGCAGTGAGAAAGAGTCTCTCAGTATGAATGGGGTTACAATATTTTGTTGCATAACCACACTCAGATAATCACATATATCTCATAACCTTTGCTGCATCCTATTGGTTAAATGCATATAGCCATCCCTGCTCCTGGAGATATTTACCACCTGAGACAGTGAATCTAAGTTGCAAGGGAACAAGGAGGTGACCCCGCAGTCTGACTGCCATACTTCCTGTGCCACTTGGCATGATGAACATGCTAATTAAACCTTACTTTCCATTTGCGGTAATTTTATGACCAAATATGCTGGATTTCTCTTTTCATTAGGAAGAAGAAGTCGATGTCCTCCTCCCGCTCTGCCTCTAAACTCCAAGATTCAGACGTATTCAACAACTTATTGTCATGGAGAAATAGTTCATGTAGAATGTGAACTTAATTTTGAGATACAAGGATCAGAAGAAATACGTTGTGAGTATGGAAAATGGACAGAACCTCCAAAATGCGTCGGTTAGCAATGCCTCAAACAAGCTTTCCCTGTTTTAATCAGGAGATTTAAAATCTACTCTTAGCAACTTTTAAGTAGAAAAATTAATATTGTTTATTGTATTCACCATGCTGTCCATATTGGGTCCTCAGGACTGATTCCTCTTATACCAAAATACATTGAATTTCTTTTGCCATTATGTTCGTGTTTTTATTTAATCTTAATTTTAATGTAATGTTTTATAGCATGGAAATGATGATTGTTTAAAAGATTAATTTTTTTAACTTATGTATGCAAGTCCTGAGGTGTAGGCCAGAGGTGCATGGGGTGGGGTGAGGGGGATGGAGATTGGTGAGAGGATTCACCAGAGACAGAGTAGGGAGCAGAACAGGCAGATTGACTGAAATACACTGTTGAGGGGAATAGCGGGGGAGATAGTTGAGGACTGCTGCACCCTGTGGGTTATCACCCTGCCTCAGGGATTGAACTCATGCTGCAGTGGTTGCAAATAGTTTCATAGTGCTGAGATTTAACTCCTTGCACCACCAGGAAGGCCCCAGAAATGATGACTTTTAAATGTCTTTTTTCTCCTCAAGTGTTTCTCCTTCTCATTTTTGTAAGCAGAAAACCCTTACTGTCCTAGAGCCAGGACTACATTGATTCTGAACACACCACTATTTTAAAAACTCTGATGAAATGTGAATACCAAAACTCTACCATTTTCAGTGTGCATTTCAGTGGTGGTAAGCATATTCACATTCTCATTCATGACTGATTAATTTTGGTGTTGTCTTTCTTCTAAATGAAACTTCCCTTACTATCATCCTCAAAGTCTCTGTATGATTTGCAGAATGTCATTGGGAGAGAAGAATAATTAATTCTATTCTGTCATTAGCATATTGTTGATCTCTTTCTTTAACACTGCTTCCTCATGTCATTATCACCTTTGAAAATCTTGTTGAGCAGATAAAAATATACTTGTAGCTACTCAAAATATATTTTGGATTAAAGAATGATTGTAATAAACATTTAGTTTCAAGTGGAGAATTGCAGCAGCTGCCTAATTAACTGCCAAAATTGAGATAAATTTGAAAAAAATGACATTCACCTCAAACTTCAATCCCGTAGATTTACTTCATTTTTAACTTTGCTAGTAAGAGTTCTATTTAAAAGTAATGCCACTGATGATTATAGTTACAATGAACTTGTTACATCATAACTTTCAGAGAGACAATGATATGATGAACATCTTATAAAAAGTCATTTAATTAAAATATTAGCCTTTTAAACTACAAAATCGGTCATTGTTATTTACCAAATAATATTAATAAGTGTATAGAAGCAATAATTAGAAGAAAACACAAAATATCAGCAACCTTAAAAAAAAATGCCTTAAATAAAAGACTCAGATAATGGTCTCCTACCCTTTCTCTCTCTCACACACACACACACACACACACACACACTCACTCACAAAACATGCTATTGTGAAATCCTACCCATTTTTTTCACTTAAACTATATTATGAACACGATTTACTATTCTTCAACAATATATATTTTAATGATTATATACTATTACATAGTGAAGTATTACATGGTTAAATTTATCACTTTTTATGGATGTTTAGTCTGCATTCAAAATTTTATATTCCAAACAGTTCATTTAGTACCAATATTTGTACATTTAAAAAAAAAATTTGTTTTTTAATGTTTAAAATCATTTATCTTTATTTCACTTTTTTCCCCAGATTGGCTGAATAGGAATTTATGGGTCAAATAGATCTGGAATTTTAATTATGCTTCTAACTACCCTTTTGCCTCAGAGAGTTTATTCTGCTTTATATCACCATGTTCACTGAATTAAAGTAGTTTCCCTAAACTTTGTCAATAACTATTTTAATATTCATATGTTATTAACAATTTCAATTATTTAACTTGTTTTAACTAATTACTAATCCATTGGGAATTTTTCCAGTTTTCTAATGGCTGCTTTTTTCAATGAACTGACTGGTTGCAATTCAGCCTTTTTTCCATACTCAGAATAAGAGTTTTATCTATATTAATTATTTTATCCCTTTAACAATCATGTATATTACAACTATTTCTTATGTTTTTTTTTACTTTTATTGATAGTGTTTTTAAGCCCATAAGTTGAAGTTTTACATCTGAAGCTCTTTCAACATCTCCTTAGTGCTTTGTGTCTTACAGATCATTCTTAGACTACTGTTCCCATTCACATTCTGATAGATTTTCACGTATTATTTTAATTGCTATCCTGTTTTTACAAATGTTTTTGATAATGTGATTGGTATTTTCACAGAGTAGAAATAAAGTCCTCTCTGAGGACAGAGACTGGATTGAAATTGTAATGGACGAGCTAGTAATGGGACAACCTCATAAAGAATACAGTTTGAAGAAATTGATCATTTTATATATGGAACAACTGTCTCAAGACTAGATGAGGTGGTAATGAACCAACACAAATACTGACTGAAAAGAATTCATTGTCATCAGGGTAAGAAGAGTTTTTCTTATTCACCTTTGCAACTGAAAGTACTCTCACTACAAATGGCAAAAACAGAGTGATGAGGAGCAGAATTTTCCAACTGTGAAATGTTCTTCCAGGCATTAGGAACCTTCTAATTTTCTTCTTCCTGGTCTTTCCTGCTTTCATTCTTCTACAGCCACTTACTCTTCTTATACCAAGTGTGCTATCACCTCAGCTCCCTCTGCCTGAAATGTCTTCTCTCAGATAACAACTTAGTTTAGTTCATGCCTTAGCCTTCTTCTTCTTGCGCAAACATCACTTCTTATTTAGGCTTATCCCAGCCACCTTCTTTAAAGGAACGACCTCATTCACCCCAGTCCTTTTGATAGCCTGTCCTCTCCACTGCTCACTTTCCTAATTCATCCTGTATGGTTTAAAGATGATCTCAGATTATAAAATCCATGTATTTATTGCTTACTATGTATTTTTCTTCTAACTTGAAGATAAACTCCATGAAGTCAGAGATCTTCATTTTCTCTTTGGTGTGTAACAAGTGGTAGTTCTCCCACAAATAGTCACACACTAAATACATGTTCTATTTTAAGGATTTTATTCTATAGGAAGGAAATCATGATCAACTTTAGTGGTTAATAGCCCTAAGTGATGTTTTCAATGTTTCAAATTATTTGATTTTAGTTAATGAAATAAAGAAGATAGGGACCTTTGAGGATAAATATCAAATATCAAATATTAATTTTGAGCCCTTTCATAATTTTCCTTTAAATATTATCTCTTTCAAATTTGTGAAATGAACAAAGGATTTAAAGGAGCATTTTGTTTTACAGAGCCATGTACTGTTAATGTGGATTACATGAGCAGAAATATCATAGAGATGAAATGGAATATGAAGGAAAGATCTTTCATGGAGATCTAATAGATTTTGTATGTAAACAAGGATATGACTTAGCTCCATCAACTTCAATGGCTGAATTGTCTGTACAGTGTAATAGATGGGAAGTAAAACATCCTTTCTGTTATAGAAAAGGTAAAGCAATAATGTTTTCTTACAGTTTCTTACTTGATAAATGTGGTCTCTATGGTTGAAAGTTCTAAACAATTCATCTCCATCTTTTAATGCAAACAATCAGAAATCGTTTGATAAATTTCCGTTCAGTACCTAAACTTAAATAATATGACTATGCTGATGTCTGTCAATTTTAATAAGTCCACGTTATGAAGGGGGAGATCAAATACTTTTATAAATATCACCAGACTCTCAGAAGATTGATCACCCTATTGCCATTAATCAACAATCCTGAAAAGCATTGCTCTTTGGGATTTATTAGAGAGCAGAGTCTCAGAAGAAGGCTTGAGGTAGATTGAGAAATATTGTTCCCTTCTTGTAGTATGAATACGTACAGAAAGCAAGGCTTCACGAGGGATGTCATATACTTTCACTTTCAACTAGATAGGAAAAAATAAAATCATGACTTAATCTTTGGATGGTTTATGTACTTATGTATTGTAATTTGAGATTATAATGTGCAGTAATAAATTTTATGGTCTGCAGTTACTGCAGAAATTTAAAAAAATTTAGGGTTGTCTTAAAAATGCTTGTGCATGAAATATTCTATTTCTGGAGCCATTGTACAAACACCGGATTTTTATTACAGCAGTTCATTGTATGCTTTCCAATTATTTTTGCAGAATCTAAAGGAATGTGTGCACCTTCTCCTCTTATTAGAAATGGAGTTATTATTAGTTCAACAGTAGGCACCTATGAAAACAGTTCTTCAATAGAATACAGATGTTTTGATCACCATTTTCTACAAGGGTCTACGGAGTCCTATTGTTTAGATGGATTGTGGTCTACACCACCTTCATGTTTAGTTATGTACTACTAAATATGTCTATATTAAAATACAATTGTATTTTTCACTTTCTATCCTCATTGAGCTGATATGAGACTAAGGTAATGCTTAATTAGCTATGTTTGTGTTATTAGTGTGCCTATTTATTCACTGCTTTGTATGGTTTCCTCTAGATCACAACTCACTATGGCCCAGTTTGCTCTAATAAATACTCACTAAGGGGCCTCCATTACAGATGAAAATTTCTCTAAGTTTATTTTCTTCAGGATTCACCTGTCACCTTGCAGGGTTCTTCATTGGGAATTGGTTATAAAACAATTTTCCTCCTTCTAACTGGTTTTGATATTACTGAGAGATCAAAGGGAAAGCCACGTGGAGTATAAAGTTCATTCTACACATCGATCTCCCTAGGATCTTGACACATCAAGTCTTTGGCTAACTCAGGCTTCCATGTTCTATCCTCAACCCATGAGATTTTCCAAAAATCTGCTTGTTACTGACCATTTTCTACCAGACTTTCAACATGTTCCCCAAGAGGAAAATGGCACAGAAATGTTATTAAGTTCATCAGAAGGAGCTTTTACCTGAACTTTGGATCTTAAGTTATAACTGTTTTTGGTATTTTTCCAATTGCTTGAAATAATTGTTTTTTGGCCTATTTTCATATTTTCTAGTTCTCAGTAAAAGTATTAATCTCATATGGATTAGTTTGTCATAGTCAAGAGCAGAAGGTCATGGATTAATTTCATTTACGTACTTTCATGAATCAATTTTTTAACTCGCTTTAATTAAAAATTCATGTTTTGTAGAACAATGAGATTCTAAATCATACTACTCATTAGGAAAACAATTTTGCAGTGACTAGGCAAATCCTATTAGACTCTTTCTACTAAAACCTGTCCATTTCTATTCTAGTAATTCAAATCTATAACATCTAACATAACATCTGATCCATTAGGCATTCAATAAATAGTTGAATAGAACTGAATGAATAAGTGTGTTAATGTATTCTAGTTATATGATTCTTATTGCTATTAGCAAGTCTGGATCATTTAACCTATTTTAGAATACACTTCTTGGTCTGGGCCATCCAGAAGGTAAATAAGAACACAAGAAACCCCATTTTCTGAAATAAGTTGACATTTTGAAAACATCATTGTTTTCTTCATGGAAGAAAGTCAAAGACGTTTGTTGGATAACTTAAACTTAAATTTTTGTTTTGTTTGTTTTGTTTTGTTTTATTTTAATATATAACGGTACGATTACAAATAACACATTCAATTCCTAGGATTTAAAATATCTTAATCAAATCTTGATATTCCTTAATAACTGTAAATTTAAAGGAAGAGCATCGTTAAACTCTTTGAATACCATCAGGTCATAAAATTGGACTCAGTTTTAAGAATAGATTTTTCCTCCAGTTCCATAAAATATTAGTCATCAAACTATCAATCTAGTTTGTCTATGGGCATTTTACTTGAAACTTTAGAGGAAGGAAAAAGGAAAAGAATATTAGCTACACTCAATGCTCTAAAATAGAACCTTGTTTGTTTGCTACTAATGCCTGGGAATCCTGAGTAGGAAGTACAGCACTTGATGTTAGTGTTACGATGTGTCAAGAAAATTTTCTTTTTTCTTTCAGAGCCTTGCACATTATCTTTTGATGAAACGGAAAAGAATAATTTACTCTTGAAATGGAATTTTGACAATAGACCATCTATCTTCCATGGCGAGTATATTGAGTTTCGCTGTAGAAGAGATTCTTATATAGCTCAGACATCTACTATCGGATCTGAACTTAGAGTGCAATGTGACAGAGGGCAGTTAAAATACCCAAGATGTACTCAAAGACAAAGGTAAAAAGAGGCTTGTTGCTACAATTATTATTTTGGTCAGATTCTTATTCAAAGGATTTATTATATTTTAAATTCCAGAAACCTTAGGTGCTACAACTCCTACTTTATAGGTCATTATAAAGGAAAGGGTTAATTTTCTTTAGTGTTTTTTAAGCCAGGCAACTGCCTAGAAGTATGAATTCAATAAGATTTCTGAGTTGTCCAAAGTCTAAGCATTACTTGCTATTTGATATTTGTGACATTTTGATAATTAATGAAATAAGAAAATTTATAAGGTTTTGAAATGACTTACTGAAGTGTTTCCTTTTCTTTGGATTGAAAATTAAATTCTCCTTGATAAACTAAATAACCCTAATATTTTTTAGAAAATATATTAAATTAATATAATGAAACAATGTAAATAATTTCATAGGATTGGAACTTTGAAACTTTTAAAGACAGACTATAAAAAGAAAATTATAATTTATGTATGTTCAATTAAGACTATTTAAAATACATATGCAGAAATACATGTATCATTTCGACTTTGTAAATGGTGATCTATATGAACTGCTTAAGGATAGATCTTTAGAAACTTGGAACACTCCAGAAAAAGTCATTAATAAGATGCATATTGGTGGGAAACCATTTTATTATTTGTTGTGATTAAATAGGTAGAAAAATGTTATTTAAAGGTTGCAGAGCATTTTGGATTTCACTTTTCTAAGAGGAAAAGAAGGAAATATTAATACAAAGTATAAAAGATAGCGTTAGTATAATAAATGACATTGAATTTTTAAGAAGGAATTGGTTTTGTTTTGCCAAATATGGCTATTTGTTTAAACAATGACTAATGATATGAGATGCCAAAATACTAATATTGTAATAAATGCTTGAGTGTAAATGATGCTTATTTCACTTCTCTCCCTCTCTCGTTGTCTCCCATCAAGGATGCTGTCTTTTCAGGAACCAGTAAGGCCATGAGAATGAATAACAGAAAGAAGAATAGTATTTCAATAAATCATGAAATCCTTTATAAAATCTAATATTAGAAGAAAAAAGAGTGAGGTAAAATCCTTTAAGTTTGCTGGAAGATTTCAGTATAATTGTTTATGTTGAACATTTTTCTTTATTTTTAATATTTTTTAATATATATTTTTTAATTTTCTAGAGGCATGTCTTATTTATTTATTTATTTATTTATTTATTTATTATTTGTTTGTTTGTTTGTTTGGTTTATACATGCACTGGGTACAGTCAGAAGTGCGGGAGGGTGAGAGGATTCACCAGAGCCAGAGCAGGGAGCAGAGCAGGATGAAGGACCAAAGTACACTGCTAAGGGGAACAGCAGGCAGCAGGAGAGGTCTGCGCACACCATGTGGGACCCTCCTCTGGTGGCCGGGGAGCAGCCAGGGATCGAACCGGCGCCACAAAGGCCGCGGGCAGCTTCGCAACCCAGCGCTCAACCGCTGTGCCACCGGGGAGGCCCCATTTTTCTTTATTTTAAAATAAAAGCCAGAATATGTATTTCATTTCTAGTTTCAATGATTTGACATGTAACTTACTGTATGTTCTCCTCCAGCTATAAAATTAATCTGTACGTTAAAATACTTGTTTCCTAATTTCCACTTACTGGACTACATTATCTTCACTTCATGCAAAAAATTCATGTTTGTCTTTATCATCTTTTATCAATAAAGGTCTCTGTTACTTCTAATTCAGTACAGATGTCAACCTTGGAAAATAAACACACAAGATAAACTGTACATTATATGAAAGAGTTCATTTAATTAAAAATAGAAGATAGTACCCTTCATACTTATAAAATGTAGAGAACTTTAAAAAATGAACTGTAATATTAGCTGAAGGTTAGTGAGCAAATATTTCGTGAGGTAGTAATCTGTCCAGATGTTCAAATATTGCCCACAAATACAGTTTAAAAGTGCTAATTATT
The DNA here is from genome assembly GCF_964194135.1 of Talpa europaea. Taxonomy (NCBI): domain Eukaryota; kingdom Metazoa; phylum Chordata; class Mammalia; order Eulipotyphla; family Talpidae; genus Talpa; species Talpa europaea. The sequence continues at coordinate 80,004,897 of NC_140077.1, forward strand.
TAGGTTAAATAATTGTTGGGATCACGCAGATTATAAAATCTGAAATCAGTGAATACTGCAATCATTGAAAAATGGCATTATCATTGTTACCAAGGTAAGTGGGTGACTTCAAAGTGCCACAATGCCACTTTTCAGCTTGAAGCAGCAGTTATACTTTTAATCGCTATCACAGTTCATTCATAAGCAGTGTAATGACACTACCTATGTACAGGGATACCTGTTAGGATTGGTCGTTGTTACTAGAATAGCATTTTTTTTTTCTATCTAGAAACTATTCAGTACATCTAACTCAAGATCTTATTTTTTCAGTATGATGACTTTCTTCAAATCTCCAAGTTATAATTATTTACTACGGGGTTATGAGATAACTTCTGTAAACGAAGTCACAAATTTAGGATTTAAATTTAAATTTGAGTCCGTGGATCAAATATTCACTCATCAAATGTTAAGCGTGCATGTTTTAGGGCTGTGCTTGAATACGTAGTTATTAATTAATTTTTTGTAGTAGTTTTCTACAGTGGATCCCATGAAATTGAAATCTGATTGAAATTAAATATTAATAGGAAAGTATTGATCCTTTTCACTCAACCACTCAATGCATTAATGAGTGATACAGAGCAGCTGCTGTATCCCAGGAGAAGGGTAATGCAGGATACAGATATGAATCAAATTCACTCAGTATTTAAAGGAAATCCCAAAGGAAGGAACTCCTTAGTTTAGTAGGAGAGAAAGTACTAGCAGTAGCCAACTCAAAGACCTAGGGGAACAAGCACAAGTCTGGGATGTTGAGTGTGTCAGGGCCTGTGATATTCCTGGTGGCCTGATGATGGCACGCTCTGTTTAACCCGGACAGCTGCTGCTTTGCTCAGCGTGGATGATTGTCCTGTGAGATTGAGTCCAGTATTGCTGCATATTCTGCTTTGTTTCTTGTGAAATCTGACTTTTATACGTGGAGGAGAAACGAAATAATTTTGAGAAAAACGCAGTTCATAAGCTGCCACCCTGGAAAGTGCCTGCACAAAGCAGAGCGGTGGCACAACTGAGGCAGCGCTGAACTTTTTGGGGGTGTGTGGAGGAGGGAAGGGAGGGAGTGGAAAGCTTCCTAGAAATAGTAAGTCTGGGGTCTACCGGACCGGAGAAGACATTTCAAGTGGAAGGCACAACGCAGGCAACATCAGCTATTAAGCACAAACCGCACACTGCGTATTAAACTCAACTTTCGGGATAAGAGACTTGCCCTCGGGACTGTGGGGAGGGGGAGCAGCCGAGCGTCCTCCCGGGTCTCGGGAGGAGCCGGGCCGGCGCCCGAGGGGCGGCGGGGTGTCGAGCGGGGGAGCGGCCGTGGCGACGCGGCGAGCGGGCCGCAGCCGCTGGGAGGTGAGCCCGGGGGAGGCGAGGCGGCGCGGCGGTCCCGGGGGAGGCGGCGTCCCCGCCGGTCCTGTCCCTCAGCCATTTCTGCCGGTCGCCGTTTCTCTGCTTCGGGGATGTGCGCCCGGGCGCCTCGCGGACGCTGGGGCTGGCCCTGGCCAACCCGAACGCGGAGGTGGCTGAGGTGAAGATCCGGCGCTTCCCGGCCCCCGACCGGGGCTTCAATGTCTTGCGCCGGTTTTTCGTGCTGCAGGTGAGTCTGGGGCGGCGGGCGGGGCGCCGGCACCGCCCTTGGGAGGTCGCTCCCGGGTCTCTGCTGAGGGGCGAGCGCGGCTGGGCGGGGAACCTCAGGTCACCAGCCCCCTGGAGAATAAGTGTCTGTGCCGCCGCGCTGACTCCATCAGTCCTTGTCTTCTGTGTCAGGAAGGGCCAGGGTAGGCGACCGCCGGCGTTTGGTGGCGCAGCAAGTACGCGCGCACCTGCAGGACAGAAGCGCTTTCAAGACCCCTGTTCAGTGGGGAAGCGTTTCACAGCCTTCGGGTGCTGCGATGGGCTCTTGCAGTTTTAAAGTAAAAGTATTAAAACGCGAACGCCTAGTTTTCAGATGGTCAGGAGTACTTCGGTTGGAGCAACTTTTTTTTTTTTTAATTGCTTCCTGTCAAGTCATCATAATATATGCACTTTCGTGTTCACAAGCATCAGGGAAAAGACTCCCTCTGAAGCGCGTCAGTGTGATTCTGCTGAAAGACTTTGGGTTCTTTGTTTTTGCTAATGTTCACAGCAGAAACCAAGACGCTTCTTCCTTGTGTTCAGCCTGCATGTATGGGGTCAATGCACACATTAGCATGAGTGTTTTAATCCTTTGCTTTCTTTTCTGTCAGTCTCAATGGCGAACCTAATTTTATGCATGTGGTTTCAGTAACTTCCCCTGCAGTTTTTTCTGCAGTGCATTGACCAGAGTAGCATTCCCACCCCTGTCACCAAAAAGCTGAGAATTTGGGTTCTTATTGTGACTACTGTGGGTTTTCCACCGCGTAAAACCTCTGCACGTATGAAGATAGACCATGAGTTGAGGGCGTGTGAGCAGTTAGCTGAGTAACTGCTTCACAAGGTAGGGGGAAGCAGCTCTGGTTTGAGATCCATGAACTGGTGTGTAACCAATCTGCACAGCCACATTTCAGAACCTGCCCCACCCCTATAGTCTATGACTTGCTGCTTTTTAGAGAAAGAGATGTTTGTTTTCTACCTAACACTTACTTATTCCTTGATAGATGGAACTAACAGGCATGTGTGTGTGTGTGTGTGTGTTTGTGTGTATTTATTCAAATGTACTTTTTTTTTTTATAGGAGTGCAGGTTCCCTTTGCAATTAGTGTTTTTGTGTCCTTGGGTAAATTCCAAGAAGTGGAATTGCGGGATCATCTGGTAGATTCATTTTTAGTGTTTTGAGGAACCTCCACACAGCTTTCCACAGTCGCTGGACCAGTTTACATTCCCACCTGTGGTGTAAGAGGGTTCCTCCTTCTCCACATCCTCATGAGCATTTGTTTACAGTTTTTTAAATATGGGCCATTCTCACTGGTCAAGTTGGTATCTTATTGTGGTTTTGATTTGCATTTCCCTGATGACAGGTAACACTGAACGTTTTTTCATATGCCTGCTCCCCATTTGTGTTTCTTCTTTGGAGCAGCATCTTTTTATCTCTTCTGCCCATTTTTTCACTGGGTTGTTTTCTTTGTTTTTGTTGAGTTGTGTAAGCTCTTTGTAGATCTTTGATATCCCTTGTGGAGTGTGCAGATATCTTCTCGATTCAGTCTTTTTTTGGTTACTGTCTCAGAAGTTTTTTAGTTTGAGTTATTCCCTGTTTATCTTCTCCTTCATTTTCCTTGCTTCTGGAATAGCAACCTCACAGATGTTTCTGTGGTTTGTATCGTGGAGTGTTTTGCCTGTGTCCCTTTCTATATATTTTATGATTTCAGGTTTTACATCTCTTTCCATTTTGTGTTGATTTTTGTGTATGGTGTGAGAATGTAGGCTAGTTTCATTTCCAACATCATTTATTGAAGAGGCTTTCCTTGTTCCAGTGTGTTTCTTTCTTCCTTTGATATAGATTAGTTGACCACAATTGTGTTTTTACTTGTGGACTTTCATTGGTCTGTGTGTCTGTTTGGTTCCAGTGCCATGCTGTTTTTATTATTGACTTTATCATAAAGTTTGAAATCTGGGCATGTAATACCAACATTCTTCCCTCTGTTATTCAGGAGAGCTATGGCTATTCAGTGTTTGTGTTTGTGATTCCACCTGAATTTCAGCAGTATATAGTCCATTTCTTTAAAGAATAACATTGAGATTTTTATTGGAATTGCATTTAATCTGAAAATTGTTTTTGATATGATGGCCATTTTTTAATATGAATTCTTCCAATCCATGTGCTGGGAATATCTATTTCTTTGTGTCTCCTATTTCTTTTAACAGTGTTTTGAATTTTCCTTGCATAATGCATAGGTATTTCACGTTCTTTGTTAGGTTTATTCCCTGGTATTTAATTTGGGGGGAGTACATTTACAAACATGATGTTTTTCTTAATTTCTTACTCCTTCTGATTTGTGTGCATTCATTTTGCAATCTGCTACTTTACTGAAATTTTCTAGTTCAGTAAATTTTTCTCCAAAATTTTTAGGGTCTCTATATTATTGTATCATCTAAAAAGAATGATAGTTTTACTTCTCCTTTTCCAGCTTGGATTCCTTTTATGTCTTTCTCTTGCCTGATTATTCTAGGTAGGACTTCAATATTACATTGAAAAGCAGTGGTGAAAGTGAACTTCCTTGTCTTGTTCCAGATCCTAATGGGAAGTCTATTCAGTTTTCACCATTAAGAATATTAGGTCTCTGGTGAATCCTCTCTCCCTCCTGCGCATCTGGCCTGTGCCCCAGTTCTTGTCTGAATAAATATATCGATCTTCAAAAAAAAGAATGCTATTAGCTGTGGTTTTGTCATATATGGCTTTTATTATGTTAAGATCTTTTCCTTTTATTCCAAGTTTTTCAAGGGCCTTCATCATAAATTATGTTTATAAAATGCTTTCTCAGCATCTATTGATATGATCATGTGATTTTTGTTTTTCTTTTTCTGGTGTGGTGACTTATGTTAATTTATATTTAAATGTTGAACCATTCTTGTGTTCCTAGAATAAACCCCACTTGGTCATGGTGTATAATACTTTTGATGAGTTGTTGGATTTGTTTTGCTAAGTTTGTTTTTGTTTGCTAAGTTTTTTTTTTTAAGATTTATTTATTTATTTATATTATATATATATATATATATATATATATATATATATACGCTCAGGGTTGCAGTGTACTTGGCAGGATAGTCCTGAGCCGCCATGCGGGACCCTCTCCAGTGGCCAGGGATCAAACTGGTGCTGCAGAGGCTGCGGGCAGCTGTTTTGCTAAGATTTTATGGAGAATTTTAGCATCTGTGTTCATAAGGGAGATTGGTTTGTAATTTTCTTCTTGTATGTTATCTTTAGTTTTGGTACCAGTGTAATATTGGTTTCGTAAAATGTATTTGGTAGTATTCCTTCTTTCTTGATTCTTGAAAGAATTTTTGTAGGATGGGCATTAGTTCATCTTTGAACGTTTGGTAGAACTCACTTGTGAAACCATCTGATCCTGGGCCTTTGTTTTTTGGGAGGGTTTGATTGCTGTTTCAATTTCGCTGCTTCTAATCGGTTTAGTTCTTCCAGTTCTTCTTTGTTCAGCTTTGGGTGACTGTATAGTTCTCAGAATTTGTCCTTCTCATCTAGATTGTTGAACTTGTTTGTGTAAAAATATTCATAGTAATCTCTATCTTCTGTGTCTGCTGTGTCTGTTGGAATTTCTCCTCTTTTATTTGTGATCCTATTTGTGTGAGTTTTGTCCTTCTTTGTGAGCCTAGCTAGAAGTTTATTGTATTTTATTTTTTAAAGAACCAGCTTTTGGTTTCATTGATAATTTGAATTGTCTTTTTTATTTCTATTTCATTTCTGCTTTAACTTTTATTATTTCCTTTCTTCTACCTTTTTTGTCATTCTTTTTTTAGTTCTTGGAGGAGGAAGTTTAGGTTCTTTCTTGTTTCTTGATGTGGGCTGTTTGGCAGATACCTTCCTCTTACTACTGTTTTGCTGTATCCTATGATTCTGGAAATGTGTGTCCTCATTTGTCATTCATCTTAAGGTATTCTTAAATGTCTTCTTTGATTTCCTCATTTTCCCAGTGGTCTTTTAGTTGCCTGTTGTTTAGTCTTCATGTGGTAAGGGAGCTCCTTGCTTTCTTTTCATAGTTGATTTCCAGATTGATGCCTTCTGATGAGAGAAGGTACGATTTCAGTCTTCATGCATTTTTTATTTTATCTTGTGCCCCAGTAAGTGGTTGATCCTGGAGAATGATTCATATGTACCTGAGAAACTTTGTATTAGGGTTTTGGGTTTGTGAAATGTCCTATAGATGTCTGTTAGGCCCATGTGATCTAGATCTTTACTTAGGGCTAATGTGTTCTTGTTTATTTTTTGTCTAGTTGATCTGCCCATTGGTGAAAGCGGAGAGTTGAAGTCTCTTACCTCATATGTATTTACTCCACTGTCTGTTTTCAGAGATGATGGTAATTTTCTAATATTTGGATGTTCCCTCACTCGGTGAGTATATATTGATGTGTGTTATGTCTTCCTGGTGTATTGTACCCTTGGCATAGTGGCCATCTCTGCCTCTTGTCACCGTTTTTAACTTAAAGTCTATTTTATCTGATATAAGTATGGTTGCCCCTGCCTGCTTTTTGGGCTTATTTGCTTATAGAATTGTTTTCCAACCTTTAACTTTTTTTTTTTTTTAAGATTTATTTATTTATCTATACAAGCACTGGGTACAGTCAGAAGCGCGGAAGGGTGAGAGAATTCACCAGAGCCACAGCGGGGAGCAGAGCAGGCACATTGACGAAGTACACTGCTGAGGGGAGCAGCGGGCGGCAGGAGAGGTCTGCACGCTATGTGGGACCCTCCTCTGGTGGCCAGGGAGCAGCGGGGGATCGAACCAGCACTGCAGAGGCTGCGGGCAGCTTCGCAAACCAGTGCTCAACCGCTGCGCCACCAGGGAGGCCCCCAACTTTTACTTTCAATCTATGTTTCTCTTTAAAATTTAGGTGTGTTTCCTGGAGGCAGCAAAAGTTTGGATTCTGTTTTCTAATACAGCATGCTATTTTATCTCTTTTACTGATGAGTTTAGTGTTAACATTTAGCGTGATTATTGATACATGGAAGTCAGCCTGTATTGCCATTTTCTTCACCATTTTGTGATTCAATTCAATTCCTTGTTCAGTTCTTCTTGTTCATTCCTCTCTTGCTTTTGGTTTTAAGGCTTTGTATAATATTTCTCAGTGGGGGCTTCGTGGTAGTGAATTTCTGAAGATTTTGTTTGTTTGAGAAGTTCCTATTTTTAACTCATATAGAAAGGAGAAATTTATAGGATTGGGTATTCTCTTGGCTAGCATTTTCATCTTAGAATTTTTTAGAATAAGTCATTCCATTCTCCTCTTGGATTAGTCTTGGATTTTTGGAAGCTTTACTAATATGTGTCTTGCTGTAGATTTCCTTTCATTATGATAATTTGGCTCCTTCTAACTTCCTGAATGCCTGTTATCATTTATCATTCCCTGCTTCAAGTTTGGGAAGTTCTCTACAATTACTTCCTTGAATAGTTTTCCACCTCTCTTGCCTCTCTCTTCTCCTTTTGGAATTCATGACTCTTCTATTTTCTTTCCTCATGGAGTCAGATAATTTTCAAAATGTTTCTTTATTCATTGTGTCTCTCTTTCCTTTTCTTCCTTGTTTCTTTTCAGATCTGTGTCTTTGGGTGTATTGATTCACTCTTCTATGTCATCTATCCTATCTTTTTTCATGTTTTTTTTCTAGAATTCTTTAGCTCTTCCATTGATCTTTCAACATCCTGCAGCTCCTTAATTTTCTTATTTAAAGTTTCAGTTTTGTTATTTTGTTCATTGATTATGTTTTTCAAAGTGTTCTTTTCCTTTTCTGTGTCTTCTCATATATCTCTGATTTGTTTTTCTGAGTTTTGTTTGTGTTGTTTGAGTTCTTTGACTTTTTCAATTATGACAGTTTTTCCCTTGGCCACTTGTATTTTTCTTTCCTCCCATTGTTTATTTTCATTTTTCTCTGCTATAGATGGGGCTTCTGTTGGCTGTGGAACTGCCTCTCCCTCTACTTCTGGGTGTTCACGATGACTTACCATGGATTATAAGGGCAAATGGGGCTGGTGGGTGGAACCTCTGGCTACCTTACCTGGCCATGGGTTGTCCAGGTGAGTGTCTGGGATGCTGGTGCCTATAAGTGTCTCTCTGGGCAAGCTGATGGCGGGATGTCCTGGGTGGTCGTGTGACCTGTGATAACTTTGGTGTACTCTGTCTCAGGACCTGGGTTTCACCAGTCTGTGTGGGTTTTTGGCAGGGATGTTTTGGGAAGTCACAGGGGCCTTAGTAGGCTGGGGCTGGTGGAGTCCGCAGAAGTTGGCAAGACCTCTGTTGTTCTGGGTAGGGCTTGTTGTCTTGTGCTGGAGATTATGAGGTGTCTGGGCACTCTGGCTCCTCCCCAATTTACATCCCAACTCTCACCTGACCAATCTGGGGCTAGCAGAGTCCCGTGGAAGTTTGCGGGTGTTCTTGTTTTTTTAGACCAGCCAGCTGTTTATGATATTATATGGTTTCTCCTTCAAAACAAAATTTGTGTTTTTCCCCGGAAAAACAATAGACACAGTTTTCTTGTCATGTTAGGGTTTTGCATTTGACAAATTCTGCCAGGCTGTGGGATGTTGGTGTTAAAGTCTGAACTTTGAATTCAGACTGCCTGGATTTGAATTTTTAGCTGTATGATGTTGGCAAAATACATAAATCTTATGGGTGTTGATTATTTCATCTGCAAAACGTGCATCTAAATTATGGTACCTGCTTCCTAGTGATGTGAATATAAATGAGTTAAATAAGATACCTAAAACTATGCTTGGAATATAAGATGTACTTTGAAAATATCAGTAATGATGATGTGGACTTTACAGGAGTTTGGGGGGGAACAAAGAAATTAGTTGGTCATCTTAACATTTCTTTTTGAAAAAAATCTTCAAAATACAAGGTCATTATATTTACAGTAGAATTCCTGTGCAAATTATTTTTTTGATTCACAAAATGCTGTACAAATGTTAAAGAAGTAAAATATGCAAGTAACATTGAAAAAGTCAGACAACTAAAATAATGTGATGTGGAGACTATCTGTTCTTGCTTTCATGTACATTGAATATTTTCTATTTTTAATTTTTTGAGTAATCTCCATACTGTTGTCCATAATGGCTTAACTAATTCCTTTTTATGAATTTTTAAATTACACTGTGTGGTAGATAGGCATTTTATAGAAGATTTTAATGATTTTTATATTAATGTATTAAGAAGTAAAAGTAATAACTATTTACATCCTATAACTAACAAAGGTATGAGTTAGTTTGGTTTTTACATATTTGTGAGCTAATATTATTATGAATAAGGATACAAGAATGTTTTTATCATTTCCTCTGAAATAGTCTTAGAAAATCAGAAGTTATAGAGAAAACTTTGAGTAAATCAGGAGAGTGATGGATGGAAAAAACAGGCAGTAAAGTAATTGAATTTCTGCCTACTAGTATTTTCAGAATAGGACACATATTTTGGTTTACCAAATTTTAATGTAAAACTGAAAGAAGCACTTCATTGATCTCTCAAATTATAATTGCATATCCATGTTACATTTAATACAAATTCTGTTTTATTAAAGAAAATGAGTCAAACAATACTTGAACAATAAGTTGAGAATTGGAGAACTTGAACAACATTAAGTTGAAAATTGTATTAATAATGATAACTGTACATATTGTAAGTTTTGACTACACTATGCATTTTTTATATACAAGTGGGATAAATCAGCGTTCCTTTCTGACAGGTTTTTCATTATGATTCATATGTCTTTGGACAATATCCATATTTACACACAAATTCAACAGATTCCCCTGCCTGAGAATAGTTTGTCCCTATGTGACCATTTTAACCTTATATTATGTTCCTCCATGGCGGTTGGTGATATTATACATGGATCTAATGGGGAGAAAAAGAATGTAAAACATTTAGTGTACAAATATTTTCACAGGACTTTAGACTTTCAAGGGCAATCTACGTTGGTCCAAGAATTTTTGAAACTGTTTCCTAACCAACACTTAATCATCAATTATACCAAGTATTAAATTAATTATTTAAATTATTAAAATAAGTAATATTTAAATTGTTAATTTAAATAATTTTAAATGATAAATGATGTAAAAAAGCACTATGTTTGATGTAGTTAATTAAATGTTATAATCCCAGATTTATAGTATCAATGATCATATTAAGAAGTTTGATTGAAGGAAATTGTTGCTGTTGTTGCTTGAAGGATGTTACAATGTCAGATTTCCTCACACATTATTTTGTAGCCAAACATTCAACAGAATAGTAGTTTCTTCATCCATGAAAACTTTAGTTTAAAGAATAGAACATCACACACACTCAGTGAATTTCCTAGTTTTCATCAGGATATTAAAGTACTTACCTAGACATTCTGGTGGTAGCACTATTTACAATCGTCATCTCATGGAACAACCCTAGTGTCAAGGAGAAATGAGTGAGTTAAGAAGCTGTGGTATATATTCACAATGGAATACTACTTAACTATATAAAAAAAGATTAACTCTTTCTATCTGTGACAATGTGGATGTACCTGGTGGGGGTTATGCTAAGTAAGTAAACCAGAAGGAGAAAGACAAATATCAGATGGATTCATTCTTATGTGGAATAAAAAATGAAGGATCAAAGAAAACCAAACCAAAAATATACTATAGAAATATTAAACTAGGTCCTCCCCGGTGGTGCAGTGGTTGAGCGCTGGGTTGCAGGGCTGCCCGCGGCCTCTGCGGCGCGGGTTCGATCCCTGGCTGCTCCCCAGCCACTGGAGGAGAGTCCCACATGGCGCGCAGACCTCTCCTGCCGCCCTCAGCTCCCCTCAGCAGTGTACTTGAGTCCTTCTGCCTGCTCTGCTCCCCACTCTGGCTCTGGTGAATTCTCTCACCCTCCCGTGCTTCTGACTGTACCCAGTGCATGTATAAACAAAACAAACAAACAAATAAAATAAATAAATAAAACATGCCTCTATAAAAAAAAGAAATATTAAACTAAATTAGCATATTTATTTGTCAAAAATCAAAAGTATCTTAATCCTTAAGATAGGGAATTTTCCATGCTTCCAATCATTTCAGTGTGTTCAAATCTTTCTTTCTTTTTTAAATATTTATTTGTTTGTTTGTTTGTTTGTTTATTTTTTAATTTATACAAGTACTGGGTACAGTTAGAAGCACAAGAAGGTGAGAGAATTCACCAGAGCCAGAGCGGAGAGCAGAACAGGTAGACTGACAAAATACACTGCTGAGGGTAGCATCGGGTTGTGGCAGGAGAGGTCTGGGTGCCATGTGGGACATTCGCCCTGTGGCCAGGGATTGAGCCGGTGCTGCTGCGCACCTGGGAGGCCCTGTTCAAATCTTTCATAAAATAAACCATGTTGCTTATTCAGTCAAAAATAATTGGATTTTAAGTACCTTCATTTTATTTGTGTTGAAACACTTTATTTAGTAAGAACAATTACATGTATCTTATTATTATCCTTAGCTATCATAATTGGGATAAATATTTTGATATATTGAATATATCACCAAATGCATTATCTAAAATCATGTATAAAATATGATACTGTACATTTGCACTCAGGTGGTTTTGTCTATGTTCCATTTAAACATGTCACTTCCATATCTCCAAATAAGTGGAAAGGCTTTTTGCATTCTCTCACCTGATGAGTACCTAGGCATCTTGTCTGATATCACAGCATTTTCCACTCGGGGTGGATCTACACAGGAAACATCTGTCGAGGAAGACAAAAGCATCTCCAAAGTAATGATTCATGTGAGTAGCAAATCAGTAAATGGGGTCCCAACTATATTTCAAAGGGGATTCAAAATAAATAATCTGTCATGAAAAAATGGTAATTTTAATAAATTTTCATGCAATATTAAAGAAAGAGGGATAAAGCAATCTATTTTTTGATAATGTTGACTCCCCTGTACCTTACCCTTAAATAGAAGATTCATAGACATTTTTGAATCAGTGAAAATGAGAGTTTTACTGGACATGTCCATGGGTTTAGTAAAGTAAATATTATAAATTATAAAAATTCAAGGTGACTTTACAATCCACAAGAAATTCATAAGAAAGAGATTAATTGACATCAATTAATGAATATGGTTTGCAGCCGTCCTGTTTATGAAGTGTAATTTTAGGTCCATCGAAAAGTACACGTGGTAGACACTTCTTCAGAGAATATATCTAGAGCTGTAACACTTTGAAGACCATGGTTAAAGAAAGATGATTAATCCAGTGATCCCAATAGATGTGGAGAAAAAAAGGGATGTAAATGTGTCATTTATGAAAACACTTTTTTGGAGTGTTTTTTTGCAAAATTTTAAATTAATGAGTGACGCGCAATTCATCAGTGAGAGTCAAGGAATATGTTAGCTAGTCGGTTACATAGTATTTATGTTTGATTCTTAAACCAAAGTGTGCACAGAATCCCTTGGGAATTGTTCAAACAGTTTCAGGGTTGAATCCCTAGAGGTTTTGATTCAGCAGGTTGAGTGAGCTTGTGAATTTGCATTTCTAGCAATTTCCAGAAGATGCTGATGCTGCTATTCCAGGGACCAAACTAAGAATTATTGGGCTTTAGGATTAGCCACTGAGTATACAATTTCATCTCATTATGTTAGGCATAAACAATCTTGATCTGACCTAAAATATCCTATGTCTATTTCTAATGATGCTAGATGCAATTAAATTACTTAAGTCACCTTAACAAATTAATTTTTAAAAAATATTGTAGTACCTCTACATGTTGGCCTTCCTATCCATTTTCTCTTAATACACAGTACAGTATTGGAGCCATCTATTTGGTGATATTTTGGACATTTATAAGCCACCTTTTCTCCTGAACTCTATGATTCCTTTCTCTGGCCTATGAGTATGGCATCATCAAAACTGGGTAAATTATAAAATCCGTTTCTGAAAGACAAAAAATAAAGTAATAGGACCTTGCTTAGTAAATATTTAAAAATACATAATGGTCAATAAGTATATTCAGAATAGTTCTATCAAATCAATAAATGCTCTACTATACTTTCTTATGCATGTAGCAGGTTTGACTTGGTTTAGTGTAACAGTGTAACAAAGAAATGAAAGCCTAAGAGATATGGATACTTAAAATGCTTGAGACCATATTTCTTAAATTCTTTTTTTTTTTTTTGCCTGTACTGGCCATAATGTTATGTATTTCTCTTTCTGTTTTGGTCAAAATCTGTTACCTTTGAGTTAGAGAAATATCTTATAAAACTATATATATATATAAGGTGATAACCAACAGCATATTGAATAATGACGAGATTGAGGAGCTGTTGTGATCTAGGAAAGAAGGTGAGAAGTCTCTGAGGATGTATATCAAAGGACATTGAAAGTGCTCACAAGTTAATATGAAAATAAATTAAGTTGGTTCATGTCAAACTTTAATTACTAGGCTGATTAATTTTATACTAGAACTAGAAAATATCCACAGATACTTTGTTAAATTATATAATTACTACTTCGTTTCACATTTGAACCATTTGATGATATGAATTAGAAAGAAGATATACTATACTTATACATTCTGGTAGAGGGGACCATTTTCCTCCTAAACATGTTATAGTTGCAGGTCCATCAATCCCAAAGCCTTCGGTACAATTGTAGGTGACAATTTCTCCATATTGGTAATTGTCTCCCTTTAGATATAGAATACCATGGGAAATCAAACCTGGAGGTTCACAAGGAAGTCCTAAAAAGAAATGAAAGTATGATTACATGTTTCACTAACTCTGGGATTTAATTTAATGTGTGGATACAGGAGCTACCATGACATTACAGCAAAGGCACACAAATGCTTCCTAGAATCACTATCCTGGTTCAGCTGTCAACTTGAGCAAGAACTTGTATTTAAAATGTCAATATATTTATTTAAGAGTTTTTCAATGTTTCTCTATCCAATCCTGTATAATAATAGACACTAATCATCTTAAGGAAGTAGCATATATTCAAAGATATCAGAAAAGACATTTTAAGAAGAATATAAAATTTTTTTAAAAACTTGATGGCAACTCAAACATACAATGCTTATATAAATAGGCAGGTACAAGAAATTGTATATGTACGTGATCAAGGAGGTTTAATGTCACAACACAGTTTATTTATTTTTATTTTTTCTAAATTGTTTTATTTTTAAGAACACTTATTAAGATATAAATGAGCAATTTTTTTTAAAGATTTATTTGTTTATTTATACAAGCACCGGGTACAGTCAGAAGCACTGGAGGGTGAGAGAATTCACCAGAGCCAGAGCGGGGAACAGAAAAGACAGACCGATGAAGTACACTGCTGAGGGGAGCATCAGGCAGCAGGAGAAGTCTGCGCGCCATGTGGGAACCTTGCCAGTGGCCGGGGATCAAACCGGTGCTGCAGAGGCTGCAGGTAGCTTCGCAACCCAGCGCTCAACCGCTGTGCCACCAGGGAGGCCCTGTCACAACACAGTTTAAACATAAAATTGTTAGAATTTCAAGTGACCTATAATGAGTCATTGAAATGAACAATAATAAGATTGATTTGATTATAGAAAAAATTTTGGGTAAAATTAAAAAATGATATATAAATCTATGTGCGATTGTCTAGTTTTGAATGAATTTTACTGAAAATGGAATTTTAGTTTGGATATTGTCCTTCCTCACCTACACACTGAGGTAGAGGGCTCCATTTTCCCATGTGGCATGTTATTTCATCTTCTTCATATTTCTTGAAACCATGGTCACAAATGTAACTAAGTTTGGTGCCATGTGCATAAGTCTTGGATCCTAATGTAACTTTCCTTTCTTCTGAAGAGTTAGACAATTGAATGTTTCCATGTTCTATATGAGGTAGTTGTGGACATGGCTTTTTTTCTATATAAAGAACAGAGATCAAGGGTCAATTACAAATATAATGCTTAAATTAAAAAATTCAAACATTACTTTGAACTTTAAAATAGGGATAATTTTAACAAACTAAATTACTTAAAAGCTGAAAAAAGCTGAAAATGGCAAAGATGTATATCTCCATAAAATCTGTGTTACTATCCACTTATATAATATGCTCCTTTGTTCTGGTCCTGTTATTATAAAGAGCAAACTATGCATAACTGGAAATTTTATATGGTATGTACATAGTTACCCAAAGTTTTTGTCTGGATTCATTACACTGAAGTAAAAGAATGCTGACTGACACATGAACCTTGATTGCAGTTTAGTCTTTCAATATGAACTGGAAAGATATAAAGAGAAATATAAAGACAAAGACCTCCACCTTGTTCACTTATACAAAATACAGGGAGTTGTTAACATCATCTGAAAACATCATAAAGCAAGGTAGGCAACAACTGACCAACACATTGTGGTATTGACTGCCATCTTCCATCTTTACACACAATTTCTTCTCCGCCCTGAATTAGATAGTTTTCTTCACAGAGAAGAGATATTCTTTCCCCATCCTGGTAATTCACTGTGGTTGTCATAGCTTCAGCATGGAGAATCTGAGGTGGAGGTGGGCAAAATTGTTTTGGTACTTCTAAAAATATGAAAATTATATTTCTTGATTAAAATCATATGTTAAAAATAATCAAAGAATAATTCAATAATTGAGAATAATAATATGTGCTCAACTGATAATGCTATTCTATGTTTAAATCAGTTCTACTTTTCAGCTTGATAACACTTCACTAAATCATATTTGGTTTATTTTCTCATGGTTTTCCTCCCAGTTTGTTTTGTTTTTTCCTTTGATCAATTTTGCATAATTTGTGTGAAACCTACTTGAATTATTTCTAACAATTAGGACATTCTAACAGAGTTATTCATGTGGTGACAGGCACTAAATAAAGAATGAAATCAGGATCTTTTTTCAGATATCCATAATTAGATATATTGGGATTGGATTAAAACCTTCACAGGATAGTCTACAGATAAAGATGATTAGCCAGAGGAAGAATTACATTTGTTAATGATCAATTAATATGATATATGTTATTGGCAAAAAAAATAAGGTTTAGATATTCAGTGGTTAATTCAGTAGTTTAAGGTATGCCATTTAAAATTCAGACTTCTCCTGGAGATACCATTTCCTAGTTTGCCTGAACTTTTAAGGGATTGTATATAAATGAAATGCACCTGGCTTAATGGATTAGCCAGCCTGGCTTTAGTTACATAACCCTCAGTTTATAAAAGAGCCCTTGTAAACTTGTGTCTGAGCTCCCGTAAAACTGAGATCTATTTTTGAGTAATATGTGAAAATACCTGTTCAACTAAGGAATATAATTTGGAAGTTTTTGCACCTGGTCTGAATCCTGTCACACTGTATCTTTATTTGATGAAAGGGAAGTCATGTAAATCCTTTCAGTTGTCCAACCTTGTATATTCGAATGATTCAGGGAAATATTTGACTGACTAAAACACTTCATTCATGCTTTCTAATATTGTCAGATTTTCTATTTCTATCTAAGTCAAAAGCAATATTTAATTTTTGATCAAAAACATTTTTTCTTATTTCTGTTTTAAATATCTTTTCAGTTTTTTCCCAACTTATTCTCAAGGATTAATTTCCTTTTATTTCTGTTATTTAACCACTTTTTCCTGAACAGTCTTAATTTGCATTCACTCTTGATAGATTTCCTAAAGTTTGGTCTAACTACAGAGTTTATCTAAAAGCTGCATTATATTCTGCAAATCACCTGTTTATCCTCTTTCTTAGCTTATCATAATAGATGCTTCAGTTATTCTTTCCTTCTTTGTCCTTTAGAAGTATGTTCTCTTCTATTAGATTGCAAGTGCTATGGCTTCATTTTGTTCTTTGCTATTATATTATTTTTGCTTTTTATTTAGAGAGTGGTTGAGGACATTGATCACATTAAGTTTGCATGTTGGGAATTCTTTTATCACATGGGAAAGATCAGTTGTTTTAAATTAATTGACTATATTATAATAAGGTAATATAGACTTCAGTACAAGGAGAACCACATAAAATAAAGACAATTTATTTTAATTACAGAAAGGTTAATTCACAATGAAAAAAAATTATTATAACTGTGTAAGCATCTAAAAATATGTCACAGTACATGAAACAAAGCTGGGCAGAACTAAAAAAAGAAAGAGAAATATTCACAATTCTAGTAAGCAACACTGATAGATTTTTTACTCTGACTGGCATAACAATTAGACAAAAAAAATTTTTGAAAACATGGATAAATTTGAAAAACACCATGAACCACTTTAACCTGATCTATCAATTAGAATATAACTATGTTTCTATGTGAAAAGGTACCAACCACAAAGATAGAAGATATGTTGCACAATAAAAAACAAGTAAGTTTCAAAATACTAAAATCTTACACAAAATGTTCTATGACAACAGGATATGACCAAAATTGATAGAAATAGATAATACAAGCACAGTAGTGTGTAGTATAAAGAATTAAAAGCAATAATTTTCCAATAGCAATAAACATACCTACTGTCCAGATGTTCATTTAAAACCACCACATTTCTGGGTGGCTTACTATATATCTGATTGATGCACAAAATGTAATTAGTATTTAGAAACACCATTTTGGTTAGTTTCTAATCTGCCTTCCGGCCTAAAACTTATTTTTTTTAAAGATTCATTTATTTATGCATACAAGAGCTGGAATGCAGTCCAGAAGTGTAGGTTGCAGGGTCGGGGAGAGAGGATTCACCAGAGACAGAGTGGGGAGCAGAACAGGTGGATCTACTGAAACACACTGCTGAGGGGAGCCGCAGGCTAGACAGAAAAGGTCTGCTGTGCTATGTGGGTCAGCTCCCTGGCCATGGATTGAACTGGTGCTGCAGGGGCTGCCTGTAGTTTCATAGTGCCGAGCCTTAACCACTTGTGCTACCAGGGAGGCTCCTAATACTTATTTGTAACATAAAAAAATCCTGCTCATTTTCCTTTAAGATACTATTATACAAGTTCAGGAGATACAGAATAAAAATTTAAGAACTTTATTAACAGGAGCTTACCAGTGCAGGATATTTTAGGATCCCATTTTCCATTTATGCAGGTGGCATATTGTTTTTCTGATTTTCCTTTGCAGTCGTAACTTACGTTGTAATTATGATTAAATTCAGTCATTTTTGATAGATTTGGATCATTTGCAAATGGCCTTACTGGTTTACACTTCTCAAGTGCATCTGTTGCTATAAAATGAAAAATTTCCAGGAAAGATTAATTATAAGAACCAAAGCAACTACTCCAAAAAATAGCTATAGAACCAATACTATGATGAAATTAGAATATGTCTGTAAATTCCACCAACCAGGGTACTCCAGATCATATTGCAAGAGATGAGCTATTCTGTAGGAACATATATCCTATACCTTGTCTTAGAAATTTTAGAGAAAATATCCATCATTAAGACATTTGCATATTGGAGACTGGAAGAGTATAAGAGGTTCACTCTTTTGTATAGTTGCCATAGCAAATGGTCATCGCATGTTTAAATTTGTTCCCATATGTGAAATCTCTGCAGATGTTCACATTCACTTGTTTCTTGATTTCAAGCATCTCAATCTTTAATTCAATCTTAAGCCATTAATATAAAATAATTATCTATAAAATCAAATATATATATGTATTTTCTCTATATATAGAATCAAGTATATAATGTTGCTAGTTTAAGTATATTTTTTTAGGCAAGGGAATGTTATATAGCAAGGAAGTATATCTAATCCATATAGTATAGGATGTGACTATTTAAGCAGATATTTTGTCTGATCACCAAACAGAAACAGATACTTAAATCAGTAATTGGGGATTTAAATTCATGAACTGTTATCTATGTATACACTTAAAATGTGAAGCTATTGGGAGGTATGAAAGTGCAGACTAGAGGCAGATATAAAATAAGCACTGGGAGGAGAAAATTGGAGTAAGACCTATTATAGCTGAAAGGGGATTATCTTAAAGTAAATATGGGTAGATTAACAAGAGAAAAGAAAACTGGAGTCAGAAGAGAATATAGTTGAGGCGAGTGTTTTGGTCTAAATTAGAGTGAAAAGAGGAAAGTTTTCATGACTCATATTACCTTGGGTTATACAAATTTGAATTCATTATAATTTGAGAATATCTCCCTATTTCAATAATGTTGCAAATCGGCATTTTCAAAGAGATTATCAAATTGATACATATTATTTTAGGAGTGTATTCTTACCAATGCACTCAGGAAGTTGGCTCCACCCTCCATTAATGCAAGTGGCTGAGCTGTGACCAATCAGAGTAAATGCTTCTCTGCAACTGACCTGTACTGAATCTCCATGGTGATAGGGAGGGGCAGCATCTTCAACAAGGCCATTAGGAAGGTCAGGTATATCTCCACATGTGCTCTTCTCTGAAAATTTCACAAAAATGTTCATCATTAAAATGTAATTTGTTATATATGAACACATGCAAAAAGTGTAGGCTATAGTTAATTTTTTTTTATTGAATTACCAATACACTTAGGCAAGTTTGTCCATTCTCCATTAACACATTGAATTTTATTGGAACCCTTCATCTGAAATCTAGGATTGCAAACATATTCCACCACTTCATTGTGTTCATATTCTTCTTTCTGTGCTTCTTTAACTTGTCCATTCAGGAGTTGTGGAGGTTTCCAACATGATTTCACTGTCCCTACTGTAGAAATACTGTGTAAGTGGTGGTTAAATTGCATATTTTACAGTTTAAAAAACCCAGCAAAAAAGATTTTTTCTTTAATTTGTTTTCTATTATATAACTTACTGTAACATTCTTAACCAATGAAAAAAGAAATGTTTACACCAGATTCATGTTTCCCACTTCTATTACTTTTACTGAACTAGCTTGTTGGAAGCGTATTCAAGCCTGTAAAATATTTCAAAAATATTCTAAAGATGTTTACAAATGCATTAATAAATAGTTATGTAAATAATATTCCATGAACATTTTATCAGAACTTTCAAAAAACACCATCATTTGAGATTAACATTTGATCAACATAGTTTAAATTTGATTAAGCTGTTCATGTAATTTAATTGACTATAAGCTGCTTTAATAATATTTAAACATAATGAAATGAAGTGTCAGCCATGCTATATGGAATATCCAATAATAACGTTGGAATTTAGGTAATAGGAAAAATAACACAAGTAGTCCCTCTAGTGTCACCCACCTAGTGGGTGGAAGCCAAGAGAAAATCAAGAGAAGAAAAAACATCGATGGCCAAATTCTAATTCTTGTTTCAACTATTGTAACTAATATTTACCTTTACATGTTGGAAAATTAGGTGACCATCCAAAGTGGTAGCACTGAACTGAATCTGGTCCAACTCTGAAACGGTCCAGTCTGCAGGATAATTTTATCACATCTCCAATTTTATACTTGTTTTTGGAAGGCCGAATGGTTAAATAATCATCTAGTTTGGGAATTTTACATTCTGTTTCTATAAGAAAATGTGAAGTAATTTACTGAAACTATCACTGCCCAAATAAATCTTGTATATGTCATGAAGTGCCAGGTGCTACATATACAGAGGCGCATCAGATAAATCCTCCCTGTAAATTCATGTGGAATTCTGCATGAAATATTGAAATATTTCACATCAATATATGTGTCCTGCAAATTTATTTGTAAGTTCAGATTGCTTATAATGTGTTGATTTTATAACTGATATTTATAATATTTAGTGTTATATTTTGGTACTCTAAAGAATACAAGGATCTTGTCATACTAAAAGATGATGATACAGGTTTTAAATTACACACAAATAGGTATTAGTATTTGTTTCATATTATTGGCTTCTGGAAAACACCAAAGCCATTCTCAATATAGTGAGAGAAACATTAAAAATCACTTCATTAAGTGAATAATCAAATAGAAATATGAACAGAACAAAACCATGATCATACTGAAATATAAAACAAAATGAAGAAACATTGTGTTCAAGGATGCATAAGTATATTCATAATGTCCTGAATATTTACATAATAACCATCCATTTTTACTATATGATAATTTATACTATATTTTAATAAATTGCTTCTTTTCCTGATTGAGTTAGGAATAGTAAAACTATCCCTACAATTTGTAAAATTTGTGCAATTTGTGATATTGCTAAGTGTTATCAAAAATCATTTTTTTTGGAATCCTATCTGGAGAATAAATTTATAAAATTATTATAAAAAGAACTGGTATTCAAAATTTAGAATCATGCTAAAAAGAAAATTCATGCTATGTAAGAGTCACCTATTGGACATACTTATAATATTAGAAGGTAAATTTTTTTTAAAAGATTTATTTATTTATTTATTTAGGCAAGCACTGGGTACATGTTTTTTAAAATAATGACACAAATAAAACTCAACGCATTTGCTTTAGGTTTGATGTTGAGTTTTGAAAATTAATTGAGAAATTCACACCTTGAATGAGAAGCACTGGGATTTCTTTCCTAAAATTCTATCCTGTATTCTGCAAAACAGTGCTTTTATTTGTTGTGTCTTTGTTTATACATTATGTGCTCATTTTATGTGAATTTTATATCTTATCACATTGCAACAAACTTTGCCTTAACAACAGCAACAAAGAGATCTCAGCTGTTGGTGATTTTTCAACTGTTGTATTTTTATAAAGATGTCTTAGGAAATGTAATTTAAAGGAGAAATTGAATGAGCATGCTCTCAATGGGCAATATTTATCTTTATTCAGCAGTGAAAATCCCAAATCCTAACACTAATATAATAAGTCTTCACTTAAAAATCTTCAATAGCTGCTTGGGAACTGTGACTTTAAGCAAAACAATGTATAACCAAAGCAGGTTTTTGAATGATCTGATTTTGATTGCTGTCAGTAAGGATTATGTTGTTCTCATTAACTTTATAAGGAAAGACATTGAACAAAATGATGTATTCAAAGACCTGCTATACTTGGAAATGTTAATATGAATTTTTTTAATCCAAAGTTTATGTGCATTTAAAGGTTCAGTAGACATGGTATGACTTAAGGGGATTTTGATAACAATTCCTTGGGAAAAGTTCTAAAAACAGGAATTCTGGAGCATTTGCAATAAATTCAAGTATCAGTCTGTGTGCAATTTTCTGCTACATGGTTAAGGAAGTTGTTTTTAAAAGTTACTAAACTCTTATGTCATCATTGAACTTCTGGAGTCCCACATTGTGATGTTGAATCCTACCAATGTGCCACATGATTATAAAAATATAAAAAATATATAATTTTAGAAAAACTTAAATTTGTAATAGAAAGCCATAGTGGATACATTAATCACACCAACTTCAATATCCTCTCCATATTTTCCTTGAATTGCATATCAGCAGTAGCATGGAAATTATATTTTCATGATTTTGTATTCTTTCTTTAAAAAGAGCCCCTCAAATTTACAAATGCTACTGTCTTCATAATGCATGATCTGCCCAGAAAAGAAAATCATGATTATTTTAAAACCTTCCCTTTTACTTAGAATAAAGCCCAAAATCTTCTGAACCATTCCTTGCCTACACTTGCAATGCCAACTTACCTTCCCCTCCCACTGTCAGTCCAGACTTATGATCTTTGAATTTTTAAAATAGGTGAATTTTTTTTTTGCTCCTTTGTCCCTATTTCTATACCAAACGCTTTTCAAGCTTTCTTTGTATAGATATCTTCCTGTGTAAGACAGTCCTCTCAATCCCTTCCCCTTCACCATTCAGTATGTTCTCATGACTCCCATCTTTTTCATGTTTCATATTCCTTTTACCCTATAATTTCCTCTAGTAATATCCTGAACTTCCTGTTCTTTTGCTTAACCAAACTTCTTGAAAGCTATACCACATGTTAAATTTTCTTAGTAATCATCTTTCCTCAGAGGGACTGTGTAGATTCTGCTCCTTTTTTTAAAATATTTATTTTCTCTGTCTTCTTCATCAAACTGTTTATGTTGTGGCTATTGTAGGACGTTAGGTAGTCAGAGCCGACAATTTTTTTAAAAAACTGTTTTCTAAAATGACATATCAACTGAATTAGAAATATTTACCACTTCAACTATCATAAGATGCAATTTGATTACAATTTCTTGGGTTTTGTAAGTAGGCATGATGGCAAGAACTTTATAATGGCAATGCAGTGTAATAACCAAAGCAATCTTTTGAGTTATTAGAGACCTCATGAATATTAAAATATTTTACAGGTAAGAAGGCATGAATAAACTCCAGATAGTCTTGGTTGTTGCCCTAACTTGTATGCTTAGTTAAGTTCTGAATTGGACTTGGAACCCATCTAGGTTGATTCCACGGGCTTTACCATTATTCAATCTATCATGATCATTTTCCATCAATCATTTTCTTCTTTCCATATCTGTAACAACATTCTTTCTATGTTTTTCCTCCTGATTCTCTGGGTTCTCCTTTTTCTAACTATGTTGTCGCCATTTCTCTTTTGTCTCACATCTAAATGTTAGAATGATCTTCGATCTGTCATGATTTCTCTTCTTTCTTCATTCTACATTACCTTCCTATCTGATGTAATTGCTTTTTTGATGATAACCCCAAATATATATCTCCTGGCTACACCTGTATATTCAACTCTGTCGTTTAAGATTCAATTTAAAATGTCTGTGGGTAACTCAACCATAATGTGCCCACAGCAAACGTTGTGATGTTCCTCCCCAAATCTTTTCTCTCCTGCCAGCACCACCTTACAGAAAGGCATGCCTGTTTAACTACTTGCTTAAAAAAAAGTTCAAAAAAATATTTGAACCTACATGGGAGTGCTGTGCCTCTTACTCTTTCTTTCACTTAATATTTAATAACATTTCCTATGTTTTCTAGCACCAAAATATATCCCAAATCTGTCCTCTGTTCTGTATTTCCTCAGCCACCACTCTGTGCACTTTCTATCTCTTCTTACCATAAATGGACTCCAGAATCTTCTCTTGCCAAGCACAAGCACAGGGAAAAGTTTCGTTCAAAAATACAAATTCCAAGAAGGCTCCTGGTGGAGCCAGAGCTGAGCTTCTGGCCAGGAGTCTGAGCCCAGAGCGGGAGAGGCACCCAAGGCCAGGGCAGACAAGGTGCCCAGGGGAGTGCATCTCCTCATTTTCATTTTAGAACAGGGACCTTTCTTCAATAAAGACTGCTTGAGGAGAGGGGCGGAGCAACATGTAGGTGAGGAGACGCTGCGAGTGAGATCTCCCATGGGGCGTTTGCAATTGTATGGGGGAATATAAAAATAAAATTTATTATTTAAAAAAAAATAAAAAAAGAAAGTTAATAGGGAGGAAAAGCGGCAGGTCCCAGTGAGAACTGGGACACGGAAGATAAACGGACGACTCCAGCAAACTACCTGAAGAAGAAAGTTGCCATAAAAGAGGACTAGAAGGGAGGAAAGCTCAGAACCCTGCTCCCGTCCCCCACCCACAGAGTCTGCACTCTCTGACCAACAGAAAGGAGGAAAAAAACAAACTAAAACGACCAACAAGAACAAACTATGCATCAAGCGGGACTGTGAATGGAAAGGGACTATTTCAGCCACCACACCCCGTGAACTGGAGCTGTGGAGAACCCTGCAGGATTCGCTGCAGAGGTGAGCGAAGGGCTCCAGGTGCCATTAGAGAACAACAGAGACCCCCAGAGACCCGCACACATCCCGAGCTAGCCAGTAAGCTTGCATGGAAAAGCGGCGCACTTGAAAAGCAAACGTGGATCGCGGCTGCCCAGGTCCCCACACCTGCGACCTAGGCTTGTGGGGAGACACACCAGGGCCCTCACTGAGGTGAAAGTCCCTCACTGAGTAATCAGGAACCAGGCGCTTAGGCACAGGAGCAGGGTGCAAAAGGCGCCATTTCTGCGGTCACTGAACTGGGCTACAGCCCGCGTCCTGGACCTGAGGGCTTTGGAACTGAGACCCGGGGCACGAAATTCGGGGCGTGGATCCTCCACGTCGGTGGGGAACAGGGCAGGCACAGCACCCCAAAGCCGTTGAGGTTTGCCCTACCATTCCCACTCTGTTCCCTGTCTCACGGGGTGAAAAAGGCAGCCCCCCAAGGACAATAGGAGAGATCTCTGGCGCCACCTAGCGACCAGAGGAAAAAAGTCACTAACACCCCATAGAACAGAAAAGACTGCTTGAAACCGGCAGAAGGCTCCTGGAGGAGCCCGTGGCCAGCTGGGAAGTTAGCCCACCACAAGCTCTTTCAGACCAGCAGTCTGACCCCACAGGGGGAGCGGGCACCCATGGCTGGGACAGACCAGGCGCGGAGAAGAGTGTGCCTGAGACCGGACGCGCAGGGAGTGCGTCCCACATCACCATTTTAGAATAGGGACGTTTCTTCAGTAAAGACTGCCTGCAGAAGTCTCCCTCAGGAGCCAGAGGTGAGCGGGGAAGCTCACCCATGCCAGGTGAAAATACAATTGTATCAGATAATCACATATATCTCATAACCTTTGCTGAATCCTATTGGTTAAATGCATATGGCCGTCCCTGCTCCTGGAGATATTTACCACCTGAGACAGTGAATCTAAGTTGCGGGGGACCAAGGAGGTGACCCCGCAGTCTGTCTGCCATACTTCCTGTGCCACTTGGCATGATGAACGTGCTAATTAAACCGTACTTTCCATTTGGGGGTAATTTTATGACCAAATATGCTGGATTTCTCTTTTCATTAGGAAGAAGAAGTCGATGTCCTCCTCCCCCTCTGCCTCTAAACTCCAAGATTCAGACGTATTCAACAACTTATCGTCATGGAGAAATTGTTCGTGTAGAATGTGAACTTAATTTTGAGATACAAGGATCAGAAGAAATACGTTGTGAGAATGGAAAATGGACAGAACCTCCAAAATGCGTTGGTTAGCAATGCCTCAAATAAGCTTTCCCTCAAATGAGATCTGCCGGTATTGATAACTACTCTCTTCTTTTTAAATTGTCCCTTTCCAGAAGAAACGGAGAAGATAGCTTGTGAAGAACCACCCTTCCTTAGGAATGGGGCAGCAAACCTAAACTCTAAGATTTACTACAGTGGGGATAAAGTGACATATGGATGTGAACGTGGCTATTATCTCCGTGGATCAGAAGAAATCACTTGTAGACATGGAAAATGGACACTTGCCCCTGAGTGTGTGGGTGTGTTGCTGTATTTGACATCAATAGCTTAGCCGTTGTGTAAAAATTTCCTTTATTCTTATATAATCCATAGCGTGGTGACTGTTTAGAAGATTTAGGAACACGTCGACACTATACCTACTTTGTTATATTTTCTGTGTCTTTGGAGCCATCTATAGAATGTAAGCCTATAAAAATAATTAGGAAACAAAAAAACCGAAGGGCACAACCAGGGTGTGCCACCCTGCCTGAGTACTGTCTTCCTGTCATCCTTCTCACTGCTGGATCAGATCCCGGAGAGCGCATGGAATATTTAATCCAAAGGTTGAGACCCAAGATGAAAGGGAATGAGAAGGAAAAGTGTAAAAGTGGATAGTGACAAAAGACAGTTTCAGGACTGACTAAAATCTTTATGCTAAAGAGCACTGTTTCTCTTTCTATCAATTTTAAGAACATCTACGTTCTAATTTGATCACAATCAAGAAAAGCGTAAAATATAAAAATTTGCTCTTACAAAAAGTATTTGCTTTCCATTCTTCCCTAGTTTATTATTTTTAAAATATTTCATTTGAATCATTTCTTTCATTTCTGGTGAATTTAGGAATTGTCTGAAATTATACAGTACACATATTGAGGTATTATAGTGTAGGTGATAATATATGATTCTATTGTTATGAGTTCATGTAATTATATAATAACTTTTTTTCTATAGAAAACAATGAAAATTGTAATCCTCCACCTGCTGTAATAAATGGGGCTGTGGTTGATGGATTATTGCCAAGCTACATGTCAGGATCTTCAGTGGAATATAGATGCAACGAATATTACTTATTGAATGGAGCAAAAATTTCTCATTGTGAACAAGGAAAATGGTCATCCCCACCTATTTGTTTAGGTAAGATACTATAAAAGTCTTTTCCAGCTTTTTGAGATGTAACTAACATGTAACATTGCTTTAAGGTGTCCCATGTAATGATTTGATTCGTGCATATATAGCAAAATGATCAACAAGATAAAGTTGGGAAACACATACTCTACCTCACGTACTTAATAACTTTTGTGCTGTTTTAATCAGGAGATTTAAAATCTACTCTTAGCAACTTTTAAGTAGAAAAATTAATATTGTTTATTGTATTCACCATGCTGTACATATTAGGTCCTTAGGACTGATTCCTCTTTTTTTTTTTTTTTAATAGAGTCATTTCTTTTTTATTTATTTTATTTATTTATTTGTTTGTTTCTTTTTGTTTATACATGCACTGCGTACAGTCAGAAGTGCGGGAGGGTGAGAGAATTCACCAGAGCCAGAGCGGGGAGCAGAGCAGGCAGAAGAACCAAAGTACACGGCTGAGGGGAGCAGTGGGCGGCAGGGGAGGTCTGAGCACCATGTGGGACCCTCCTCAGGTGGCCAGGGAGCAGCCTGGATGGAACCGGCACCACAGAGGCCGCAGGAAGCTTCGCAACCCAGAGCTCAACTGCTCCGCCACCGGGGAGGCCCAGGACTGATTCCTCTTATACCAAAATACATTGAATTTCTTTTGCCATTGTGTTTGTGTTTGTATTTAATCTTAATTTTAATGTAATGTTTTATAGCATGGAAATGATGATTGTTTAAAAGATTTATTTTTTTTATCTTATGTATGCAAGACCTGAGGTGTAGGCCAGAGGTGCAGGGGGTGGCTTGGGGGGGGTGGAGATTGGTGAGAGGATTCACCAGAGACAGAGTAGGGAGCAGAACAGGCAGATTGACTAAAATACACTATTGAGGGGAATAGCGGGGGAGATAGGAGAGGACTGCTGCACCCTGTGGGTTATCACCCTGCCTCAGGGATTGAACTCATGCTGCAGTGGTTGCAAATAGTTTCACCGTGCTGAGATTTAACTCCTTGCACCACCAGGAAGGCCCCAGAAATGATGATTTTAAATGTCTTTTTTCTCCTCAAGTGTTTCTCCTTCTCATTTTTGTAAGCAGAAAACCCTTACTGTCTTAGAGCCAGGACTACATTGATTCTGAACACACCACTATTTTAAAAACTCTGATGACATGTGAATAACAAAACTTTTCCATTTTAACCATTTTCAGTGTGCATTTCAGTGGTGGTAAGCATATTCACATTCTCATTCATGACTGATTGATTTTGGTGTTGTCTTTCTTCTAAATGAAACTTCCCTTACTATCATCCTCAAAGTCTCTGTATGATTTGCAGAATTTCATTGGGAGAGAAGAATAATTAATTCTATTCTGTCATTAGCATGTTGTTGATCTCTTTCTTTAACACTGCTGCCTCATGTCATTATCACCTTTGAAAATCTTGTTGAGCAAATAAAAATATTCTTGTAGCTACTCAAAATATATTTTGGATTAAAGAATGATAGTAAGAAACATTTAGTACATTTAAAAAATTTTGTTTTTTAATGTTTAAAATCATTTATCTTTATTTCACTTTTTTTCCCCAGATTGGCTGAATAGGAATTTATGGGTCAAAGAGATTTGGAATTTTAATTATGTTGCTAAGTACCCATTTGTCCTCAGAGAGTTTATTCTGCTTTACATCACCATGTTCACTGAATTAAAGTAGTTTCCCTAAACTTTGTCAATAAATATTTTAATATTCATATGTTATTAACAATTTCAATTATTTAACTTGTTTTAACTAATTACTAATCCATTGGGAATTTTTCCAGTTTTCTAATGGCTGCTTTTTTCAATGAACTGACTGGTTGCAATTCAGCCATTTTTCCATACTCAGAATAAGAGTTTTATCTATATAAATTATTTTATCCCTTTAACAATCATGTATATTACAACTATTTCTTATGTTCGTTTTACTTTTATTGATAGTGTTTTTAAGCTCATAAGTTGAAGTTTTACATCTGAAGCTCTTTCAACATCTCCTTAGTGCTTTGTGTCTTATAGATCATTCTTAGACTACTGTTCCCATTCACATTCTGATAGATTTTCACATATTATTTTAATTGCTATCCTGTTTCTACAAATGTTTTTGATAATGTGATTGGTATTTTCACTGAGTAGAAGTACAGTCCTCTCTGAGGACAGAGATTGGATTGAAATTGTAATGGACGAGCTAATAATGGGACAACCTCATAAAGAATACAATTTGAAGAAATTGATCATTTTATATATGGAACAACTGTCTCAAGACTAGATGAGGTGGTAATGAACCAACTCAAATACTGACTGAAGACAATTCATTGTCATCAGGGTAGGAAGAGTTTTTCTTATTCACCTTTGCAACTGAAAGTACTCTCACTACAAATGGCAAAAAACAGAGTGATGAGGAGCAGAATTTTCCAACTGTGAAATGTTCTTCCAGGCATTAGGAACCTTCTAATTTTCTTCTTCCTGGTCTTTCCTGCTTTCATTCTTCTACAGCCACTTACTCTTCTTATACCAAGTGTGCTATCACCTCAGCTCCCTCTGCCTGAAATGTCTTCTCTCAGATAACAACTTAGTTTAGTTCATGCCTTAACCTTCTCTTCTTTTGCAAACATCACTTCTTATTTAGGCTTATCCCAGCCACCTTCTTTAAAGGAACGACCTCATTCACCCCAGTCGTTTTGATAGCCTCTCCTCTCCACTGCTCACTTTCCTAATTCATCCTGTATGGTTTAAAGATGATCTCAGATTATAAAATCCATGTATTTATTGCTTACTATGTATGTTTCTTCTAATTGGAAGCTAAACTCCATGAAGTCAGAGATCTTCATTTTCTCTTTGGTGTGTAACAAGTGGTAGTTCTCCCACAAATAGTCACACACTAAATACATGTTGTATTTTAAGGATTTTATTCTATAGGAAGGAAATCATGATCAACTTCAGTGGTTAATAGCCATAATTGATGTTTTTAATGTTTCAAATTATTTGATTTTAGTTAATGAAATAACGAAGATAGGGACCTTTGAAGATATATATCAAATATCAAATATTAATTTTGAGCCGTCATAATTTTTCCTTTAAATATTATCTCTTTCAAATTTGTGAAATGAACAAAGGACTTAAAGGAGCATTTTGTTTTACAGAGCCATGTACTGTTAATGTGGATTAGATGAGCAGAAATAACATAGAGATGAAATGGAAATATGAAGGAAAGATCTTACATGCAGATCTAATAGATTTTGTATGTAAACAAGGATATGACTTAGCTCCATCAACTTCACTGGCTGAATTGTCTGTACAGTGTAATAGAGGGGAAGTAAAATACCCTTTCTGTTTTAGAAAAGGTAAAGCAATGTTTTCTCACAGTTTCTTACTTGATCAATGTGGTCTCTCTGGTTGAAAGTAATGATTCTAAACCATTCATCTCCATCTTTTAATGCAAACAATCAGAAATCGTTTGATAAATTTCCGTTCAGTACTTAAACTTAAATAAGATGACTATGCTGATGTCTGTCAATTTTCATAAGTCCATGTTATGAAGGGAGAGATCAAATGCTTTTATAAATATCACCAGACTCTCAGAAGATTGATCACCCTATTGCCATTAATCAACAATTCTGAAAAGCATTGCTCTTTGGGGTTTATTAGAGAGCAGAGTCTCAGAAGAAGGCTTGAGGTAGATTGAGAAATATTGTTCCCTTCTTGTAGTATGAATACGTACAGAAAGCAAGGCTTCACGAGGGATGTCATATACTTTCACTTTCAACTAGATAGCAAAAATAAAATCATGACTTAATCTTTGGGTAGTTTATGTACTTATGTATTATAATTTGAGATTATAATTTGCAATAATAAATTTTATGGTCTACAGTTACTGCAGAAATTTAAAAATATTTTAGGGTTGTCTTAAAAATGCTTGTGCATGAAATATTCTATTTCTGGAGCCATTGTACAAACACAGGATTTTTATTACATCAGTTCATTGTAGGCTTTCCAATTATTTTTGCAGAATCTAAAGGAATGTGTGCACCTCCTCCTCTTATTAGAAATGGAGTTATTATTAGTTCAACAGTAGGCACCTATGAAAACAGTTCTTCAATAGAATACAGATGTTTTGATCACCTTTTTCTACAAGGGGCTAGGGAGTCCTATTGTTTAGATGGATTGTGGACTACACCACCTTCATGTTTAGGTATGCACTACTAAATATGTCTATATTAAAATACAATTGTATTTTTCACTTTCTATCCTCATTGAGCTGATATGAGACTAAGGTAATGCTTAATTAGCTATGTTTGTGTTATTAGTGTGCCTATTTATTCACTGCTTTGTATGGTTTCCTCTAGATCATAACTCACCATGGCCCAGTTTGCTCTAATAAATACTCACTAAGGGGCCTCCATTACAGATGACACTTTCTCTAAGTTTATTTTCTTCAGGGTTCACCTGTCACCTTGCAGGGTTCTTCATTGGGAATTGGTTATAAACCAATTTTCCTCCTTCTAACTGGTTTTGATATTACTGGGAGATCAAAGGGAAAGCCACGTGGAGTATAAAGTTCATTCTACACATCGATCTCCCTAGGATCTTGACACATCAAGTCTTTAGCTAACTCAAGCTTCCATGTTCTATCCTCAACCCATGAGATTTTCCAAAAATCTGCTTGTTACTGACCATTTTCTACCAGACTTTCAACATGTTCCCCAAGAGGAAAATGGCACAGAAATGTTATTAAGTTCATCAGAAGGAGCTTTTACCAGAACTTTGGATCTTAAGTTATAACTGTTTTTGGTATTTTTCCAATTGCTTGAAATAATTGTTTTTTGGCCTATTTTCCTATTTTCTAGTTCTCAGTAAAAGTATTAATCTGATATGGATTAGTTTGTCATAGTCAAGAGCAGAAGGTCATGGGTTAATTTCATTTACGTACTTTCATGAATCAATTTTTAACTTGCTTTAATTAAAAATTCATGTTTTGTAGAACAATGAGATTCTAAATCATACTACTCTTAGGAAATCTATTTTGCAGTTATTAGGAAAATCCTATTAGAAGCTTTCTACTAAAACCTGTCCATTTCTATTCTAGTAATTCAACTCTATAACATCTAACATAACATCTGATCCATTAGGCATTCAATAAATAGTTGAACAGAACTGAATGAATAAGTGTGTTAATGTATTCTAGTTATATGATTCTTATTTCTATTAGCAAGTCTGGATCATTTAACCTATTTTAGAATACACTTCTTTGTCTGGGCCATCCAGAAGGTAAATAAGAACACAAGCAACCCCATTTTCTGAAATAAGTTGACATTTTGAAAACATTGTTTTCTTCATGGAAAAAAGTCAGAGAAGTTTGTTGGGTAACCTAAACTTAAGTTTTTGTTTTGTTTTGTTTTAATATATAACGGTATGGTTACAAATAATACATTCAATGCCTAGGATTTAAAATATCTTAATCAAATCTTGATATTCCTTAATAACTGTAAATTCAAAGGAAGAGCATCGTTAAACTCTTTGAATACCATCAGGTCATAAAATTGGACTCAGTTTTAAGAATAGATTTTTTCCTCCAGTTCCATAAAATATTAGTCCTCAAACTATCAATCTAGTTTGTCCCATGGGCATTTTACTTGAAACTTTGGAGGAAGGAAAAGGAAAAAGAATAATATTGCAATGATTGTTAGCTACACTCAATGCTCTAAAATAGAAACTTGTTTGTTTGCTACTAATGCCTGGGAACCTGAGTAGGAAGTACAGCACTTGATGTTAGTGTTATGATGTGTCAAGAAAATTTTCTTCTTTCTTTGAGAGCCTTGCACACTATCTTTTGATGAAATGGAAAAGAATAATTTACTCTTGAAATGGAATTTTGACAATAGACCATATATCTTCCATGGCGAGTATATATATATTTTTTAAATAATACCTTTTATTTTTATATACCCCATACAATTGCAACCCCCCCATTTTGACCCCAATCCCTCTCCTCCCACCCCTCACCCTTCAAAAAGTGTCTCTGGTTCATAGTTTTGTGTTGATTTTGATTTTCACTTTCTCATAGTTATTCATTCTCCTGGTCCCTTATTTGAGTTTTCTAGATTCCTGCTATGAGTGAGACCATACGGTATTTTTCTTTTTTTTTTTTTTTTGGCTTATTTCACTGAGCATGATCCCTTCCAGCGCCATCCATGGTGCTGCAAATTGCATGTGTTTATCTTTTTTGAATGCTGAGTAATATTCCATGGTGTATATGTACCACATCTTCTTGATCCAGTCATCTATTTTTGGGCATTTGGGCTGTTTCCAAGGCTTAGCTATTGTAAACAGTGCTGCTATGAACATAGGTGTGCAGGTGCTCTTTGGAATTGATGTTTCTGTGTCCTTTGGGTAAATACCTAGGAGTGGAATTGCTGGATCATATGGAAGCTCTATGTTTAGTAGGTCCAGAAATCTCCACACAGCTCTCCATAGTGGTTGGACCAGTTTGCACTCCCACCAACAGTGCAGGAGAGTTCCTTTTTCTCCACAACCTCGCCAACATTTGTTGTTACTATTTTTTTTAATATGTGCCATTCTCACTGGTGTAAGATGGTATCTCATGGTAGTTTTGATTTGCATTTCCCTGATTACAAGTGATGTTGAACATTTTTTCATATGCCTGTTGGCCATTTGCATTTCCTCTTCAGAGAAGTTTCTTTTTAGCTCTTCTGCCCATTTTTTGAGTGGGTTATTTTCTGTGTTGTTGTTGAGTCTCATCAGCTCTTTGTAGATTTTTGTGATCAGTCCTTTATCATTAGTGTTGGGTGCAAAAATGTTCTCCCAGTCAGTGGGCATTCTCTTTGTTTTTGTTATTGTCTCTTTTGCTGTGCAGAAGCTCTTTAATTTGATGTAGTCCCAGCTGTTTACCTTTGCCTTCACTATCACTGCTTTGGGTGATGTATCTGTAAATATGTTTTTGATGTGCAAATCACGTAGCTTTTCACCTATATTTCCTTCTATGTATTTTATGGTTTCAGGTCTTATGTCTAGTTCTTTAACCCATTTTGAGTTGATTTTTGTGTATGGTGTGAGGTAGTGGTCAAGCTTCATTCTTTTGCATGTAGCGACCCAGTTTTCCCAGCACCATTTATTGAACAAACTTTCTTTGCTCCACTGCATAGTCTTTGCTCATTTTTCAAAGATTAGTTGACCATAAATCTTTGGGTTTATTTCTGGATTTTCTACTAGATTCCATTGGTCTGTATGTCCGTTCTTGTTCCAATACCATGCAGTTTTGATGATTATGGCTTTGTAGTATAGTTTGAAGTCTGGGAGTGTGATGCCTCCATTCCCTTCTTCTTTTTCAGGAGAGCTTTGGCAATTCGGGGTTTTTTGTGATTCCATATGAATTTCATCAATAATTGTTCTATTTCTTTGAAGAATGACATTGAAATTTTGATTGGAATAGCATTGAATCTGTATATTGCGTTTGGTAGGATGGCCATTTTAATAATGTTTATTCTTCCAATCCATGATCAGGGGATGTCTTTCCATTTTTGTGTCTTCTTCTATTTCTTTTAACAGTGTTTTATAGTTTTCTTTGTATAGGTCCTTTACCTCTTTTGTTAGATTTATTCCCAAATATTTGATTTTTTCTGTTTCAAAAATAATAGGGATGGTTTTTTTTTATTTCTTCTTCTTCAGATTTATTGTTTGTGTATAGGAAGGCTACTGACTTTTGCGTGTTGCTTTTGTATCCTGCCACTTTACTGAATTGATTGATGAGTTGAATTAGTTTTTCTGTGGAGTTTTTGGGGTTCTCTATGTATATTATCATATCATCTGCAAATAGTGATCGTTTGACTTCTTCTTTTCCTATTTGGATTCCTTGGATGTCTTTCTCTTGTCTTATTGCCCTGGCTAGGACTTCCAGTATTATATTGAAAAGCAATGGTGAGAGTGGACATCCTTGTCTTGTTCCAGATCTTAATGGAATTGCTTTCAGCTTTTTACCATTGAGAATGATACTGGCTGTTGGCTTCTCATAGATGGCCTTTATGAAGTTGAGGTATGTTCCTTGTATCCCAAGAATTTCAAGGGCTTTTATCATGAATGGGTGTTGCACTTTGTCGAAAGCTTTCTCAGCATCTATTGATAGGATCATATGGTTTTTATATTTCTTTTTGTTGATGTGTTGGATAACGTTGATTGATTTTCGGATGTTAAACCATCCTGTGTCCCTGGAATGAATCCTACTTGGTCGTGGTGTATTTTCTTATGGATACATTGTTGGATTCTGATAGCTGCAATTTTGTTGAGGATTTTTGCATCAGTGTTCATTAGGGAGATTGGCCTGTAGTTTTCCTTTTTTGTGTTGTCCTTGTTCGGTTTTGGTATTAGTGTAATGTTGGCTTCATAGAACGTGTTTGGTATTGTCTCTTCCTTCTCAATTTTTTGGAAGAGTTTATGAAGGTTAGGCACCAAGTCCTCTCTGAATGTTTGGTAGAATTCGTTTGTAAATCCATCAGGTCCTGGGCTTTTGTTTTTGGGGAGGTTTTTGATTACCATTTCAATTTCGCTGCTTGTAATTGGTCTGTTTAGGTGTTCTATTTCTTCTTTATCTATGTTTGGGTTATTGTAGAGTTGTAGGAATTTGTCCATCTCCTCTAGATTGTTGAACTTGTTTCCGTACAACCCTTCACAGTTGTTACTGATTATTCTTTTTATTTCTGCTGTGTCCGTTGTGATTTCTCCTCTTTCATTTCTGATCCTGTTTATTTGTCTTTCTCCCTTTTTTCCTTTGTGAGCCTAGCTAGGGGTTTGTCTATTTTATTGATTTTTTCGAAGAACCAGCTCTTGGTTTCATTAATGTTTTGGATTGTTTTTTTAGTTTCAATTTCATTTATTTCTGCTTTGGTTTTTATTATTTCTTTTCTTCTACTGGTTTTGGGGTTTTTTTGTTGTTTTTTTCCTAGATCTTTGAGCTTCGAGATTAGGTTGTTTCCTTGAGTTCTTTCTTGTTTCTTGATGTGAGCTTCTATTGCTATATATTTTCCTCTTATTACTGCTTTTGCTGTGTCCCATACATTTAGGATATTGGTGTCCTCCTTGTCATTCAATTCGCAGAATTTTTTAATTTCCTCTTTGATCTCCTCATTAGTCCAGTGGTCTTCCAGTAGTGTGGTTTTTAGTCTCCATGAGGTAGGAAATTTCCTTGCCTTCTTTTTATGGTTTATTTCTAGTTTGATGCCTTCATGGTCAGAAAAGATGGTTGGTATGATTTCAATCTTGGTGTATCTGTTGATGTTTGTCTTGTGCCCCAGTATGTGATCGATCCTGGAGAATGATCCATGTGCGCTTGAGAAAAATATGTACTCCTTTTTTGGGGGGTTTAGTGTTCTATAGATGTCTGTTAAGCCCAAATGCTCTAGGTCCTTATTTAGAGCTTTAGTTTCTTTACTTATTTTTGTCTTGCTGATCTATCCATTGTTGATAGTGGTGTGTTGAAGTCTCCCACTACGTATGTGTTTTTTCTGATGTCTGTTTTCAGAGATGACAACAGTTGTCTGATATATTTTTGTGCTCCTTCGTTTCGTGAGTATATGTTAATTAGTGTTATTTCTTCTTGAAGTATTGTCCCTTTGATCATAATGTAGTGACCGTTGGGATCCCTTTTTATTTTTTTGAGTTTGAAATCTGTTTTATCTGATATAAGTATAGCTGTTCCTGCTTTCTTTTTTGGTCCATTTGCTTGTAGGATTGTTTTCCATCCTTTAACTTTGAGTCTATTTTTATCTTTTGTAGCTAAATGTGTTTCCTGGAGATAGCAAAAGGTTGGGTTTTGTTTCTTAATCCAGGCTGCAACTCTGTGTCTTTTTATTGAAGAGTTTAGTCCATTTACATTTAGGGTTACTATTGATATGTTAGCATTTATATTTGCCATTGTGTTTGACTTTCCTTTGATTTTATTTATTCTTTTAATATCTTTTTTGTTTTTCCTTGCCTTCTTTCGTTGTTATTCGTCCCTCTGAGGTTCTGGCTTTAGGATTCCTTGTAGTATATTTTGGAGTGGGGTTTTATTGGTAATGAAGTTCCATAGTTTCTGTTTGTCTGGGAAGGTCCTTATTCTTTCTTCATAGAGGAAGGAAAGCTTTGTGGGATAGAGTATTTTTGGTTGACATCTGTTTTCTTGGAGTCTGTTGACTATGTCCTTCCACTCTCTCCTTGCCCATAGTGTTTCTTCAGAGAAGTCTGATGTCAGCCTGATTGGTTTTCCTTTGAATGTTATTTGTTTCTTCCCTCTTGTCAGCTTCATTATTTTTTCCTTGTCCTGGATTTTTGGGAGCTTCACTTTTATGTGTCTTGCTGTATTTTTCCTTTCGTCATGGAAGTTTGGTGTTCTTCTTGCTTCTTGTATATCACTTTTCCGCTCCTTCTTCACATTTGGGAAGTTCTCTTCAATTATCTCTTTGAATATTTTCTCTGTTCCTACATCTCTCTCCTCTCCTTCTTGTATTCCTATAACTCTTATATTTCCTTTCCTCTCGGTGTCCGATAGTTCCCGAAGTCTTTCTTCGTTCTTTTTCCTTCGTACTGCTCTTTCCTTTTCTGTTTTGGTTCTTTTTATTTCTGTGTCTTCAAGAGAACTTATTCATTCTTCCATTTCATCTATTCTGCTTTCATTGCTTTTCCCAGAATTCTTTAGTTCTTCCATTAATTCTTTGATCTCCTGCATTTCTTTTACTTCCCTCTTTAGGGACTCAATTTCATTCTTCTGATTGTTGATTATTTTTCCCTTTTCATTGTTTTCCTTTATGAGTTCTGTCATTTTTTTAATCATGGCAATTTTAAATTTTCTTTCTGGAAGGCTCAGAATTCTTCCAAGTTACTGTCGTTGCAATCCGGGGGCTGGTTTTCTTTTTGTGGTGTGCTTCTTCCCTGAGGAGTTGCTATGTTGCGTGTGGTTCTTCTACTCACTACTGTCTGTTTTCTAATTTGCCGTATGCGTTGGGACACTGTGTTGCTGGGACTGGCCGGCATCTTGAGTAAGCTTCTCTGCTCCCCTTTGGCTCTTCCGGGAGCCATCTGTCAGTTTCAAGCAGATTTACTGGAGAAAGGTCCCTGTTCAAAAATGCCGATGTGGGGACACACTCCCCTGTGCTCCTGGTCTGCCCCGGAGGTGGGTTCCCTCTCCCCCTCTGGGCTTGGACTGCAGGCCAGAGGTGTTCTGGTGTGGGCGAACTTCCCCGGCTCACCTCTGGCTCCTGAGGGAGCCTTCTGCAGGCAGTCTTTATTGAAGAAATGTCCCTGTTCTAAAATTGCGATGCGGGACACACTCCCTGCGTGTCCAGTCTCAGGCACACTCTTCTGCGCGCCTGGTCTGCCCCGGCTTTGGGTACTCGCTCTCCCTGTGGGCTCAGACTACTGGTCGGCAGGGGCCCGGTGTGGGCTAACTTCCCAGTTGGCCACTGGCTCTCCTCCAGGAGCCTCTGCTGGTTTCAAGTCGCTAGGTGGCGCCAGAGATCTCTCCTAGAGCCCTTGGGGAGCTGTTTTTTTTTTTTTTTTTCACCCCGTGGGACAGGAAACAGAGCGGGAATGGTAGGATAAACCTCAACGGCTTTGGGGTGCTGTGTCTGCCTTGTGCTCCACCATCGTGGAGAACCCACGCCCCGAATTTTGTGCTCCGGATCTCAGTTCCAAAGCCCTCAGGTCCAGGACGCGGGCTGTAGCCCAGTTCAGTGTCCACAGAATGGCGTCTTTTGCACCCCGCTCCCATGCCTGGGTGCCTGGTTCCTGGATACTCATTGAGGGGCTTTCACCTCAGTGAAGGTCTTCGCGCGCGTCTCCCTGCAAGCCTAGGTCGCAGGCGCAGGGACCTGGGCAGCCGTGATCCCAATCTGCGTTTGCTTTTCAACCGCGCTGCTTTTCCGTGCTATCCCTATCCCGATCCGCGTTTGCTTTTCCAGCATGCCGCTTTTCGGGCACAAGCTTACCACGTGGCCCGGGGCTGTGTGCCGGTCCTGGCCTTCTCCTGGGGGGCGGGGTCTCTGTTTAATGGCGCCTGGAGCTTACCTCCATGGCGAATCCTGCAGGGTTATCTGCAGCTCCCGTTCACGGGGTGTGGTGGCTGAAATAGTTCCTTTCCACTCACAGTCCTGCTTGCTGCGTAGTTTGTTCTTGTTGGTCCTTTTAGTGTGTTTTTTTCCTCCTCTCTGCAGGTCGGAGAGTGCCTACTTTGTGGGTGGGGGAGGAGACCAGGTTTCTGTGCTTTCCTCCCTTCTAGTCCTCTTTTTGGCAACTTTCTTCTTCGGGTAGTTTGCTGGAGTCACCCGTTTATCTTCCGTGTCCCAGTTCTCACTGGGACCTGCCGCTTTTCCTCCCTATTAACTTTTTTTAATGGGAGATCTTACTCGCAGCGTCTCCTCTCCGCCATGTTGCTCCGCCCTCTCTCTCTCTTGTTTCTTCATGTGAGCTTCTATTGCTATATATTTTCCTCTATTACTGCTTTTGCTGCATCCCATACATTTAGGATATTGGTGTCCTCCTTGTCATTCAATTCACAGAATTTTTTAATTTCTTCTTTGATCTCCTCATTAGTCCAGTGGTCTTCCAGTAGTGTAGTTTTTAATCTCCATGAGGTAGGAAAGTTCCTTGCCTTCTTTTTATGGTTTATTTCTAGTTTGATGCCTTCATGGTCAGAAAAGATGGTTGGTATGATTTCAATCTTGGTGTATCTGTTGATGTTTGTCTTGTGCCCTAGTATGTGATCGATCCTGGAGAATGATCCGTGTGCGCTTGAGAAAAATGTGTACTCCGTTTTTTGGGGGTTTAGTGTTCTATAGATGTCTGTTAAGCCCAAATGCTCTAGGTCCTTATTTAGAGCTTTAATTTCTTTGCTTATTTTTTGTCTTGTTGATCTATCCATTGTTGATAGTGGTGTGTTGAAGTCTCCCACTACGTATGTGTTTTTTCTGATGTCTGTTTTCAGAGATGACAACAGTTGTCTGATATATTTTGGTGCTCCTTCGTTTGGTGAGTATATGTTAATGAGTATTATTTCTTCTTGAAGTATTGTCCCCTTGATCATAATGTAGTGACCGTTGGGGTCTCTTTTTATTTTATTGATTTTGAAATCTGTTTTATCTGATATAAGTATAGCTGTTCCTGCTTTCTTTTTTGGTCCATTTGCTTGTAGGATTGTTTTCCAACCTTTAAATTTGAGTCTATTTTTATCTTTTGTAGCTAAATGTCTTTCCTGGAGACAGCAAAAGGCTGGGTTTTGTTTCTTAATCCAGACTGCAACTCTGAGTCTTTTAATTGAAGAGTTTAGTCCATTTACATTTAGAGTTAATATTGATATGTTAGCATCTGTATTTGCCATTGTTTGTCTTTCCTTTGATTTTATTTATTTATTCTTTTAATAACTTTTTTTTTTTTTGGCCTTCTTTCATTGTTATTCGTCCCTCTGAGGTTCTGGCTTTAGGATTCCTTGTAGTATTTTTTGGAGTGGGGGTTTAGTCGTAATGAAATTCCAAAGTTTCTGTTTGTCTGGGAAGGTCCTTATTCTTTCTCATAGAGGAAGGAGAGCTTTGCGGGATAGAGTATTCTTGGTTGGCATCTGTTTTCTTGGAGTCTGTTGACTATGTGCCTCCACTCTCTCCTTGCCCGTAGGGTTTCTTCAGAGAAGTCTGATGTCAGTCTGATTGGTTTTCCTTTGAATGTTATCTGTTTCTTCCCTCTTGTCAGCTTCATTATTTTTTCCTTGTCCTGGATTCTTGGGAGCTTCACTATTATGTGTCTTGCTGCATTTTTCCTTTCATCGTGGAAGTTTGGTGTTCTTGCTTCTTGTATATCAATTTTCAGCTCCTTCTTCACATTTGGGAAGTTCTCTTCAATTATCTCTTTGAATATTTTCTCTGTTCCTACATCTCTCTCCTCTCCTTCTTGTATTCCTATAACTCTTACATTTCCTTTCCTCATGGAGTCAGATAGTTCCTGAAGTCTTTCTTCGTTCTTTTTCCTTCGTACTTCTCTTTCCTTTTCTGTTTTGGTTCTTTTTATTTCTGTGTCTTCAAGAGTACTTATTCATTCCTCCATTTCATCTATTCTGCTTTCATTGCTTTTCCCAGAGTTCTTTAGTTCCTCCATTAATTCTTTGATCTCCTGTGTTTCTTTTGCTTCCCTCTTTAGGGACTCATTTTCATTCTTCTGTCCATTGTTTTCCCTCTTAGGGTCTCAATTTCCTTCTTCTGATCATTGTTTTCTTTTATGAGTTCTGTCATTTTTTTAATCATGGCAATTTATATTCTCTTTCTAGAAGGCTCAGAAGTTCTTCCAAGTTACTGTCGTTGCAATCTGGGAGGTGGTTTTCTTGAGTTGTTAGGTTGCGTGTGGTTTCTACTCCCTACTGTCTGTTTTCTAATTTGTCGTATGCATTGGGACACTGTGTTGCTGGGACTGGCCGGCATCTTGGGTAAGCTTCTCCGCTCCCTTCTGGCTCCTCCAGGGGCCATCTGTCTGTTTCAAGCAGACTTTACTGAAGAAAGGTCCCTGTTCTAAAATACCGATGTGGGGACACACTCCCCTGTGTGCTTGGTCTGCCCTGGTGGTGGGTTCCCGCTCCCCCTCTGGGTTTGGACTGCAGGCCAAAAGGGGCCTGGCGTGGGCGAGCTTCCCGGCTCACCTCTGGCTCCTGAGGGAGCCTTCTGCAGGCAGTGTTTACTGAAGAAATGTCCCTGTTCTAAAATGGCGATGCGGGGTGCACTCCCTGCGCGTCTGGTCTCAGGCACACTCTTCTGCGTGCCCGGTCTGCTCAGGCCGTGGGTGCTGGCTCTCCCTGTGGCTCAGACTACTGGTCGGAAGGGCCCTGGCGTGGGCTAACTTCCCAGCTGGCCACTGGCTCCTCCAGGAGCCTTCTGCTCGATTCAAGTCGCTAGGTGGCGCCAGAGATCTCTCCTAGAGCCCTTGGGGAGCTGATTTTTCCACCCAGCGGGACAGGGAACAGGGCGGGAATGGTAGGGTAAACCTCAACAGCTTTGGGGTGCTGTGTCTTCTTGTGCCCCACCGACGTGGAGAACCCACGCCCCAAATTTTGTGCCCTGGGTCTCAGTTCCAAAGCCCTCAGTTCTAGGACGCGGGCTGTAGCCCAGTTCAGTGGCGCAGGAATGGCGCCTTTTGAATCCCGCTCCCATGCCTGGGCGCCTGGTTCCTGCTCACTCAGTGAGGGCCTCCGCGCATCTCCCCGCAAGCCTAGGTCGCAGGCGCTGGGGACCTGGGCAGCTGTGATCCAGATTCGCATTTGCTTTTCAACAGCACTGCTTTTCCGCGCGATCCCGATTCCGATCCCCGCCGCTTTTCCGTGCAATCCCATCCCGATCCGTGTTTGCTTTTCCAGCGTGCTCCACTTTTCTGCGCAAGCTTACTGGGCGGCCCGGGGCTGTGTGCTGGTGCTGGTCTCCTCCTGGGGGGGGGGGGGCTCTCTTGAATGGCGCCTGGAGCTCACCTCCACAGCGAATCCTGCAGGATTCTCCATAGCTCCCGTTCACGGGGTGTGGTGGCTGAAATAGTTCCTTTCCACTCACACACAGTCCCACTTGCTGCGTAGTTTTTTCTTGTCATTCATTTTAGTTTGGTTTTTTTTTTTTTTTTCCTCCTCTCTGCTGGTCGGAGAGTGCCAACTTTGTGGACGGGGGAGGGGAGCAGGGTTCTGTGCTTTCCTCCCTTCTGGTCCTCTTTAATGGCAACTTTCTTCTTTGGGCAGTTTGCTGGAGTCACCCGTTTATCTTCCATGTCCCACTTCTCACTGGGACCTGCCGCTTTTCCTCCCTATTAACTTTTTTTAATGGGAGATCTAACTCGCAGTGTCTCCTCGCCGCCATGTTGCTCCGCCCCTACTAATTGATATATAAATGTTGAACCATTCTTGTGTTCTTAGAATAAACCCCACTTGGTCATGGTGTATAATACTTTTGATGAGTTGTTGGATTTGTTTTGCTAAGTTTTTTTTTTTGTTTGCTAAGTTTGTTTTTTTTTTTTTAAAGATTTATTTATTTATATAAGCACTGGGTACAGTCAGAAGTGCCAGAGGGTGAGAGAATTTACCAGAGCCCAAGAGGGGAGCAGAACAGGCAGAAGGAGCAAAGTGCACTGCTCAGGGGAGCAGTGGACTTGGCAGGAGAGGTCTGCCCTGCCATGTGGGACCCTCTCCAGCAGCCAGGGATCAAACTGGCGCTGCAGAGGCTGCGGGCAGCTGTTTTGCTAAGATTTTATGGAGAATTTTAGCATCTGTGTTCATAAGGGAGATTGGTTTGTAATTTTCTTCTTGTATGTTATCTTAAGTTTTGGTACCAGTGTAATATTGGTTTCGTAAAATGTATTTGGTAGTATTCGTTCTTTATTGATTCTTTGAAATAATTTTTGTAGGATGGCCATTAGTCGTGTGGCCTGTGACAACTTTGGTGTACTCTGTCTCAGGACTGCGTTTCAGCAGTCTGTGTGGGTTTTTGGCAGGAATCTTGTGGGAAGTCACAGGGGCCTTGGTAGGCTGGGGCTGGTGGAGTCCGTAGAAGTTGGCAAGACCTCTGTTGTTCTGGGTAGGGCATGTTGTCTTGTGCTGGAGATCATGAGGTGTCCAGGCACGCTGGCCCCTCCCCAAGTTGCATCCCAACTCTCACCTGACCAAGCTGGGCCTGGCAGAGTCCCCCGGAAGTTTGCGGGTGTTCTTGTTTTTTTAGACCAGCCAGCTATTTATGATATTATATGGTTTCTCCTTCAAAACAAAATTTGTGTTTTTCACTGGAAAAACAATAGACACAGTTTTCTTGTCATGTTAGGGTTTTGCATTTGACAAATTCTGCCAGGCTGTGGGATGTTGGTGTTAAAGTCTGAACTTTGAAGTCAGACTGCCTGGATTTGAATTTTTTAGCTGTATGATGTTGGCAAAATACATGAAGCTTATTGGGTCTTGATTATTTCATCTGTAAAATGTGCATCTAAATTATGGTACCTGCTTCCTAATGATGTGAAGATAAATGAGTTAAATAAGATACCTAAAACTATGCTTGGAATGTAAGATGTACTTTGAAAATTATCAGTAATGATAATGTGGAGTTTAGAGGAGTTTGGTAGGGAACAAAGAAATTTAGTTGGTCACTAGAGCCAGAGCAGGGAGCAGAGCAGGCAGAAGGACCGCGGCAGGAGAGGTCTGCATGCCATGTGGGACCCTCCTCTGGTGGCCAGGGAGCAGCCGGGGATCAAACTGGTGCTGCAGAGGCTGCGGGCAGTTTCGCAACCCAGCGCTCAATTGCTGCGTCACCAGGGAGGCCCTGAATATTTTCTTTTTTTAATTTTTTTTTTTTAATTATACGAGCACTGGGTACAGTCAGAAGTGCAGGAGGGTGAGAGAAATCACCAGAGACAGAGGGGACAACAGAATAGGCAGACTGATGAAATACACTGCTGAGGGGACCAGCGGGGGGCAGGAGAGGTGTGAGTGCCATGTGGGACCCTTGCTGGCACCTGAGGATGTAACTAGTGCTGCAAAGGCTGCGGGCAGCTTCGCAGCCCAGCGCTCAAAGGCTAAGCCACCGGGGAGGCCCTATTTTTAATTTTTTGAGTAATCTCCATACTGTTTTCCATAATGGCTTACCTAATTTCTTTTTATGAATATTTCAATTACACTCTGTGGTAGATAGTCTTGTAGAAGACTTTAATGATTTTTATATTAATGTATTAAGAAATAAACCAAAGTAATAACTATTTACATCTTATAACTAACAAAGGTATGGTTTAGTTTGGTTTTTACATATTTGTGAGCTAATATTATTTTGAATAAGGATACAAGAATGTTTTTATCATTTCGTCTGAAATAGTCTCAGA
The DNA here is from genome assembly GCF_964194135.1 of Talpa europaea. Classification (NCBI taxonomy): domain Eukaryota; kingdom Metazoa; phylum Chordata; class Mammalia; order Eulipotyphla; family Talpidae; genus Talpa; species Talpa europaea. The sequence goes on from NC_140077.1 coordinate 80,049,393, forward strand.
AAGTCTCAGAAGTTATAAAGAAAACTTTGAGTAAATCAGGAGAGTGATGGATGGAAAAAGCAGGCACTAAAGGAATTGAATTTCTGCCCACTAGTATTTTCAGAATAGGACACATATTTTGGTTTACCAAGTTTTAATGTAATAATTGAAAGAAGCACTTCATTGATCTCTCAGATTATAATTGCATATCCATGTTACATTAAATACAAATTCTGGTTTATTAAAGAAAATGAATCAAACAATCCTTGAAACAATAAGTAGAGATTGGATAATTTGAGCAACATTAAGTTCAAAATTGTATTAATAATGAATAACTGTACATATTGTAAGTTTTGACTACACTTTATGCATTTTTTATATACAAGTGGGATATATCAGTGTTCCTTTCTGACAGGTTTTTCGTAAGGATTCTTTTGTCTCTGGACGATATCCATTTTTACACACAAATTCAACAGGTTCCCCTGACTGAGAATAAAGTTTTTTAGCATCTATCCATCTCAACCTTATATGATGTTCCTCCATGGCTGTTGGTGATATTATGCATGGCTCTAATGGGGAGAAAAAGAATGTAAAACATTTAGTGACAAATATTTTCACAGGACTTTAGACTTTCAAGGGCAATCTACATTGGTCCAAGAATTTTCGAAACTGTTTCCTAACCAAAACATCAGTTGTACCTAGTATTAAATTAATTATTTAAATTATTAATTTAAGTAATATATAAATTTAATTAATATTTAAATTAATGATTTAAATGTTAAATGATAAATGATGTAAAAATAAAGCACTGTGTTTAATGTGTGATAATTAAATGTTATAATCCCAGATTTATAGTATCAATGATCATATTAAGAAGTTTGATTGAAGGAAATTGTTGCTGTTGTTGCTTGAAGGATGTTACAATGTCTGATTTCCTCACACATTATTTTGTAGCCAACCATTCACAGAATAATAGTTTCTTCATCCATGAAAATTTTAGTTTAAAGAGTAAAACAACATACACATTAGAGTGATTTTCCGAGTTTTCATCAGGATTTTAAAATACTTACCTAGACATTCTGGTGGTTTTGACCATTCTCCATTGCGGCATATTACATTCTGGTTTCCATCAAGTTTATAGAAAGACTTGCATCGGTACTCAACTGATGTTTCTGGAGCATATACTGGTAATAGGAGTGAGGTAATATCTCCATTGTTTATAGGTGGAGGCGGGCCACATTTTCCTTTCGAGTCTAAAAAAATATATGATTTGCTGAAATTGACCTGTTAATCTCAGGTTATTTCAATAAATTCAACAGGTTAAAAATGTATATGAAATCACATAAGACCCTAAATAGGCAAGTAGTCCTTACAAAACGATGAAGAAGAGAGGTCTCATAAGACCAGATTTCAAACTACAGCATAAAACTACAGTGATAAAAACTATATGGTACTGGAATAAAAGTAGATACAAAGACCAATGGAATAGAATTGAGAACCCAGAAATAAGCCCAAACTTTATTGTCAGTTAATCTGTACATGGAGCCAGGATACACTGGATAAAGGAAACTCTTTAACTAATGGTGTTGGAAAAACTGGACAGTCGCAGGGAGATAAAGAAAAACATCAACAAGGGGCTGATGCAAACTCTGCAAAGAACATATGCAACTAAACAAAAAGAAAGCAAATAACCCAATAAAAAAAATGGACAGAAAAGCTAAATAGACACTTCTCCAAAGAAGACACACAGATGGACAACAGACAGAAGAAAAATAAAACCTTATTATCACTTATTCTTAGAGAAACTCAAATCTAAACCACAATGAGATACCACTTCACCCATATAGAAATGGTCCACATCAAAAAGACCAGAAACAGCAAGTGTTGGTAGGATGTAGAGAAAAAAGAACCAGTGTACATTGTTAGTTGGAATATAGACTGTCTCAGCTCCTAAGGAAAACAGAATGAAGTTTCTCAAAATTAAAGTTGGGTCTGTCATATGATCTAGCAATTACAAACCTTGGTATCTACGTAAGGAATGCAAAGACACTAATTCAAGGGACATATGCACTCCTAAGTTCATTGTAGCACTATTTACACTCGCCAACTCATGGAACAACCCTAGTGTCAAGGAGAAATGAGTGAGTTAAGAAGCTGTGGAATGTATTCACAATGGAATACTACTTAGCTATATAAAAAGAAAGATGAACTCTTTCTGTTTGTGACAATGTGGATGTACCTGGTGGGGGTTATGCTAAGTGAAATAAACCAGAAGGAGAAAGAAATATCAGATGGTTTCATTCTCTTGTGGAATACAAAATGAAGGGTCAAAGAAAACAAAACCAAAAATATACTCTAGAAATATTAAACTAAGTTACCATATTTATTTATCAAAAATCACTAAGTGTCTTAATCCTTAAGATAGGGAATTTTCCATGATTCCAATAGTTTCAGTTTGTTCAAATCTTTCATAAAATAAACTATGTTGCTTCTTCAGTCAAAAAATAATTGGATTTTAAAGTACCTTCATTTTATTTGTGTTGAAACACATATTTAATAAGAACAACTACATATATCTTATTATTATCCTTAGATGTCATACTTGGGATAAATATGTTGATATATTGACTATATCACCAAATACATTATCTAAAATCATGTATAAAATATGATACTCTACATTTGCACTCAGGTGGTTTTGTCCATGTTCCATTTAAACATATCACTTCCATATCCCCAAATATGTCGAAAGGTTTTTTGCATTCATACTGTACTCTCTCACCAGATGAGTACCTAGGCATCTTGTTTGGTATCACAGCATTTTCCACTCTGGGTGGATCTACACAGGAAACATCTGTAGAGGAAGAGAAAAGCATCTCCAAAGTAATGATTCATGTGAGTAGCAAATCAGTAAATGGGGTCCCAACTATATGTCAAAGGGGAATCAAAATAAATAATCTGTCATGAAAAAATACTAATTTTAATAAATTTGCGTGCAAAATTAAAGAAAGAAGGATAAAGCAATCTATTTTTTGGTAACGTTGACTCCCCTGTACCTTACCCTTAAATAGAAGATACATAGACATTTTTGAATCAGTGAAAATGAGAGTTTTACTGGACATGTCCATGGGTTTAGTAAAGTAAATATTATAAATTATAAAAATTCAAGGTGACTTTACAATCCACAAGAAATTCATAAGAAAGAGATTAATTGACATCAATTAATGAATATGGTTTGCAACCATCCTGTTTATGAAGTGTAATTAAAGGTCCATCGAAAAGTACACGTGGTAGACACTTCTTCACAGAATATATCTGGAGCTGTAACACTTTGAAGACCATGGTTAAGGAAAGATGATTAATCCAGTGATCCCAATTGATGTGGAGAAAAAAAGGGATGTAAATGTGTCATTTATGAAAACACTTTTTTGGAGTGTTTTTTTGCAAAATTTTAAATTACTTTAATGAGTGACTCGCAATTCATCAGTGAGAGTCAAGGAATATGTTAGCTAGTAGGTTACATAGTATTTATGTTTGATTCTTAAACCAAAGTGTGCACAGAATCCCCTGGGAATTGTTCAAACAGTTTCAGGGTTGAATCCCCAGAGGTTTTGATTCAGCAGGTTGAGTGAGCTTGTGAATTTGCATTTCTAGCAATTTCCAGAAGATGCTGATGCTGCTATTCCAGAGACCAAACTAAGAATTATTGGGCTTTAGCATTAGCCACTGAGTATACAATTTTATCCCATTTTGTTAGGCATAAACAATCTTTGATCTGGCCTAAAATATCCTATGTCTATTTCTAATGATGCTAGATGCAATTAAATTACTTAAAACACCTTAACAAATTAATTTTTAAAAATTATTGTAGTACCTCTACATGTTGGCCTTCCTATCCATTTTCTCTTAATACACTGTACAGTATTGGAGCCATCTATTTGGTGATATTCTGGACATTTATAAGCCACTTTTTCTCCTGACCTATATGATTCCTTTTTCTGACCTATGAGTATGGCATCACCAAAGCTGGGTAAATTATAACAATCCGTTTCTGAAAGACAAAAAAGAAAGTAATAGGACCTTGCTTAGTAAATATTTAAAAATACATAATGGTCAATAAGTATATTCAGAATAGTTCTATCAAAGCAATAAATGCTCTACTATACTTTCTTATGCATGGTAGCAGGTTTGACTTGGTTTAGTGTAACAGTGTAACAAAGAAATGAAAGCCTAAGAGATATGGATACTTACATGCTTGAGACCATATTTCTTAAATTCTTTTTTTTTTTTGCCTGTACAGGCCATAATATTATGTATTTCTCTTTCTGTTTTGGTCAAAATCTGTTACCTTTGAGTTAGAGAAATATCTTATAAAACTATATATTTATAAGGTGATAACCAACAGTATATTGAATAATGACGAGATTGAGGAGCTGTTGTGATATTGGAAAGAAGTGAGAAATCTCTGAGGATGTATATCAAAGGACATTGAAAGTGCTCACAAGATAATATGAAAATAAATTAAGTTGGTTCATGTCACACTTTAATTACTAGGCCGATTAATTTTATACTAGAACTAGAAAATATCCACAGATACTTTGTTAAAATATATAATTACTACTTAGTTTCACATTTGAACCATTTGATGATATGAATTAGAAAGAAGATATACTATACTTATGCATTCTGGTAGAGGGGACCATTTTCCTCCTAAACATGTTATAGTTGCAGGTCCATCAATCCCAAAGCCTTCGGTACAATGGTAGGTGACAATTTCTCCATATTGGTAATTGTCTCCCTTTAGATATAGAATACCATGGGAAATCAAACCTGGAGGTTCACAAGGAAGTCCTAAAAAGAAATGAAAGTATGATCACATGTTACACTAACTCTGGGATTTAATTTAATGTGTGGATACAGGAGCTACCATGACATCAAAGCAAATGCACACAAATGCTTCCTAGAATCGCTATTCTGGTTCAGCTGTCAACTTGAGCAAGAACTTGAATTTAAAATGTCAGTATATTATTTAAGAGATTTTCAATATTTCTCTATCCAATCATGTATAATAATAGAAACTAATCATCTTAAGGAAGTAGCATATATTCAAAGATATCAGAAAAGACATTTTTAAGAAGAATATAACATTTTTTTAACAACTTGATGACATCTCAAACATGCATAAAATTGTTAGAATTTCAAGTGACCTATAATGAGTCATTGAAATGAACAATAATAGGATTGATTTGATTATAGAAAAAATTTTGGGTAAAATTAAAAAATGATATATAAATCTATGTATGATTGTCTAGTTTGGAATGAATTTTACTGAAAATGGAATTTTAATTTGGATATTGTCCTTCCTCACCTACACACTGAGGTTGAGGGCTCCATTTTCCCATGTGGCATGTTATTTCATCTTCTTCAGATTTCTTGAAACCATCATCACAAATGTAACTAAGTTTGGTGCCATGTGGATAAGTCTTGGATCCTAGTGTAACTTTCCTTTCTTCTGTAGAGTTAGACAATTGAATGGTTCCATGTTCTATATGAGGTAGTTGTGGACATGGCTTTTTTTCTGTATAAAGAACAGAGATCAAGGGTCAATTACAAATATAATGCTTAAATTAAAAAATTCAAACATTACATTGAACTTTAACATGGGGATAATTTTAACAAACTAAATTATTTAAACTGAAAAAAGCTGAAAATGGCAAGGATGTATATCTCCATAAAATCTGTGTTACTATCCACTTATATAATATGCTCCTTTGTTCTGGTCCTGTTATTATGAGGAGCAAACTATGCAACTGGAAATTTTATATGGTATATACATAGTTACCCAAATTTTTTGTCTGGATTTATTACACTGAAGTAAAAGAATGCTGACTGACACATGAACCTTGATTGCATTTAGTCTTTCAATATGAAGTGGAAAGATATAAAGAGAAATATAAAGACAAAGACCTCCACCTTGTTCACTTATACAAAATACAGGGGATTGTCAACGTCATCTGAAAAAATCATAAAGCATGGTAGGCAACAACTGACCAACACATTGTGGTATTGACTGCCATCTTCCATCTTTACACATAATTTCTTCTCCGCCCTGAATTAGATAGTTTTCTTCACAGAGAAGAGATATTCTTTCCCCATCCTGGTAATTCACTGTGGTTGTCATAGCTTCAGCATGGAGAATCTGAGGTGGAGGTGGGCAAAATTGTTTTGGTACTTCTACTTCTAAAATATGAAAATTATATTTCTTGATTAAAAATCATGTTAAAAATAATCAAAGAATAATTCAATAAATGAGAATAATAATATGTGATCAACTAATAATGCTATGTTCTATGTTTAAATCAGTTCTGCTTTTCAGCTTGATAGCATTTCACTAAATCATATTTGGTTTATTTTCTCTGGTTTTCCTCCCAGTTTGTTTTGTTTTTTCCTTTGATCAATTTTGCATAATTTGTGTGAAACCTACTTGAATTATTTCTAACAATTAGGACATTCTAACAGAGTTATTCACTTGGTGACAGGCACTAAATAATGAAATCAGGATCTCTTTCAGATATCCATAATCAGATATATTGGGATTGGATTAAAACCTTCACAGGATAGTCTACAGATAAAGGTGATTAGCCAGAGGAAGAATTACATTTGTTAATGATCAATTAATATGATATATGTTATTGGCAAAAAAAATAAGATTTAGATATTCAGTGGTTAATTCAGTAGTTTAAGGTATGCCATTTAAAATTCAGACTTCTCCTGGAGATACCATTTCCTAGTTTGCCTGAAATTTTAAGGGATTTTATATAAATGAAATGCACCTGGCTTAATGGATTAGCCAGCCTGGCTTTAGTTACATAACCCTCAGTTTATATAAGAGCCCTTGTAAACTTGTGTCTAAGCTCCCGTAAAACTGAGATCTATTTTTGAGTAATATGTGAAAATACCTGTTCAACTAAGGAATATAATTTGGAAGTTTTTGCACCTGGTCTGAATCCTGTAACACTGTATCTTTATTTGATGAAAGGGAAGTCATGTAAATCCTTTCAGTTGTCCAACCTTGTATATTCGAATGATTCAGGGAAATATTTGACTGACTAAAACACTTCATTCATGCTTTCTAATATTGTCAGATTTTCTATTTCTATCTAAGTCAAAAGCAATATTTAATTTTTGATTAAAAACATTTTTTCTTATTTCTGTTTTAAATATCTTTGCAGTTTTTTCCCAACTTATTCTCAAGGATTATTTTTCCTTTTATTTCTGTTATTTAACCACTTTTTCCTGAACAGTATTAATTTGCATTCACGCTTGATAGATTTGCTAAAGTTTGGTCTAACTACAGAGTTTCTCTAAAAGCTGCATTATATTCTGCAAATCACCTGTTTATCCTCTTCCTTAGCTTATCATAATAGATGCTTCAGTTATTCTTTCTTTCTTTGTCCTTTAGAAGTATGTTCTCTTCTATTAGATTGCAAGTGCTATGGCTTCATTTTGTTCTTTGCTATTATTTTTGCTCTTTATTTAGAGAGAGTGGTTTGAGGACATTGATCACATTAACTTTGCATGTTGGGAATTCTTTTATCACATGGGAAAGATCAATTGTTTTAAATTAATTGACTATATTATAATAAGGTAATATAGACTTCAGTACAAGGAGAACCACAAAAAATAAAGACAATTTATTTTAATTACAGAAAGGTTAATTCACAATGAAAATAATTATTAGAAGTGTGTATGCATCTAAGAATATGTCACAGTACATGAAACAAAGCTGGGCAGAACTAAAAAAGGAAAGAGAAGTATTCACAAGTATTCACAATTCTATTAAGCAACACTGATAGCTATTTTACTCTGACTGGTATAACAATTAGACAAAAAAAAATTTTGAAAACATAGATAAATTGGAAAAACACCATGAACCACTTTAACCTGATCTATCAAGTAGAATATTACTATGTTTCTATGTGAAAAGGTACCCACCACAAAGATAGAAATCATGTTGCACAATAAAAAACAAGTTTCAAAATACTAAAATCTTACACAAATGTTCTATGACAACAGGATATGACCAAAAATTAATAGAAATAGATTATACAAGCACAGTAGTGTGTAGTATAAAGAATTAAAAGCAATAATTTTCCAATAGCAGTAAACATTCCTGTTATCCAGATGTTCATTTAAAACCACCACATTTCTGGGTGGCTTACTATATATCTGATTGATGCACAAAATATAATTAGTATTTAGAAACACCATTTTGGGTAGTTTCTAAACTGCCTTCCAGCCTAAAACTTATTTTTTTAAAAAAAAGATTTATTTATTTATGCATACAAGAGCTGGAATGCAGTCCAGAAGTGGCGGTTGCGGAGTCAGGGGGAGAGGATTCACTAGAGACAGAGTGGGGAGCAGAACAGATGAATCTACTGAAATACACTGCTGAGGGCAGCAGCAGGCTAGACAGGAGAGGTCTGCTGTGCCATGTGGGTCAGCTCCCTGGCCATGGATCGAACTGGTGCTGCAGGGGCTGCCTGTAGTTTCATAGTGCCAAGACTTAACCGCTTGTGCTACCAGGGAGGCTCCTAATACTTATTTGTAACATTAAAAAACCTCTCATTTTCCTTTAAGATACTATTTTACAAGTTCAGGAGAAATAGAATAAAAATTTAAGAACTTTATTAACAGGAGCTTACCAGTGCAGTTTATTTTAGGATCCCATTTTCCATTTATGCAGGTGGCATATTTTTTTCCTGATTTTCCTTTGCAGTTGTAACTTACGTTGTAATTATGATTAAATTCAGTCATATTTGATAGATTTGGATCATTTGAAAATGGCTTTTCTGGTTTACACTTCTCAAGTGCATCTGTTTCTATAAAATGAAAAAAATTCCAGGAAAGGTTAATTATAAGACCAAAGCAACTACTCCAAAAAATAGCTATAGAACCAATACTATAATGAAATTAGAATATGTCTATAAATTCCACCAACCAGGGTACTCCTGATCATTGCAAGAGATGAGCTATTCTGTAGGAACATATTTCCTATACCTTGTCTTAGAAATTTTAGAGAAAATATCCATCATTAAGGTATTTGCGTATTGGAGACTGGAAGAGTATAAGAGGTTTACTCTTTTGTATAGTTGCCATAGCAAATGGTGATCACATGTTGAAATTTGTTCCCAGTGTGAAATCTCTGCAGATGTTCACATTCGTTTCTTGATTTCAAGCATCTCTATCTTTAATTGAACCTTAAAGCATTAATATAAAATAAGTATCTATAAAATCAAATGTATGTATTCTCTCTCTATATATATATGGAATCAAACATATAATGTTGCTAGTTTAAGTATATTTTTTCAGGCAAGGTAATGTTATATAGCAAGGAAGTAGATCTGATACATGTAGTATAGGATGTGACTATTTAAGCAGATCTTTTGTCTGATCACCAAACAGAAACAGATACTTAAATCAGTAATTGGGGATTTAAATTCATGAATTGTTTTCTGTGTGTACACTTAAAATATGAAGCTATTGGGAAGTATGAAAGTGCAGGCTAGAGGCAGGTATTAAATAAGCACTGGGAGGAGAAAATTGGAGTAAGACCTATTATAGCTGAAAGGGGATTATCTTAAAGTAAATATGGGTAGATTAACAAGAGAAAAGAAAACTGGAGTCAGAAGAGAATATAGTTGAGGCGAGTGTTTTGGTCTAAATTAGAGTGAAAAGAGGAAAGTTTTCATGACTCATATTACCTTGGGTTATACAAATTTGAATTCATTATAATTTGAGAATATCTCCCTATTTCAATAATGTTGCAAATCGGCATTTTCAAAGAGAATATTAAATTGATACATATTAATTTTAGGAGTGTATTCTTACCAATGCACTCAGGAAGTTGGCTCCACCTTCCATTAATGCAAGTGGCTGAGCTGTGACCAATCAAAGTAAATGCTTCTCTGCAACTGACCTGTACTGAATCTCCATGGTGATAGGGAGGGGAAGCATCTTCAACAAGGCCATTAGCAAGGTCAGGTATATCTCCACATGTGCTCTTCTCCTCTGAAAATTTCACAAAAATGTTTATCATTAAAATGTAATTTGTTATATATGAACACATGCAAAAAGTGTAGGCTATAGTTAATTTTTTTATTGAATTACCAATACACTTAGGCAAGTTTGTCCATTCTCCATTAACACATTGAATTTTATTGGAACCCTTCATCTGAAATCTAGGATTGCAAACATATTCCACCACTTCATTGTGTTCATATTCTTCTTTCTGTGCTTCTTTAACTTGTCCATTCAGGAGTTGTGGAGGTTTCCAACATGATTTCACTGTCCCTGCTGTAGAAATACTGTGTAAGGAGTGGTTAAATTGCATATTTTACAGTTTAAAAAACCCAGCAAAATAGATTTTTTCTTCAATTTGTTTTCTATTATATAACTTATTGTAACATTCTTAACCAATGAAAAAAGAAATGTTTACACCAGATTCATGTTTCCCACTTCTATTACTTTTACTGAACTAGCTTGTTGGAAGCGTATTCAAGCCTGTAAAATATTTCCTAAATATTCTAAAGATGTTTACAAACACATTAATAAATAGTTATGTAAATAATATTCCATGAACATTTTGTCAAAACTTTCAAAAAACACCATCATTTGAGATTAACAGATTAACATAGCTTAAATTTGATTAAGCTGTTCATGTAATTTAATTGACTGTAAGCTGATTTAATAATATTTAAACACAGTGAAGTGAGGTATCAGCCATGCTGTATTGAATATCCAATAATAATGTTGGAATTCAGGTAATAGGAAAAATAACAAAAGTAGTCCCTCTAGTGTCACCCACCTTATATCTAGTATCTATAGATACTTTTGCTACATATTTCAGAGCAATTAAAATTCTTAAATAAGGAAATCTGAAATATCTGCTACCCAATACATGTCCTCTGGTTTCAGCACTAGGTTATAGACCCAGTGGCAGCCAACAGAAATCAAGAGAAGAAAAAATATTGATAGCCAAATTCTAATTCTTGTTTCAAAAATTGTAATTAATATTTACCTTTACATGTTGGAAAATTAGGGGACCATCCAAAGTGGTAGCACTGAACTGAATCTGGTCCAACTCTGAAACGTTTCTGTCTGCAGAATAATTTCACCACATCTCCAATTTTATACTTGTTTTTGGAAGGCCGAACAGTTAAATAATCATCTAGTTTGGGAATTTTACATTCTCTTTCTATAAGAAAAGGTGAAGTAATTTACTGAAACTATCACTGCCCAAATAAATCTTATGTATGTCATGAGGTGCCAGGTGCTGCATATACAGAGGCGCATCAGATAAATCCTCCTTGTAAATTCATGTGAAATTCTCTATGAAATACTGAAATATTGCACAACAATATATGTGTCCTGTAAATTTATTTGTAAGTTCAATTTGCTTATAATGTGTTGATTTTATAACTGATATTTATTTAGTGTTATATTTTGTTACTGTAAAGAATACAAGTATCTTGTCATATTAAAAGATAATGATAGAGGTTTAAAATTGAACACAAATAGAAATTAGTATTTGTTTCATATTATTGGGGAACTGGAAAACACCCAAACCATTTCCTATATAGTTAGAGAAACATTAAAAATCACTTCATTAAGGGCCTCCCCGGTGGCACAGCGGTTGAACGCTGGGTTGTGAAGCTGCCCGCAGCCTCTGCAGCGGCGGTTCCATCCCTGGCTGCTCCCCGGCCACCAGAGGAGGGTCCCACATGGCATGCAGACCTCTCCTGCCGCCCACTGCTCCCCTCAGCAGTGTACTTCGGTCCTTATGCCTGCTCTGCTCCCTGCTCTGGCTCTGGTGAATTCTCTCACCCTCCCGCGCTTTTGACTGTACCCAGTGCTTGTATGTATAAATAAATAAATAAATCTTTTAAAAAAATCACTTCATTAAGTGAATAATCAAATAGAAATATAAACAGATCATACTGAAATATAAAACAAAATGAAGAAACATTGTGTTCAAGGATGCATTTGTATATTCATAGTATCCTGAATATTTACATAATAACCATCAATTTTTAATATATGATAATTTATACTATATTTTAATAAATTGCTTCTTTTCCTGATTGAGTTAGGAATTGTGAAACTTTCCCTAAAATTTGTAAAACTTGTGCAATTTGTGATATTGCTAAGTGTTTATCAAAAGTCATTTTTATTTGGAATCCTATCTGGAGAATAAATTTATAAATTTATTATAAAAAGAACTGGTATTCAAAATTTAGAATCATGCTAAAAAGAAAATTCATGCCATGTAAGAGTCAACTATTGGACATACTTATAATATTAGAAGGTAAATGTTTTTTAAAATAATGACACAAATCAAACTCAATGCATTTGCTTTAGGTTTGATGTTGAGTTTTGAAAATTAATTGAGATATTCACACCTTGAATGAGAAGCAGTGGGATTTCTTTCCTAAAATTCTATCCTGTGTTCTGCAAAACAGTGCCTTATTTGTTGTGTCTTTGTTTATACATTTTGTGCTCATTTTATGTGAATTTTGTATCTTATCACATTGCAAAAAACTTTGCCTTAACAACAGCAACAAAGAGATCTCAGCTGTTGGTGATTTTTTCAACTGTTGTATTTATCTAAATATGTCTTAGGGAATGTGATTTTAGGAGAAATTGAATGAACATTGTTTCCCTGAATGGGCAATATTTATCTTTATTCAGCAGTGAAAATCCCAAATCCTAACACTAATATAGTAAGTCTTCACTTAAATATCTTCAATAGCTGCTTGGGAACTGTGACTTTAAGCAAAACAATGTATAACCAAAGCAGGTTTTTGAATGATCTGCTTTTGGTTCCTGTCAGCCAGAATTGTGTTGTTCTCATTAACTTTTTAAGGAAGGACATTGAACAAAATGATGTATTCAAACAGCTGCTATACTTGGAAATGTTAATATGAATTTTTTTTAATCCAAAGTTTATGTGCATTTAAAGGTTCAATAGACATGGTTTGACTTAAGGGGTTTATGATAACAATTCCTTGGGAAAAGTTCTAAAAACAGGAATCCTGGAGCATTTGCAATAAATTCAAGTATCAGTCCGTGTGCAATTTTCTGCTACAGGGTTAAGGAAGTTGTTTTTAAAAATTACTAAACTCTTATGTCGCCATTCAACTTCTGGAGTCCCATATTGTGTTGGTGAATCCTACCAATGTGCCACATGATTATAAAAATATAAAATATATATAATTTTAGACAAACTTATATTTGTAATAGAAAGCCATAGTGGACACATTAATCACTCCAGCTTCAATATCCTCTCCATGTTTTCCTGGAATTGCAATATTAGCAGTAACATGGAAATTATATGTTCATGATTTTGTATTCTTTCTTTAAAAAGGGCACCTCAAATATACAAAAGCTTCTGTGTTCATAATGTATGATCTGCCCAGAAAAGAAAATCATGATTATCTTAAAAGCTTCCCTTTTACTTAGAACAAAGCCCAACCTCAACTGAACCATTCCTTGCCTACACTTGCAAAGCCAACTTACCGCCCTCTCCCAAGTCAATCCAGACTCCAGGCTTATGATCTTTGAATTTTTAAAATAGGTGAATTTTTTTTGCTGCCTCAGATGTTGCCTTTGTCCCTATTTCTATACCAAATGCTTTTCAAGCTTTCTTTGTATAGATATCTTCCTATATAAGACAGTGCTCTCAATCCCTTCCCCTTTACCATTCAGTATGTTCTCATGACTCATCTTTTTTTTGTTTTTCATATTCCTTTCACCACATAATTTCTTCTAGTAATAACCTGAACTTTCTGTTCTTTCGCTTAACCAAACTTCTTGAAAGCTATATACCACATGTTAAATTTTCTTAGTAATGAGTTTTCTTCAGAGGGACAGTGTAGATTCTGCTCTTTTTTTTTTTAAAATTTTTATTTATTTGCTTTGTCTTCATCTTCAAAACTGTTTCTGTTGTGGCTACTCTAGGTAGTCAGAACCAACAATTTTTTTAAAAACTGTTTTCTAACATGACATATCAACTGAATTAGAAATATTTACCACTTCAACTATCATAAGATGTAAATAGATTACAATTTCTTGGGTTTTGTAAGGTAGGCATGATGGCAAGAACTTTATAATGGCAATGCAGTGTAATAACCAAAGCAATCCTTTGAATTATTAGAGACTTCATGAATATTAAAATATTTTACAGATAAGAAGGCATGAATAAACTCCAGATAGTCTTGGTTGTTGCCCTAACTTGTATAATTAGTTAAGATCTGAATTGAACTTAGAACCCATCTAGGTTGATTCCACAGGCTTTACCATTATTCAGTCTATCATGATCATTTTCCTTCAATCATTTTCTCCTTTCCATATCTGTAACAACATTCTTTCTATCTTTTTTCCTCCTGATTCTCTGGGTTCTCCTTTTTCTAACTATGTTGTTGCCATTTCTCTTTTGTCTCACATCTAAATGTTAGAATGATCTTTGATCTGTCATGCGTTCTCCTCTTTCTTCATTTTGCATTACTTTTCCTATTTGATGTAATTGCTTATATGATGATAACCCCAAATATATATCTCCGGGCTACACCTGTATATTCAACTCTGTCGTTTAAGATGTCTGTGGGTAATTCAACCATAATGTGCCCACAGCATAGGTTGTGATGTTCCTCCCCAAATCTTTTCTCTTTTGCCAGCACCACCTTTCAGAAAGGCATGCCTATTTAACTACTTGCTTAAAAAAAAGTTCAAAAAAAATTGAACATACTTGGAAGTGCTGTGCCTCTTACTCTTTCTTTCACTTAATATTTAATAACATTTCCTATGTTTTCTATCACGAAAATATATCCCAAATCTGTCCTTTATTCTATATTTCCTCAGCCACTACCCTATGCACTTTTTATCTCTTCTTACCATAAATGGACTCCAGAATCTTCTCTTGCCAAGCACAAGCACAGGGAAAAGGTACGTTCAAAAATACAAATTCCTATTTTAAACTCCTTTATGATGTTTTACTAACCATAACATTAATACATATACTATATTCCCTTGCCATTATTCCATTGTATTCCACCCATTATTAGCTTAAAAATTCCCCCACACGCTGAGTAGAATTGGCTCACCCTGAAATTTCCCAGATATTGTTTGGTTTTCAAAGCTTTGCTCATACAGTTCCCTTGATTTGGAACACTACATATGCTCAATTCCCACAATTCAAACCCTGTTTCTAATCCCAGAAAAAAGGTGAATGGCAAACAAAGTAGATTTGTGGTATAGTCCACAGAACATGATAAAACCAGAAAATGAAGAGCTTCTCTCAGGACCTGCAGAAACTCAGGAGCAAAACAGCTGAGACGTTGATAAGAAGCTATAATTTTGCTTGTGAGTGGCCAGTTTTATATAATTTGAAAGCTAGCATTTAGAATGACCTAGACAATTATACTATATTCATAAATCCATCATGTATATGGCCCATAGAAAACATCATTTTAACACACACTGTTAAAGATAATTATCTTTGGACATCAAAACAACCTCATTTATCAGTTAATAACAATCAGCAAGTGACACCTTGATGTTAATCATTGTCCCTAAAAAATGACTCTAATTATCAATTTTACTAATTCTGAAAAAAGGAATACACCAAAAATAGCACTTACCATGGCATGTAGGTTTATCAGACCAACCATTGTCACCACATATTATGGAGCCAGTGGTGCCTCCATCTCTGTTCTCATATCCCTTGTCACATTCATATTCCACTTTGTCATTGAGTTTAAACCATCTGCTATCGTTTTTGGGTCTGGCATGCTCAAATACTGGCATATCACATGATTCTAATGCATGATAGAATTGAATATTCCATTTCTAATATTATTTAATGGACAATCTAATTGAGTAAATCCCATCCCAAGAGAAAATGATGTTATCAAAGAGTATGCTAATATCAAAGAGTATACTAATTATATAAAAATAAGCTATGTCAATGATAAATCACTGTCCTAAAGCTTACCCACAGTGAAAAAAAACAGTCTCTACATTTAAATTCTCTGAAAAGTTTATTTTAAGAACATTTTTCTCAATTATATTTCTGCCTTTATGCCACGAGAGAACAAAATAGACCATTACAGATATGTTGTTCTTAATATTACTAAACCAGAATAGCATTTTGTGAATGAAGATGTCAAACTTAGTAATAGTTGTGACAACTATACCAGCGAAAAATAGATTAATTGCAAAAAGATTAATTTTCAGTAATATGAGTAAATTGTTAAACATTCTATAAGATGTTTACTGGAAAAATATTAACCTTAAGGCATAAATCTGATTTAATATTCTCAAATATTTTCCTAATATCTTTGTATTCTTCAGTACTTATCAAGATTAAATGTAGAGTTCTATTGTTCGTAACTAGATATAAGAAAAATAAAGTATTTAAATATAGTTTCAATGTTCACTAAATGCTGCACTACAATAATATTAATAAAATATTTAATATTCCCCAATTTTATAATTTCTATAGACAGCTAGCTTAAAGCTGCTAAGAAATAAAGCAAAATTATACTAATTAGGTAAATAGAGATATTTTATGTTCCATAAAAATAGTGTTATAATGGATAATTAATAACAATTTAATATGAGATGAGTTTGAGCTAGGGGCAACTATATCACATATCTCTTTGACTAGGATCATAAAGCATAGAAATTGTCAAAAAATGGAAATGGAAGGAAAACAGGAGAAATGTGTGTCTTAAATATCCACTACAGTAAAGTGACTATATTAAATATCACTTTTAAAATGTCATTGAATGAATTTGGGGTTAATAAAAGTGAGCAAGTTCTTAGAAAAATCTTCTTAAATGGCTAGATAGTGGAAAAGGAGAACCTTTAAGCAGAACGTATTTTGGTGCTGTCTAGAAGTATTTCTCTTTCACCATAACTACATAACTACAAGGAATTTATGAAAATTTTCTAGAGGATTTTTTAAATGGGCCTACCCTATAATATCAAACTTCTACATTATACAAGTTATTTTATTCTAAGATCATGCATTGTGCACCCATATGTTCACATAAAAGTCTACATTTTATGTCTAAAAACAGAGACTCTCATATAAAAGTTGGATTACCTAGAAAAAAGGTACAGTAGGACAGAAATCTCAGGTAGAATAATTGAGCTTACACCTGTATACACATGAGTGCACCTAAGGATATTTTAAAGTGCAAAAAACTTGACCTAAAAAAGTGGATTGGCATTATACTCTTCTGTTAATTAATCTTAAATGGCAAAATGTTATGTATTTTTTCAGTTATTTTTATTTATCTTTTCAAATAGAGCTATACAGGCAACCCCACCCCAAATAGTTAAATTAAACTAAACTTTCTACAGTATCATTTTGGTGATGAGCAATAACAATTAATTACTTACTAATGCATCTAGGTTGAGCTGACCATCCGCTTTTCAAACATTTAATTGATCCTGACAATTTACCATCTTCTGTTAAATATCCTGGTTTACACTTATATTGTGTTTCCTTATGTAAGGCATATGTAGTATCAGATTCAGAAATAAAACCATTCTCAATTTCTATATCTCGTTTTGAGCATGTTTCTAAAAGGGATAAAGCATATGGAAAAGGTAAGAATATGTTCAAAAAACATTTTCATAATGGTTCAAATAGTATTACAATATAAAAATTAAGAAGTCATTCCTGTTCAAGTCCTTGTGTTTTTAAAAAATAAGCTGAATTACCAAGATACAAAGCCAAGATATGTTATTCATTTCTTTTTGGGGCAAAGTAAATTTCAAATATTCAGAATCACTTCTAAGAAATTATACACAGGAGCACAAAAAGATTATCAGGCATCCAAAGGCAAAGTAATGAATCTAGACATACTCCTCATATATTATATGAAAATTGACACAAAATTGATCATGTAGGCAAAAGCAAAATATAAACGTCTAAAAGAATGGATGAAATTGGTTTAGGCAAAAAGGTTTTAATGGTCACCAAAAGCCTGGCTCCTCAGAGAAAATTTTAATACAGTGACTGCTATCAAAATTAAACACTTTTGCTCTATGAAAGACTAGTGAGAAAAATGAAAAGTAAAGCTACGTTGGAGGCAAATATTTGCCAATCGTATACCCAATTGAAAGCCTTATAGCCAGAATATATAAATTAGTTTCAAAAATACAGTAATAATGAAACAATTTAGTAAAAGAGTAGGGAAAGATTTCCAGTCCTAAAAAAAAAAAATATGTGTAACCAGAAAATAATGCTCAACAGCATTAGCTATTGAGCAATGAAATACCACAATGTACATGTTAACATAGCAATTGAAAGACACAAGAAACTGACTATATCCAGTCTTAGCAAGGCTGAGGAATAGTTGGAGTACTTAGCACATGACATGTGTGAATGAAACATGACGATCAACCAAGACAAGTTTATCCGTTTCTTGTAAATTAAATATATACTTAGCATCCATCTAACAATTCCAGACCTAGATAATTACCCATGAAAAATGAATTTGTGGTCCTGCCTGGGTGCCTACAGGTTAAGTCTCAGTGTTATCACAGCTGTGGCCTGAGTTTGATCCCCAGCCAGGGAACTAACCCACATATGGAGCAGCTGACTTCTGTCCTGCCCATTGCTCCCCTTAGCAGTGTATTTCAGTAAATACACCCATCCTGCTTCCCACTCTGTCTCTCTGGTGAATCCTCTAATACCCCGGCACCTCTGGTCTACACTGCTGTTCTTCTACACAAAAATAAATTTAAAAATCTTTAAAAAAAAGAAGAAAAAATGAATTTGTGTTCATACAAAACCCTATATGTGAATATTTTTCAGCAGAAACATTCACAAATGCCCCAAATTGGAAACTACCCAAATGTTTTCAATGAGTGAATGTACTAACCAAGTGTGGTACACAACACAATGGAACAAAACTCAATAGTAAAAATAATTACGATAATTACGATTGGTATGTAACAACATGAATTACAGATTCAAAAGTAGACTAACCAGGGCCTCTAGTGGTGCAGCGGGTTGAGCACAGTGCTGCGAAGCTGTCCACAGCCTCCTCAGCACTGGTTTGATTCCCGGCCAGCCAGGGAGAATCCCACATGGCATGGCAGACCTGTCCTGTCTGACCCGCTGCTCCCCTCAGCAGTGCTTTCGGTCCATCTACCTGTTCTGCTCCCCGCTCCATCTCTGGGGAATCACCCTCCCGCGACTCTGTCCTGTACCCCAGCTCTTGTATAAATAAATAATAAATGTTTAAAAAAAAAAAAAAACTAGACTAACTGGATAACACAGTGTGTGTTAGACCTCCATCATTTGGGATCAAATGTAAAACTATTGTGTTCTTTTAGGGACATCTTATTTCCTTAACACTTCATTTTTTTTTTTAAGTTTTTAATTAGTTTCCTTGTGTTTGAAGTAGTCACTTCCTCTAGTCTTTACTGACCAACATTGGCAGAGAAATACCTCTGTGAATAATGTTAAGGATTCTAAGACTTTTTCTTGGACCTTGTTTATGAATACACCTGCTCATCATGTATTACTCTCACTAGAAAGGGAATTCTTAAATTGCCTGCCTTTTCTCACTCTTGCAGAGTCAGTCTGGCAGCTGACACTTTCCTGTTCGCTTGTCCTGAAACCATGCTGAATGCTGAAGCCTGTGTTTTGTTCCCATCCTGAGTCAAGTTAGCTTTCTTATACTCACTAGCCATCTCTAAAGACAACATTTTGACATGTGCACAGCGGCCTGCCCATGGTGTGGGTTGGGTGAGGTGTGCAGAGAATTGGGGTGCCTGTGGGTGAGCAGGATCTGTAGTGCAACTCCCGCATGACTAGTGGACAGGCATCCTAATAAAGGAAGGTTGCCCGAGGTTGGTAGGAGTTCTGTTTCTTTATGAATTCGGAGGCCTGGATGCTCTGTTCCAAGTTTCTCCCACCCCTTTCTGCAACTGCTGATCTCTCTATTGTGGGCTATTGTGGATGTGGTGAGAAAGAAGGGGGCCCTTTTCTAAATGTCAAGCACAGCCTTGAAGCTGGACACTCACACATTTTTTTTCCCCCCACTGGAGAAACCATGGACTGAGTGCATCCTCTTGGCTGTGCCTCTTTAGGGGAGGGGTGGAGTGATACAAATTAACTGAAACTGTTACTGTCATCCCCTCCAGTGCATCCAATCTGGAACCAGTTTGTTTCAACAATGTGCTGAAACTTCTTTGCTTAGAGTTCCAGATTCCCACAAAGATACTCTTCTTCACAGGTAATTGTCAAAAACAGTGCCTTTTGTGGAGAAGATGGTAGAAACTCCTATACGTCCTTCTTGCTAATATCACTCGCTTTTTACAAGTTTTGTCCGTGGATCTTTTACTGTCTTCTTGACTCTGTCTATCAATAGCACATTAATTTTGCTGTGTCCTTATCAAGAGATTGCTGTGTCGACTCATACACACTTGAAAAAAGTAAAACCAAATAGATCCATTGGCAAAACAGAAGTTAATTGAAACTTTTTGCTGCAGTTAAGATACACAAGTCTTGGGAAATCATCAACATACTGGGTTCTTAGACACCTGTACTTACTGACTTTAATGCATCTGGAAGGAGGGGACCAGTCATTCTCTGTACATGTCATTGTATTCTGCTCATCCTCAAGACTGTAGCCAGGAAGGCATTCAACACGTACAGATTCACCCTGTAAATACGATCTTGGTCTCAATGGATAGTTTCCATTTTCCAAATAATTGAAAATACATTTTCCTAAGGATCACAAAAAAGATAAATGGAAATAAAGAGGCCCACATGTTTGATTAAAGTAGAAAACTAAAAATATATTTACAATGCCTAATTGACAATACAGTAACTTAAAAAACCCACGAATGCTTCTGCCAAATATTTGTTTAAAAGATTAATTCAATATATGAAGTTATTTATCTTGTTTTTTAATTGCTAAAATGAATGTGAATTATGTAGATATTTATAGAAAATCCCTAGTTTTATTTCTCATGTAATTTTCACGAATAGCTTCTCTTAAAATCAAGGACCTATTTTGGTTTTTTTTGGCTCCTAGCATTCATCTCTTAGCCTTATTTTTGTCAGAGAAGACTTTAGTGTACTCTTTTTTGTCTCCATCTTTTGAAAGATTTATGAACACAATTTTAAAGATGTTTACTTACTGAGGCATGGCAGTGCTGGCTCCCATCCTTCTGGTTTGCAAGTAATTGTACCCCAAAATTGTTGTGAAGGGGTCACAAAATTTTCATCACAGCTATAGTAGTAATAACGTCCTATGGATACTGGAAAGTATGGTCTATAATATTCTTCATATTGTAGCTGTCCATGTTTAATTTCTGGAAAATTACAGGGCTTCACTTGCAATAAGAAAAAAAAATATAAATCATGTTTTACCCAAATAAACTGTAGGTCAAAAGTGTTCAAACTGATTGAGGTGAATGTGGAGGCCCTTGGTGGTAATGATAAAATTATGTGTGTATGTCTTATGATGTATAAACTTATATAAAATCTCTCCAGGAAGAACTCTGTACAGAACTTTTTAATGTAATCTCCGTAAGAGCATAGATAGTAGTGTTGTTTGATTAAATAAGCACCTTGGTTGGGAAATGAAGATACTGATTTTTATCACTCATTATATTTATTTTATTAATTAACTTTTAATTGAATTGATATTTGAATCCTCTATCTGGCATTGCCACTGTAGTACACCCACCACCAAATCACTAAAATAGTCCATTGTGCTCCCTTCCCTCTATCTTCACTTCCCCCCAGCCCTCCCCCACCTTTGCTCCCCCCATGAATGTTTCCGTTTTGTAGTCAGCTTTCAAGGGTTAGTTTTTAAGGTTGTCTTTACCTGACCCTTGATTTAGTTACTATTATTCCACATATTAGTGACACCATCCCGTATTTATCTTTCTCGTATTGACTTATTTCACTAAGCATTATCCCTTCTAGTTCTATCCATATTGCCGCAAATGGCATGAGTTTAACTGTTTTGATCACTGAGTAATATTCCATTGTGTGTACACATATATACATGTATATATATGTATTTATAAACCATATCTTCTTGATTCAGTCATCTGTTTTTGGGCACTTAGTTTGTTTCCATAATTTGGCTATGGTAAATAGTGCTGCAATAAACACGAGTGCATGTTTCCTTTTGAATTAGTGCGTTTGAATTTTTTTCAGTAGATGCCTCAAAGTGGAATTACTGGGCAGTATACCAGATCCATTTTTAATGTTTTGAGATACTTCCACACTGCTTTCCATAAGGGCTGGACCGGTCTGCATTCCCAGCACCAGTGCAAGAGTATTCCCTTTTCTACACATTCTCACCAGCACTTGTTTCGGTATTTTCAACGTGGGTCCTACTCACAGGTGCAAGATGGTATCTCATGTGGTCTTGAATTGCATAGAAAACCATCAAGATGCCACAGAATAAAACGAATCAAAACAATCAAAGTTTAGCAAAGTGGCAGGGTATAAAATCAACACACAAAAATCATTTGCCCTCCTATATACAAACAATGAGATAGAGAAGTTAAGAAAGTGACCCTATTTACAATCATAACAAAAAAAAATTAAATACCTAGAAGTAACCTAACACAACAGCTAAAAGATTTATACAAAGAAAACTCTTATACATTGTTAAAAGAAATAGAAGACCCAAAGAAATGGAAAAATATTCCCTGCTCCTGGATTTGAAGAATCAATAGTGTCAAAATGGTCATCCTACCCAAAGCAATATACAGATTCAGTGCAATCCCAATAAAAATATTAATGACATTGTTCAAATAACTGGAAGAAACACTACTGAAATTCATATGGAATTACAAAGACCCTGAATAACAGAAGCAATTCTGACATAAAAGAAAGAATGGAGTTCTCATATTTCCAGACTTCAAGTTATATTATAAAACCATAATAATTAAAACAGTCTAGTACTAAAACAAAAACAGACACACAGACCAATGGGATAGAATTGATTGCCCTGAAATAAACCTGACCCTATATGGGCAGTTAATCTGTGATGAAGGAGCCAAGAACATGCACTCATTTTATCTTCATTTCCATTCCCATTAGAATCAGATCCCTGACTTTTTTCCCCTGGGATCAAGTCAATATAGGGAGATAGTGAGGTCTTTCTTGATCAACATTCATTATATTTCTATTTATCAAAAACAATTTTAAAATACAGAAAAGCATATTTTCCATTGATCACATCATAGAGAAAAATACTATTATTCATACTTCAAAGCAGCTATTGCGGGAAGTTTTGCTATAGTTAACCAGAGAAACGGACATGAAATATTTCTTATTAAACATATCATTAAGATTTTCATAGGCATTGACTAAATATTTATAAATTTAATTGGATATGAGGTATTTAATGTCATAAATATTTGTAAAGAGGTACAATACCTATCATTTTGAGTATTTGCTATATATTGAATAATGTGTATTGTATATTTAAGTGATGTACTGTATGAACAACTTTACATATATTTTCAGAAATATTTGCCTTTTCGTGGTATGATTTATTTATACTTCAGCAATTTTAATATCAGTGTAGTGTTAGTGTTTATATGAAAGGTGTTATGAGAAACTATACAACGCATTAAAAATGTTTCCACACATAGACACAAAGTGCTCCCTATCATCTTCATTCCTTAAATTCACTTCTCTATTTTTTTTGTTTGAATCAAGAAAATTTTCAGGTAGTTTCTACATACATTTCATCTGGATTATAAACTTTGAATCCTTGCATATACTGATGCCTTTCTTTAACAAAGATTTGTTTATGATGATGTTTTTGCATATGGATTTTTGGCCAGTGGTCCATAACTCTCATTCTTGATACTTTTGCTCACTTTTTGAAACTTCAAGTGTTGAGATTAAAATGTTCATTTCTTTTGGGTAACATTCTAATTTTTTTTTTGCCTTACTTTTTAGAGATTTAGGGTATTTTCCTCTTCATCCTCAATTTTACCAATATTTATCTTGGTCATGTTTAAATATTTGGATTTACAGAAACCGATTGTCAAAGAACTCAATAAAATTTGCATGAAACTGTGAAGGAGGAATTTGAACTCTGGAGGTCTGATTTCAGAACAAGTATGGCTACCCACTTCCAGTGGTGATTCATAGGATATGAATAAAATAAAGTCGAACACTGAGATTTCTTTTAAAAGATGCACGAAGGGGCCATCATTTAAAGTATTATCATTGCAAAATGAATCACTGCTATTTTTCTCTCTTTTGGCACATTCAAATCTTTATCCTTCTAGTGAGATCAGCCCTGAGGCAAATACAGCATTTCATAAGGGGTAGGAATAACACTGAGCTTAGCAAGATTTAAAACAGCCTCATTCTCCCTCTAGGCTTGTGGTCTCATTAGCAGTTATGGGGCTCCATCAATGTTTTAACTCAATTTGATCACGAAATTGATTAAAATATTTACTAGATTTTGTAGCTGTTTCTAGTACTTGTGTAATTGGTTCCTCAAATGCAAGCCCAGGATCTTATGGTTACCACTGCTAAATGTCATATTGCTAGATTCAGCCTTAAACTCAAGATTCTATTTGAATGATGAATCTGTCCTACTGAAGATTCACTATCATCACCTCCTGTATCATTTAGTTTGTATGGCATTTCCTCTAAACTCTAAAACTGTTTGGTGACACAAATGAATAATAGAGTTGGTCTGAGAACATTGTCCTGCATCTGAGAACAACATCAGTTTATTTAATTTTTTTTCTAAACTATGTGATAAACCATCTGACTTGTCAATTTCCCAACTAAAATGTAAGAACTTCATCAGTTCCTTGTGGAATAATTTGGCTGAGATGGAAATACCACTGGGCTCATCTACCATTTTCATAAATTAACAATAAATCATAAATATTTTATAATTGTTAGCACATTGAAGTCTTATTTCATGCTGATATCAGTTTTCTTTTTGAGGGAACTTATGGTTTGAAAATTCCTTTTGGACTTTAACTCTGGAATTAACTTTGAAGTCATCAACCTATTATATGTAGCATCACATTTTCCATCATGGAATATCCATTTTAATGTGGTGCATCTTCACAACAAACTGTGAAATATAAAGATAAGGAATATGATTGCAGAGGTGGAAAATATTTGAAAAAAGACAAGGGAAGCATACCCCCAAATCAAATATTCTGTCAAATTATATGAATTTTGCTGAAAATGATAGTTTTAGGAAATTGTACAACCTCTTCAGCACTCATTCTTCAAAAAAATGGAGCTTAATTCCCCTCCTCTGTGTGTGTCTGGACTTAGTGAGACACTTTTAAAGAACAAATACGCTGGGGCCTCCCTAGTGGCACAGGGGTTAAGTCTTAGCACAATCAATCTAGCATCAGCCACTGTGGCATGAGTTCCATCCCTGGCCAGGGAGCTAACCCACATGGCACAGCAGACCTTTCCTGTCTCGCCAGCTGCTCCCGTCAGCAGCGTATTTCAGTATATCTGCCTGTTCTGCTCCCTACTCTGTCTCTGGTGAATCCTGTTACTTCCCGCACCTCTGGCCTACACCTCAGTTCTTGTTTGCATAAATAAATAAAAATGAATCTTTGAAAAAAAAAAAAGAACAAATATGACTGAACCACCAATGTGTGTCTGGGCATAGATGGTATGGAGGCTTCCTACTCTCAGATCACTAGGTCTGGAGAGTCAGTTGCCCTTTAAGCAACCTGTGGAGAGTCCAGGTGGGCAAGTACTGATGATTTCTGTCAAGTCATGTAAATGAGCTCTCCTGGAAGCAGGTCCTCCAGAGCAGGCCCTAGGCTGGGCTGACTGCAGCCTAGCTAACATCCTGACTGCAAGACGGAGACTGATTCAGAGCTAGCCTGCTCAGCCACTCCCAAATTCCCGACCTTTAGAAGCTCAGAGATGATAATGGTTTATGTTTTTATGTCAATATGCTTTGGAAAAAAATTATTATATAGCAATAAATGACAGGTGTCTAGATTGTAGATGCTACTACTATTACCTAGTGTTTAGCTCAGGTATTAGAATTATATTAGTTCGAGAAATATGTATCTATATACTTATATTTAACATTGACTAGCCAAAAAAATAAAAAGATTTACATTTATAAAGTATTTTTGATCCTATATAGAATTGGTTACTTTGAAAAAAAAAGAAGCTTCTTGTTATATATACAATATGACAAATATTTTGATTAATTGTATCCACATTTCTGTGCTTAATTGAATTAAGAAGTAAATCAGGCTATGAATGGGAACTTACAGCTACACCTTGGAGCAGGTACCCAGCCTGTAACAGTGCATTTTACTTTATTTCCCCGGGTTGCATGATAAAAGCCATCTTTACATTCATATGTGATTTCATCTTCAGTTCTGTATTTGGTCTTTACAGGTTTGTAGACAGCATTTGGAATATAAGGCTTATTACATGTTACTTCTGAAAAGAAAAAAAAAAAAAACATGTGTGGATAATGTAGGAATGGCTACCCATTAAAATAACCAAGTACATGAAAACAAAGAAAGTGGGTATTATTTTTCTTTCCGATCACAGCACAAAATGGGAATAAAATGAGCATAGTATCATATTCTTCTTTTCTTTTCTTTTACACCATTGTTCATTTTGAAACAATATTTGTTTCCCACCTCCCCATCAGGTGTAGTCCCCCATAGACTTTGCTTCACCAGTCCACCCGTGCACCATCAGCACAGTCCCCTGTGCTCCTCCCTCCATCCCTCTGAACATCATATTCTCACTGGATCACTCATATCCCCCCATATCTCTCATCTAATGTATTTATGTCCCCTGGACTCTTGATTTCTCCAAAGTCATCACCTATTTCATGATACTCCACTTGGGGCTATGAGTTCAGTGTATATTACATTAGCATTCTTTCCACTTTAAGCTTCTTGGCTTCTGAAGTTCTCATGTAGATTTTTATAAATACTCTGAATTTTTTCCTTTCAGACTCTTGGTAGAATCGCTTGTCCCTGGCCAATTGAAGTAGGCATGCCATAGGCCCAGTGAAATTGCTATCTCCACTCTCCCATCTGTTAGTTATTCTTCAGTTTACTGCTAACTGGCTTCTAATATCTACTGTGTTGGCACTGCTCTGACTAAAGACCCCCAGTTTCCAAATCCCCAAATTCCTTGTATTTGATATATTGCAGTAACTGGTGTCTATTATGGGCTTCTTCATTATGTGTTGTACTGGACAGATAAAAACCCTCTGTCATCTTCAACAGTGTTGGCCACTGGCTTTTCAAGTTCTCCTGTGCCTTACATTCTTATGTTCTCCTCATTATTACCTTTGTCTGAACAATGCTATTTTATTTATAGCTGCTCCTCCTCCTTTGCTTTTCTTAATTTTTAGACACTGCCTGCTTCTAAGATCTTAGCTCCTACCTTTTTCCTGCTTATTGCCCTACAACCAACACAATAGCCTCTTTTTGGTCTTCACACATGCCATACTTATTCTGAAGTGTGGATTCCTGTTTCCTGAAGCTTGTTTCCTCCAGAATGTCTTATTGCCGTTCATCACCAATTCACTTGTGAATGAAAATTTGTGCTTTACAGATGTTTCCACATGAGGATTTGTTTTATTGTTTTTCTTCTCACATTCTCTGTGACTCAAGACATGTCTATGATTAAAAAGCTGCTGCTATGCTAATAACTTCTTTAGTGAATCCAATACACATATCCAGCTTCAGCTTCACACTGGAAAGGTCCATGTATATAATTGAAAGGCATACCAAACTTATTATGTGTAATACTAAATTGTCACTCTTCTTTCAACAGAAAGAGGTTAATACCAGAGGGCTGTGTTTTTGCTTTCTCTGCTCAGGTACCACAGCAGGACTCTACACACCATCAGCCTAACACTGATCTAATATCTAAAGTTTGAAATTTTTCCTTCTAAAATGAGGTAGACTAATTAGAACACAATATTCCAGGCATAATTTTTGCTGAGCAATGAAGACAATTCAGATGAATTTTTTGATTCTGTATAATACCTTTTCCTTATGCTAAAAAGTTAGTTTGGTTTTTTAGTGTCATGATCACCACTGATTCATATCAGACTTGTGGTTAGTGAAATATTTTTCTTCCACTTAATTTCCTTGTCAACTGAGGGTTTCCTCTTCTGGAATTAATATAATCTACTCTTGTGGGCTTTGGAAGAACAATTTAATTATTTGAGAAGTATATATACCTGGGATTAGAAAGCCTGCTATATTGCTAGTTCTGCCATACACTTGGTTTTTGACCATAAACCAACTGAGCTAATAAAAACTTCTTGTCTTTTTTTATGCCCATTGAGAGAGAGAGAGAGAGAGAACATGCATCATACCAATTGATCTCAAAATGGACCTTGCACAAATGCAATTTTAAGATATATTGTGTTTGTAATAGTTGATTACTATAAACATTAATACTCCATTGTGCAAAAATAAACTGATTAGCTAAAATGATTATATGGATTAAAATAATTGATAAAGTATATAACCAAAGAAATAGAAAAGATATATAGTGCTACCTTCACATGAGGGTGGCGGAATCCATCCAGATCCCCTGCATACAGCATCTCCTTTTTCACTGTATTCAAAACCTCTATTACATTTATATTGAAGTCGTTCATTTTCCTTATAAAATTTCTTCTGAGAAATAGCATATCCATTTGAAATATCTGGTAACTCACAGGTAATTTCTAAATAGATGAGATTAAATTAAAAATGTTTGTTAAATTCTAAAGGGCTTGTCCAACATAGATTTTTTTTAAATTTTTTTATAAAGGCATGTTTTATTTATTTATTTGTTTGTTTGTTTGTTTTGTTTATACATGCACTGGGTACAGTCAGAAGTGCAGGAGGGTGAGAGAATTCACCAGAGCCAGAGCGGGGAGCAGAGCAGGCAGAAGGACCGAAGTACACTGCTGAGGGGAGCAGCAGGCGGCAGGAGAGGTCTGTGCGCCATGTGGGATCCTCCTCCGGTGGCTAGGGAGCAGCCGGGGATAGAACCAGCGCCACGGAGTCCGCGGGCAGCTTCACAACCCAGCGCGAAACCGCTGCGCCACCGGGGAGGCCCAAGACACAGATTTTGATTCCATTAGACAAGTGAGGCAACCAAGCAAAAATTCTATTTTGGTTTCAATGCTTGATGAACAATATATCTGTTATTCTTAACATTTTCTTTGTTAAGAATATCTGTTCATTTTCTAAGAAAAGTTAAAATGTTGATGAAAATTATGTTATTGTTTTTTTCTGGCTTGAGGATAATTTTTCCTCTTAAAATAAATAGTGGTCAGTAACATTCATCAGCTGCATATATAAAATTGAATGTAGATACAAGCTTATTGTGATGAATATATCACTTGAGTATCCTGCAAAAAATTACGTATCTTGCATTCTTTGATGATAGTGTAATTTGTCACAAAACACTTAGTCAAAAAATTAATTTGTTACATTTCCATTACATTTCTGGAAAGCAACTGACCAGCTTCTGTGGCCTATCTATCCAAGTTTTCTGACAAACATTTTACCCAAAGATCATAGAAACAATGATTAATTACCCATGCCCTACTTTTCCACCATTCTAATCCGCTTTCCTATTGGTAATGAGTGACACTTTCCTTGTCACTACATTGCTCCATTTATAATCCTTGATTCCGGATTCAGTCTGAATAAAAGCCAATTTCTCCTGGTGTATGTAGCACCTCAGAACCCCATGCTGGACTGTTGTCAATCTTTCCCAAACGTATCCCCTACTTGTATTTTGTAGGCAGTGCCTGAGAACAATGGAAATAGGGGTGCTTCCCACTCAATGAAACCTCCCTGAATTTGCACCTTCCTTTTATGAGCTTCTCCAATTCACATGCTTTTTCCTCTCAACATCTTCTAAAAAATTCTCATTTTTCCTGTGTAATTCATCTTATGTGTCACTCATTTCCAAAAGCTTTCACTAAACACATAAGTGTAGTTGTATGAAGTATATCCCTTTCATGAATGTCCAGCATACATAATATTTGATATAATCAATATGAATGTATTTATCATTACTGACTCAAAGACATTATTTTGTTAGAAAGAGTTCTGAAGAGGAATGCTTTCTGCACCTCATTGTAGTAAAGATTAAGTATAAATAATATGGAGATTTTTAGAAAACATTAAAAAATAAATATGGCAGAAATGGCAAAGTATGGTGCATTTAAATAAATTGACCATAATGCTTCATTATAAAAGCCAGTATCATCAGATTTGTCATGATGCACAGGTCAGCAGTATTACAGCTTAAAAAAATCTTGACTTACAGATCAATATGCTATAAAACATCAATAAAAGTCAAAGATTGATGTAATGGATTCAATTCAATTCATGCTAAACTCTTAGTGCAAATGTATAAGTCACTTTCCATCTGTGTTTTTCAAAATCAGAAAGTCATATAACACATCAAAATAGAAATAAATGATACATTTTTCTACTTTCAGATTTAAAAAAAAGAGGCCAAAAAATAAAACCTAGAGCAAAAATGCTTAATGTGCTATTTTAGACAAAAGAGCTGAGCACAACTTGATTATTGTTAATAACATGGATATTCGTGTCAGATAACCTAGAATTCAATCCTCTACCATTTATGTAGTCATGATTTTGGACATGTGATTGAACTTATTTGCAACATGTTTCCTCAATTATAAATTAGAGGTGAAAGCAGAAAGTGAATCATAAAGTCATTTTGAAGGTAAAGTGAGAGTACACATGTAAGGAACTTAGATCAAATGTTGGGAAATTGTATGTGCTTAATAAATGAGCACAATTATTCATATTCTTTAGAATGCATGGTGGTTTGAAATACATGTTTTCATGTTAAAGACTTAAATTCTTCCAACAATCAAAGGAACAGAAAATGTATCTTACCCACACATTTTGGGATTCCACTCCAGGTACCATTTGCAGAGCAATGTATTTCTTTAGGTGCCTCAAGCTTGAAACCTGTATTGCACTCAATCCGAACCACATGTCCAAAGGTATATTCCTGGAGGTCTGATTCTAATGCACCACTGATAATTCTCCCATTCTTTGGTTCTGTCACTGGTAAACACTTAACAACTGAACAAATAAAGAAACATAACTTCTAATAGAATCTGAAAACTCTGTTGTATTAAATATGCACATGTACATATATGTATGACATAACAAGATTGGAGAAAATTACTTAAATTTTTTTATTTTTTTAAAGATTTATTTGTTTATGTGTATAAGAACTGGTGTAGAGGCCAGAGGTGTAGGGGGTGAGAGGATTCACCAGAGACAGAGTGGGGAACAGAACAGGCAGGTTGACTGAAATACACTGCTGAGGGGAGCAAAGGGTGAGAAAGCAGAGGTCTGCTGCTCCATGTGGGTCAGCTACTGGCCAGGGATCAAATGCATGCTGCAGTGGCTGCAAATAGGTTCATAGTGCTGGGTTTAACCCGTTGCACCACCAGGGAGGCCGGAATTATTATTACTTTTAAAGATTTATTTATTTATTTGTTTATTTATTTATACACGAACCGGGGTACAGGCCAGATGTGAGGCAGAGATAGCAGGGAACAGAACAGGCAGACTGACGAAATACAATGCTGAGGAGAGCAGCGAGCGAGGCAGGAGAGGTCTGCTGGCCATGTGGGTTGCTCTGAGGCAGGCAGGGATCGAACCGGCACTGCAGAGGCTGTGGACAGTCTCACAGCGCTGCGCTCAACCACCTGTGCCACCAGGGGAGGCCCCCCCAATTTTTTTTTAA
The DNA here is from genome assembly GCF_964194135.1 of Talpa europaea. Lineage (NCBI taxonomy): Eukaryota > Metazoa > Chordata > Mammalia > Eulipotyphla > Talpidae > Talpa > Talpa europaea. The sequence goes on from NC_140077.1 coordinate 80,081,227, forward strand.
TAGAGGCATGTTTATTTATTTGTTTATTTGTTTGTTTTGTTTACACATGCACTGGGTACAGCCAGAAGCGCGGGAGGGTGAGGGAATTCACCAGAGCCAGAGCGGGGAGCAGAGCAGGCAGAAGGACCGAAGTACACTGCTGAGGGGAGCAGCGGGCGGCAGGAGAGGTCTGCGCGCCATGTGGGACCCTCCTCTGGTGGCCGGGGAGCAGCCGGGGATCGAACCGGCGCCGCAGAGGCCGCGGGCAGGTTCGCAACCCAGCGCTCAACCGCTGCGCCACCGGGGAGGCCCCCAAATTATTTTTATAGCTTTTTATATAGCTTTTTGTCATAGATAAATGAGTAAAAAATAATTAAGTTCAACTAATTCTTTTTTATGGGAGTGGACAAAAATATTACTACTTTGAATAACAGTTTATATTGTTGTATTATCAATGTTAAATAATTGAGCAATATAAAGCCTGGAATAATTAACTTTCCATTTAAGTCCCAGAATAATGTAATACTGTATTCCTAAAAGATATAAAACAAACTTTCTGATTATATATACTTTAATTGAAACAGTCCTTAATCTTCCCTCCTTTTCCATATGAGTGCTCAAGATAATTTGAGTTTTTCTTTTAATTTGATTTAATATTTCCCAGTACCTCCTACATTATGGTAATTCAAAATTTATTTTATAGTGGGATGATGCAGAATGCTTATTAAAATGGAAATTCTGTGGCCATCTCTCTTCCCTGTCACCTCAGATATGTTGATTGAGTAGGTCTTTATAACCAAAAATTACAGTTTTTAGCAAACACAAGTAATTCCAGTGTAGGTGGTCCTAAAACATTTATCTCCTCCTCTTGTTTGCATGAATGAAATATCTTTCTTTTCACCTTAGACATCAGACATCAGATTTTTGATAACACATTACTTCTTATGCCCCTTTCCCTACCTGCTTTTCTCCCTGTTTCTCTTCTGCATACACTTCCCCTTCTCCTTCTTCTATTGTCCTTTTCTCTTCTTTTTTCCTCTCTCTCCCTCCTCCTCTCTCTTCCCCTCTATTTACTCCTCACTGGAACTAGGAAAGATTATTCAGATTAACATTTTTATTTTCATGATAACTGGAGACTGGGATTACATCCTCAGTCTTTGGAAACAGGATTGGCTTTTGCTCATTCTCACTGTTTGCTTTATGGATCAGTAAGAAAGGGCGGAGCACTCTCCTAGTTCCTGCCTTTTTTCAGAAAGACTAGGACCACATGAAAGCCTCTCTTTGTAGGCAAGCAAGGATACATATCTAAAACATGTTCTCCATTTCAGATGTTGCCAAAGATCCCCGCATTTGTGAGGTTATTGGCTGAATGCCTCTTCTTAATAATGCTGAAATTCAGATCTTAATGTATATAATGATATTTGCAGTATATCTATTTGTTAGAATTCAGAAGAAATGAAAAAGTAATTTTACATTTCATATCCTTTAATATTTTGAATATTATATCAGATGACACTGTATTCATATTTGCTTATTCAAACCAAAATAATATAGTAATACAAATTAAGCTATTTTAATATACTTATAAATCAATTTTACACCTACTTTCACATAGAGGAATATTGTTGGTCCATCCATCTGTCTCACATTCACGGTAATTAATCTCACCTAGCAGCTGATACCTGAAAATAAAAAATAACAGAGTGGTGAGTTAATGAGTGTTTACATACAGCTTTGAATTCAATACCATTCTGAATGCACAAAATTCCCATTTCAGGGAAAACGAACACTGTATGTATTTTCTTTCTCTTGATTTTTCTTTTTTGCTCTTTTTTCTTGCTTTTTAAAAAAAGATTGATTTATTTATTTATACAAGCACTGGGTACAGTCAGAAGCACAGGAGGGTAAGAGAATTCACCAGAGCCAGAGCGGGGAACAGAACAGGCAGACTGATGAAATACACTGCTGAGGGGAGCAGTGGGTGCTGCAGAAGAGGTCTGTGTGCCATGTAGGGCCCCTCGCCTGTGGCCAGGGATCTAACCGATCTAACCAGCACTGCAGAGGCTGTGGGGAGCTTCACAGCCCCCTGCTCCACCAGGGGAGGCCCTTTTTTTTTCTTTCTTAAGCTCTTTTTCTCTTAATGACCTTTAAGCCCTTAGGTCCATACACTTGAAATAATCACAATTCTTGATTCAGAAAACATATTTTATGCACAATACATTTCTGTTTTGTCCCTGAATCAGTTAAATAGCTATACTTAACAATCTAAAAAAAACCATGAAATATCAAAAACAAAAGCTAAAAACATGAGAGTAACAGCTAATCATAAGTTACCTTCCTCCAATACTTTTCTCCCCACATTCCTACCCTCCATGAGTGGGATATCCTGGACTCTTTGGGCTTTGCTTTGCTTCTTGTGTGTTTTATTTTCAATTCTTGTCTTTACCGCCTATCTCCATTCCAGTGATTCTTTCTAGAGTGCAGTCAACCAGTCATGTTTGCTTTTGTAACCCATTCAAAATGGAATTTATCTAATTATAGGGGGAGTTGGGAAAAGAGACTGTCCATAAATATGTTGGGGGTTGGGAAAAATAATGGCTTATGTCACAGCAACCCAGCCAGGCACAATATCAGAAAAAAATCCTTTTGCAGAATGCCTCCTTAAAACTATCTGCCAGTAGATAATGAAACTAACTATCCATTTTGAATATCCTCAGAAGTGGCTAGTATTCAGTAGAGAGAAGGTAAGGAAGGATGAGGAATCATGAATGCAGGCTGAATGGGTTTAGACAACCAACTTGATTATTATTTTCCACAAATGGGTAATAGATTTATAGTCTCTCAGATAAAACAATCCCTCAATAAACATTTTAAATAGCATAAAATGCTCAGTTTTCTGACCTTATATATTTCAAGAGCTTTCATTTCACTGAAAAATATCTTAATCTGTTAAGAGGCCCAAACTGAGTAACAGAGATAGTGACTGGTCTAGAAAACCTACAGCAGTTTACCCATAGTTTGCACAACACAGAGGCAAAGATGATTTGGGAAGAGCCAAATTCAGAGTCAAGTTTATTGCTGATTTCTTTACCAAATTATAAATTTTATTTAATAGTGAGATTTAAAGAATCTACTAGAAGTTTGTGAGTTTTGATCCCTTTGTCAAGGGTGGAACTCAAAGGGACCAGAATATCCTGGATTGAAGGAACTTTTCCAGAGGTGAAGAGAACAAATGGGAATGTTTAGGCCTAGGTGTTCTTAATCTGTTTGACCATGTGTTATAAGATCAGCAGTAATGACTGAAGGTTGGGCTAAAAATGTCTTTGAGGGCCCTCCCAGTGGCACAGCGGTTGAGCGCTGGGTTGCGAAGCTGCCCGCAGCCTCTGCAGCGCCAGTTCAATTCCCGGCCGCCGGCGAGGGTCCCACAGAGCGCGCAGACCTCTCCTGCTGCCCGCTGCTGCCCTCAGCAGTGTACTTCCTCAGTCTGCCTGTTCTGCTCTCTGCTCTGGCTCTGGTGAATTCTCTCACCCTCCCTTGCTTCTGACTGTACCCAGTGCTTGTATAAATAAATAAATTAAAAAAAAAAAGATTAAAAAAAAAGTCTTTGAAAAATTCCCTTACATAGTGATAAAGGAGTGACTAAATTCATAAGAACTAATATCTAATGGGTGTCTACAATATTCCAGAAACTCTTCTAAGGCTTTCTAGTGTGACCTCACTTGAAATAATAGGGGAGAACAATGATGAGGTAAAACAGTGTTAAGATTAGCCATGAAAACTCAATGGGTGCTAGAGAACGCAGTTAAAGACCATGAAAATAGTATCATTTTTGGTTAATGTGATAAGAATAGTTTTCAGATCATGGAACCTTAAAGACTAGTCATTATTATTTCAGTATATTTTAAAGTTTTGCTTCTCCTAAGTTTTTACAGTCTTTATCAAAATAAGTACTATGCATCTAATTTTGTTACCATCCCCATTGTCCTGACAGTGAACTCCCATAATGCTCTGTACATGATAGAATGTGGTGAAGACTTGTTGAAGTGAACCCTTATTTGTAATGCATACTATTTCCCCATCTTCTTTAGCCACATTATCAAAATAATTTTAATTCATTTTACTTTTTCAATTTTGAGAAGATATGATATCCAAATACAATCATTTACTTCATAGATTAATTTTTCAGATTACTTGTGTTATAAAAATTCTCAAGATAAATATAGGAATCTGAAAAATATAAATGAGTACCATTGCTATTTCTCATCACAAATAAGAAATTATCTCACTTACAGTTCCCCTTTGATTTTGACTACATACCCCTCATTACAGGTATAAACAACTTTTGCACCATATTCAAACTTATTTCCTAATGCAAGTTGGAAAGAACCAAAGGGAGTATCTCCAGGATGTCCACAGGGCCTTTCTAAAATGAAAAATATAAAATGTTAGTGGGTAACACAGAGAAACACATTTCAAGGACCATGATATTTGATATTATATTAGAAGACAGAATTGAAAATTTAAAAAAGGTGAAAATGAAGTTACTATTTTATAAATGAACTTACCTGCGATTTTTTTTTTTGAATTTTGGAAGATTGCAGGCTCTTTTTAGGAATAATGATGGTGTATTGTTTTGTATTTCAATCCCCACAGTGATATAATTTGGCTTGTTACATTTATCAGACCCCTCAGTATTTTCAAACCTAAAAGGTCTCACAAATTTTATCAGCATGAATCACTTACTTCGGCATATTCTAGATGGATAAAGAGGCTCCCAGTTTCCCTTCTTGCAGACCATTGTAATAGTTCCAAGAGTTCTGTATCCAGGGCGGCATTTGTATGTAGCCTGAGTGCCTTCTTTATATGATTGCTCAGGCCATGAGCCTGACAAAATTTTTCTTTCTTTTTTTGGAGGTGGTTCTTCACAATCTAAGAATAATAAAAACAAAACAGGTACTTAAAAGTGGCTACTTAAATACACAGGGCATTTAAGTTAGTTTTGCTTTTGTAAATACCTTTATAGTTACTGACCCATTCAAATCTCTCTCTTTCTTTTGCTCTCTTTCTCATAGAAAAACTTAACCTCACAGAAATTGACTCTACACAAATCTGTAAGAATAACTTTCCAGAGAAATAGTCATAATTTATTATATTATTATTAACTGCTTCACAGCATTTTACTATTCATTCATTAATTTGGAATATATTTATTGGGTGCCGTTCTGAGTACTAAAAGGAAAATGTAACAGAAGAAAATTTCCATTTAGTAAGGAAGTTATCTAATAAATCACCAGTGATGTATAATATGCATTAAGGTATAGCACACTTTTATTTTTCTAAATAGAACTCATTTTATTTAGATAAATTCTTCTTAGAAACTCAATTTAGGGAAAAAGAGCACTATAAGATTAGGCAAAAACTACATGAGGAGATTCCAAAATGGAGACAATGGGATAAAACAGAATTAAACTTCTATTGCAAAGTGAAAAAAAAAAAAAGACAAATTGTGTGTGTGTGTGTTGAAAAGGATTAGAAATTGTAAATTGTGGCAACAAAGCATATTAAGTAAATTAGACCAAAGTGAGAAGGGTCAGTTTTGGGCAAACATATTGTCTTTCACCACTTTTTGCCTGGTTGTGTTTGCCAGGTCTAAGTATAGGTTGAAGATAAATAAGACTTTGCCCAAATAGAGAAAATGTTGATGAGGGAAGAAGGGGCTTTTGGAGATGTGTTTGACATGAAAAATTCAGAAACTTTGCAGAACGAGGGTGATGTCCTGAAGCCTATGATGTTTATTAAAGCTGAAATTTAATTCCCTATAGTCTAATGGGAAAAGTTCCAAAAAAGAAAAGGAGCCTTGTTTCAAATACACAACTGGTGTTTTTTTTTTTTTTTAAGATTTATTTATTTATGATTACAAGAACTGGGGTACAGGCCAGAGGGCTGGGCAGTGAGAGGATCCCCCAGAGACAGAGTGGGGAACAGAACAGGCAGATAGCCCGCAGTACACTGCTGAGGGGAGCAGTGGGCGATCCAGGAGAGGTCTGCCGCGCCATGTGTGTAGCTCCCAGACCTGGGATTGAACTTGCGCTGCAGAGGCTGCAGACAGCTTCATAGCACTGCTCTCTACCCCTTGCGCCACCAGGAGGGCCCCCGCACAACTGGTGTTTTATCAAGACATGTCATATTTGAAAGTCACCCAGAGTAAGATTTCAGAGCAGAGATTAATAAACACCAGAATAGAAAGATAAATTCTTATCATCTTTTGGAATAAAGGACGTAGAGAGAAGACAATCTCTTGATAAATAGCTCAAAAAGTTCTACACCTTGAGACTTTTGAAACCAGAAATGGATTGCCAAACTAAAAGTTCAATCCAGGTTCACTGAATTCAATTCCTGACTGGATCAAGAAATTAGAAACACTTTTGTCAGGGATGCTTAAGTTTATATTATTTACTTATCACCACACATACTTATTTTTGTATTGATAATCTCCTTTCTTTAGTTGGTTTTATGATAAACTTTTAACATTCTATTCTAGAATTTCATTTAAAAGGCAAGTGTAAAATATAATTGAGTGGAATAACTCCTTAGAGAATATCCATCCATTAAGGCTACATTTCAACTTCCCATAGAACATAAAACTGTACATGAAACTGAATTTATGTAATAGTATTTGTGCACTAATTTTCTTTTGAAGTTGTTTTGCAAATTTTTAGAACATTTATGTTAGGGAATTTTATGATTTCACATTAGTTTTGAATTTTATAAACTATGTAAACACACCATTTGTCCACTAGAGGGGGTGCTAATACCATATCATAAACAACCCAATTTATCTGCCACCCTCCTAAATCCCTCAAGTCAGAGTTTTTGGTTTTGGTTTTTTTTCAAGAAAGTAAATAAAAGTTTATTTAAAGGAAGAAAACAAGGAAGCCAAGTTTTTGGTTTTAAATATTAAATTCATGCTCATGCTTTTACATGGAATTTTTCTTTTCCATTACAAACTATCATGTGTTTTTCTTTTTCAAAATTGAAATCCATATTATGGAGTTCAGGTTATTGGAGGGAAGATTAGTTAAATTTCAAATGTAGATGTCAACATTGTGAGAGGAGAACTGGTGTTAACATTTCAGTAAACTTAGTTTCGATCTGCTAAACTAATGAAAGAATAATAGTTTTCTTATCAATTAGTCTATTTGATTTAAATTATATTTATTAAAGTAATGCATCTACCAAGAGAGCAATCCACTCAGAAAAAAAGAAAAATTCATCCCATTGTCACCCTTCCTTCATTTTCCCATATTTCAATTGCAGTCTTCAAAATTTGAGTTCTGATTATATTCATCTGTGACCTTGACTTTGAAACAGCTTCCCAACTAGACTCCAAGCCTCTACTCTTCCATGCAACATGTGTGGTTTTTGCAAATTTGGTTATACCATTGCTGTGATCAAAATTTTTCTGACTTCCATTTGTTTAAAAGACATCCCAAACTCTTCCCATGACCTTGGAACCCCCTGTGGCCATTCTCTCTGCTCTTGTAACCTCTTCCATCTGCTCATAGAGCTAAAGCCAACTGGTTTGCTTGTTTATATTTCGTTGACAATTGAAAATGTATTCTCCCTGCCGCCACTACTGCAGGTCTTTTGCACATACTGTTTTCGCCTTCTTGAACACTTTTACCTCAAACTTTTGATGACTGGCATATCTTTCAAGCTCTATTCAAATGTTATCTCCTCCAAATGATTTACTTAACCTCTATTCTCAAAGACCAGCCAGTCTTAGTCTCCATGCTCCACTGCCCCACATCTGTTATTTTCCCTCAGTTCCTACTTTACATTCTTTACAACATAGTTCCTCATTCATGATCATTTTGCATTCACTAGGATTTCATCAAACCTCCATCAAAATGTAGACTCCCTGAAAGTAAGGATCATCTCTGCCCTGTTTTTTAAACTGGGGGATTTTCATTAACATCCAGATCCTCTAACTCAAATATAGATTCTGCCTACTTTTGTTCTCATGTTACTAAACATATTGAGTGCACGTTTGTCTCGTTATCCAGAAGTAGAGCATTTCTATGAAATCTGTCATAAATCAAAATTGCTGAAAGGGAAGAATTGCCATTAATTTATATGGAAAAAGTTTTGTGTTCCCAGACACAAGGAATAACTTACAGCATCATACCCAAAACACAGGAAATCTAAAATACCACTAACATAGAGTAAAAGCAGGAATGCTGTAGTAGAGTCTATATAAAGTAGTTTCCGGGGAATATGCTTGGTGGAGCCACTGTAGTTGTTCAGGGTGCTGCCTCTAGAACAGCTTTGCAAAATAAATGCTGCACATGATTTTCACTTTTTTTTTGCCTTTTATCATAAAAATGAGCTCTTGTTTGCATTTCTTTAGGTTAGCAAAAGCAGGTACTAAAGTAAGTCATAAAAGCTAACTGTCATAGCTCAAACCTTTAAAAAGCAGGGAAAAACTGATTTATCAATTCATGTGATAACAAAATATTTTAAGTAATGATTTACTATGTTTTGTATTACAATAATTAGGTCTTATGACCTGACTTTTATTTGCCTGAAATGACAAACAACTAACTTTTCAAGTTCAGTTAAACCACATTCTCAATCATTTCTAATTACACAAAATGTGTTAGTTCAAGTTAGACTGTTGTCAAATATATACAACAAACACATTTGCTTTAATTAAATTGTCATTTGAAGAAATAGGATGGAGGGGGGAATATTAAATATTAATAATAGGCAGCATTAAAATATTTTCAAAAGTACAAAGAGTTTTTTGAGATAGGGTTTATTTTAAAATTGTATTGTTTTTGAACAGACATCTCATTTTCTCAAATTTTAAGTTAATGGGTAAACTAAGCTCTCCTATATCTAAGTACATACCTAGGTTTAAACAATAAGTACTTCATCATATGTGTTTATATAAAATTTTAAATGCCAATCAATCTTTTTTGACAAAAACTACTTGGATGAATTTTTTCACTCACTTGATTTGATTTTCTGATTTAAAAATATTCAGTCCATGAATAAGGAGAATGAATAGATTTGGCTTTTAGTAGGAATAGGAATCATTTTGCTTTAATTTTAGGGACATTCTTAAAATTTAAAAGAATTATCTTTGAGAAATTTAACATTGAAAAACAGCATGAAAATAATTCTAGATCTTCTAGTTTTAAATTTATAATGACATTTAGAATAGTTTTAAAGGTGCTTCTAGCTTAAAAATATTTTACAAAACGAAAATGGGGGGATAAGTGATAGATGTAATATTGGATGGGATAATATGTTTATCATAATTAGTAATGAAACAAGTTACTATTAAGATACAACTTAGATATTCCATTAAAATCAAGTTTCTTGAAATTTGTATTGTTTAAGTAATACCTAACATAACATGGTTCAAGTCAAAATGCTAGCTTCTTAAAATAAATTGTTCATATATAGAAAAACCTTTCATAAATTTTTACAGATTATTATAAAAAAGGAGCTTTGTCATAAGTGACATTAAAATGAAGACCCTGAAATGATTTAGCATTTAAATAAATATCATTTGAATCTTAAGAATAGGCATTAAAAGAGAAAGGGAAGGAAAATGCATACAACACCCAGTTTTACCTGCAGTACTGGCAGAAATTAAATTGATGGAATAATCAAAACTATGGGAGATGATTTCAGTCCTCCAATTCTATTTTTGTATATTTTTTTATTTTTTAAAAAGATTTATTTTATTTATGTATACAAGAGCTGGTGTACAGGCCAGAGGTGTTGGGTAGGGGGTGAGAGGATTCACCAGAGACAGAGCTGGGAACAGAACAGGCAGATTGACCAAAGTACACTGCTGAGGGGAACAGCAGGCGAGATAGGAGAGGTCTGCTGCGCCATGTGGGCTGCTCCCTGGCTGGCTGGGTATTGAACTCGTGCTGCAGAGGCTGCAGACAGCTTCATAGGTTGCATCTTAACCCCTTGCAACACCAGGGAAGCCCCAGTCCACCAATTCTATAGAACATCCTTCCAGTAAACACTCCAATGTTTCCTCAGTCTTGAATGTCTTCCTGGTCATTCTCACCTAGCTAACTCCTATTGAACCTTCAAAACCTACTCAAGATGCTATATCAATGCTGACATTTTCTCTCTTGAATCCACCTCTCACAAACAAACTCCTCCACTCTTAACCCCCTCCATCCTTTTATCCCATTTGGGGACATGTCTTCTCTAAATGATCCTATAGTCTCTTGTTTATCTGCACCATGATACTTTATATAGGTTAAAATAAATTGATAGAATGTAATCATTCATTCCTTTTGTTTTCCCCTCTAAGTGACCGTTTTTAGAAAGTTTGTCACCATGTCAAATTTAACTGCACTCACAATATGATAATTATGTGAATGAACAATTGAACAAATGCACACATATGAAAGTATCTGGGAGCCTTTCCAGTATATCTGCAGATTATGGACAATCTGTGGAAAGGCATAGTAGATGGTAGTATATGTAAAAGAATAAGAAAGCATGGGAACACAGATTGAGTGCATTTGAAGATCTGCTGCATGAGCCTAAGAAAGTCTAACATCCCTAATTCTGTTGTATATCTTGTCTGTGTCTTAAGTTTGAATTTATGTTATGCTTTTTGGAGACAGAATCATTCCCACTTAGGCCCATAAAAACTTGAGGGGACCTTTGAAGGGGCATTCCTATAATCACTTTTCTATCTATTACATTTCTGGCTAACAAGGTTTATGAGAAACTTGGCTCTCTCCGTTAAAAATGTCAAAACAAATAAAAATGCTCTGTCAAATCTTTTTTTCCCCTTTTATTCTTTTCCATTTTTTTTTCTGGTATATTGCTTTCTGAGTTATCTTTATAAATTTTCCTGATAATTTTAAATTAAAATGTAATACTTTTTTTCTATTAAATTGTATCCTTTTTATGCACTATGTTCTGAGACTTGCTAAAGTTGTTAAGAGGAAATAGATAAAATGCACAGTAGTTAAGTGAGCATGGGATAGATTGGTTGGCAGAAACTAGTTAGGTGAAGGACTGTGGAGGGTGTGGGAGGGAGGAGGCATAGCTGGGATGAAGGAAAAGTGGCAGTGGCAAGTGCTGACAAGCAATCAGGGACTGAGCAGATGAAAAAAAGATCAATTTAGACTTTGGCTCAAACCTTAGCAATCGAAGGTCAAAAGCAAAGGTCTTTACTAGCCTGCCTTTCAATTTATATTTGGGAACTTCTAGTTAGGAATAACTTTGGCAATACTTAAAGTAATTCCGTTTAAAATTATATGCAGTAAAAACATTGCAAATTCCCAGAATTAGCCAAACTTCATTAGTGATCTAGCTTTCACACACCTCTTCTCGGTGCCATTCCTGTGGGCATTTTCTCTATCCCTCCTCATGACACTCTGTACAGCCACCAGATATCTCCCACCTGGGAATACCTCATCTTCCAGAATTGCAGAGCTCTGTTCTTATTCACTTCAACATCCATTTCTACCTCCTCCCACAAAAATTGTTGACAATAAATTAGCAAGCTATAACAATTCACAGTAAATTGCAGTGAATACTACTATGAATTTAACTGTCCCAAAGCATATATTCAGGGTAGTTCTCAAATTTATGGTAATATTAATGTAAACCATTTTAAAAGGAGAGATGTTACCCTATTGTATAACTGTAATTCACACATACTGGTCAATATTATCTATTGACCATATCTATATCTAATATCAATATATCATGCTATTATCTCTGAAAACGTGGGACTTTGGGGGGTGGTGGAGAGGAATTTAAAACAGACTTTAGTATTATAAGCCACTATCACAAGTTTTTCTGGATTAAACAACTATTGATAATATTCAGAGATATCCTTACAAAAATAATTTTATCAATGTATAATTAATTTGCGTATTTATGGTGTCAATTTTTCTGTATTGGGATTAACTAGAATTTGAAGCCATCTTGTAATTGAAACAATATAATATATAAAAATATAAATTCTTCTCTTTGAAGGCATAGAATCTTTCAATACTTGTTCTATGCTGTATTTCAGTTTCTGAAAGAACTTTTTTTGCCCATTAATCCTCCAGATCAAGAAAACATATGTCTCCCATATAACATAGCCAATGTGTACTTGGACATGTTTCAGTGTTGTTTTAATTTATTTACTTTCTTCCTTCTGGAATTTCTGGGTTGTGTCCTAATTGCAAAGGGTATGCAATTTTTACACCCTAAATCTAAGAGGGCTACATGAAAATACTTGTCATAATACATTCCAGAAAACAGAAATTGCATGGCATGACTGAGTAACTGCTATTCTTAATTTCCTCCTGTATACCTGAGCAGATTCTTAGCAGCCTGTGGTAGCAACTCCAGCTGTGACCTTTCACAGCAAGCAAACAAATAATGTTCTTAATACTACTAGGAATATAGATACAGACAACCCACACTGCATTCAGAAAGACACTACTAGATCTCCAACACAGAAAAAGGAAATAAAGTATAAAGTTCAGTTTTATAAATTCTTGCTTTTGACTGTTATTCCTCTTTAGTATTGAAAGGTATTTTTTAAGGAATCTTCACTCTTAATGGCAAAGCAATTTATGAAGTGCTATAATGTTGTGCTTAGTTGAGTAAAGCAGATTATGATAGTATTCAAACTGTCTTTTCCAATCTAGCATACAGTTCTCAATTTGGTATCTCAATGTAGTATTCCATGTTTATTTCATGGTGAGAAGTTAACAAAGGCAAATGCTGAAGTGTATTTGCATATTTTTAATGGTCAAGGCTACTATGTTGAGTAATATTTCTCTTAGGCATAGTAGATAATGGAATTGATTTACATTTCAAACTAAATTAGTTTCAGAACAATTTGGGAGACAAGGAATACAATAGCAGTTCTATGTTCACTGAAAATTCAGATAATTTTTCTCTACTAGTTTGTGCATTGTGTGCTTTTGTGAAAATTATGAGACTAATCTGAGTGTTGTTTTAAATACAAAAGTTGTACTTCATCTGTTAGAAAGTAGCCAGATTTTTCGTCATTCTTACTATAATATTTTCAGTTCACCAGCAGAAAGGGTATTACATTTACATACACTGATGGAATATACAAGGCAAATGAATCAGCTGCAATCAATTACATAAGATTAAATCACTGTTGTTTAATTTCTATCACTTATACTTTATAGCACCCAATTTTAATATTTCAGTTTCTACTTTGTAATCACTTAGACTGCTTGATTAAACTTCACATCAATTCTTGGTTTTTAAATATGAGCCAAAAATGAAACAAGTCTTTAGAACATGTACCTGATAAATGATATCTACATAAAAAGTTAGTCAACAATATGTAAATAGTGAAAAACTAAAAGCATAACTATTAGAGAAATAACTTACGCAAAGAAAAAAATCTTTGCTGTGATGGAAACATTAGCATTGTTTGAAAACTCTTTGCCAAACAATAAGCAATAATATTTTACCTTTAAATACTAATTATCATGTTTATATACACAGGACAAGTATTGTAGATCTAGTTTTAAAAGTGATCGAATATAAGGTGCATTAACTGAAAATCAAGCAACAGCATATTAGAAAATTTATCTGAAAAAGGGCTTTATCTTTCAAAAAGTATTAGACACCTTTAATTAAACCTAAAGAAATTACTAAAGGAATTAACTAAAAAAAAAAAAAGACATTGCCTTTATTTTCTAGATTAAAGGATCCATAAGGACAGAGGTTTTGAACCATTTGCTAAAGCTCCTCAATGTTTCCATGCTGCTATGGAGTAAGAAGCATTCAGTCAAAATCTTTTGAGTTAGTGAAAGGTTTGGGGATTTATGAATGGTTTATGAATTTATGAATGTAGTTCACTTGGTTTTAAATATCAATCAAATATCTACTGCCTATCAGAACTATTAAATTTCTTCCAAGAAGAAACTTTTTAATCTATGGAGAAATAGTGATAGATTTAAACTTAATTATGAATTCAGAAATTGTATTATTGATATCAGAAAAAACTCCTACACTGATATTCACTATACTTAAAGACTGCTCTTCCAGAGTATCTTATATACAGCCACAGAAAAAAAAGTCCTATTGAAAGGCCATTGATGTTACAAAGACTGTGTGTTCAACATTTTCAAATTTACATATTTTAATTCTAATGATGTAAGTAATGTTCATCTACAAAACTTTTAAGATCATGACAATGTCAGTTGTAAATGATAAATTAGTTTATCCTTAGGAAGAGCTAACATCCTGATTTGAAATAAATATCATAATATTTAAGGTTTTTATTGTCAAATTTAAGTTCTGGGTCTATATATTTCCACATACTTAATACTTTCACATAAAGCACTATGGCAAAAATGCTAGACAATAAATGTAAATTAATTTTATGACAATTGCAAAAGAAGTGACTATGGCTGTGCACTTTCCAAAAATATTTATTAATACAGTTTTTGAAATTTTACATTAAGTTTATGATGAATAATCATTCAAATAAACTACTGATTTTTTAAAACTTAATGTCAAAAGCCACTTACCTGTTAAGCTACAGAATTAAATCATATTTAAGCTACAGTAATTATATTTTTGACCACATTTTTATTACCTCTGTGAGAATCATATTTACAAGTATTTCATAATATAGAAAAAAATTTCTTTTTGCTCTTACCTTGTGCTATACAACCAGTCCATAACATAAACCACACAATCGTCACTGGAAATTTCATTTTTTGAATCTTTTTAGGTGCACATTTAATAGCCGTCACTGTCCACACTACATCAGGTTCTCCTCTGCTAAAAATAAGGATCAGTGCAGTAAAGTACTTGCCCCAAAGGAAGCTGAAACAGCTTAGGCATTAAGGGGATTACTAGATGCTCCGCCCATCTGCAAACTTTTGCAAAATAAAAGAAATCAACCACAAGCTCTAGCAGTGCCAGCCTTAGAACTGGATTCTTTCTGCATTCCTACAGAATGCTAATACTGTGGCTTGCCCTTGATTTGTTTTTATAAACCCAAGCATGTTCTTCTTTGGAATATGCTCAGATTCTTGGAATGTACAAAGCAGTAACTAGTGATAGCTTCTGAGTTTCATAAATCCTGTAATTACTCAGACTCCATTCTGGTCACTTGTGTGCAAAGCACAGATAAAATAATAGAAACTGTTTTAAAAATCATTTACAGAACTTGAGATTAGGCAATGCTTACACAATCAAGACCTAGACAACATGTAAACTTTGCCAAGAATGCAGTGCTGGCTGATTTGGGGGAGCCTGCATTTCCCACAATCCATGAAGTCAGTTTTCTAAAGAATTGTTATATATGTGTGTGGATTAAAGTGTTCACTCTGAGGCACAAATGAGTTTAATAATTCTAAAATCAAGACATTGAAATGCTGAATTTTTTTTTTTTTACAGATTTTTAAAATTTTATTTATGCATACAAGAACTGGGGTGTAGGCCAGAGGTGCAGGGGTTGGGGGTGAGAGGATTCACCAGAGACAGTGTGGGGAGCAGAACAGGCAGATCTACTGAAATATACTGCTGAGGGGAGAAGCGGGCAAGACAGAAGAGCTCTGCTGCACCATGTGGTGTAGCTCCCTGGACAGGGAACAAACTTATGCTGTGCCACAGTGGCTGGTGGTATCTTGATTTTGCTGAGAATTTAACCCCTGCGCCACCAGGGAGGCCCCAAAATACTAATTTAAAAAAATATATTGAAATAGAAAGGGAAAATAAGTAAATGATTTACTGACTATTGAGAAGTGTAAAATACTCATGCATCTGGCACCAAAATCAAGAAACTGAATAGTATTGATACTTTCTCTTAGGAAACCTCTAGTATTCCCTTTCAGTTTCCTCCTTTATCCTCTGTCTGTACACATACAGTGATAACTTTATCCTGATCTCTAAGACACTGGGACAAATTTACCTGTTTTTACACAGCATGTGCATGGAATAATAAGAGATGTATCCTTTTGTGTTTAGAGACTTTCTTTAAAAGTCAGATCATTCAGGGCCTCCCTGGTGGCGCAAGGGATTAAGTCTCAGCACTATGAAGCTGTCTGCAGCCACTGTGGCACGAGTTTGATCCCCAGCCAGGGAGCTACCCACATGGCGCAGCAGACCTCTCTTGTCTTGCCCAGTGCTCCCATCAGCAGTGTATTTCAGTCATTCCTCCTGTTCTGTTCCCCACTCTGTCTCTGGTGAATCCTCTCACCCCCCACAACTCTGGCCTGTACCCCAATTCTTATATGTATAAATAAATAAATCTTAAAAAAATTCTTAAAAAAAAAGTCAGGTCATTCAACCACACAGTTGGATGTAGTTCCAGATTATGAATTCTTGTCCCTGTAAAATATTATTCAAACATACCACATTTTATCTATCTGCGTGCTACCAGGTTTTTAACAGTGGCATTTGAGTAGATTCTAGTTTGAAGTTAACACAAAAAGTGCTGCAATGAACATTATATTATGAGATATTTTTGAAAACACACGGCCTCATTTTTAGTAAGTACTTACCGAAGATTGGAATTTTTAAGGTCTAACCTATTATTATGTAATAGATAACCTTGGACAGTTTCCCAAAACAATGAGAATAATTGACTTTCCCACCAGAAGTATAAGAGCTGTTCCATATCCTCAACAACACTGTTTTTTTTTTTAAAGATTTATTTATTTATGCATACAAGTACTGGGGTACAGGCCAGAAGTGCTGAGAGTGAGAGGACTCACCAGAGAGGGTGGGGAGCAGAACAGGTAGATCTACTGAAATACACTGCTGAGAGGAGCAGCGGGCAAGCCAGGAGAGGTCTGCTGCGCCACATGGGTAGTTCCCTGGCCAGGGATCAAACTCATGCTGCAATGGCTGATGATAGCTTGATAGAGCTGTTTTTAACCCCTGTGCCACCAGAGAGGCCCACAACACTAATTTTCAATCTTTATAAAGCTTTTAGTCAGCATAAGCAGCTAATGCCAGTGGTTTTAATTTGCATTTCCTCCTAACAAAGTAGACCAACTTTCATGTAGCAGTTGATTAACTAGGAATCCTCTTTGGTGAAGTGTTTATTAAATTTCTTTGTATATTTTTCAAATGATTTGTCTATTATCTAATTGTGGGAATTGTTTATATATTTTGCATATAAGTACATACTTGGACATGTAAATATCTTGTCAGTCCACAGGTCTTCATTTCACTCAGTGATACATGCCTTTATTTTATTTTTTTAAATGATTTATTTATTTATGCATACAAGAGATGGGGTACAGGCCAGAGATGTGGGGGGTGAGAGGATTCACCAGAGACAGAGTAGGGAGCAGAACAGGCACATCTACTGAAATACACTGCTGAGGGGAGCAGCGGGCCAGTCAGGAGAGGTCTGCCTCACAATGTGTGCTGCTCCCTGGCCGCCGGGGATGGAGCTCATGCTGCAGAGGCTGCAGATTGCCTCACAGTGTGGTGCTTAACTCCTTGCGCCACCAGAGAGGCCCAATAAACAGTATCTTGATTTTAAAATAGAGCTATTTGTAAAATTTTATTCTACAATTAGAGCATTTGCTATTCTGTTAAATATTCTTTGCTTACACCCAGGACACAATGATGCTTTTTCTCTAAAAGCATTGCTTTCTTTTTCACATTTAATGTTCCATATGACTTTTGTGTAGGGTGTGATAAAAAGCTTCAGATACATTTTGTAATGTTCTATCTAGTTATTATGGCTCTAATTATTATAAAAACCATTTTTTCCCTATTGCACTGCTTCACTGTCACTTTGTTGTAAATTAGGTGAGCTGGATATATGTGATTTCATCTCACTAAGCCCTTCACTAATTAGATTCTCTTAAGCTCTTCACCCAGCAATAGTCAAAGTCCCACTTTAATTTTTAGAGGGCATCCTGTGTGTAGTGCCAGTTTCTGGGAATTTGGGGATTTCCTTCTTATCTTTTAAAATTTATTGCTTAACTTTGTGTTCAGAAGATATATTCTAAATAATTCCAATCTTCTAAAATTTCATGAATTTTCTTTATTACCCATTTCTAATCAGTATTCTACCTATATCAGTAGGTCATATTTGTAATTCCACTATGGAAATCTTTTATATTTTTTCCATATTTTTAATGGTTATTTATCTATGTTGTTGGAGATTTCTTGACCTACTAAACATAGAACTTCCATATGATCCAGCAATTCACTCCTAGGTATTTACCCAAATGACACAGAAACATTAATTCCAAAGAGCACCTGCACGCCTATGTTCATAGCAGCACTCTTTACAATAGCTAAGCTATGGAAACAACCCAAATGCCCAAAAATAGATGACTGGGTCAAGAAGATGTGGTACATATACACAATGGAATATTACTCAGCCATCAAAAAGGTAAACACATGCAGTTTGCAGCAACATGGATGGAGCTAGAAGGGATCATGCTCAGTGAAATAAGTCAGAAAGAAAAAGAAAAATACCGGATGGTCTCACTCATAGCAGGAATTTAGAAAACTTAAATAAGAGACCGGGAAAAAGACTAATCAATACAAAGTAAAAATCAAAATCAGCAAGCAACTATAAACCAGAGATACACTACAGGGCGGGGTGAGGGAGGGGAAGGGAGAGGAAGGACTAGAGTCAAAATACAGGGGGTGCAATTGTATGGGGAATATAACCATAATGAAAATGCATACATTGTGCAAAGATGAAAAATGATGTAAGAATTATATAAAATAAAATATGAAAAAAAAGAAAGAGTATGTTAAATTTTCCTCTATGATTGTGACTTTGGCAGGGCTTTTTGTTTGTTTAAATCAATCGATGTTTCTTCATATAATTCCATAATGATATTTGTGTACATATATAGAATTTGATTTCCCAAAAAAGTATCCTGTTTATTTCCAATATTTATGTCACATTCTCAATAGATGTTTACTATGTTTTTGTAAGACCTGAAAGTATGCAAAATTTATAAAACTTAAGTGGCATAAATTTGTATTAGAGAAAATTTTCATACTTTTAAAGTAGATGTAAGTTATATCTATACTAAGTCAAATGACTTATCAATACATGCCACAGATATTTGGAGGACAGATTAGAAACCATTTATGCCTATGTTTTGAAGTGTTTGCCTATGTTTTCTTCTATGTATTTTATGGTTTCGGGTCTTACATCCAAGTCTTTTAGTCATTTTGAGTTGATTTTGTTTATGGCATGAGATAGGTGTCTAATTTCATGCATTTGAATGTGACTGTATAATTGACTTCTTTGTGGCTACCTGTCCACATATGTGTAGTTTTGTTTCTGGGCTTTTACTTCTATTCCATTGGTTGGTGTCTATTCCCACATACCATGTTGCTTTGATTGTTATAGCTTTGTAGTGTAGTTTGAAGTTTGGGAATGTGATACTTCCTTTTTATTATTATTAATTTTTTTTTGGTTTTTATTCAGGGTCTTTGTGGTTCCAGAAGACTTTTGGTAATGTTTGTTCTATTTAAAGAATGCCATTGAAACTATGATAAGGATTGCATCATATCTATATATTGCTTTGGATAAGATGACCACTTTAACAATGTTCATTCTTCCAGTTTATGAGCAGGGAATAGTTATACATTTCTTTGTATCTTCTATTTCTTTTAACAATGTCATAGTTTTCATTGTACAGATCCTTCACTTTCTTTGCTAAGTTCACTCACAAGTACTTTATTCTTTTTGATGCATTTGTAAATGGGGCTGTTTTCTTCTTTCTCTTCAAAGGCATTGTATGCATATATTAATACAACCGATACTTGTAAATTTATTTTGTAACTTGCTACTTGCCAAACTGATTTGTTGTTTCAATTAGTTTTTCAGTGAGTACCTAAGTTTTTCTATGTATATTATTTTGTCATCTGCATGTTATGTATATTAATGTGTTTTCAGTAGCTCTCCTTATTCTCCCAAAATTTAGATTTCTTTTATATCTTTCTCTTGCCTAATTGCTCTAGTAGGGCTTCAAATACTATGTTGAACAGTAGTGGTGAGAGTAGACATGCTTATATTGTATCAGATATTAGTGGAAAAGCTTTCAGTTTTTCACCATTGAGAATGATATTAGTTGTGGGTTTGTCATATATGGCATTTATTATGTTAATGTGTATGACATTCAATTTTTGAGGGTTCTTATCATAAATGAATGTTGAATTTTTTCAAATGTTTTCTCAGCATCTAGTTATATGATCATGTCATTTTAATATTTTCTATTGTTGATGTGGTGAATTACTTTTGGATGGTGAATCATCGTTGTGTCTGTGGGATAATTACCATTTGCAAACCAGTACAATTTGATGATTCAATTCTCAGTGATTCATAGTAAAAAATGCTCCTGTCTTAATGATATATTGACATCAATTGAGATACCCTAACAATTGTAACATGCCTCAAAAGTGAGACTATTGAGAGAAAACTCATTAACAGTATTTCAGCTCAAAGAGTATTTAATGTTAGCCATAGTGCAAGAACTCTTTTTATGTTCTGAAATGTATGTCAAGGAAATGTGACAGAATTTTTCTAAAATTGACAATAATCCTAAAAAGTTATAGGACATTATAAATCATGAGTTGTGAATATGAAAGAATGTTCCTAATATTTCAATAGAAGAAATGAAATAAATTAAACATGCTAAAGAAAATCCTGAATTGCTTTTTAGCATTTCTGTGCAGAAAAAAAGAAAATAAGGGTGTTGTAATTGTATGGGGAATATAAAAAATAAAATTTAAATAAAATGTGAAAAAAAAGATATCAAAATTGTATCAATTGCTATACATATCAGTTTGGTTTCTAATTGTTATGTCTGTGGTATTTGTCCATTTTTTTTAAAGATTTATTTATTTATTTATACAAGCACTGGGTATAGTCAGAAGTGTAGGAGGGTGAGAGAATTCACCAGAGCCAGAGCGGGGAGCAGAACAGGCAGAAGGACCAAAGTACACTGCTGAGGGGAGCAGCGGGTGGCCGGAGAAGTCTGTGTGCCATGTGGGACCCTCGCCCTGCAGCCGGGAATTGAACCGGCGCTGCACAGGCCACGGGCAGCTTCGCAACCCAGCGCTCAACTGCTGCGCCACCGGGGAGGCCCTGTGAGTTTTTTTGGTAGTGCATTTTGTAATAATTTATTTCTAATTCTATTTTTATTCTTTTAATTGATAATTTAAATAATCATTTCTTTTCAAACCTAATATTTGTTCTCTGTTTTTGGTCTTTTTCTGAAGGAGTCTGTCCAAATCTTATGTTGTATTCATAAAACCTGGATCTTTCTTCATTACACTTGTGGTATTAAAAGTAAGAGATAACAATCAAAATCAGTCTATATTATAAAGTATATATCCCTTCAGGGCATCTTATATACCCCTAACTACATATTACAAAGGACAACACTTTTTTTTTTTATTAGGAGGCTAGTACCTTTATTTCTTTCCAAGGAGATATTATTAGCAAAACTCTACTTCATAATTTGCATGAAGATGAAGAAAATTGAGTCTAGATTTTCTTTAAATCTAATGGTGATGAAGTGAAAATATGCAATGGCCTCTGTAACTTTATTGTGCTTATTTTACTAGGTACATTTATAAAACTAGATTGCAAGCTCTTCAAATAATTGAACCCTTCAGAAGAGAAAGAAAAATATTATCATTCTCTTGACAACTTCTCCAATCAACTTGGACTTAGAGAACATGTAGAAAGCTTTAAAAAGCTTAAAGAAACTTGTCTCTCTCTTCCCTATATCAGCTTTCTCTTTTAATGTCCTCTTTCCCAGGTTTCCAGGCATTCATCCTAGGCTGTAATACACAACATAACTGCAAAATAAATTTGTTGTAGAAGACAAGGCAAAAATGATTTTTCTAAGCTACATTAACATAGTAGGAATTTAGAAAACCTAAATAAGGGACCAGGAAAAAGACTAATTATAATAAAGTAAAAATCAAAATCAACAAGCAACTATTAACTAGAGACACACTGGGTGGGGGGAGGGAGGAGGGTCAAAACAAGGGGGGTGGGAATTGTATGGGGACTATAACCAAGATGAAAATGCATACATTGTGCAAAAATGAAAAATGATGTAAAAAATATATAAAAGAAAAAAGTGATCAATGTCACTTGTTAAGCTTTGCACTGACACCATTTCAGTCTTCCAAGCTCTGCTGATTGTTACATGCCAGTTGATGTGTTAAGTGTATTATTAACTTTAATTTCATTATAAACCTTATAGTTTCATCATTTCCTTTTTATACATATGGAAGCTGAGTTTCAGGAGCATTGAATGTCTTAACCCTAATATATTTCAGTAAATTTAGAACTCAGACTGTCTGGTCCCAGAGTGAATATTTCCACACTGGTCTCAGGGCTTTTCAGACTCTAAGTATGTATTATTCCCAAATTTTGTTACCAATTTTTGCTTAGAATTGTTCTTTTTCTAGACTCTCATAAGAATATAATATTTTGTTTATAGTAAAAGGCATTTTGAACATTGCAATTTCTTCTTTTAAGTTGTTTTAAAAACATCTAATAAATGATGTGCTCCAGCATATCAGATGGAAATAACAATTTCTTGGAGAATATAAAATAAATCTTGCCTATGATGTTTAGTTAGTTGAAAGTAAATGGTTAATGACACGGAACTGTGGGAAAAGAAATACCTGCTTTTGAAGCCATAAGTCTGTGATATCTTGTTATAGCACTCCTGGCTGGTTAATATAAATCGTGAAGGTGAACTATTGGTACTATAGTCAAAAACTACAGGAAAGGAGGTTCAACACTTGATCAATTTCTTTAGGTAATGCAGGTAGCACATACCACAAATGGCCCTTAGAATGCTCATTCCCGGGCCTTCCCAGTGGCGCAGCGGTTGAGTGCTGGGTTGCGAAGCTGCCCGTGGCCTCTGCAGCGCTGGTTCGATCCTCGGCTGCTCCCCGGCCACCAGAGGAGGGTCCTGCATGGCGCGCAGACCTCTCCTGCTGCCCGCTGCTCCCCTCAACAGTGTTTCCGGTCCGTCTGCCTGCCCTGCTCCCCGCTCTGGCTCTGGTGAATTCTCTCACCCTCCCGTGCTTCTGACTGTACCCCGTGCTTGTGTAAGTAAATAAATAAATAAATCTTTTTAAAAAAAAAAAAGAATGCCCATTCCCTAAGTGTTCATGTGATTTCTTTTAACAGTTCGTATATGTTCAGTAAAATATGCATTCTCAATGACACATTAGGCTAACTGAAATATGTGTAACATGTAACACCATTCCCTCTTTTGGAGAATCTCCTCCTGCTCAGTCTTATAAATCATCCAGAGACCATTCACCATAATGTGAATTCACAGACTGCTTACAATCAGCTCATGAATTGTAACTGAAGATTGAATTCTTTAGTAGTTTTATAACTGTTCATATTTTCACTTTCTCTTTAAATCTCTTCTATGCAAGATAAATAATAGGAATTCTAGGATTTTATTACATGTTTTCAAATATATTTGTTTATGCTTAACATGGTTCATCTCTGCCCTCTTTTGAGTTTTGATAACTCTCCCTCCTTCTCCCTCCATCTTTCCCTCTCTTTCTGAATATCTAACTCTGGCTCTCTACCTCTTCTTCCCTACTTCATTTCTCCCTCCTATGTGGTTAGATACAATTTAAAACTTATTAGAGATTGTTAAATGAACATTTGCCATTATGCACTAATTCTCTTTAACTCTGCTAATATTTTGCATGATGTCTTGCCAGTGTTTTTTCAGTTAATTTGACAAGTTGTGTTTTCACTGCTGAATTTAGCACAATTAGTAGTATAATTGTGATTTGCATTTCTTAATTTTTTCTAAAAATCTTATAAATATTTACTATTTCTACACTTTTTCTTGATGCTTTGTTGGTGTTTGTTTTTACTTTCTTTATTTTCCACTTCTATTTTTTTTATTCTTCAGTGGTCCGTTTTATCATACACATTTAATTTTCATAAAGTTAATTTATCACTCTCTCAAACAATAAGATGTTTTGTTAATTAGCCTACATATGCCCTGCTTAATTTATTTACTTTTATTATCTGATATTTTATTTTATTCTGCAATATTTAGTTTTTTATAAGCACTACTTATTAAAATTATTTAAATAATATTTCTTTAAATTTACCAATAAAGTTATGAGTTTCATTGCATCCTAAATCATCCTTCTGTGGTTATTTTATAGAAACATATATATGGTAAAATATATGTTATCTTGAGTGAGTAATACAGTATCCAGATATTTGACTAAACACTATCACTAGTTGAGTCCATAAGAGTACTTCCGGATATTAATATTTTAATTGGTTTATTTTTAGTAAATTCTTAGTTTTTTTATTCTGAAAATAATCTTATTTTCCGAGATGTATTCCTGAGTACCCAGTTAGATTATTAATTATTTTGTATTTATTTTTAGTACTTTATTTTGTTATAACTAATTATTTCATGTTTATTCTTCCTTATCAATATTAAGAGAGTATTTCACTACCCTGCACTTTTTATCTTTGTTTAAAAGTCTACTTATAGTCTAGTAGTCTTTGTTTTATTGTTGCTTTGCATTTTATCTGACTACATTAACATCTTTTATTATTATTATTATTTGGTGTCCTTCAGTTTCATAATAAATACCTGAGGATTTATATTTACTTACTTATAACCCTTATACATTCTTTGCTACCCATCTGTTCTTTATTTTTTGTGAAAAACTCTTAATTATGATTATTTTCAAGTATTCTCTCATTTTCACTTTACCTATTTATTTTTCTGGAATTCAGATTAGAGATATGCCTTTTCTTTTTATCGTCTATTCTCTTTAATATATGCTGCATTATGGGTTATTTCTTCAGACATATATTTATTTTGTATCTGATAACTTTAGTATCAAATGTCCCTATGATTGCCAAGCTTCTTGCTTTTATTTTTGCTCACTCTCACTCTTGAGGGCAAGGTTCTGTTTGTATTTGGTGATCTTTGATATTCAACTTGTATGTTCTTGAAATGCAGGAATACAGAGGGTCTAGCAAGAAAGAATTTTTTTTTATTTGCTTCTACTTCAGATTCTGTGTACCATGGAACATTTAGACATCTCCAGATGTCTCAGTAGTTAGACAAGTTGGTAGTAAATCTCAATGGCCTAAAAAGGATACTTCTATTGTATTACATACAATGATATACAAGATATCATATTACACAAAAGATTAAACAAAATTTGCCTTATACATATGTAACAATATTTTATATTTATTTATACTATTCCTCATTTATGATACTCTATTGTTACAATTTTTTTAAAGATTAAATTTTTATTTATGCATGCAAGAGCTGGGGTACAGGCAAGAGGTGTAGGGGGTGTGAGAATTCACCAGAGACAGAGTGGGGAGCAGAACAGGTGGCCCTACTGAAATACACTGCTGAGGGGAGTAGATGGTGAGCCAGGAGAGGTCTGCTGTGCCATGTGGTGGAACTTAACCCCTTGTGCCACCAGGAAAGCCCTTATGATATTCACTTTAATGTAAAATCAAAAATTTTTTTAACCTTAAATGTGGTTCATTTATCATTTTTAATTAAATTATGTGTATTGAAGTAATATTTTTGTTGATTCGCAGCTCTGAATATGCTTTTGGAGTACAAGTCCACCCTTCTACAAATGTGTGCTTGCAAACCACACCCACTCATGCTACTCAGTGTTGATGGGTAACCCATGAACAGATGTACATGTTGTCCTGGCTCCTAGATCTAATTGTTGGGAATGCTGCCAGTTGCCATGTGAGAGGAAGGAGAGCTGGAAAATTGCATGCAGTTTCTTAAAGCTTCTGTCTAAAGATCATATAAATCAATTCAACTCTCATTTTATTGTTCAAAGCAGGTTCTGTGTATAGAGTTAACACAAAAAACTGTGAAAAACATTCCTATCATGTGTCTCTCATATTTTCCTCCTGTCATCTCCTGAATGTGTTAGATAATGTGTTGTATCTATTTTATAACTAATATTCCCATTAACTTTAAATCTTAGTTTACTTCTAAGTGGATTTATTTATTTTTAATCACATGTGCTTTCTTATTTTTCTGTTGCTGAGATCTTAATTTTGATTCATCCTTTTTCCCCCTTGTAGTTCATAATCAAATTTTTTATGACGGGCTCTTAGACTCTATTCCTTGATTTCTTTCATATTCATGAATTTATTTATTTTACACTAAAATGTCAACTTGACTGAACATAACAAGTCTTGAGTCATGCTTCTTTTTCCTAGGGACTTTATAAATATTATTTTACTAATGTCAACATATGTGGAAGTATTAAATGCCATTCATATCCTTTCATTTTGCATGATTTGTTCTCTGGATGCCAATAGAATGTCTTTTATTTTTTAATCAATTTAAATTTAATTTTACCTTTCCAATCACAAAATAAGATAGGCTGTTTTTTTTTTTTTTTTAAAGATTTATTTATTTATTTATACAAGCACTGGGTACAGTCAGAAGCGCGGGAGGGTGAGAGAATTCACCAGAGCCAGAGCGGGGAGCAGAACAGGCAGAACGACGAAATACACTATTGAGGGGAGCAGCGGGCGTGGCAGGAGAGGTCTGTCATGTCATGTGGGACCCTCGCCGGTGGCTGGGGATCGAACTGGTGCTGCAGAGGCTGCGGGAAGCTTCACAGCCCAGCACTAAACTGCTGTGCCACCAGGGGAGGCCCAAGATAGGCTGTTTTAATAAGTTATGTAACAGAGATAAAGACAATAGCCTTTATTTCCTTCACCAATCTCATCTCCCTGAGCTGATTCTATTCTTGTAAAAATATGACCATTTACTGAATTATAACACAAATATAGAAAATGTGGAAATCATTCATATAGTGAGAATTAATTGCATAAATGTGAGCACACTAACATTAGTAGCATGTGGACAAAATCATAGTTCAATGCTATTCTCTCTAGGGATTCCTTCCTCTAGTAACCATTATCTTAACTTCTAACAGACAAAATAATTTCACCTGTTGTTTTCTTTTGAAAGTTTTTTGGTAAATGAAATTTTACATAGACATAAAAACAGATGAAATACAGCATTAAGTTTATGTTTTTTATTAATAAGAGTATTTGTTAACAGACATAATATAAAATGAAAATGGGGGCCTCCCTGGTGGTGCAACAGGTTAAGCGTCAGCACTATGAGGTGATCTGCAGCTACTGCAGCATGAGTTTGATCCCTAGCCAGGGAGCTGAACCACATGGCGCAGCAGACCTGTCCTGTCTTGCCTGCTGCTCCCTTCGGCAGTGTATTTCAGTCAATCCACCTGTTTTACTCCCTACTCTGTCTCTGGTGAATCCTTTCACCTCTAGCACCTCTGGCCTGTACCCCAGTTCTTGTATGCATGAATAAACCTTTAAAAAATAAAATTAAAATGGTAGGCATATTTTCAACAATAATTTTAAAGTATTTGTTCTATCTCATATATATATAAATGTATTAAAATAATACATTAATATATTCAGTTACCATATGTATATATTGTATGTCCTATGTTTACCTTCCATGGCTATGATTTGATCTCTAATTCATTTTATTTAATATTCTTTGGGGGTTTCATTTTGTAGGATTCTCTCAAGTCTGTCCTTCATGCCCCATAGCATACAGTTAGCCCTCACTTAATGTTGTTGACAGATTCTTGGAAACTGTGGACGTTAAGCAGAATGAAATATAATGAAAGCGGGTCCTCAAATAACATTATTTCATTCAGTGTTGACTAGGGTTTTTTTTTTTCCTCATCAATGTTATAATGAAACAAAGTTGAATGAAATAATGTTACTGAAGACCTGCTATACAAATAAGTGTGTGTGTGTGTGTGTGTGTAATGTGTGCAGGGCTTCTGATATTGTTTTAGTTTCTTTTTTTTTAAAATAAATTTTATTTTTATATTCCCCATACAATTGCAACCCTCTTATTTTGACCCCAATCCCTCCCCTCCCGCACTCTACCCCCCACAGAGTGTCTCTGGTTCATAGTATTTTGATGATTTTGATTTTCACTTTCTTATAGTTATTCATTTTCCTAGTCCCTTATTTAAGTTTTCTAGATTCCTGCTATGAATGAGACCATCCGGGATTTTTCTTTTTCTTTCTGGCTTATTTCGCTGAGCATGATCCCCTCCAGCGCCATCCATGTTGCTGCAAATTGCATGTGTTTATCTTTTTTGAATGCTGAGTAATATTCCATGGTATATATGTACCACATCTTCTTGATCCAGTCATCCATTTTTGGGCATTTGGGTTGTTTCCAAAGCTTAGCTATTGTAAACAGTGCTGCTATAAACATAGGGGTGCAGGTGCTCTTTGGAATTGATGTTTCTGTGTCCTTTGGGTAAATACCTAGGAGTGGAATTGCTGGATCATATGGAAGCTCTATGTTTAGTAGGTCCAGAAATCTCCACACAGCTCTCCATAGTGGTTGGACCAGTTTGCACTCCCACCAGCAGTGCAGGAAAGTTCCTTTTTCTCCACATCCTCGCCAACATTTGTTGTTGCTAGTTTTTTTTTAATATGTGCCATTCTCACTGGTGTAAGATGGTATCTCATGGTAGTTTTTATTTGCATTTCCCTGATTACAAGTGATGTTGAACATTTTTACATATGCCTGTTGGCCATTTGCATTTCCTCTTCAGAGAAGTTTCTTTTTAGCTCTTCTGCCCATTTTTTTGACAGGATTATTTTCTTTGTTGTTGTTGAGTCTCATCAGCTCTTTGCAGATTTTTGTGATCAGCCCTTTATCATTAGTGTTGTGTGCAAAAATGTTCTCCCAATTGGTGGGGTTTCTCTTTGGTTTTGTTATTGTCCCTTTTGCTGTGCAGAAGCTCTTTAATTTGATGTAGTCCCAGCTGTTTATCTTTGCCTTCACTATCATTGCTTTGGGTGATGTGTCTGTAAAGATGTCTTTGATGTGCATATCACGTAGTGTTTTGCCTATATTTCCTTCTATGTATTTTATGGTTTCAGGTCTTATGTCTCTAGTTCTTTAATCCATTTTGAGTTGATTTTTGTGTATGGTGTGAGGTAGTGGTCAAGCTTCATTCTTTTGCATGTAGTGACCCAGTTTTCCCAGCACCATTTATTGAACAAACTTTCTTTGCTCCAATGCAGTCTTTGCTCCTTTGTCAAAGATTAGTTGACCATAAATCTGTGGGTTTATTTCTGGATTTTCTATTCAATTCCATTGGTCTGTGTGTCTGTTCTTGTTCCAATACCATGCAGTTTTGATGATTATGGCTTTGTAGTATAGTTTGAAGTCCGGGAGTGTGATGCCTCCATCCCCTTCTTTTTTTTTTCAGGAGAGCTTTGGCTATTCATGGTTTTTGGTGATTCCATATGAATTTCATCAATAATTATTCTATTTCTTTGAAGAATGACATTGAAATTTTTATTGGAATAGCATTGAATCTGTAGATTGCTTTTGGGAGGATGGCCATTTTAATAATGTTTATCTTTCCAATCCATGAGCAGGGGATGTCTTTCCATTTCTTTGTGTCTACTTCTATTTCTTTTAACAGTTTTTTATACTTTTCTTTGTATAGGTCCTTTACCTCTTTTGTTAGACTTATTCCCAAGTATTTGATTTTTTTGTTTTGATAATAAAAGGGATTTTTTTTCTTCTTCTTTAGATTTATTTTTTGTGTATAGGAAGGCTACTGACTTTTGCGTGTTGATTTTGTATCCTGCCACTTTACTGAACTGATTGATGAGTTGAATTAGTTTTTCTGTGGAGTTTTTGGGGTTCTCTATGGATATTATTATCATATCATCTGCAAATAGTGATAGTTTGCCTTCTACTTTTCCTATTTGGATTTCTTGTATGTCTTTCTCTTCTCTTATTGCTCTGACTAGGGACTTCCAGTATTATATTGAAAAGCAGTGTTGAGAGTGGACATCCTTGTCTTGTTCCAGATCTTAATGGGAATGCTTTCAGCTTTTCACCATTGAGAATGATACTGGTTGTTGGCTTGTCATATATGGCCTTTATGATGTTGAGGTATGTTCCTTGTTATTGTTTTAGTTTCTATAATGGTTTTACCTATCTTCTTTTTTCTGAATTCTCTTAACTTCTATTTTTTATTGATTCAACATTTTATTTTCTTACATTGTTCATTTCTGTACAATATTTGATTTCTCCCCATAAATATCCCACCACCATGTTAACCCATGAACCATCACCATAGTCCCTTGTGCTCTTCTCTTCCCTGTTTTGACCCCTCTGCCTCCCCATCCCTTGCTGCATGCCTCAGATCTATCATTTGCCTGTAAGTTTTTTTTTTCTTCTGTGAACTTATTTATTATTTCTCCTCTTTTTTATACTTTTCTCTACATTTTCTTAACTCATTCAAACTCAAGAAAGCTTGATTGATTAGAAGCAATCTAGTGATTCATGGTGTATATTTCTTTTGTCTGTTTTTTCATATGTAGATCTTTCCCTATTTATTTAACATTTTGTCAATGAATATGTCATTTATGTTTATTTATTTATTCTTTTTACTAACTTTGAATAGGGCACATATCTCTGGTTCAAATATTTGCTGACACATAATTAAGGGTGAGAGATGTAAACTGATGCTATGAGGACATTTAGTCTTTTCTGTTTTGTCATCTCCTTCCTAAGTCTCCACTTGTCACTTAATATTTCCCATGTCTGGTGAGCCAAAAGTCTTCATAGTTTTCACAATAAAGCCTATGTTCCAGGTGTTACATATGACACATTGGGCAGTTATTAATTTGTTAGCATCTGTCTTTATTATCACCGAGGTGATTGTGCTGTATGCACTCTCTTCTTGTCTGAGTTGAAAAAGATGATACCTGTGTAGCTTCTTCTTTAGGCTCTCCTCCTCAGTGTTACTTTACAACACCTGTATTCCATTCACATCTTCCATCTAAGATCTCTTTGCTCCTTTCAGAGCTATCTATCTACTTTGAGAGATCTTTGCACTATTTAAAGTATCTTTAGGAGTTTGTACTTACTCTTGACAGCTTCTGACATTTTGGTCTCAATAATTTTTTAAAATTTCTATTTGGAGTTTATTATTTGGGCTGTTTCCTATTCCCACTGAAAATAAGGCAGTTTCCATTTTTAATATTTGATTGTTACTTCAGTAGGTATTACAGAAGAAAATGGACTGAATTACAGAAGAATGCTTATAAATTCACTGAAATTTGGAAAAACATGGATCAGTAAAATATTTTCTAATTGCTTATGTGTTAAAGTCTGTTATTATGAAATTTTTCACTTCTACATGGATCAGATGGTCTGTTGCCTTGTGGTGGGTGTAATTACTGCAGAGTATAAAATTTGGGACATGAACATGGACTATTAGTCCATGCCAATGATTTGAAAGTTAGTATAGGAACAGTAGTGAAATTTCTGGAGAAACAAAATGTAAAGCACTTATGCTAAACTTTATTAGGAAAAGATTCTAGCTTTGAACCAACCTGGTCATTATTCATAGCATTACTGAGGAGATAACCATATATAATATAAATATCAGCAATTTTTTTCAAGTACAAGTGTCAGATATTCAGTTCAAATCATCGTAAGTAAGAAGATAATTTATTGAAACTTGTGATTAGGTATTCTAGGAGTGCTGCTTACTTTGGTCAAGACTAGATCCAGAAATTTCTCTGTGATGTGTTCCACCTTGGACTATATGACCATGAATTTATGCAGGAATGAGTGGTAGTATCCCATGATCAAATGAAAGAAATAGGAGTTTCATGTACAAAAACAGGATGTCTGTAGACCAAAAGTTTAGTGCAATACAATTAATTGGGATGTACTGTCTAATATCCTCATTGCAGTGTGATTTCTAAAAAGGCTTTATATTTCAACAGTAAGTATGTGCAGAGTCTGAAGTCTATACTGTCTTACTTGCTTTGAAAAGAATTGGAGGAAAGAACAAACAACACAACTGTACTATTTCAGTTATCTTAATTCTTTAGTTGTAGATGGGCAAGCTAAAGTCTAAGGGTAATCACTCCATTACTCTGGTAGCTCCAAGTTTTGTTGGAATCCTAAGTTTAAATATGATCATTTGTTCCAGTTGGAAGTGAGTGAATTCATTGCTTGAGCTTCACAGCCATCTTGAAATCACAGGGGAAGTCTATAGAAAGCAGGGTAATTAAATGTAGAGGACATATGTTCTTTGTGGCATCATTAAATTACTATGTTAACCCTAGCTAAAGCTTCTATTATTCTGAATTTCTCCACATGTGAGATAATAAATTTCCTTTATTTTTATGACATTGAAGGTCAGGTATTCTGGTAATCAATAATATCTTAAATGATACATCAAGATGCTTTGGCCCTTAGCCTTTGCTAATAGTGTCAAAATCTCTTTTTTGAAAACTGAAAATTACTAATCTGAACGTGTGTCTTTAACTTTAATGTCCTTTAATGTCCCTCTTCCTATAATTCCTCTTGCTCTACTTCCTAGAATCTTGCCCCTGTTTCAAGTATCCATATTTAGCTTTTTCACTCAACTGTTAACTTGGTTCTTTCAGAGTCCAATCCAGCCTCCACATTATCTCTAACAGATCTCTGTATTACTATTGGTTTTTATTTGGACACTTGCATTTTATCGCTTATATGATTCATTCCTACTCAATAGCTCTCATGTGACAGTAGCATAAATGACTTAGCTTCTAGTTTACTCTAATTAAATGGAACTGAACTTCACCTCATAGGTCTTTCATCTGATTGATTGGGGAGTTGATCATCAGCAAGAATTTTCTGCAGTGAAGAAACATGGAAAAGAAGGAACAATTGGTGGGGCAGTTTAAAAAACAAAGCTATTTATTATATTTATAATCGTGACCCATGTTCTAGTGTACATAAACTATGAGTAAGGTTACCTGAGTAAAACAGAAAGAAATTATGGTCTTAGAGAATTTGGTAGTTTACTCCTAGGAAAAGAAGGACATATATTCCTTTTTCAGGAAATAAGTTGAAAATTCATACTTGATTTTCAGAACATTAACAACCAATGGCATTCAGTTTTTCAGTACCATGCTTTTGAGCTTGGTGAGTTTCCCGGGGCTTAAGTCCAAGTGTGCTCTTATGCTTGTAGGCGAAAAGAAGGAAATAGAAGTGCAGAGGAAAAATTAGAGTTGTTTATTATTTGTGTTACTAAATCTGTTAAATGCCTTGTCAAAAATGTGAGTACTAATATTCTTAAATATCACATATTACATTTCAGCATACTAAATCAGTACTTCAAAATATTTGTATTGATATTTGAGTCAGAGGCAGTGAACTTTCCTCTTAATTATTGATTTGGCTATGACATTTCCAGATTGCTTTTTGCCATATCCTTATTTTCTGCAACTGTAAAGTTTGTGTGGACCCAGTGTAAAAATTGCATTACTCATTTAGCTCTGTAGCACATGTTCAGCTTGTTGCATCTGAACTCAATATGGTGCATATTTTTTTCTGGTTTATATGTGAATATAATTTAAGATGCTTGCTTTAATTTTAAATGCCTAGATGATCTGGTTTTAACTAAATAATATTTAAGATATTTTTCTGATTATCCATTTATTATTTTCATGGGAGATCAGATTTTTTCTTTTTAATATTTGTACATTTATGTTCAGTTGCTCTGAGAGTACATACTTTAATTTATGTCTTAAAAGGTAATCAAAGCTGTTCAACCAGTTGTATGAAATTTGAAAAGGATGATTCAATTCATTAGTTGCTAAATAGCAAAGATGAGTTTATATTAAGAAAAAGACTTCTAAAAGTGTGGATGCCTACATTTTGATAAACACATGTAGTAATAATAACAAATTATGTGGTTAGCATCATTCTAAAATTTTAATTGTATTAATGCATTTGATCTTTACAAAATAAGTATTCTAATACTTATTAGATGTGGTAACTAATGCACAATGAGTAAATTTTTCAAGGTTAGGTAGCAAATATATGCCAGGGTCAGGATTTAATACCAAGCAGTCCAGATTCAAAACTTGTATACTTGATCACCAAAAATTAAGTAGTTGGGAACAGTGGGCTAGGGAACAAAAGGACCAGATAAATGGTTAGTGTAGGTTTTAGGCCAAACTTGATCCACTTCTTGAAGTCAGAGTTTAAATGATGGAACTACAGGAAAGAATTAGAATTTACTAAAAAAAATAAAACAAAAACAAAAAAACAGTTTGCTAAGATTGTGTGTTTGTGTGTGTGTGTGTGTGCGTGTGTGTTAAAGATAGGCTAAAACTTGTAACCATCAAGAGGGAGGGATGTGGGGGTGAAAAGGTAGCATTTATACTGAAAATGAGATATATGCTGGTCCACTACTTGCAAGCAATACATGCAGATGCCAAATAAAGTGGCCCAATATTGAATGGCTTAAAGAGTGTAAAATCACTAACAATATATCACCTTTTAGATCTCAGTCTCTTCAAAGATATTGCTCATGTTCTATGGTTTTGTTTTCCTGTAAACAGAATGTTGAACTGACTAAATAGTTGCTCCTTATGGCCATGCCTATTGCGCTCTTCTTATATCTCCAGTTCTTAAGTTTGCATATTCAACAATTTGTCATTATTTGACAGTATTGATATTTGTATTTTTCTATTTCATTCTTATTTTTAGCATAACAATCAAAATGTCAGTAAACATTAATTTAAAAAAATCTGGACATTAAAATATACAAATAAAGGTATAAATATACAAATAGAGACTATAATGAACATAAAAATACCTTTTAATACCTTGGTGGTGGACTATCTGAAAATAAATAAAAATCCAAGTTTAGTATATAAAGGTAGCAGAATATTTATAATGAAACTTTATATATAAAGAAAATATATGAGTGTCAGAACTTATTTATTCATTAACACCAGTAATTTCAATGTATCTAACACTGTTATGGATG
The DNA here is from genome assembly GCF_964194135.1 of Talpa europaea. Lineage (NCBI taxonomy): Eukaryota > Metazoa > Chordata > Mammalia > Eulipotyphla > Talpidae > Talpa > Talpa europaea. The sequence continues at coordinate 80,116,147 of NC_140077.1, forward strand.
AAAAACTGAGACTTTTCTAATTTCTCTGATTTGTTATTATGTGCTATTTCATCTTATCAGGTTATTGTAGTGAACACTACTCCTAGTTTGTGGCCTAGAGATATTGCATAAAAATCAGGAAAATGGGACTTCCATATCATTTGTATTGAAATGGCTACTGAATAACTCATTTAAGCTTTCTTTACCTCTGATTAATCAACTTCAGAATGAGAATATTTAATCTATTAATATAAAATGTCAAATTATTCTACATTTAAACTAATGAGTCTGGGGTATTGTTAATACTGGAGTGGGCAAATCATAACTATACATTAGAAGCTGTTGATATAGAAATGATACAGAAATCATCTAGTTTTCCTCCTTGTAAATTAACTTCTACATTGAAAAATCAATCTAAATTAACGTTTCATGCTTTGCCATTTTAATTGCTAAGACCATTCCTTATACTTTTTCTTGCAAGCGTTATTCTTTGGTTGCTCACATCGAGCCCTGCATGAGAGAGTATCTATTACACCTTAATATAACACTCTGACAAAGCACTCTTAAAATGTGCTTGAGTTAACTATGATACACACATGTATGCATGCACACATTTAAATCTGCTTAAATGTGCAACACAGTTTCTCCAGATTGGAACTGAACTGTCTAGGCAATTATTTGAAAAATATCTTTTCCTTTCTTTACACCTTCTTCCTTTCCTTTCTTTTTTTTTCGTATCACTCAGCAATTTTCTGAGTCTATACTATATAACAGGTGCTGTTTTACATGCTGATAAGATAGACAAGGAAGACCCTGTTCTTAGGAAGCTTACAGCATTGTGGGAGTGGAGGGGGGGTGGGGGGAGAAACCACAAAATAAAAATAGTGATGATGATTTTTTTTTTTTTTTTGTGACTCTAATGCTGTTGACCACTTTGCCTGTGATGCTAATCCTCTGATGAAGATCTCATGCTCAGATACTGGACTCTTAGAGCAGATGGTTATTGCCTGTTCCGTGGTGATTTTCATCGTGACTCTTGTGTGTGTGGTTTTGTCCTATGTTTATATCATCAGAACAATTCTAAGGTTCCCATCAGCCCAGCAAAGGAAGAAGGCATTTTCCACCTGCTTTTCCCACATGATTGTGATTTCCATCTCCTATGGCAGCTGTATCTTCATCTACATTAAACCTTCAGCAAAAGATGACTTGGTCATGAATAAGGGGATTGGTCTATTAACTACATCCATCTCCCCCATGTTGAGTCCATTTATTTACACACTAAGATTTTTAAAAGATATTTGAAATTGATGATATACAAATTTTATATGAGAGTGACTGGGAGGGATTTTTGTGTTGAGTGATTAGGAAATCTCTGATGAAGTGATAATGAAGTTATGAAGCAGAATTGGAAAAAAGATAGGAAGAAGAGTTTAGGGAAAACAAATGTGATGGGAAGCCTCTCATGAGCAAATGGTCTGTGAAGTAGGAGCTCAGTGGATCACAAAGCTATTGCTTAAGGAATGACAAGGATATGACCTAATCCAGTCACACACACAGCTTCTTATTCACTCATTAGACATTTGTTGGCCTCCTTAACTGACAGCTATCTTGGAAAGACAAAATTAGAGTAGTTATTACTGTGTTAAAGGTTTGGTCATGGCAAAGGTAGGGGTGCCTCCACCACGGACACGTGGGCTAATCCAAGATAAAAACAGGTTTCTGGACCTGCTGGAGATTTCTCCTTTTTCCTGAGGGAAGCGGGCCTTCCCAGGTCGCGTAGCGGTTGAGCGCTGGGCTGTGAAGTCCCGCATGGCGCGCAGACCTCTCCTGCCACGCCTGCTGCTCCCCTCAGCAGTGTATTTCGGTCCTTCTGCCTGTTCTGCTCCCTGCTCTGGCTCTGGTGAATTCTCTCACCCTCCTGTGTTTCTGACTGTACCCAGTGTTTGTATAAATAAATAAATATATCTTAAAAAAACAAAAACAAAAACTCTCCTGAGGGGAAGGGAGAACTAGATATGTGAATCAATGAATAATGATGGGTGTGACTTTTGGATTATTGTAGGAGATATTCTTCAAAGTTTTTTTTTTTTTTTTTTTTTTATTTATACAAGAACTGGGGTACAGGCCAGAGTCGCAGGAGGGTGAGAGGATTCACCACAGAGAGCAGGGAGCCGCACAGGCAGATGGACAGAAAGCACTGCTGAGGGGAGCAGCGAGCGAGACAGGAGAGATCTGCCTCACCAGTGGGACGCTCCCTGGCAGGCCGGGAATCTAACAGGGGCTGCGGAGGCTGCGAACAGCTTCCCAGCGCGCCGCTCAACTGGCTGCGCCACCTGGGAGGCCCAGAGATATGCTTCAAAATTTTAAAATCACATCTGGCCCTAAATAACTCCACCCTTGGTTTTCGATTCTCACTCCGAAAGTTCCGTTGAAGAGAAAAGGGAAGCAAACAATGAAGACAATGCAAGTTATCATTAAGAATGAAGCCAAATAAGAGGTGTCCTTAGACAGAACTATGAGAAGAGAGAAGGAAACAAGCTCACATGACTTTTTCTTTCCCCCCCCTTTTTTTTTAAATTGAGATTATTAGATTATTTTTGTTATTTTGGAACTATAGGCTCCTCCCTTAGGTATCACCACTGTCGTGCATCTGCCGCCAATCACCCAAAAGTCCCCTACCATAGCCTTCCCTGATTTTCCAAATCCAGAATTACATGTCTTTAAGTACTTCTTTGAAACACTATTACTACTTTGACTGATCACCTATTTGTTTAACTAGTAGGTGATCTGTCCTTTCACAGATACTATCCCTTCCCTATTAAGAAGATGAAATTCATTTCATAGTAACCACTGAGTAAATCTTTGTGAAAAAAATTATGAAACAGACATGTAAAAGAAATCTGAAAGTCAGAAATCTAAAAATTAAATTCTATTGAAAAAAGCAAAGAGATTGGAAGATGCTTTCCAATGTGTTTTCTAAAAAGAAAAAAAGAAATTCTTAAACTAGGGATTCCTGACACTCTGTACTTGATCAGCATAATACTTTTCAGTTAGTTTTTGACAAGTACTCCTTTGGTAGCATGAGACCAAACTAGTCACTTGCTATAACAGACACTAGATGTTGATTATGGAGCTTCAGCAGCGAGTAGAGTGTAATTGTCATGTACAGAACCAAGTTTAAAATTGTTTCAAAAAATCAAATATGTTAGAGAGTAAAATGAAAGCTTCCACACACAGAGAGAAAAAGAAATCTATGATGCAGGAGATTAAAAAAAGGACAATGAAAAAAGGAAACCAAGATAAAAAGAGTGAAAGAGGAAACTATATTTTAACAGCAGGAAATCACATAACATTTAAAAAAATGTAGAAAGATAGGTGGGAAAACTAAAAGTCAAATTAATGACAAAAAATAAAAAGTCTGCCAACAGACTGAAAATAAAATATAAATCAGAGCAAAAGGATCTTCCAGTTATAGGATCATGCCTTTCAATGTGCTTTCCCAGGATCTGCCAGTTAGAAGATTATTTCTTCAAATATAGCAAATATTGCTATATTTTAACAATGTCAGGATATAATCTTATATTCCAAAACTTTAAAACTTTTTCTTAAATTTTGAAGTATAATCTTCACTTTGACAATAGTGTTAAGGCACACAGAAAATCAACATCATGAATGCAGTTGGAGACACTGACACAACTGAGAAAGGTTTTACTTATTTTTTCCTTTTTTTCTTTTTAATATGTCTGCTCCCTCCTTTTTTAAAATCTCTCATTTTTATTTATTTATTTTGTTACATCATTGTTCATTTTTAAACAATATTTGCTTCCACCCACCCCCTCAGGTGTAGTCCCCATAGAGTTTCCTTCATCAATGCACCCCTGCACCATCACCTCAGTCCCCTGTGCTCCTCCCTCCCTCCCTCTGATCCCTCTCCCCTGCTTCCTCTTAAACCATACTCTGGGCAGTTTAAAAGCCTACCAACCTTTAACTTTGAGTCTATTTTTATCTTTTGTAGCTAAATGTGTTTCTTGGAGACAGCAAAAGTTTGGGTTTTGTTTCTTGATCCAGCCTGAGACTGTGTCTTTTTATTGAAGAATATAGTCAATTTACATTTAGAGTTAATATTGATATGTTAGCATCTGTATTTGCCATTGTGTCTTTCCTTTGATTTTTTTTATTTATTCTTTTAATAACTTTTTTTTTTGGCCTTCTTTCATTGTTATTCGTCCCTCTGAGGTTCTGGCTTTAAGATTCCTTGTAGTATTTATTGGAGTGGGGGTTTAGTCCTAATGAAATTCCAGAGTTTCTGTTTGTCTGGGAAGGTCCTTATTCTTTCTTCATAGAGGAAGGAGAGCTTTGTGGGATAGAGTATTCTTGGTTGGCATCTGTTTTTTTTTTTTTGAGTCTGTTGACTATGCCCCTCAACTCTCTCCTTGCCCGTAGTGTTTCTTCAGAGAAGTCTGATGTCAGTCTGATTGGTTTTCCTTTGAATGTTATCTGTTTCTTCCCTCTTGTCAGCTTCATTATTTTTTCCTTGTCTTGGATTCTTGGGAGCTTGACTATTATGTGTCTTGCTATATTTTTCCTTTCATCATGGAAGTTTGGTGTTCTTCTTGCTTCTTGTATATCGATTTTCAGCTCCTTCTTCACGTCTGGGAAGTTCTCTTCAATTATTTCCTTGAATATTTTCTCTGTTCCTACATCTCTCTCCTCTTCTTCTGGGATTCCTATAACTCTTATATTTCCTTTCCTCATGGAGTCAGATATTTCCCGAAGTCTTTCTTCGGTCTTTTTCCTTCGTACTTCTCTTTCCTTTTCTGTTTTGGTTCTTTTTATTTCTGTGTCTTCAAGAGTACTTATTCATTCTTCCATTTCATCTATTCTGCTTTCATTGCTTTTCCCAGAGTTCTTTAGCGTCTCCATTAATTCTTTGATCTCCTGCATTTCTTTTACTTCCCTCTTTAGGGACTCAATTTCATATTTCTGGGCGTTGTTTTCCTTAATGGCTTCCCTCTTTAGGGACTCAATTTCATTCTTCTGAGCATTGTTTTCCTTAATGAGTTCTATCAGTTTTTCCATCACAGCAATTTTAAATTCTTTTTCTGGAAGGCTCAGAAGTTCTTCCAAGTCACTGTGGTTGCAAGCTGGTGGGTGGTTTTTTTTTTTTTTTTTTTTTTTTTTGTGGTGTGTCTTTTTTCTGAGGTGTTGCTACTTTGTTTGTAGTTTTTCTTTTTCCTACTGTCTATCTTCTAATTTGCTTCATACAAGCAAATGGACCAAAAAAGAAAGCAGGAACAGCTATACTTATATCAGATAAAACAGATTTCAAACTTAAAAGGGTAAAAAGAGACCCCAGTGGTCACTACATTATGATCAAGGGGACAATACTTCAAGAAGAAATAACACTCATTAACATATATTCACCAAATGAAGGAGCACCAAAATATATCAGACAACTATTATCATCATTGAAAACAGACATCAGAGAAAACACATATGTAGTGGGAGACTTCAACACACCACTATCAACAATGGATAGATCAACGAGACAAAAAATAAGTAAAGACACTAAAGCTCTAAATAAGGATCTAGAGTGCTTGGGCTTAACAGACATCTATAGAACACTAAACCCCAGAAAACGTGAGTACACATTTTTCTCAAGTGCACACGGATCATTCTCCAGGATGGATCACATACTGGGACCCAAGACAAACATCAGCAGATTCACCAAGATTGAAATCATACCAACCATCTTTTCTGACCATGAAGGCATCAAACTAGAAATAAACCATAAAAAGAAGGCAAGGAAATTTCCTACCTCATGGAGACTAAAAACCACACTACTGGAAGACCACTGGACTTCACTTGTAATCAGGGAAATGCAAATCAAAACTACCATGAGATACCATCATATACCAATGAGAATGGCACATATTGAAAAAACTAGCAACAACCAATGTTGGCGAGGGTGTGGAGAAAAAGGAACTCTCCTGCACTGTTGGTGGGAGTGCAAACTGGTCCAACCACTATGGAGAGCTGTGTGGAGATTTCTGGACCTACTAAACATAGAGCTTCCATATGATCCAGCAATTCCACTCCTAGGTATTTACCCAAAGGACACAGAAACATCAATTCCAAAGAGCACCTTCACCCCTGTGTTTATAGCAGCACTGTTTACAATAGCTAAGCTTTGGAAACAACCCAAATGCCCAAAAATAGATGACTGGATCAAGAATATGTGGTACATATACACCATGGAATATTACTCAGCATTCAAAAAAGATAAACACATGCAATTTGCAGCAACATGGATGGTGCTAGAAGGGATCATGCTTAGCGAAATAAGCCAGAAAGAAAAATACCGGATGATCTCACTCATAGCAGGAATCTAGAAAACTTAAATAAGGGACCAAGAAAAAGAATAACTATAAGAAAGAAAATATCAAAATCAACAAATAACTATGAACAAGAGACACTCTATGGTGGGTGAGAGGCGGGGAGGGGAGGGATTGGGGTCAAAATAAGGGGGTTGTAATTGTATGGCGAATATAAAAATAAAATTTAAATTAAAAAAAATAAAAGCCTACCAAGACCATCACAGAAGTGTAAAATAAGGCACATAGTTTTTAAGTAAAATGCTGTTGCTTTACTTTCTAAACTCCAGCATGTCAGGAATCAAAAATACTTAATAGCTATATTTTTCTATTAGTGCCATGATTCTGAATCTGTTATATAAATATTCTAGATCATGCTGAATATAAAAAGAGTATAACATGCAAAAGAATGAAGCTTTACCACTACCTCACACCATACAGAAAAATCAACTCAAAATGGATTAAAGAACTAGATATAAGACCTGAAACCATAAAATACATAGAAGGAAATATAGGCGAAACACTACGTGATATGCACATCAAAGACATCTTTACAGACACAGCACCCAAAGCAGTGATAGTGAAGGCAAAGATAAACAGCTGGGACTACATCAAATTAAACAGCTTCTGCACAGCTAAAGGGACAATAACAAAAACAAAGAGAAACCCCACCAACTGGGAGAACATTTTTGCACACAACACTAATGATAAAGGACTGATTACAAAAATCTGCAAAGAGCTGATGAGACTCAACAACAACAAAGAAAATAATCCTGTCCAAAAAAGGGGCAGAAGAGCTAAAAAGAAACTTCTCTGAAAAGGAAATGCAAATGGCCAACAGGCATATGAAAAAATGTTCAACATCACTTGTAATCAGGGAAATGCAAATCATAACTACCATGAGATACCATCATATACCAATGAGAATGGCACATATTAAAAAACTAGCAACAACAAGTGTTGGCGAGGGTGTGGAGAAAAAGAAACTCTCCTGCACTGCTGGTGGAAGTGCAAAATGGTCCAACCACAATGGAGAGCTGTGTGGAGATTCCTGGACCTACTAAACATAGAGCTTCCATATGATCCAGCAATTCCACTCCTAGGCATTTACCCAAAGGACACAGAAACATCAATTCCAAAGAGCACCTGCACCCCTATGTTTATAGCAGCACTATTTACAATAGCTAAGCTTTGGAAACAACCCAAATGCCCAAAAATGGATGACTGGATCAAGAAGATGTGGTACATATATACCATGGAATATTACTCAGCATTCAAAAAAGATAAACACATGCAATTTGCAGCAACATGGATGGCGCTGGAAGGGATCATGCTCAGCGAAATAAGCCAGAAAGAAAAAGAAAAATACCAGATGGTCTCACTCATAGCAGGAATCTAGAAAACTTAAATCAGGGACTAGGAAAATGAATAACTATAAGAAAGTGAAAATCAAAATCATCAAAAAACTATGAACCAGAGACACTCTGTGGGGGATAGAGTGCAGGAGGGGAGGGATTGGGGTCAAAATAAGGGGGTTGTAATTGTATGGGGATTATAAAAATAAAATTTATTATAAAAAATAAAAATAAAAAATAAATATCTGTTGTTTATAAGCCAAAAAAATAAATAGAGTATAACAATATAAATGAAAATATTAATCTGAAACACTGAACAGGCTAGCTTAATAGTAGATAGAGTTTCAAAATATGAACCAGATAGTCTCCTTTTTTCCCCTTTGCAAACTGACAATATGTGATATAACTTTCTCATTTGCCAAATGATTACAAAGTTCATGCAAAAGAAATATAGACAAATACAGTAAATCCTGAGCTAAAGCAAATGTGAAAATTATTAATTTCCTAAGTTTAAAATTTTTAATGCTTTCCACAAATACTTGTTGAGATTTTGTTATTTCAAAGACACTGCATTAGATAAACCGCAGGGAGGAGGATAGATGTGAGAAAATCACATCATACAACATGCCAGAATCTAGTAAGTACTACAAGCAAAATACAAGAGGTACAAAGAGTTCAAGGAAGACCAGATCATTGCTAAGAGATGGAATCAGGAAATCTAATAGAGCATTGGTCATTTGTGATGGATCTGGAAGAGTGGGTAGAACTTAGAAGCCAGAGACAGGATATGACTATTTTATTTCCATTGAATTTTTCATGTTTAGGTACTCATCCTACTTTACCTGATATTACCATGTTGCTTATTTCTTCTGAAATTTTTAATTTTCTGTATAATACGTTCATTACATGACTCCATTAAGAATTAATCATAACAAATCAATCACTGTCCCCTAAGTAAACCAAACATTAAACAAAATTACTTTACTTCTGCTCATGATATTTTCCCTGCTTGCTTGTTTTCCTTCCCTTTAAGTAGGTTGCAAAGGCTTAACAGCAGGCTTAGTTTGTTCTTAATGTTTTCCTTGACCCCCTCCAGGAGTAAGCATGTTATCGATCCCTCAGGTATTTCCACATCTCTTTATATGTTCTTTAATTACTTTGTCTCATAATGTATCACTTCAATTATAAGCTTATGCCTTCAAGCAAACAGATTCCTAAGGCCTAAGCGAGGATATGGTCTCGGTATCCTTAAGCTCAGTATCTCAGGTGGCTAAGTATTCGTCTGCAAATACCCCGATGGAATCAGGTCTTGGTGGAAGATCGGTAAGCGCAAAGCTACTGGTCGACAAAAGCAGGGCTGATAATGAAAAACCAACTCTGGATTCGGGTTCCCGTTACATTCCCCCTGGGAAGCACATCGAAGGCTAAATTTAGCCTTGCAGCCTGGAAGCCCACCCCGCTGCTAGCAGCGATGGCAGTCGGGGACGAGTGTAGACCCTCCCCGCCTTTAAATGCGCTTTCCTACCCTCACCTAAACGCTTGCATTCAGCGGTCTTAAGCGGTGCTCCCTTCTTTTCCAGGATGGGGAAAACACCTCCCTTTTTGAGATTGTGAGCGAGGGAGAGAGAAAAAAAAAGGGACTTTCCTAGGTTGGGAGCGGGGATTCCCTCTCCAGGACGCGTATTTCCCAGCCCGCCCACCTCAGCTCAAGGCGATCAAAGCTTAGGAGCTGGGGATGCACCCGGGGACACCCCGACCACCCCGCGGCTCCCGACTCCCGCAGAACGGTCTGGAGCCCGGGAAGCCGCAGTGGAAGCTCCCCCCAGGGTGGTCCCCGGGCACCTCCCCGCCGCCACCGTGTTAAGCTAACGCGGGGGCGTCGCCATGGCTCGGCCTGGCGCGGCGGCGGCGCGGGCGGCGACGGCGTCGGGACCCATCCCCGCGCTGCCCCCCGCGCTGCCCCCCGCGCTGCCCTGCGCGGAGCCGGGTGCGCGCGCCCGCCCGGGGGGCGGCGGCCGACCCGCTGCCCGCGGAGCGGGGTCTTCATCTGCCAGTTGGGAAAGTGCTCCCCCGGGCCGCCGCGCGCACCCCCACCCCCGCCCTCTTTACAGGCACCGCGCGTTTGTTTTATTTTTCCGGGGAAGTAACTTTTGCCTTCCCGCCTCCCCCTCGTCCTGGGGACCAGAGGCGGCGCCGAGCCTGGGGGCGGTTCCCTGGCAGCGCCGATTCTTGTCAGAGCCAGACTTTTGCTCCCGGGCTGGTTTTGCATCATCCCCATCGCACCCTCGGAGAGGGGAGCCAGCCCCTGGCAGCCTCGGCTTCCGGCTCGAGCGCCCCCCGGCCGGCGGCCCAGGCCCCTTCGCTGCACCCGCCCCTCTCGCGGCCCCCCCCTTTCGGTCGTCCGCTTTCCCACCCCTCAGCATTTTCTGTCTTTCTCCCCCCTCTCCTCCATTTGTTGTTTAATGTTTCCCACTCTTTGAGGGAGGATGGTTGATTTGGAGAGCGAAGTGCCGCCTCTGCCTCCCAGGTACAGGTTTCGGGATCTGCTGCTGGGGGACCAAGGATGGCAAAACGATGACAGGTGAGTGGTGGTCTGGAAATGCAGCTGGAAAAAAGACCGACGAGGGGAGGCGAAAGAGGCAGCGGGGAGGAGGGAGCCAGAGACTGGGGGAAGGAGTAAAAGGGGCTCTGATATGACTCTCCATTTTGACTGTAGAGTATTGCTGGAGACTAGGAACTCTTTCCACTTTCTTATCCTTGCAGTGCATTTATTGCATCCATTGGGCGCTTGTTCTTTTGTCTATCTGTGCTTTCCTAGGGTGTGTATAAGGCTGGTGTGAGAAGTACAGTATATCGGAATGGCACGCAATATCAATGCCAATATTTTAATTTTTTCCCCTTAAGTGTTGGTAATCAAATTCGAAAATGTAGGCAAGTTGGTTGAAAAAGCGCTTTAGAAACTTAAACATTCAGGTATCCATTTACTTGCTCCATGTCTGTGTTTCTTGATTAGGTATTCACCTGCCACTGGGGATTTTAGGCGATTTAAACATTTGGAGTTGCAGGTAGATGATCCTTGTAAATATGTAACAGGTAGTTAGGGAAAATGACCAAGTTTGCAATGGAAAATACTCACTTTGACTAGGTAACTGTAACAAAAATAAAGATGCTTGTATAGCATGATCCAATCTTATCTTACCGTATCTGTTTTAATCTAACTAGTATATGTCATACAATTAAAACTAAGTTTCCATACTAGAGTATTTATTATTAACAAAATGTTGCTCATGTGTTTTATCTGTAGCATCACTGATTTGCCTAGTTCAACTTCTGAAATTCCTCAGGCTCTTGTCTCATTATTTAAAATGTCCATTTTATGTTTTATTGAATTTAATATTTTCTGTAATAGTCACTTCATGGATCACATGCCACATTTCCTTGTTTTTAAACAATATATTAACTAGGCTTCTAATTCAGTTGAAATGTTTCCTTTAAGTTTGGTTTGGTACTGATGTGCTATTTTAATTATATAAAAGAACCATTATTGGTCCAATTCAAAATCTCCTCCTTACTCACCACTGGGTAATACCCTCCTTTTCCTCAGCATCACAGCTCTCGCTACCAACTCCTGTCCCTACACACAGGGGATTTTATCTTGGGCATTGATTATGGATTTCTTTTGCCTAATATTAGTAATCTAAAGCGATTTGGATGTTTCACAGAGGATAATAATTAAATTCAATGTCTTTTTAAGGATAAGCACATATATTGGTTAATAAAGAAAAGAAAGAAAACATTTGTAGGCTGGCAAAGTAAGGAGTCTGGTTGACTGAAGCTAAAGAAAGATATTTTAAGAAATTTGCAATGTTAGTTGATATTTAGAAAAACTAGTCTCCTTAAATGGCATATCAGGTGACAGTGTTCAGAGTGATTGAATTTATATCTGTTATTCTGGCCTATGATCATCATGGAGAATAGAATTTCTCATTGCAGAAAAAGACAGGTTGAATACATAGAAGACTCATTTTGGACTTGGTGGTAGCGGCATTTTTTCTTTTTTAATATCATATCCAAGGTATTGATTGTTCACGTGGTTGCCCTTATTTCTCTAAGAATTCTGTAAGTATATTTCAGTAACTAGGAATTTCCCTAGTTGGCTATATCTAAATGAGTCTGTTATATTCAAAAAGTTTGAAATATCTCTTATAATAAGAACTTAAGGTACTCAACTTGAACTTAAAAGTCAGACCATATTTATTATTAAAATGAGATATTAGATATTTAAAAATTATTCATCTATTTTTAAAGATTTGAAATTTGTCACTTCAGGAAAACTTTACATTTAGCTTTGGTTCCACTTGTTATCCATCTTTGAAAAAAAAATCCTTGCAATAATACAGATATCAGGTCTTTGTTTATTTTTCACTTGCTGAATCACCTTGGACAGGTCATGCAGCCATGGGATTCAGTAATCTCAGTTCTGTAAGGTACCAGACTAACAGTTACATACATATATGTAAGTAATTTGTGTATGTGCATATAGACGTGTATGTGTAGGTATGATTATGATTATACATTTAGCATGCATGTGCTGAATTGTTCTATATATTATCTAAGTTAATCCCTGAATAGTGAGCAGTTATTTTAGGCAGTAGAAAACTAAGTTTCTGGGAAATTAAATACTTGCCATGGTAAGAAATCTTATAAATACAAAAATGAAACTCAGTGTTTTGTGACTCTGATTTCTCTAGAAGCTCCTAATTATTTTCATTTAATTAGAGTAGATAAGAATAATTTTACAGCAGGTAGCAAGTGTAGGTGCTCATTAAGTGTTATTTTCCTTCTTTAGTTCAGATCTGCAGTTTGGTTCTGATATGCGTTATGTAAAGATGCAAAAATATGTATGCATCTGTTTGTCTGTAATATGGTCACACATTCTTCTTGCTATTCATTATGAGTACAGTTCTGCTCAGTTATATTCATGGACTCAGTTCATACAGGGGTAAGGAGGAAGCACTCATTCTGTAGCAAAAGGTAGTTTCTGCCAACAGATACATCTAATGGTCTGCCCATATTATTATTATTATTTTTTAAATAATAAATTTTATTTTTATATTCCCCGTACAATTGCAGCCCCCCATTCTGACCCCAATCCCTCCCCTCCCGCCCCTCACCCCCTAAAAAGTGTCTCTGGTTCATAGTTTTTTGTTGATTTTGATTTTCACTTTCTTATAGTTACTCATTTTCCTGGTCCTTTATTTAAGTTTTCTAGATTCCTGCTATGAGTGAGACCATCCGGTATTTTTCTTTTTCTTTTTGGCTTATTTTGCTGAGTATGATCCCTTCCAGCGCCATCCATGTTGCTGCAAATTGCATGTGTTTATCTTTTTTGAATGCTGAGTAATATTCCATGGTATATATGTACCACATCTTCTTGATCCAGTCATCTATTTTTGGGCATTTGCTGCCCATATTATTTACGCTGCTTTCTATGATTGCCCTCTGTCTGAAGGTTTTTGTTGTTACTATGATTTTCCTTCTGGCCACAAGAGCACACAAGATCTGACTGAGAGCAAGCCAGAAGTTTCACTGTGTAAACAGGGAGTTCTTAGCGAAATACCTAAACTTCTGAGTTCCTTGAATGGGATCATACTGAAGCATTCTCTACACTGTGTCCAATGGGATTGAGCATCCCATGCCCACAAGGGGTAGTTGACTTGATATTGCAAACTTTATTGACTTACTTCCCCTTCCCCCCTACTGGTATTTTGTGGGATAATTTCCCACACAAACTACTTATGTTCAATACTTACCTCAATGTCAACTTCTTTTTAAGATTTATTTTTACTTATTTATGCATCCAAGAACTGGGGGTGGGGGGTGTAGGCCAAAGTTGTGGGGGGGAGGTGAGAGGATCACTAGAGACAGAGTGGGGACCAGAACAGGCAGATCTACTGAAATACACTGTTGAGGGGAGCAGCAGAGAGGTCTGCTGCACCATGTGGATTAGCATCCTGGCCAGGGGATTGATGGAATTCATGCTGAAGTGGCTGATGATAGCTCAAAAGTGCTGAGACTTTAACCCCTTTGCCACCAGGGAGGCCCTCAATGTCAACTTCTTTTGGAATCTGAATGTAGGTGGGTATCTTTTGGTTCAAAAGTCACATCCTAGAAATGATGGGGGAGTTAGAGGATAGGAAAATAGATGGTTTTTATCTTTTTCTTCATTTGAAGAATTGTAAATTAAATCTTGGGAAGGCAACATTGACTGTTATGTGAAAATGAGTGAGTTCTTAAAGAAAGAATATTGGTGTTCCTGTTAACATACAGAAAGTATGTACTCTCTACTAATGATTTTTCTGTGAAATAACCTTAGTTGACTCAAATCTATATTGTATCACCATTTTTGTGTAGGGAAACACATATGCATTTAGTGTACATATAATATCAATGTGTATATATATGTAATAGAAATATATTAGATCTGTGACATATATAAAGTATATATAATAACTATAATAAATATATAATGTAGCTATGTGTTGAGTATTACATGTATACATATATAATTAATGGTATCCTCATATAATTACCTTTCCCTCATTTTCATGCTGATATCCTTTTTCTGAGCAGTAAATAGGGAACAGATTTAGACACAGCCGTGCAGATAACTTAGCACATGATTACCATTAATTCTGTGAGGCCATGAAATAAGTTTGAGTTACTTAATGAGAACACTGCTTATGCTTTAGCGATGGCTGTTCAATATATGATGCACATGTATTTCTTTGGCATCCCTAATAAAAGGAAAATCTAATTCAAATGGTTAGTATAATATTTTTTAATGGTTAGTTATACATTCAGTTAATATTGCAATTCATGCTCCATCACAAAACTTCTCTAACTTAGCTTTTGGGAAGGTATAAAGAGCAATAAGAAATAGTGCTTCCTTTGGAGATGATCGTGAGTATATTAGAGGTGAATTTTTTCCACAGTAGTACATTATGTTTTGTATTATCATGGTATCTTTGCAGAATTTCCATTCTAGACTGTTAAGAAGATTGTGCACCATTTGCAGATAGGACATTGGTGTTTGCTTGCAAATAAAGCACCCGCAGTCACCTGAAAGGATGACTCAAAGTATTCAATATATTTTGAATCTAAATTTAGAATATTTAGAATCTTCAAAGTTCACTCTGATTAAAACTGTTTGACCGGAGTATGTAACTGTTTTATTTTTTAAGATTTATTTATTTTTATTTATTTATGCATACAAGATCTGGGGTGTAGGCCAGAGGTGGGGGGTGGGGGGGACGGTGGTGGTGATGGTGGTGGTGAGAGGATTCAGCAGAGAAAGTAGGGAGCACAGCAGGCATATCTACTGAAAAATACTGCTGAGGGGAGCAGTAGGTGATACAGGAAAGGTCTGCCTCGCCCTGTGGGTTAGATCCCTGACAGAATAGAACTCAGGTTGTAGTGGCTTGTGATAGCTTGACAGCGCTGAGATTTCAACCCCTGTGCCACCAGGGAGGCCTGTAACTGGTTTTATATGTGAGCCATTGTAGTATGTAGAATTTTTGTCTTAAAATCTGTAGTTTTCTGATCTGATATTTCTATGATTTATAAAACAGATTTAGAATATTGTCTTACCATTAAAGATTGGTCAATTTCAGGTTTTAAATGCCTTCAGACAGAACAATCCCTTCTCCTCCTTCCACATGACTTGGTAATTTCAAAGTTTGGAACACAGTGCACTTGATGTGAATAAATTGTCACAACTGTGGATAAATTGCTGTTAATGGACAATTCTCAGTTCCAGTGAAGCAAGAGTAGGCCATTTATTTAAATAAGATCATTCTTGTTTTCAAAAAGAATTCAAGTCCAGTAATTTTCAAGGCTATCTTACATATTTTAAAGGTGGTATTTAAAAGTAATACAGACAGATCACTTAATGTATCTTAGTGATTGAAAGCAAAAGAATTTGACCAAAAAGTATAATTCAATAAATAGTTTAAGAGGTATTTATAAATGAGGAAAATATATGAATTCCTTTTAGAGTATGTGTAATTCTAGATGTCATACAGCACAAACATATTATTTTATATAATCTATCTTTGGAAATGAGTTTTGGATTGGCAGATGGCATTTTTTTTTATAACTTACTAATATATTTTCTCCCATAATAGTATGTTATTTGAAAAGTAGACAGTAATGTAACTACTTATTCTAAGTTTGCAGGTCAATAAATGAACTTTAAATTATTTTAGGTGCTTCTAAAAACTGAAATGTTTTCTTTACTGCTTAAATCTATAGTGGAATCAATCCATGAATATGCAATATCTATAAAAGATGATTTAAACATTATGGGAAAGAGAATATAGACAATGCTGTGTTTCTAAGCAATGTTTATATTAAGGAAAATCTAAACAAATAAAGCAATAAAAAATGCTTACTACTGTAGTAGGTAATAATGCAAAAAAAGGACAGGTATATATACACAAAATTCAGAAAAACTACACTGCTTAATATTTTTTTCAATAGTTACCAAGAATTCAGACATTAATGTTTTATATAAATCTTAAGATTCCTTCATTTTGACCCGATCATAAATATAATTGAAATGTGATTTTTATTTTATTTATTTTAATTTTTAAAAAGATTTATTTATTTATTTATACAAGCACTGGGTACAGTCAGAAGCGCAGGAGGGTGAGAGAAGTCACCAGAGCCAGAGCAGGGAGCAGAACAGGCAGACGGACGAAGTACACTGCTGAGGGGAGCAGCGGGCAGCAGGAGAGGTCTGCATGCCATGTGGGACCCTCCTATGGTGGCTGGGGTTTGAACCCAGCTTTGTAACCCAGCGCTCAACTGCTGCACCACCAGGGAGGCCCAGAAATGTGATTTTTAAAAATTATTTAGAATTTATTTATTTATCCTTCCAGTTTTATTGGAAATAATTGACATATATGACTATACAAGTTTAAGTTTTAATGCATGATGGTCTGATTTACAAGAATTTTATTTTAAAGTTTGATTTTACTTAAACACGTTCTTATAGATGGGTATGTATTAGTAATACCACAACTGTGAGATCTGCACCTTTTACTTTTCAGAGTACCTCTACAAATAGTAAGTCTTGGATAAGAAGCTGGAATGTAGTGATTTTTATTTTCTACATAAGGCCTGTGACATTTTAAGGTAATTAAACTTTCAACTAAATGGTTTTTTCGTTATAGCTTCAAGCAAGTCTTGAGTATAGATGCAAAACACTTCTAGATGGATGACCAAAAAAATGATTTCAGCCAGCATAATTATTTTCTCAAAATTGTTAACACTCTTTCTTCCTTCCCTGTTAATAATGTTATTCAAATTCTACAAAATTATATTTGAAAAATAGTACAAGAAATAATATAAATGAAGGCTAAACATTTTTTGTTTTGATTTTTATTATTGGTACAAATTGAAAGTTAAAATGAAGATATATTTATTTATGATATATTCCTATATTTAGGTGTTGTTTTTGTCCTTTTGTTCTTATTGATAGTGAATGTAATATCTATTTTTTTTCAATTCATGTTCTTATTTATTGAAATTTTTATGTGCTCAAAAATAATTTTGTCATGGATGGTTCTTCTGTGTTTTTTTAATTGTATTTATGTAATGTCAATGTTGTCTTACTTATGCTCTATGCCTATCTAAGTTTACTTGAAAAAATGAAACAGAAATACATATTTTTGTGTAATTTTAACTAATTGCTTTATGTATTAAATATATATGTTTACATATTGAAATTAAGTTAGGTTGGCCTTTTCTGAGCAACTTTTTGTACTTGCAATTAGCATGTTTTTAAACTAGTGTTTTTTCCTGAGTATTTAATTGCTAATTAAAAATTTCTCTGTAAAAGTAATCAAAACAATAGATAATGATCCAAAAAGATGATTACTTTTACTCTTTGATAAGTATTGACTGAATGTGAGAATATTTTTTCTTATGGGTCATGAAAAGAAAACATTTCTTTTCACAAGGATCTCAATCATCAGACAGCAATCAGGTTGCAATTTAAGAGAAAATCACTTGGAGAAAAGTGTGAGAAGAAAAAGGTGCATCTGGAGCACTGACAAAAAGCTTGTTGTCGTCTGTACAGATTCAAAATTGGTTGTGTAGAATTCTATAAAATGGATGCAAGTAAAGCTAGGGAACTTGGAGTCCTTTCTCATACTGAGTGTACTTCTCGGTAGAGTAGATATGGTAAGTAGGGCCAGAAGTTATAGTGGTGTGTGAAGTTTGTAGAGTGGTAAGCTCATGACTGAAATGTAGGAACAAGCAAATTATAAAGACCAAGTATAGATACATATTTTAGTCGTATAATTAAATAAAATAGCATTGTTTATACTGATTATTGTTCTTTGTTCTAATTAACATAGAAACCAAGAAATTTGACACATGTTACAATTAGGAACATTACTGTGTCAGCCAAAACACATTGTTATCTATAGTCTAAAACAATCATTAATACTGACTTTTTTTCTGATATTATGTGTTATGTCACTGTGATTTTCTAGTATGTGTGCATATTATAGAACAAAGGCTGTAGTTCCTTAGGAGCTGAGGTTTCCTTTTAAGTCCCATATGCTGCCACCACATGATCATCTCTGCAACCTAAAGCTTTATTTATGTGTGTTTAGCCTCATCATTTGTCTCAGCATTTGGATATTGCATGACCCTGAGCCATTGTGTTACTTGATTGCTTGTCTCATGAAGGAGAGTACCTTGTACATGCTAATAGCAGATAAATGCAAACCCAGACTCCATGAAGGTAAGGAAGCACTAAAATAATATCTAATCTTTTGTATGTGCTCATATGGAAACAAAAGAGTGGATTGGAAATTCCTGACCTTAATTCCTCAATAACTGAATATGACCAGAACAAACTAATTATTAAAGGGAATGTAAGATGTAGTAGTTTTCAAGGAGGAACCACTGCACCTACTTGGAAAAGTAAATCATTTATGTAAGCTAATTCGGTTCGCTAGGCACATTAGATTTATTTGTCCCCTTTGACTGGAGAATAGAGAGAGGGATTTGGAGTTAGGAAGTGAATCGATTAGAGGCTATAAAACCCTAGTTTCCTGAAAGAAATGGAGGGATGCTCTCAGAAAAGGGGGAGATGAGGGACTACAAAAAGGAAAACTGAGGGGAGTCAGAATTTTCTCCTTAATTTTGTCTTAGGTCTGTCATATTTGTTTTTATCTCATTCTCTTTTATTTTGACAAAAAAGGAGCAGTGAAGAAAAAAGTGACAGAAGCACAGACTTGCCTGTCCTTTAGGATACTGTGACTGGGGATGAAACCTCAAATCTTTGACCCCTTTCATGTTTAGCATCTAAATGGGGCCTCTTTTTTGGCACCATGCTTTAGTTCTCTCAGAACTACTGCAATTATGCCCTGGCTTTAGAGGGTAGAGTCAGTTCCCTCTGTGCATGCATTCCTTGGACCCAGAGTTGTATTAATTCCAATTTTCACAGTATGTAAATATGTGTGAGAAATGGACTTTGCCTACAAAGCCAAAAATAGTCAGTCTAAGAAATAAAGGCCTGCTTTTCTTGGCTTTCTTGTACTGGACTTTGCACAGAATCATAATGACTAATTGTTACTATAAGGGCACATGCTTAGCCCATCTTGTAGATCACTGTGAATAGGAATAAAAGCAGATTAACACATTTCAACCTCATTTAAGTCCCAGTGGGGAAACTTCTAGATTGTCCACCTAATGCAAACAACAAGTTATTAACAGCAGGAGCCAGATGTGCAGTTTAATAATGGACAGCCTGCTGGCACAGGTCTGTCAAAAACTGAAATGCCACCCGATCCCCTAGGACTCAAATAGGTGATCAGTAAGCTGCACACTTACCAGTGAAGAGTGATGGCAGTGACGTTAGTCACTGTCGCACTGTGTGTGATTCCATTGGCAAATTATAGATGGAAGCTTTTTGTATTGTGTCTCTGTTTTTTGTCTACCTCCCCATGTAAGGTCATGTGCTATTACAGTTATTTCTATGGAAAATACAGAAGATAAAGTGGAAAGGTTGATGATATTGGATATAGTAATTATCACAAAGACAGTGAACATGTCCCAAGAGCTAGAATCCATGCCATAGTTATTCTAGAGAGGTGACATACATGTATTATTTTATTTCGTCTTCACACCATCTCCAAGGAATTATGTTATTTTTCTTTTCACAGATGAGTTACCTGAGGTATGGAAATGCAAAACTTGTTGCAACTTATGTAATCATAAGGTAGAAGTAGAATCTAGTTATTACATCAACTGTAATGTAAACAAATGAGATTTAATGCTATTTAATATTAAATAACAGAAAGGTAAAGGTCAAATAATTATATAGGGTTTGCAACCCTCTAGGCCAGTTTACAATGATTAACTCAAAAGAAAAGTTGGGAGTTTCGAAGTTGGTAATATTTTCTGGGAGAACATTTCTGAATGTGGAACACTGTTCTGACAGTCTGGAGAGGGTGAATTGAAACAAGAAATTAGTAAAACAACTAAGCAGAAATGTAATTTTTTTTTTGTTTTATTTGTCAGAAATAGGTTAAAGGTAATTGCTATTTTATGTAGCCCTGTATATACATAGATAGAGATTATACTAAATACATAATTATTTTTTTTAAAGAAATGACTTTTTTTTTTTAAAGATTTTATTTATTTTATACAAGATCTGGGGTACAGGTCAGAAGCGCAGGAGGGTGAGAGAATTCACCAGAGCCAGAGCAGGGAGCAGAATAGGCAGACGGACCAAAGACACTGCTGAGGGGAGCAGCTGGCGAGGCAGGAGAGGTCTGCGTGCCATGTGGGATTTTCCCTAGCTGGCGGGAATCAAATGGGAGCTGCAGAGGTGTGACAGCTTCACAGCATGGCACTAAACCGCTGTACCACCGGGGAGGCCCTAAATACATAATTATTATATTTGACTCTGGTTGCTAATAAAACGATACAGATAGCCAAAACTAGAACATCTTCAGTTTATCCATTGCCACCAATATCATTATGGCCTCCTCCCCCCAATTTCAAAACTTTACAGTACTTTATAATATGACTTTCCTAGTTCTTTACCTCCATGTGTTCTTTTTTTGGTAGAATTCTATCCAATCTTATTTAAATGATTACAGTATTTAATAGTGTGCCTCATTGTTCTGAGTCTGTTCTTACAATTTCTACTTCTTCTTTTTTTTTTTTTTTTTTAAAGAGGCATGCTTTATTTATTTGTTTGCTGGTTTGTTTGTTTGTTTTGTTTATACATGCACTGGGTACAGTCAGAAGCGCGGGAGGGTGAGAGAATTCACCAGAGCCAGAGCGGGGAGCAGAGCAGGCAGAAGGACCGAAGTACACTGCTGAGGGGAGCAGCGGGCGGCAGGAGAGGTCTGCGCGCCATGTGGGACCCTCCTCTGGTGGCCGGGGAGCAGCCGGGGATCGAGCCGGCGCCGCAGAGGCTGCGGGCAGCTTCGCAACCCAGCGCTCAACCGCTGCGCCACTGGGGAGGCCCCTGAGTCTGTTCTATGTATATATCTCACTTTCAGTTATCTTCCATGGTCAATTCAAGTCTTGTTCAATGATGCATTTTATCATAATTTTCTTAAACATGATTTTAACATAATATTTGTTTGAAAACCTCTGCTATGTAACTAGTGCATGTTAAGTGAAATTTAAACTACTTTTCTCAGTAATCATTACTCTTTCTTAACTGATTCTTTCATTAATTCTCCCTAAACTGCTCTTTGAAATTTAATCACTGTAGTTATTCACAGAAATAATCCCTCACCTCACAAGCCAATACTTGCCTCACTGTCTTTGCTTGTATTCTATCAGGAGCTTGTCCTGTCCTCTGCCTGTTCATGTCACTGCCTCCTTCATGACTGGACCCCAAAACTTGACACACAACCAGAGTTTCTAATGAAATCGTTGAAATCACGCAGGTTCTTCGAAATATTTTACATACTGTGATACTGTTTAAAATTACTTTCATTTTATTTCAGGTATAACATAAAAAGTCAAGTCTTCAATTCATTTTGGACCCTCCTACATTGTTTAACTCATGTAGTTTACACAAAAGTGGCAAGAATTTCAATCCTGTAGTATAAGGATTTTATTTTTAAAAGAAAAAACTTACAGCTATGAATATATATGTACATCACATAAATACATTATAATAATAAAAATGAGGGGTCATTTGAATTTGAGATTTCTTCTCCTCATGGAAGCAAAATAGTTTGTAGACATGCATTCTAAACCCAGGTATAGTAGTTTAAATCATCCAACTTAAATATCTTCCCCACATCTCGTTTAATATTCATGAGGTGCTTTCCTTTAGAAATGGCAAAGCAGAATGTGCTTCAGTCCATAATTCTTACTGTGACAGTTCAAATGACTGTTAAAGTGAATTCTGAAATTTACATAGGGAGCTGTTCAGTGAAAGCCATGAATTTGCTTGACAGCTAGCAGTGCCGTTGTCCAAGGACTTGTGGAGGTATTGTCAATGATCACTTGGATCTCATGCTCAGATAGGTAGTGGTGATAATATTACATAACTGGGATGAAGAGAAGGAGTTTCTTTTTTTTTTGCCTTAAATCTTATTTTTTTTTTCTTACTGAGGAACAGTGCTCATAGTTTAGTGTGTGCTTACTTCTGCATGTTAGTATGCACTTTAGAAATTCAAAATATAACTGAAATGTATCAGTGATAGTTATTTAAACATTTTCTAAATCTTTGACTAGAAGAAGGCACATTATTTTAAAACATGTATATTTTATTATTCTGTTTACCAAGTCAGATCGTTACTTGTTTTTGTTGTTCTCTAATTACTGCTTTTGATATCATTTTATTTTATTTTCAGTTCCAGAAAGAAGCTTTATAATATGTCTCTTTACACTTGCAGCTTTACTACCACGTGGCAGGTAGGAGAGACAAGCACTAGTCACAGAAATATATCATTAAATGTGTGCTCAAAAAAACCAGCTAATTAAGATGTTCATTATAAAGTTGCTTTGACTTGGTGATTCTGTTCCTCCCATAACATATTCTGAGTACTGTCTTCTTTTAGTAAACTCATAATGAAGTGAGGGGCCAGTTCTTTGTGTTCTTAAATGGTGTTCAAATTGAACTTACTCCTCTTATCATATGTGGTGGCATACTGTGTGAGAGCTATTTGAATGATGTGATCCTATACTCACACGATCCTTGAGCCTTTATTGCGTTGGAGAGAAAAGACAACTACTGCATAAATTAGAACACGATACAAGACTTAGTGCTATAGGAGTATTGGGAAAAGCTTCTTGGACAGTTCTAGAAAGGGAGTAAATTTTATTAGTCTTCATGTATTAAAAAAAAAAGTAGTAATGGCTAACACAAAAACACAATGGATTGTCTCTATGGCATGTCCTAGGAAAAAATGAAGTAAGTAGATTAAATTGGAAGCAATATAGTATACATGGTTAATAAGGTTACATTAGTAGTTCAAAGGGAAGATTCTAAGTGAGCTTATATTGCTAAATGAAAGAGTTTGATTTTGTTTTTGTGAAATTATTGACAGGGTTTGAATAAGGAAGTGACATCCATATAATTTAGTGGATTTATTTCAGATATGTGAAATGATTTGGAAGAGAAAGGGTGGAGATATTCATTAAGTCAGTGATAGTAAAAATGGCAAAAAATAATCTGTTAACGTGCAAGTGAATAAGACCCAGGGATTCCAGACTGTCAATGATCGATATTGTAGAAGGGATGCAGCCATCCACGTACACAGCCAGAGGAAACAGACTATTAGTGTGAAAGATTAATGTATATATAGAGAAGAAAGGATTTTAAATAATGGTTTCCTAATATGACTCCAGAAATTGCCCATACCCCCATTAGCATATGCCCAGCCTAACAGGCTTGGTCTGAAGCAGGGCTGCTGAGGCTGAAAGCTTGCCACACAGACTAAGGTACCTTGCAAGGAACAACAGATCCCAGAGAGGTAGAGGAAAAAAAGAGAGACGCAAAATTTGAAATACACCACATATTCCAACATAAGGTCAAGATAATGGCTGCTTTTATCTCTGTCAAGGACCCAGAGCAGCCTCCTTGTGTGTCTGTCACCCACAAGTCTCTCCCAAGTATCTCTTCATGTCAGTCTTCCATATGTCTCCTCCACATTTATTCCTTTCTTTTTCATTCCACTTCCCTTTATATATCCACCTTGATCCACCTTGCTCCTTGCTAGCTGTCCCCCACCCTCATTCAGCAAACTCAATTGATGGTATACTGGGACTTGTAGGCCAGGGTGGCTCATACGCTCTTCACAGAAGTGTATCTGTAATAAATCCAGCAAAAATCATAACGAGATCTGTGAAATGACCGGAAACAGAAAAAGGAGTTCAATTTGTGTTAGTGCTTTACATGTCCATTCGCTGCAATTTGTTATCATTCATTTGGATTATGAAGCCTAGGGAGCAAGATTTCTAGTAGCTAATAATATACCTTATAAAACATCCAAGAAACGTGCTGTTTTAATTTTAAATTAAAATTTATAGGTAGAAAAATCATAAGACTATGAATGAAAGAATACTTGCCTACACCAGCCTTTTTCTCTGCAAAGTCATTCCTTACCTGGAAGAGTGTGTCCTATGTTTTCTAGAGAAATAGTGAAAAACATACTGATGGTCCTGCTAGTAACTGGGAGAAACAGAAAGGATGGACTCAGAATAGGGTGGGGGAGACTAAGGGTTGGGGGAGAGAGAGAAGAGAAAGAGAAGAAGGGGATTAGGGGAAGGACAGAAAGAGGGGGGAGAGTTCCTAATACTATTCCTAATCCTATTAGACTAAAAGTACCATGCCAAATAGGATTATTTGAGAATTTAAAGATATAGTTGCTACATTTATTGTGCAGCATTGTTCAAAGGGCATGCAAAATACTTTACTTACACACAGACATATACATGTGTGTATTTTATATGTAGTCTCTTAAGAATTATGTTTATACAAATGGGGTTATACCAGAGAAAATACAGTTTTATTAACTGCTGTTTTTCATTTAACACACTATTCAGTAGATGTATTTAAATGTATTGAGTGAAATGCACTCAATAGATTTAAGTAGATTCCTGAAACAATATTATTCATAACAGTGTAATATTCCATCATATCATTGAGCCATATTTATTTAATTTGATATTGTCGATAGACATTTAGGTTGCTTTCAAGATGACACACAAAGGTAAATCCATTTTTTCTCTGGAATAAAATCAGATAGTTGGAAGCAGAGGAGCATGTCAGTATATCAAAACAGGGTAATTTGAGCTTTCATAATTTTGGAGTAGTATTTACCTAATTTTCTATTATGTTACACTTACCTAGACATTACAGGGTATATTTAATTTTGAAAACAAATATCAAAGATTTGGTGTTACATGTTCTATGGG
Source organism: Talpa europaea (assembly GCF_964194135.1). Classification (NCBI taxonomy): domain Eukaryota; kingdom Metazoa; phylum Chordata; class Mammalia; order Eulipotyphla; family Talpidae; genus Talpa; species Talpa europaea. The sequence goes on from NC_140077.1 coordinate 80,141,327, forward strand.
TTATTTGTGGCAATTTTTTCCCCATTAAAATAGTAGATTAAAATTTCAATGAAAAGTAGAAGTAAATAATTTTTATATTGAATACTTCTCTAAACATGTGTCTATAAATTACTGTAATTAAAGCCTGCAGAGTTAAAGCTTTTAAGCATTCAACTAAATTAGGACTCTGAAATTAACACATGATACTTAGCAATATAAATAATTATACAGGATGTTAATAAATAATAATACTTGGGAATTATAGACTTATTGTATAAAATTAAATAATTAAAAGGGAAAGGTCTTGTACTTTTAATGTCACTATAGTATAGCTATGGAGGCCATAAAATGTTAACCAGCTTATACTATGGGTTGAGGTCTCTACTCTAGCATTTTATAAACTGTATCCTTGGGCAGTTTAATCTCTGCAGTTATCAGTGTCCTCCTCTGCCTGATGAGGTTAATTTACTGCCTTTGGGAGATGAGACTATTGATGAAAAGTCAGCATAGTACTAGGTAATAATTACTGTTAAATAAATGTTAGTTGTTGGTTTGTTATTTTATTAATAGTATGTAAGACATTTTAAGATATCCAGTCAGTCTGTAGAGATGATCGATATTTTGCTACTTGAACTTTTGTGGTCATATAGAAAAATTATTTTTGAAAACTTTGTAAATACTTGAAACACCAGTTCTGGTTAAAATTTTGTTTGAATTTTTGACACAAAATATATTCTATGTTTCATCGCATAGCTTTGAAAAAAGATAGAATCTTGGTTGCCAAAGTTTATTGATGTTTCATGTTTTGTAAGGTCTGAATCTGTTTTAACAATGCTGTGGTGATTGTACTTTGGAGAGTCCAGATCTGACATAAAGTATTCTTTTTCTTATTATTTATAGATAGCAAGACTTAGACCATTTCTCCCGTGAGCTCTTATTATATAATGCAGTCAAGAGATCAAGGGAAGACTCATGAAGCATATATAGTTTATAAGAAACAAGGGAATTTAATTATCAACTGACTAGCATGAATTAACATAAGCCCTCCAATGGCCAAATTCTTAATAATGCTAATTGTTTTAAAACTTTAAATCAATTAAATGTCCTACAAGATTTTAAACAAACCCATAAAATAGAAACTGTAATAGAAGAGAGGTGAATTGACTCATCTGCTTATTTTATAATTAATTCACTATAGTTGAGAATTATGTGAATTTAAAATAAATTTATATGGATTGATATACATTCAATTATTCAAAAAGATGATGCCATCCTGAATATATTAAAGGTATGAAATAAAATTATGTATCTAAGTATTTATGTAATGTGGTTTCCAGTTATCTAGAATTGGAAAAGTTAAGTTTTATCAGAACTTATTGACCCCATCAAAATATTGTTGATGGTAAGAGTCCCACTCACAACATGGTAGATAGTGAGTTTCTGATAAACATAGCCCCATTTCCATTAAGGTCAGAAACAAGAGTGTCCACTTTCACTACCACTATTCAAGTTAGTATTTGAATTCCCTGCCAGAGCAATTAGGTAAGAAAAAGACATAAAAAGAATCCAAACTGGCAAAGAAGAAGTGATGCTATCACTGTTCACAGACAACATGATAAAACCCAAGAAAATCTAAAAGATTCTACAAAAAACCTTGCTAGAAATAATAAATGAATATTTAAAGCAGGGCCTCCCTGGTGGCGCAGGTGGTTAATCGCAGTGCTGTGAAGCTGTCCGCAGCCTCTCTGCAGTGCTTGTAGTATCCCGGCTGGCTGTGGAGATAACCACATGGCACGGCAGACTTCTCCTGTCTCATGCGCTGCTCCCCTCAGCAGTGTTTTCAGTCAGTCTGCCTGTTCTGTTCCCCACTCTGTCTCTGGTGAATTCTCTTACCCTCCCACACATCTGGCCTATACCTGATTCTTGTATGCATAAATAAAATAAATAAACCTTTAAAAAATATTTAAAGCGGCAGGTAGAAAATCAGTACACAAAAATCTGTTGTATTCTATATGCAAACAAAGAATTAGAAGAAAGAGAAATTAAGGAAACAATCTCCTTGGGAGTAATTTTACAAAAAAGCTAAAGAATCTGTACATATTGTATAATGTAAGACATTATCAAGGAAATTATCAGAAAAAAGGGGAAAGATAAAAAGGGGAAAAATAAACATTATTTAAAATGACCTTATTACCTAAGAAAATTTATAGATTCAGTGCAGTATCTATTACAATCCAAAGGATATTTCTAAAGGAAATAGAACAATTATAAATTTTTCATGGAACCACATAATTATTTAATTGTTATTACTCAAATAGTAATTTTTAATACATATTTTTATTTATATCTTTTACATCACTGGGTATTCCCCATAAAATTCCCACCACTTGTTCACCTGTGAACCAACACCATAGTCCCTTGTGCTCTTTTCTACCCTTTTTGATCCTGTTTCCTCCTCCTCCTCCTCCCTCACAGAATGTCTCTTATTTATGGTTGCCTAATAGTGTTTTATTATTATTGTTATTTTTCCCCTGATCCCTTATTTCCTCAGATCTCTTACCCCCCTATATTCCTCCTATAAGTGAAATCATTTGATATTTTTCTTTTTCCTTCTGACTTATTTCACTGAACATTATCCCTTCTAGCTCTATTCATGTTGCTGCAAATGGCAGAGTTTATCTGTTCTGATTGCAAAATCGTATTCCATTGTGTATATATACCACATCGTTTTGATCCAGTCATCTATTTCTGGGCATTTGGGATGTTTCCACACCTTACCTATTGTAAATAGTGCTGCAGTAAACATAGGGATACGGTTATCTTTTTGAATTAATGTTTTTGTGTCCTTTGGATAGATTCCTAGGAGTGAAATTGCTGGGTCATACGGTAGCGCCATCAAATAGTAATCTTGAGAGGAAAGAAAATAAATGTAGGTGACACTCTTTCTGCCTTCACACTATATTACACAGTTATAGTGATCAAAATAGTATGGTATCAAAACAAAAACAGGAACACAGACCAATGGAATAGAATACAGAGACCAGAAATAAACCCACACAAATGTAGACACTTAGTCTTTGACAGTGGATCCTTGACCAGACCATGGAGAAGGAAAGGACTCTAATAAATGGCCTTGGGAAACTTAGACAACTACATGTTATTATTTAACAGGTTATTACTTAATTATGGATAAAAAAATAATTCAAAATGTATTATATATCTGGTTATAACCTTGACACCGTAAGATATAAGAAAGAAAGCATAGGTAATACAATTCAGGACATCAACTGCAGAAATATATTTAGGGAAGTAACTGCAACATCAAGGGAAAGAAAAGCAAACATAAATGAGACCATATTAAACTAAAAAAAAAAAAAAAACAACACCTTTGTACTGTGAAGAAACCACTACAAAAACAAAAGGCAACCTGTGGAGTGGGATAAGTTATTTGCTCATCACATGTCTGACACAGGGTTTATTTCCAAAATATTTTAATAACTCATACAACTCAATTATGACAAAGCAAACAGCACAATAAAAAAAGGGCAAAAAATATAAACAGGTGCTTCTCCAAAAAAGGCAATCAGATGGCCAATATATATGAAAGAACACTCAGTATCCCTTATTATAAGGAAATTGTAAATCAAAGCCACAATGAGATTCCACCTCACAGCTTTGAGAATACTCTATGCGAAGAAGTACTGAAACAACAAATGTTGGCCAGGTTGTGGAGAAAAAGTAACACCTTCATTGTCAGTGACATACACAATAGACAAGTCATGGAGCCAACCTAAATGTCCATGAACAGGTAAGTATATAAAGAAGCAGTGGAATGTATACTCAATGGAATACTAATTAGACAAAACAGTGTCTTTGGGGGCAAAATGGATGGATCCTGGTGTGATGATGTTAAATAAAATAAGTCAGAAAGCAAAAGACAGTTACCTGATGATCTCACTCATTTGTAGAATATAAAAAAAAAAAAGGAAAAAAAGAACTGATGAAATAAGAAGAATAATTCTACAACGCTGTAAAGAATGTCTTAGTTTCCAACAGGTATGGGAGAGATGGGAAGACAGAATACAAGAGAGAAAGCAATAGGGTAATCGCTCTGGAGCTTTGTTGGAGGATGAGTGAGGTCTGTGCACACATGGGGTGTGAAGGGTAATCCTAAAAGTATATAGTTAATGTAAAATACTTGCAAATCAATAAACTTAGAGGGAAAATATTCTGTTATTAAAAAATAAATTATGAAAATTAAAAATATGTTGATGGTATATAAATACTAAAGTTGAAAGTATAGCGTGCATCTGAAGTTCTAAGTCCTGAAACTCTAGATGACCTATTCCATTTTCATTCTATGAATTATATCTAAGAGATTGAGTTGATGAATCTAATGGATGGGTGAATTAAATATTTTCTTTTTCATTAAAAATAATTATTTAAAAATGATTGTATATCCTATGTTGCTCTGTTATTTCTGGATTATCAAACTAATTTTGTGATTTTATAAGGCTTATTTTGAAGTATTTCGTTTCCACTTGCTAAAATACATAGTACAGTAATTTCTATTCCATTAACTACATTCTTTTGAGCAGTTTGCTTATTGGGGTTGATGGAATGACAAATAATTTATAAGTATTGTTAAAATAATGTGCCTGGTTTGAATAATCAATATATATCAAATAGTGATATAGAAAATCAGTAAAGACCTTTATGTTTCTTCCCTTCTTTCACAATTTATTCCCTATTTGATATTTGATATGCATTCAAGAACCAACCTGCTCTTTATCTTTGAATAAAGATAAAGAATTTGACACTGACCCAGGATTGCATAGCAGTTTAAGAATATTACTATTTCTCTTACCTTTCTGATTTCCCTGTCCCCTTTCCTTCCTTTGAATTTTATTCCCATTCTTCTTTGTACTTATTATTTTATTTCATTTTTATATATACTCCTTGGGTTATTATTTTCTTACGTTATCTCTTATTTTACATCTTCCCTTCCCACAACTAGACTCCAAATCTCTCTAAATCTGGTTGTACTCATACTTGGAAAAAAACAAAGCTTGTCAAATGCTGAGCAATCAGTCTTTTCTACCTCATCTCACCTTTTCTTTCAGAATATTGTTTTGCTTGGAACCCTGAGCAAAGTTTCCTGAATAGTAGAACGGAATGATAAACTGAATTTTATTTGTACTTAGGTAAAGCACCCAGAATTTTATTTGGAATCTTGGAGTCAGCTAATTTTCCCTGAGTGCCAAGATCCTGATCTAGCAAAATCTACCAATTTAATACTAAAACAAAATTTAATTAGAAAAAATTGACAGGATTTTTCTTTTGACAATATTTGTAGTCATTACACTGTTTACCAATATAATTTTCTGAGAATATGTTCAATCATCTGTACTCTGTCTCATCCCTGTACTCTGCACATTTAGTGGGCCAAACACTGTCCTGTGTGTTAACATTTCTTCCTTCTGAGTCTTCTAGATTTCCTGCACTGCGAAAAAGAAATTTACTCACACTCTCAGACCAATCCAAAAGAGAGGTCAGTCCATTTGCTTATTTTAAGGAGAACCAAGCTATAACATTAGAAGCTTGTTTTCATACTGTTTCCCATATACTACAGGTCTGGGAGGGAATTGTTTAAATTATAGGCCATTACATCTTCATATGTTTGAGTTTTTTTCTTTTTAATGAGGTTTGTTTTTCCTGTCACTATATTCTGTCAATGTTTGGATCATTCTTCCACAATCACAGAATTTATGGGTACAACCTGGTACTTCAATTTATGTTGGGGATGCTTCCCACTTTCTCTTGTTTGGGTCTCCCATTTCATGAATTTGACTATTCCTTCATGTTGCTGGAGCACATCTTTCTGGAGTTTCCTTGACAAGACCCTCTGCCTTTATATCTCATTTAGTTTGGTGACTTTTGTGTCTAGTTTTCATCATCATCCTTTTGAAGGCTGGACTTAGCATGACCAGAATTGCTTTACTTCTGGAAACTTGCTTTGCAGCATCCCACTATTTAACTAACTGCTTCTTATTCCAACATCGCACTAACTGATTCATTTTTTTTTTAACATATCTTAGCAACGGTTAGTCCCTTGTCCGTTTCACGTTCATGCTTCGCTCCCATTTTTTAGCTTCTGTTTTCCTTTTCCATTTCTTTTTTAGTCTTCTACCTCATACTTCCCTGTCCCCCGTTACTACTGCACTGATACTTCTTTTAGTTTCTGGTTATCTTTATTATTACAGATAGGATGAACACTTTTCTCCTATGTTCCTTCTCTTTCTGGAATTTTCCTTATCAAATTTCTGTGACAACAACTTACTTCTAGTTAACATCCTGCCCATTCTTTTTGTTTGTTTTCCTTTACAGGTTTTCCTTTTACTTACTCCTAAAAATTGTGTTTTACCAATGATTCTTCTTTAGTATTTTTCACTTTTTACTTCTTACCTTTTTCTAGTTTACTACATTCAAATTGTATAACTTTATAATCATGTTAATAATTTCCAAATCTCTATATTTGTTTTACTTATCTATCCAGAGCTCTAGAATTATACACACATTTTCCTCACAAATTATCTTTGTGTAGCTGTCTAACAGACAATTCAACCCATAATGCTCCAAATTGGTTTTATCTGCTCTTTAATACTGTTCTCTGGTATAATTGTTAGGGGGAACAGGATGTCCTAAAGCTAATTCCATACAGCTTTGTGGACTCCACCCCCACCCCAGGCCAAAGCCAAAGACACTGGGAACTCCAAATCCCATCACCACCAAAGGGAAGGTGGCTGGGACCTGAGGTTAAGCAGCCAAGTTTGTATAAAGGCAGACACGTGGGCTTTGGGGGGTCCCCCATTTTGGCTCTCCACCAGCTAGCAGCGTTCGGCCAGCTCTGAGCGTGACTTTGGGTTTTCCAGGTCGGCGGATCGGGTAGGACGCATTAAAGTAAAGACTTTATTTCCCTATTTTCTCCCTGAGTTGTACATTTTCCTTATTTTCTTTTCCCTTGTAAATAAACCTTTTATTAACCTTTTGTGTGTGCCTGTAGTGGAGTATTAGTAAGTCCCTTTTAAGCGCGCGGGTGAGGACCCACAGCCAGCAACCCGTTCAGTATCGGGGCTGTCCTATAACAGCTTGGCACCCAACGTGATTTCCAAGCTTCACCCGTGGTTGACCAGCCCAAAGCCAGGAACCCGTTCAATATCGGGTCTGTCCTATAACATTTTCTGTGGGGAGTAACAGCAACAGACAACCAGTAACCCAAACCGAGAGCCTGAAATTCAACCTTAAGCTTGGTTCACTACTAGTCTTATTGTGTTTTAGTTCTTAACTCTTACATTGATGTGGTCATCTTTGTTATAATGACAAAACCCTGCTGCCTGAGACCTCTGTCTAAAGAGTAACAACCTCTAGAGACAACCCACCCCATCCCTACCCTGCTGACCTATAGTGACTTGTATATTTTACTAATTATCAAGTAGCCTTTATCTCAGGCTTTTGAAAAAGACTTTCTTTTCTGAAGATCTCTATTCTCATTCTTCTCTGTATCTTGCTGTTTGCCAACCTCCATCATACTTTATTCTATTTCATCTAGTTTGGAGAAAATGAAGCAGCTGGTCTGGGTGCCCTAGTACCCTAGCCCTGTGCATCTTTTCAGTATAAATGGTGTGGTGGTGAGAAAACTATTCAAAATGCTGAGTTGTTGAACCAAACTCATCCAAACTGCCCTATCTTGGTATTAAGGTAGTGGCCAGGATTGGCTAAACTATGATCTTGACTTTCTTTGATAAGGCAACTTGCACAGCTGACCTTTTGTCATTCTACCTAAGCTCAAAATAACCTCTCAAAATCCTAGCTTCAGGCCTCCCCAGTGGCGCAGCGGTTGAGCGCTGGGTTGCGAAGCTGCCTGCGGCCTCTGCAGCACCTGTTCGATCCCTGGCTGCTCCCCGGCCACCAGAGGAGGGTCCCACATGGCGTGCAGACCTCTCCTGCCGCCCGCTGCTCCCCTCAGCAGTGTGCTTCGGTCCTTCTGCCTGCTCTGCTCCCCGCTCTGGCTCTGGTGAATTCTCTCACCCTCCCTCGATTCTGACTGTACCCAATGCTTGTATAAATAAATAAATGAATAAATAAATAAATAAAAATAAATCTTTAAAAAAAAAATCCTAGCTTCATTTTTGCATATTCACTTTTAGCATATGAAGAAAGGAAACTCTTTGTTTACTACCAAATGTGTAGTATGTCCATAATAGATACTCTTATTCTGGCCATTGCCATTAGTTTCATGCTACCAGAAGTTGCAATTAATTTGTTATTGTATTAATATATAGTATAAACAGAGAGCATAAAATGTCAAATTGGATGATGGTTTTTCCTTGTTTTCCACCAGACTTCCCTCTCTTCTACTTTTTAAAAAGCTTAAGATAACATTTAAATTTAAGGTGATATATAGTTATAAGGATCCAGAGTGCAGAGTCAAAGAAGCTGGACCATTTTAGGTCTCTACAGCTGCTTTTTAGGTATTTCTTTCTACTGTATATAATAAGGGCTGTTGTCTATTCATGGACTTTAGCTCCTTAGTAGGCCAACAAAATGGAAGACTTTGTTTTCAAAATGTAATGAAGTGTAGAGTAAGAAAGCAACTTGGGTATTTTTAATGAGATATGGCTCTGAGCGAACACTTTTTACTTTTATTGAGTATAATTAGTATTTGAGTAGGACTTCTTTCTCTTTTCAGAAAATTTTAAAAATAAACAAAAACAAATATCTTCTTACCAACAATATTCCTCACCCCTACCTTCTTCTTCTGCAATACTTATGAAAAATTCTCTGAAATGAGTTAGGCCATTGAGTGAATTTTGAATTCATTTTAGCTTTGTTAAACTCAAATTCTGAGAAAAAAGTGAGGCAATATTCATTTGGCAGCTTTCATTTTCAGTAAGAGCTAGCAAAACTCAAAAGCTTTTATATTATTATATTTAATGATTTATTTTGCTTACTTTTGAATATACATGTCTGTTTCACATTGAGAGAAAAATAGAACTGCTTTTACTAAACTAGTCTAAATTTAGATATTTGGAAGTGTATGGATTTGAATGGTTAGAAAAAGGAGTTACCGGGAGAAAATGTCCTGCTTTCTACTCCCATGAAAACAGTTTATCATGTAAAAGGTTTTTTTCTTTACAATAAAAAAAAGTGAGTCACTGCTACCTAACCTATATTTTCTTGGCAGAAATTGGCATTTATGTGCTCCTATTCTAAGCCTTTGTGAAAGACAAGGCTAAAAATGTTAAGAGGATATATTGCATATATACTAAAGGATATATTGCATATGTACTAATGTTTAGATGTTTATTTAAAAAATGAACATGTTTTGTGAATCGCTATAGGAGTTATAATTCATTGAGAATAAATGACTTGCTTTTTAAAACATGTTTTTATCCAAATAATATTTGTATATAGTTTAAAAAGTCAGCTATTGTTAGAAGGCATACTATAGGAAAACAAGAACATTGAAAACAGTTGGCCCCTGCCTCCATCTTATCAGCCACACCATCGCAGCCTATTCAGAAACACTATTAAGTCACTTGACCTTTGTTCACATTTGAACTCTATAATTATTAGTTTTTCAATTTTAGTGTCTCTTGACTACCTACTGGAAAGGTGAGAAGTCTTATTACACAACCACATATAGTGGTGTCTACTCCCTGTCCTCCAAATATATATACCATCCTGACTTTCACTTAGGGAATACCAAATGTGTATATTATGCTGTTATTTAAACATTTCTCAGAGTGGAATAATGTGGTATATCATGGTTAGCATTTTCTTATTCTTGATCTTGATTTTGTTTTTGTTGGATACTGCTCCTCCAAATGCCTTAGCAGACCTATTAAGCCTTTCTCTGTGTAGTGAGACACATCAGGAAGTGTGCTGGACTAGGTGGTTCAGGTCATGCTGTGGTAAGAAAAATCCTCAGATCACGGTGGTTTCTGTGGACTTACTCATGAGCCCCTTCCTCTCCCACTGACCTGTCTTCAAGGTTTGTTCTGAACTCAGAACTCTTGAGTCTTCTTCATCATTTTCTCTCTGTTGCACTGGAACTGCGGTTCATCCTTTTCCTATCATCTTGGGAATAGTTCTTCCTTTTTATTATTGGGTACTCCTTTTTCTTGAGTTTCTTTGTGTTGTGGAACATATCTTCCAGGTGTTTACTAAGAAAATGATTTTAGGAGGAAAATTTTTGAGCTTGTGTATACCAGAAATATTTACCTTTTCATGAGACTAAATATAAAATTTTGTTTTGACAATTATTTCCTCTCAGAATTTAGAAGAAATTGTTCCATTTCTGTTACCTTTCTTTGTTGTTGAGAAAAGATAGTTAGAAGTAGCCTTGAATCTAGTTAATGAAAACTTGTATTTCCACTCTTCTGATACTTCATGAAGATATGCCTTGGTATAAGTCTTTTTTTTTAAATTTATTTAATAGTGAATTACCAAATTTAACTGAAAGCTTTATGACTGCGTGGGATCTGTTGCCTGAGAGCTTCACAGTGGGTGGTATAGAGAGTAACTGGTTGTGTCTTTGTCATTGACACTCCTCTTACCCAATTCCAAATGCCAATATTGTAGTTCTTGTCTCCTGGATTAGTTCCTCTAGAGTTAAATCCTCTGGAAACCAGGAAAAGAGTATTTTATATGTTAACTTGCAATGTTAACATGACTGCCCTGTTTTAGAAAAGAACCATCTCCCTAGTCACTTTCTTTCTTTTTGTTTCACCCTGGTCTACAACTACTCTTTCACCCTCCAGTTTTTTTTGGGTACTGGAAGTGTTATTTCCTTAACTGCTTCTAGTAGAGAAAGAAATAGTGATACTAACAGACCTTACACCCACTCTGTTTTCTGAGCAGCCCTTAACTCTCCGCAGTCTTGTTTTCTAGTATATGTATAATATTAAGTAAAATTCTATAAAATGCTTGGGAAAAAAAAAAGAGTGTGGATTGCTTTTCTAATCACCCAGTATTATTTTTTCCTAAAGAGAAAAGTGTCTGAAACAGAGCAAACCCAGAGGACTGGGGAAGAATCTGTCAGTGAAGCCTCATCTCACCAGCACACTTAAGAATGAAAGGATTTCTTTACATAGGGAATGAGGAAAAAGAAAAGAAAATTTATTGGTCAGCTCATGGCCAGATGCCATCTGTCCTATGCCAGATTGTGTTTGCTGAGCAGAGACCAGGACACAGTTGGAAGCAAACCACGGGGAAAAAAAAGGGACAGGCTGCCTGTACTCTACCTTTAAATTCCATGTGGTAATTCTCCTCTGCCCCTTGTTCCCAACAGCTCTCATTCAGGAAGTCAGAGGCTAAACTCCAGAAAGCTCCACCGTTTTACCACTAGGATGGCTACATGCATCATCTGTACTGTTACTACTGGTTCTTTCACAGACCTAGATGGCTTCCTAACCAGCATGAGTTCATCAGGTGTCAGCTGAGCAAAGAGGGGATACTGTCTGCTGATACCTGGAGATTTTTCTATTTGAAGCTTTCTCTGACACCTTTTACCTCACCATATTCTCTTGGAAGATAGCAAATTTCCACTAATAATACCCTCTGTTAAACATTGGTTTTAAAAAATACCTTAACTACATTCTCCCAAGCATGAAAATTATATAACTTACTTAAACAGAAATTCTCATCGGTTGATAATGAACCTTGAATTTTGTTTGAAATCATTGAACAAAAGCGCATCTTTTTTACTTGTTGAAAACTCTGGGAGAAGAATCTGGGAAAGACATAAAGAAACTTGTGTCATTCTTCTTTACTGATGTAGTTTTTAAAAATAAAGGAAGAAACTTTTTTTTCCTATGTTTGTATATTTTTTCATTTCAATATTCTGCATTCATAATCAAATAATGCCAAAACTTTACATATATTCTATATGTGTCCATAGTAGCTCATAAGTTTTAGATACTCCATGATTTTTTAAATAAGCCCACATATCTCTTTAAATCTTAAAAGAATGTTTTTGGTCTCTATTAAAAACTGTAAAAGTTTACTTTAGTTCTTTTAAAGAAACAATTTTTATATTTTGTTATTTTAGCTACCCTCTTTTAGGTTTGTATATGATATCTTTGTGATGAAACAGGGATTTTGTTATAGATTAGAGAGAATACTGAAATGTGAGAGAAAACTTGAATCCCCAGTTTTTGGCTCTTCCACTACTGTCTACTTCTTGGTTAGCTGTTTAACAACTGTATTTCTAAGTCCTTACTTTCTAAAATGAAAGAAACGCTCAATCATATGATTGATGTGAAAATCACAGTAGATGGTATATTTGAAGGTAATTGGTAAATTAAATTTCTTTACAAAAATAGCTTATTTGGTATGGGGAGAAACTCCTAAATTAGAATAAAATAAAACACAAAATTCAACTTTTTGGGCTCACTGATAGGGTATTTTCCATATTCATTCCATTCAGACTTCATAGGAATATATCCCAAATTAATATTTTTTTGTTCTTGCTTTTTCCTTTCTCCAGATTATTAACACTCGTAGTAGAATAGTAATACCATTAATAACTGAGTCTAAGAGTGAGTGAATGAGTTACTCAGGAACTTGTGACTGTGAGCTAGCTTTCAAACCTGTTCTATTAGTAACCAGTTTTTGTGTACATAAATTTTTATGTAACATAGAAATGTCACACTCTTCTTTCTCTCAAGAATTTTCAAGTACCTGGTATGGATCAGGCATTATTGGAAGTGAATTCATGCTATTATGGTATTTATAGTTCTCTGAGTTACTAGGAAGATAAACAAGATTACCCAGTAGGCTGCCATGCTAAAGTTATGGGTATGATAAACCTGTATAATGGATGTGGGGAGGAGTGGAGATGCATATGGTGTTTGAGTGAGTTAATTAGGTCAATGTGGTAGAAACATATAGAAGGAATAACATGTGCAAAGGTGTGAAACTTTGAGGGACTTTGGAGAATTTGGGAAAGGGAAAGAAAAGGGTACAGTTTATATAGTGTTAGAAGAGTATTGCAGAAATATGTAAGTTTCTGCTTGTGAATGCACTCTATACTTCCGAAGTTTCTGAAATTTTCTGATTGAGATGGAGGAGGGAAACTACTGAATAATTTTAAGCTGTGAAGTGACCTGCCAAGAATCCAATTTTGGGTATATCGCTTCTCTGCTTGTTCTAAAAGTTAGCTGTGCTTACGTGAAAATTTGGATGATTACGGTTGGCTGTGATATGAGATACATGCAAAATAGATGAATTTTTAGTTCAAATTTCTTTTTGGAAAGTTATTTATAGTCAATGAACTATTTCTTTGAGATAAGAATGAATTGCCTATGTTTTCTGCAATTTGAGATTTTCATGGATATTTTTTTTCCTTGTTAAAAATGTGTGGAGAGGTGGATGTGTATGTATACTGCACACAAGTGTGGGTATATATGTGGTTACACATTGTATTACACAATGCATATTGTCATTAGAGATATGTATAACAACAAAAGTCTAGGAGGAAGAGAAAGGAGAGCATTTCTAGATCTTATCAAGATTCGGAAGCAAGAATTTTAAAAATCTGAGACAGGTACTTATGCATAGTCTTTCATGCCTTAAACCCTGGTGGTGCAGCGGTTGAGCGCTGGGTTGCGAAGCTGCCCGCAGCCTCTGCAGCGCCGGTTTGATCCCCGGCTACTCCCTGGCCACCGGAGGAGGGTCCCGCATGGCGGGCAGACCTCTCCTGCCGCCCGCTGCTCCCCTCAGCAATGTACTTCGGTCCTTCTGCCTGCTCTGCTCCCTGCTCTGGCTCTAGTGAATTCTCTCACCCTCCCGCGCTTCTGACTGTACCCAGTGCTTGTATAAATAAATAAATAAATAAATCTTTAAAAAAAAAAGATTTTACTCATTCAATGGATATTTGTTCACTTTTCACCATGTGGATACTCTCAAGTTAAACGATACAATAGTATAAGTTATAGCCTTTCCCCCTCCCAGGTAGAATTAACATGTATTATGTATCATGTAATGTATCATGACAATTGTTTGATGGAATTACACCTAAAGGAAATTATTCGGGCCAGAATAAGCTTGTTAAAATATTAAATTGGAGTAAATAATTGCCATTATCAAAGGCCAGTGTTTGACTCTCTTAATTCTATAATACTCAAACATGATCCTTTCCCTTAGTTCCTCACAAAGGTATCAATGTTCTATAAAAAACAAATGAATTTGGAAATAGTGGGATTTAAAATACAGTTCAGGATGCAGAGTACTGAACATAGTAAAGGTGTCATTTCTCTCAAATTGCTCTATAGGAGTAAGGCAATTCCTATAGTTATTTCAGCAAGGTTTTTTCTTTTATAGATACAAAGAAGTGTATTTCAAGATTTATATGGGAAAGATAAGTTTCTGGAATAGCAAGAACAATTTTGAGAAAGAAGAATGTGTGAGGCATCAGAATTCTTAATGTTAGGATTTACTTTGCTATAGCTATAGTATTCAAGATAGTGTGGTATGGAGGAAGAAAAGATACATAATTCAATGCAAATGGATAAATATGTCAAGTTAACTTTTTACAAAGGTGCAAAAGTAGTCCGATGGAGAAGGGATAATCTGTTCAATAAATACTGGATAAATTATGTATCCATAACTTAAAAAATGAACCCTTACTTAAATAGCATTCTCCACAAAAAATTTAAGATGCAGTAAAATGTAAAACATAAAACTTCTAGAAAATAGGAGACAAATCTTCTCCTTCTAGAAAAGTCAAATAGTACTCAGATTTTACACCAAAAAAAACTCTAAAAAAATATGAATTTCATAAAAAATTCAAAGCTTTTCCTCCACTTGTAAAGGAGATGAAAAGACAAATTACAAACTGGAAGAAAATATTTGCAGATTACATTTTAATAATGAATTTATATCTAGATAAATAAAGAATTCTCAAAACTCAACATTTAAAAAGAAACCAAAGCAATCTATTTAGAAATTGAATAAAATATATACAGACATTTCACTAAATAGGATGGTAATGAGCATTTAAAAATGATGTTCAGTACCATTTGCATAGTAAGACCACAAGGAACTATCACTACACATTCACAGAATGGTTAAAGTTAGAAATTAATGTGCTACCTTCAATTGCTGGCAAGGAGATGGAGTAACTAGATCACTCATCCATTGTTAGTGGAAATGTAAAATGGTTACAGTTACTTTGGAAAATTGTTTGGCAGTTCCTTTTAAAACTGAAAATGGATTTTCTGTACGATCTGGCAGTTTCACCCCACAGAACATATCCCAAATAAATGAAAATTAGTTTTCACGCAGACATTTGTTCACAAAAGTGTGTTCATGGTAGCCAACCAGTGGTTGTGGTATATCCATACCATGGACTACTTACTAGTCAGAAATAAAGGGCAGCAGCAATTGGACACTCAACAACTTGGGTGATTGTCTGGAAAAGCTTATCAAGGGAGAAAAGCCAGCCTGAACAATATATACGCCATGACATATATTTGTTGTTTATGAAATAGCATTAAATGTATGGAGAACAGATTTGTGTTTGTGAGATGTTAGGAATGGATGGGTGGTGGGTATGACTATAAACATCATGGGGGAGTCTTTTCTTTTTAAGATTTATTTATTTATTTATTTATTTATTTATTTATTTAATTAATTTATACAAGCACTGGGTACAGTCAGAAGCACGGGAGGGTAAGAGAATTCACCAGAGCCAGAGAGGGGAGCAGAGCAGGCAGAAGGACCGAAGCACACCACCATGTGAGACCCTCCTCGGTGGCCGGGGAGCACCCGGGGGAGCACCCGGGGGAGCAGCTGGGGATCAAACTGGCGCAGCAGAGGCTGCGGGCAGCTTCGCAACCCAGCGCTCAACCGCTGCACCACCGGGGAGGCCCGATAGGGGAGTCTTGATAGTACACTTAAGTATTTTAATTGCAGTGGTAGCTAATATGAAGCAGGATAGGAAAGTTACATAGGGTTATTACTTACACTGCACACAGCAAGTAAATTCATTTATATCTGGTAAAATCTGAATAAACTTTGGTTTTACCAATTACAGTTTTTCTAACTTTAGTATTGTACTATAGTTATGTCAAATTTTAATTTTGAGGGAACCTGAGTGAAGGGTACAGAGGACATTCCTGAATATTTCTTTACCTTTCCTCTGAATTTATAATCACTTCAAAATAAAGGGATTAAAAAGTAGCAATTAGTAAACATAAATGAAGTAAACATTCCTGGGGAAAAAAGTTTTCATTTCTCCTCCATTTAGCACTGCAAATAGTTAGAAATAAAATTATTGAATCTTATGAATATTTTAGTTTTCTGAGATAACAAGTTCATATGCTTCTCCCTCTGACCCACCCTCCCTTCTTTATTTCTTTCTTGGAGTCATCAATTATTTAATGTTCAGAACACTTTGAAGGATACTGGGTAAACAGCTGGAAGAAAATATGAATATCATGTATCAAATCTTCAACCTAACTTGAGTTCTATGAAATGGCTTATTAGTATTTGTGGCCAAGCGCATATTCACCTGGTCTTATTAGTAATCAAAACTGTCCATCAATAATTTTTTAAAAAAGAATTCCTCAATGAAATACAATGCTAGACATATAACCAAAACAAAAAGTTCCTGCTAATTCCCACCACAGTAAGTGTGGTTGTTTTTAGATCTAATCAAGCCATTGAGTGATTAAACAAACACATAATGTATACAAACACACATGTTTAGGAATTATATTCTGTGATTTCATAAAATTTCATATGTATCTCTTAGAATTAACTCTCTTTTTGGTGTGTCTTTAATTTATTTTTAAAACATTCATAAACTGTCACATTTTCTTATGCAAATGTGAAGGTCATTCTTCAAAGTTAAATGCATGTATTATATCTCTGTGAAGGATGAACAGTTTCTTAACGTTGTGCTGGGAAAGATTTGGTTGCATAGCTTTTGTGTGCCTTATGAAAATAAAAACCAATTCTCAAATCACTCAAAATTCTGTAGACAAAACCTGTTATAGTTAACCAGATATATAGTTCCTGGAAGATCCTTTTCTTCTGATAAACATGTGTGCTTTCATTTTATCCTAGCATCCATCTAAACGTGAGGCAGCAGAGCCCCTTTCAATTTTTATTCCTATTTATGTGGAGTAAAACTTATGCTTAAAGTTTGCTGAGAAACATGGAAGAGTCTGAGCATCAAAGAACTATTGAAATTCTCATAGACATTCTTGTTCACCAAAGTCCTTGCTGCAACTCATTTGTTGATGATTCTCACAATAAATGCCTGGCCTTCCTCTATTTCAGTAAATTCTCTTTCCTTCTTTTTTTTAAGATTATTTATTTATACAAGCACTGGGTACAGTCAGAAGTGCGGGAGGGTGAGAGAATTCACCAGAGCCAGAGCGGGGAGCAGAACAGGCAGAAAGACCGAAGTACACTGCTGAGGGGAGCAGTGGGCGGCAGGAGAGGTCTGTGTGCCATGCGGGACCCTCTTCCAGTGGCCGGGGAGCAGCCGGGATCAAACCGGCGCTGCAGAGGCTGCGGGCAGCTTCACAACCCAGCGCTCAACCGCTGTGCCACCGGGGAGGCCCTCTTTCCTTTTTTATTAGCCCTTTGAAAGCCTACATTTGTGTAGTCAAATGCATCATGTGTTCAACAAAATGAAATGACTTTTCAATAATAATTACCCTTCCTAAAGCCATGATTAAGACTTCTAAGAGGCTATTGTGTTGTTATCAGATATTTCTTCCATAAATACTTAGAGACACCTTCACTTACTATCAGTCACTTTATCACCACCTTCTACAACCCAAGTTTAGGTTACCCTGGATCTGGAGGATCTTCCCCAAAGGCAGAGCTTTACTTGTGTTGGGGGATGTCCCAATTTCCTAACAAGTCTATATATCAGGTCCAAAACTTGAACATACAGGGTTTAATTTTGTCCTGGTTCTTGAGTAAACTGAGAATAATTTACTTCTATGCCCTCTTTTTTAACAGTCTGGATTGTCATTTTCTGTACCTTCTGAGAAGGTAAAAGGCAAGTATATTGTACTCATCAGTCTGGCTATGTATTATCTGGTCCTGATGTGAAGCAAGTGACGATAGTGTCCATTAGACAGTTTCACTCATGGTGTGGGAATAATTACCTCTCATTTCTTGTTTCCCACATAAAATATTTCCTTTCTGCAAGTTTTAACATCTGCACATTAAGGGTCAGATTTTTAGCACACATACTGACATTAGCAAAATTATACACTATTTCCACAACTAAACCAAAAAGAAATGATGTTTCTGCTTTGTGAATCTCAAAAACACATATCTCTCCTCCATATAAATACTCCTCATCCGGGCTGAGATGGACTTTTCCATGAAGAAAGATTTCTGAATCTCTAGGGCAAAATTGAAGTTACTGGATCTCTGGAAGTGTGGATCTTTGCAGCCATATGCCTTCTGCATTTGGATCTTTTACACTCTAATTTGCTTGTATTTGATACAGGAAAAAATCCTCCCACCTCATCTGTGGTATAAGGCTGGAAAGACTAATAGCAGGCAGATTATTAGGATCAAAGGCTAAAATTTAATAACATCTATATGGAGCATTTACATGGTTGTAAATTCCAATGAATAATGGAACAGATCTGGAATATTTATTCTGTGTTTAATTGCCTGGGGTGCCAAAGAGAGAGAAAGAGGAGGACACTGACCATAACACAGAGAGGATGTTATTCTCAGAGTAAAAGATGAGTTTCTTAGATAGGGAGGACATATTCAATGACACCCCTATACCTTCTAGGTGAGAAAAAATGGGGAGCAGTGATTGCTTCTTCTATTTGGAAAAGGACAAATAACTGAGAAGGACAAAGCTTCTCATAGCCTCAAGAGTCTTCGTAATTTAAACTTTTAATTTAACTTAAAACAATCTTCATTCCTTAAGTGATGGTGTTAAATACCAAGGTGACACTTATTAGAAGAGGTCTACTCTGACATATTGATAAAAACCTATCTGACCCTTTTGGGGAGACTAGACATTAGGGCCTGGTTGACCTGTTGGTCACAGAAATCTAGTTTATAGGTAAGGTTTTAATAAAGGAGGTAAGGTAGTCATTATGGTTAATAACCAGGAACCCATATCTCTTTGAAGGATATATTTACTTGTGTCAAAAAGCTAGTTTAACTCTGATCTCTTAAGTACAAAGAATTCTGTATCAAGCGACTTCTTTTTTTATTTTAAAATTTATTATTTATACATACAAGAATGGAGTGTAGGCCAAAGGTGGGAGGGGGTGAGAGGATTCACCAGAAACAGTGGGGAGCAGAACAGGTGATTCTATTGAAAAACACTGCTGAGGGGAACAGCAGGGTGAGACAGGAGAGATCTGCTGAGACATGTGGATTAGCTCCCTGACAGGGTATCAAACTTAGGCTGTAGGGATTGGTGATAGCTTGATAGCGCTGAGACTTAACCCCTACTTACCAGGGAGGCCCTCAAGGGACTTATTTTATTCATTCAGCTCTCTTTCTGAACTGAGGCCCAATACTACTACATACTGGGATGATTTCCAGGGATACCTATATCACCTCTTCATTTCTTCTCCAAAGTTAATATCTTAGAGAAAGAAGATCTGTGGTACTCTTTAGGTCTTTTCCTATGCTGCTCAAGTTCTTCCAAAGATATTTGAAGTGGGTCTGTAAGAATTCTTTTAAAAATTGAGTTTATCTCTCCCTTTACAGTTTCATAGCAAAATGCTGTCCATTTCTTCACAAAATATACTTACTATTAAGGCATTATTTCAACAAATATGTATTGTGCATCTCCTATGTACCAGGCATTATTCAAAGTGTTGAGGCCATACAAATGAATAAAATGGACACGTTTCAGTCCTCATGAGGCTTACATCTTAGTAGGGAGAAGAAGACAAATTAATAGTGAGCAAGAGAGAGTGAGCTGTCTGCTCTGAGAATTTACTTTTGTTTTCTGAGCACTTCCATTAGAGGAAATGATGAATGTTTGATTTTTCAGGCTGAAGGGATGAGATGCAACCAGTTATTTATGGGGTACCTTCAAGATTAGCTCTCTGGCTTTCAAGGGTTCACCAAGATCCAGTAATAAATCAAAATCATGCTGTTTCTGAAAAGGGTGATATTTACTCACACAGGGTTTATTCTTGTTTCAGAGTCATAGGCATCCCCGTTTTGTTCTTCCTATGGGAATCTGTCATGCATTTTATTTAATATCCTAATCTTTACAGACAATTTGTGTACCATTACAGCTGACGGGTTATGAATGTGTTAAGCATTTTTCTGTTTTGAGAATACTTTGCGTAGTAGTATTTAAAGCTTGAAACTTTAAGGTTTGGTTGGTATTGAGGCAGACTATATTACCAATATATGATGAGAAGTTTGGGATGAGGTTCCCACAAATAGGTCCAACTCTCCAAATCTTCAGTTTCTTTCTTTACATTACGGTAAATTTTATTTGATGTTTGAAAATTAGAATTATTCAGACTCAATGAAAATTTTGTAATAAAATGAATCATAAAAATATCAATACAAATATTTAGTAGATTTTTAATAATAAAAATGATCAAAATTACAGAAATTCCTCAAAATTAGTGTTGTTTCCACAGTTATCACCTTTTGCCCTAAGAACGGGTTATCTTTTTTCTTTTTTAATTTTTGGTATCTTTGCTGTTTTTAGGGGTTTAAAGTGATATTTTGAATATCTGTGCCCATCATTGTAGGGAAACCTTTTTACTCAGAGACCCTTCTCTTCCAGATCAGGACTCTTGGTCTCCTGAGACTTTGTTGGTTAGAATTTTCTCTCCCGTACATGAAAGATTATTGCAGTTCTTGAGAGACTTTAGAGATGACTAACTTCGTTGTAGATTTTCTTCAGTTTTACCCTTCTCCCCACCACCAAGTGTTGTCCATATGCCCTCTAATCAAGCAAAAGCATGGATTTTCTTTTTAGTAGAAGTTTCTAGCAATGTAAGAAATCACAGCATTTTAATTTTCTCTCCAATCTAGCTAATGTGGGTGAACATGAACTCCAGTTGTTTAGGCTTGAATAAGAATCTGCAGCCCCAGATTAACTATTCTCTTCCTTCTCTGTGGGCAGCCAATATTACTTCCCTGTTGTTAGCCTTTGAACTAACTTCATTAACAAAAGAATTCAAGGGCTCTGTAGGTCTCTGTGGAAGTCTGAACTCCTTCAGTAATGTTTTGCCATAAATAGCTACAGCAGTAAATTGTTCCAAGTGATTCTGAAAAAAATCTGTAAAATTTAACTGGGTTGTATAAAATAGGGAATTAAATGTAAGATAGTGCTTTATCTTAATGTGGTCACCAAATGTCAGGTAAATTCATAGCTTTGTTACAGTTTCAATAACAGATTAAGTATATCTCTTATTGAAAAATCAACAACACTATCAAATTAATATAAAAACAAAGAGACACTACTAAATATTCAAGTATATTTTAAAAGGACATACTGTCTTTTTAAAATTTTTATTCGAAATAGTTGCAGAGATCACTGAAGCAGAGTAGATAGTTCTAAAATTAAAGGAAGTAAGTGCTGTGTAAGAATTTAATGTATCATCAGAAATAGTCAATTAATTTTTGAAGAAGAAATTTAGGAATGTAACTAATTATAAAAATCAAATCAGCTTGCAAATCATTCTCTAGATTAAGAAGGTAAACATGAAAGTACTAGAAAATCTGGGAGAAAGTAGTAATCAATATTAGGATATCAATGTAAGTATGGAAGTTTACTAGGAAGAAAATTGTAATAGCAGTTAGTCAGGACCTCCATGATCCTGTCCAAGATGATCATTTCCTTAGAGGATGGAAAGTTATCATCATGCAACACATCAATCGATTTGACTCTACAAGCTGTAAAATTTTTGAGCCTAGAGCTATATCTTTTATCTCTGAACTCCTAACATAGTGTCTTTCTGGCATGCATTCAACCAACATTTACCATTTGCTTCAGTTGTGTCAGACTCTGGAGAAAGAAAAAAAATCCCACTATATAACGTAATGAAAGCATTTTAATTTATGGTGAATGCAGATGGAAATTTGTGTTAGGTATTATGAGAGAAGAGAGATGAGCATGTGAGAAGAACAAGCTTCAGGATTGTTGTTTATTGTTGTTTTCTGAGCATTCTTGGCTCAAATACCGTTGCTGCTGGTAAGCGTGAAGAAATCCTCAACCACATGAATAGAACCCAGGGCTAAAGCCATAGAGTTATCATAAATGATGAAGAAAGACTTGAATACTGAGGGAGATTGAAGATGAAAAGGCGGTCCAGCCGTACTTGTGTTGTTCTATAATACCCGGTTACTCAAGCAGGCTCTTTGTTTTTTTTTTTTTTTTGTTGTTGTTTTGTTTTTTTTTCACAATTTAAATTTTATTTTTATATTCTCCATGCAATTGCAACCCCCTTATTTTGACCCAAATCCCTCCCTCCCCGCCCCCACCCCCCATAGCATGTCTCTGGTTCATAGTTGTTTGTTGATTTTGATTTTTTCTTTCTTATAGTTATTCTTTTTCCTGGTCCCTTATTTAGGTTTTCTAGATTCCTGCTATGAGTGAGACCATCCGGTATTTTTCTTTTTCTTTCTGGCTTATTTCGCTGCACATGATCCTTTCCAGCGCCATCCATGTTGCTGCAAATTGCATGTGTTTATCTTTTTTGAATGCTGAGTAATATTCCATGGTGTATATGTACCACATCTTCTTGATCCAGACATCTATTTTTGGGCATTTGGGTTGTTTCCAAAGCTTAGCTATTGTAAATAGTGCTGCTATAAACATAGGGGCGCAGGTGCTCTTTGGAATTGATGTTTCTGTGTCTTTTGGGTAAATACCTAGGAGTGGAATTGCTGGATCATATGGGAGCTCTATCTTTAGTAGGTTGAGGAATCTCCACAGAGCTTTCCATAGTGGTTGGACCAGCTTGCACTCCCACCAGCAGTGCAGGAGAGTTCTTTTTTCTCCACATCCTCGACAACGTTTGTTGATGCTAGTTTTTTTAATATATGCCATTCTCACTGGTGTGGGATGGTATCTCATTGTAGTTTTGATTTGCATTTCCCTGATTGCAAGTGATGTTGAACATTTTTTCATATGCCTGTTGGCCATTTGTATTTCCTCTTTGGAGAAGTTTCTTTTTAGCTCTTCTGCCCATTTTTTGATTGAATTTTTTTCTTTGTTTTTGTTGAGTCTCATCAGCTCTTTGTGGATTTTTGTGATCAGTCCTTTATCATTAGTGTTGGGTGCAAAAATTTTCTCTCAGTTGTTGGGGTTTCTCTTTGTTTTGGTTATTGTCTCTTTTGCTGTGCAGAAACTCTTTAATTTGATGTAGTCCCAGCTGTTTATCTTTGCCTTCACTATTACTGCTTTGGATGATGTGTCTGTAAAGATATCGTTGAGGTGCATGTCATGTAGTGTTTCGCCTATATTTCCTTCTATATATTTTATGGTTTCAGGTCTTATGTGTAGTTCTTTAATCCATTTTGAGTTGGTTTTTGTGCATGGTGTGAGGTAGTAGACAAGCTTCATTCTTTTGCATGTAGTGACCAAGTTTTCCCAGCACCATTTAATGAACAAACTTTATTTGCTCCAGTGCATATTCTTTGCTCCTTTGTCAAAAATTAGTTGACCATAAATCTGTGGGTTTATTTCTGGGTTTTCTATTCAATTCCATTGGTCTGTGTGTCTGTTCTTGTTCCAATACCATGCAGTTTTGATGATTATGGCTTTGTAGTATAGTTTGAAATCTGACAGTGATGCCTCCATTCCCTTCTTTTTTTTTTTTCAGGAGGGTTTTGGCTGTTCGGGAGTTTTTGTGGCTCCATATGAATTTCATCAATATTTTTTCTGTTTCTTTGAAGAATGACATTGAAATTTTAATTGGAATAGCATTGAATCTGTAGATTGCTTTTGGTAGGATGGCCATTTTGATAATATTAATTCTTCCAATCCATGAGCAGGGGATGTCTTTCCATTTCTTTGTGTCTACTTCTATTTCTTTTAACAGTATTTTACAGTTTTCTTTGTATAGGTCCTTTACTTCTTTTGTTAGGTTTATTCCCATATATTTGATTTTTTTTTGTTTCAATAATAAAAGGGATGGTTTTTTTGATTTCTTCTTCATCAGATTTATTGTTTGTGTATAGGAAGGCTACAGATTTTTGTATGTTGATTTTGTATCCTGCCACTTTACTAAACTGATTGATTAGTTTAATTAGGTTTTTCTGTGGAGTTTTTGGGGTTCTCTATGTATATTATCATATCATCTGCAAATAGTGATAGTTTGACTTCTTCCTTGCCTATTTGGATTCCTTGTATGTCTTTCTTTTGTCTTATTGCTCTGGCTAGGACTTCCAGTATTATGTTGAAAAGCTGTGGTAAGAGTGGATATTATTGTCTTGTTCCAGATCTTAATGGGAATGCTTTCAGCTTTTCACCATTGAGAATGATATTGGCTGTGGGCTTTTCATAGATGACCTTTATGATGTTGAGGTATGTTCCTTGTATCCTGAGAATTTCAAGGGCCTTTATCATAAATGGGTGTTGTACTTTGTTGAATGCTTTCTCAGCATCTATTGATATTATCATATGGTTTTTATATTTCTTTTTGTTGATGTGTTGGATTACATTGATTGATTTTCAGATGTTGAACAATCCTTGTGTCCCTGGAATAAATCCTACTTGGTCGTGGTGAATTATCTTATGGATGCATTGTTGGATTCTGTTGGCAAGGAATTTGTTGAGGATTTTTGCATCAGTGTTTGTTAGGGAGATTGGCCTGTAATTTTCTTTTTTTGTGCCATCTGTTGGGTTTTGGTATTAGTGTAATTTTGGCTTTATAGAACTTATTTGGTACTATTCCTTCTTTTTCAATTTTTTGAAAGCGTTTGTATAGGATAGGCACTAATTCACTGCTGAACGTTTGGTAGAATTCATTTGTGAAGCCGTCTGGGCCTGGGCTATTGTTTTTGGGGAGTGCTTTGATTACTGCTTCAATTTCACTGCTTGTAATAGGTCTGTTTAGTTGTTCTATTTCTTCTTTGTCCAGCTTTGGGTGATTGTATCGTTGTAGGATTTTTTCCATCTCTTCTAGATTGTTAAATTTGTTTGTGTATAAGTGTTCATAGTAATCTCTTATTATTCTTTTGATTTCTACTGAGTCTGTTGTGATTTCTCCACTTTTATTTATAATCCTATTTATACGTGTTTTCTCCTGTTTTTTCTTTGTGAGCCTTGCTAGAGGTTTGTCTATTTTGTTTATTTTTTCAAAGAACCAACTTTTGGTTTCATTGATCTTTTGGATTTTTTTTTAATTTCTGATTCATTTATTTCTGCTTTGATTTTTATTATTTCCTTTCTTCTACTGGCTTTAGGTTTTTTTTGTTGTTATTTTTCTAGTTCTTTGAGATGTGAGATTAGGTTGTTTCTTTTAGTTCTTTCTTGTTTGTTGATGTGAGCCTGTATTGCTATATATTTTCCTCTTATTACTGCTTTTGCTGCATCCCATATATTCTGAAAAGTGTCCTTCTTGTCATTCAACTCAAAGTATTTTTTATTTCTTCTTTGATCTCCTCATTAGTCCAGTGGTCTTCCAGTAGTGTGGATTTCAATCTCCATGAAGTGGGAAGGTTCCTTGTTTTCTTTCCATGATTTATTTTTAGTTTGTGCCCTTATGATCGGAGAAGATAGTTGGAATGATTTTGATTTTCATCTCTTTCTTGATGTTTATCTGTGGCCCAGTATGTGATCGATTCTGGAGAACGATCCATGCGTGCTTGAGAAAATGTGTACTCAGATTTTTTTGGGTGCAGTGTCCTATAGATGTCTGTTAAGTCCATGAGTTCTATGTCTTTATTTAGGGCTCTAGTGTCTTTGTTTATTTTTTGTCTTGTTGATCTGTCCATTGGTGAGAGTGGGGTGTTAAAGTCTCCCACTATATATGTATTTTCTTTAATATCTGTTTTCAGAGCTGATAATAATTGTCTAATATATTTTGGTGCCCCTTCATTTGGTGAGTATATATTGATGAGTGTTCTATCTTCCTGATGTATTGTCCCCTTGATCATAATGTAGTGTCCATCTATGTCTCTTTTTACTTTTTTTAATTTGAAGTCTATTTCATCTGAAATAAGTATGGCTGTTCCTGCCTTCTTTTTTGGTCCATTTGCTTGTAGGATTGTTTTCCAACCTTTAACTTTCAGTCTGTGTTTCTCTTTTGTGGTTAAATGTGTTTCCTGGAGACAGCAGAAGGTTGGATTTTGTTTTTTAATCCAGCCCTCAAGCAGGCTCTTTGAATTGCACTCTGTGCTCTGCAGTAGTCCTAACCTTTGTCTCTTAACAGAAGGCCCAACTTTCCACTTTAGGACTAGGACAGAAGCCATCACACTGGAGAACTTCTCCAGTTGTTTATAACTGTACATAAATGAGCACACTTCCATTCTAGTTGCTCATGGCAAAATGAAGAGGTGCCTTCTAGGTAGTGAACATTTTCTCCACTTACCGTTTGTAAAGATTGCAGAGAAACATTAAAAAAAGTCCTAAACTTAGGCCAACAAAATCTGAGACTCAATTGCATCATGCAAAGACTTATAAGCAAGGTTAATCAGACAATTAGACTTCTCTGGAGAAGGGACATCTGATTTTTATCTTTTTTTTTTTAATTTATTAACTTCTTTTTTTTTTTAAAGATTTATTTATTTATTTATACAAGCACTGTGTACAGTCATAAGTACGGGAAGGTGAGAGAGTTCACCAGAGCCAGAGAGGGGAACAGAACAGGCAGACCGACGACATACACTGCTGAGGGGAGCAGCAGGCGTGGCAGGAGAGGTCTGTGCGCCATGTGGGACCCTCGCCCAGTGGCTGGGGATTGAACCAGTGCAGCGGAGGCTGCAGGGAGCTTTGTAGCCCAGCACTCAACCGCTGCGCCACCGGGGAGGTCCTCTGATTTTTATCTTGACAGACAAAGGCATTTTCAAGAGGTTACAATGTCAAGAAAGCTTTCCTGGTAGGTGGAAGAGGTAATACAAAAGTGAGTTATATTCAGTCAATGGCATATGACTTAGAGTATTCTAAGGTGATGTTCGAGTAGAGAAGTGTGAGATATGACTGGATTGATAAAAGTATTTTATGATGGACCTATTTATTTTTAATTTTGTAATTAATACACAGCCAGTAAAGGAATATTTTGATCAATCACTGTATTTCTTAATTAAATTTTGTATGAAACTTATGTTTTTTATTACCTATTTGTTTTTATTTTAGTATCTATTTTTGTCTATGAATCTTATGTGAATTTATTCATAGGTTTTGCAAAATATTGTATCAACAATTTTAAGTATATACTCAAAATAATATTTTTTTACAAAAGCAATATTTTTTAACTCACTGTTAGAAACATCTTGTAATAGAACAAAGTACAAAATCTTATAATCTATTTCTGTATCCTATACTTTTCTCATAGCAGGTATTCAATAAGTTGACATCTTTGTGAGACATTCATCTACTATGTTTAACTGCAATAATAATATACAATTTCTTTCTTATCTTTGAGGAAAGTCCTTTAGTGAGCTATTTGTCAGCTGGTAATACCATGATGAAACTGTAAAAATAGTGCATTCATTGTGAAACTACAGGCAAGCTTTCATTTAGATTTTAAGTTTCTCTTTTTTCATATTTACTCCCACCACCTTATCTATCTACCTTTTTGTTACTTCACATTCATTGAAATAAGATATTGCTTTCCTGTCCCATCCCATTTGATTTATCTTAGACATAGTTGCCATTCTTTTATTTATAAGAATTGTATTAGTTATGTATTTCTCATTACAACAGTTTTTATTGTATATCCCATGTCTTTTTTTGTGGTCCAAAGGGCACATTTAAACCCTGCAATTTAAAGTTCAAAGAATTATCAGTTCTAACACCAAGTTACCTATGAAATCATGCAAGCTAACCATTCTTTGATATTTTATTGTTTTCCCTATCTGGAAGATCGTTTTTTCATTGTGTAAATGAAATGATGTTTTAATTTTAATGATGAAATTTGACCCAAAGATATCAGTCCCACTCCTCTTTGCAATAAAAAAATTCCTGACCCAAATTATCTTACCTGCTGGAGTCCCGCTCCAGCAGAATGTCGTGTCAGGAGTCCCTGAAAGGAGAGGACAGGACGGTGTCAATGAAAACTTGGGAGGCTGAGGAAAAGTGGAGTGAGGTAGACACAGACGCTCTCTCTGGTGCAAGTATCTCCTGCTGAGGGTCTCAGCGGCCTTTATTTATACATCAGAAATTCTTTATGTGATCATTACATCATGAAATCCTGTGATTTCACTTTTACATTGTTTCAGAACTTATTTTTGATTATCAATCAGTGCCCAGCCCTTTCTTAATTTTCCCAGTATATGATTAACTTGGTTGCTTGGTTACATTAGCATGGATACATATTTTCCTAGGTAATGTATGTTATTAGAAAATAGAAACAGGTGCTGCACACAACATGATTCAAGCAGTCAAGCTAGGTAACTAAAACAAGGCTAAACGGGCATAGTAAATTTGAGGGCTTTCTATTTCCCATGTAGAACCTGGGGGTCCCTGTGGATCATCATGTGGTGTGTTTTTCTCAGACCTCCTTTGCCTCCCGGGGCATCTCAGGGGCTTTCTCTTGTGGGGGGACTTTTGTTGGGCTCGATTCCAAGAGCTCTATCAAGCGTGGCTTGCTAGAGAACTCAGTGTTACTCATAGTAACAGAATTATAAATTGGAGGACGTGGAGAATTATTGGAAACCTTTTCATTATCAATTATGTTGGAAGGTACAGTTTTTCAAACTACTGAGGTGTGCATTACTTAACTGGCATTAATGCCAACACTCATTGTGTTATTCTAAAACTTATAGAAAATTTCCATGGTTTTAATAACTGGCACAAACAAATGAAAGGAAGTAGCAGGAGCCAGCTATGGAGCTTTCTGACTTTTCAGAAATTTCCCCCATGCCCGGACCTTGTCAGACAACATGAGTAGCATGGCCCGTGCCATTTACCTTTATATTTTCTATCATTTCTGTATTATTTAGCTAATAGTACTCACTAAGATCCTAATGGGAGACCAGATGTTTTTACACTATTGAAATAAAATGATAAAAACAGGATCCATTGCCTTGAAGTGACTGAATTTCAGATGGCAGCCCTCATAGATGATTTCAGTTACATTCTTAAATATGTAGTCATAATTGATTAAGGCAGTCATGATAATTCTTCATAACACATGATTGGAAAAATGATTGGCAATGGTAGAGGTAGGGTAGGGAAATTGGAAGGAAAATAGTTCCCCATAAGAGAGAATACCAGTATCATCATCATCATCATCATCACCATCATCATCATCAACAACAAATGCTTTCTCTTTCTCTCATATTTCTGACTTTCACTACTGGGCAATTGGGAGGTTGTCATCCCTAGATTCTTGGCAATTATTGGGAAAAATCCAAAGCTGAAAGCATAGATACTCATGATTTCAAGCCCCTATTATAGGAAAGTTTGAACAATGGGGCCGTCTTTAAGGAATCTAGTATCTGGGACTTCCTGGTGGTGCAGCGGTTTTGCGCAAGGGTTACGAAGCTGCCCGCAGCCTCTGCAGCGCCGGTTTGATCCCCGGTTGCTCCCCGGCCACCGGAGGAGGGTCCCACATGGCGCGCAGATCTCTCCTGCCGCCCACTGCTCCCCTCAGCAGTGTACTTCGTCAGTTGCCTGCTCTGCTCTGCTCTCTGCTCTGGTGAATTCTCTCGCCCTCCTGCGCTTCTGACTGTACCCAGTGCTTGTATAAATAAATAAATGAATTAAAAAAAAGAATCTAGTATCTATCCCTTTGTATTGATCCTCTTTACAGAAGGTAGTTGGAGAGCACAAATGAGTTTGAAGCAATGATTCTGCATTAGGATGATGAAGCCTGATTAAATTGAAAAGTAAAATATCTAATGTGAAGGAAAAGATATTCTTATTGGACAGTGAGGTTTCTTAGTAGTATTTTTTTGCATTTGTGAAATAGAGGACATTGCTGAAGTCACCAGTCTGTATATTGCCTTAGGTAAGATCACAACATAAGATTGTATATCATTTAAGTAAATGTTTACTGTCCATGAACATGGATTATCTTTCCATGAACATAGATTATCCATGAACATAGATTATCTTTCCATTTCTTTATATTTTTTTATTTATTTAGACAGTATCTTATAGATTTCAGTGTACAGGTCTTTCACCTCCTTTTAAAAGTTTATTTTTGGGTATTTTATTATTTTTGATGTGATTGTAAATAGGATTATTTCCCTAGTTTATTTCTTCTAGGTCATTATTTGCATATTGGATTGCAACAGATTTTGTATATTGAGTTTGTAACCCGACATTTTCCTGTACTCACTAATTGTTTCTAATAGTTTTCTAGTGGAATATTTAAAGCTAAGCTTTTCTATGTGTATTATATTATTTTCAAATGGTCATAGTTTTCCTTCTCCAGTTTTTCTTGTCCAACTACATTGTCTAGGACTGCCAATACTATGTTTAATGAAAGTGGTGAGAGTGGACATCTTTGTTTTATTTGTGATCTTAGAGAAAAAACTTTTAGTTTTTCACCATTGACTGTGATGTTATCTGTAGGTTTGTTAAAGATCACCTTTATTATTTTGAGATATAGTCTTTGTATTCCTTGATTTTCAACAGGGATAATTAAGTGTCTTATTTTTAATTAGCTTTTATCTTTACACCACCAAAAACATTTATATTTTTAGGATAAAGATCAGAAAATCTTTTATTTTCTAAAAATTTTTTAGTTACATTGGTTACATTAGTTACCATTGGTTACATTTAGTTACATTTGGTTACATTGTTGTTGGTATTTTGGAAGTATAGATTCTCCCCCTTCAGGTGTAGTCCTTTGGTTATAGGGCACCACCACCAAAGCACCCATAGTCCTCTACCATAGTCCACTGTGCTCTTTCCCTACACTGCTTTGTTCCCTCTCCCTCCTCTCTGAATGTCTCATTTCAAGGGTTGGTTTAAAAATTTAAGAACAGGAATCTGAAGAGACGTCTAGTGTTGCCTGGTCACCTTGCCGACTTCTCCAGCTTTATGTAATGCTGTGTTCGCCTCTCACACATTTTTTAACTAATTGTTTTTATTATATCTGAATTCATATCACTTTATTTTAGCATAACATTATCGTTCTGCTTTGCCACCCCTTCACCTAATTTAGCCTTGATAAGCTCTGTTACACTTCAGCTCCACCATTCCTTTTATTAATTGCTGTCCTTTACACTAATTTTTAAATTACATGAGTATGGAGACTTTACTTTTTTCTCACTATTGATTTTGCCAAGTTTAAAGCATTTTTCTTTGATTCATAGTATTTACTAATTTTTTTTAAAGATTTATTTATTTATTTATACAAGCACTGGGATACAATCAGAAGTGCAGGAGGGTGAGAGAATTCACCAGAGCCAGAGCGGAGAGCAGAACAGGGCAGAGTGACAAAGTACACTGCTGAGGGGAGCAGCAGGCAGCAGGAGATATTTTGCAAAGAATTAAGTAAAACATCTGAAAAAGATGAATTCCAAGTAAATACTCATCACAGAAAAATACATCATTAATAAACTGAGAAATACATGTTAAAATGAGATTCCATTTTTAGTAGTATTCTAAAATTATGCTATTCAGTATGGAAGAGGATACAATAAATCAGGAGTATTTTTACATTATAAGTTGGAACATAAATTTGTACAAGTCTTTGCAAAATGATTTGGCAATATTTATCAAGAGCCATGTAAATAAATCTACTTTTGGGAATTTACTGTGAAATGCAGTAAGAACTTTGCACATAAAGATACTACCATAGTTCACTTATAATTGTGT
The DNA here is from genome assembly GCF_964194135.1 of Talpa europaea. Lineage (NCBI taxonomy): Eukaryota > Metazoa > Chordata > Mammalia > Eulipotyphla > Talpidae > Talpa > Talpa europaea. The sequence goes on from NC_140077.1 coordinate 80,173,287, forward strand.
AATACTCTTTCTCCAGTACTGTGTGTAATACTGTAAACAATCCTATGAACTATATTAAAAAGTGAGCAGATTAAGTAGAAAAGAATTGTTAAAAAGATACTGCCTTCAAGTGTGCTTCAAAAAGCTCTTATGTAGGTAGTATCAATTTTAGGGGACCATTCAATGACTATTTTCCCCCTGTAAAATTGCTACTATTTACATATGTATTTTTTATGTAGACATTAATTTTGTTTATGTGTATCTCATTTGCATTTAAAATTAATGTGCCTTTCAAGATATAACTTACTTTATGTAGAAGAATAATGCATTGCCACCTTTTCATAATATAACCTTTTGTTTTAAAGTTGGAGGCTTATAACTAAATGTTTTTTACGTTATAAAAAACTGCAAAAATGTTCAGGGAGCATTTTATTCAGTTTTACTATATTTTCACTAAATAGTTAAAAATAAGTTTCAACTCTGAAAGGATATATATCTTTACTATGTAAAAAGAGGGGTATATAGATTGCCATTAGAAAAAAAAAAAAGCATCAGGATGAATGGTAAGCTTATTTAATTCAGCATGTTGTCATTTTACTCTGAGTTCAGCCTATTTGTTTTGGTTCTGTTTTCCTGGAAAATCATTCACCAGGTCCCCAAAGCCATTAAGAGATTCTGGTAAGTTACGCTTTACTTGGCTTGTTGAACTGGTTGTGGAAATATTATCCCTCTCATTTTCCCACAAAAGCTGCAGTCCAAAAAGGAAATGGAAAAGAAAAGAAACAGAAAAAAAAAAAAAACCTCATAATTTAAGGCAATGTTAAAAACTATTCTAAAATCAGTAGTCAGATATAATATACTTTTAAAATAATATTCCTTATTAATGGATAACTTGAAGTGAACTTTCATCACTTTAGTTATTGGATTCTGTTTGGCACATGTGGTTTATATGTGCACATTTTCATGTGGCCTATAAGAGCACATACACAATTTTTTCAGGATATGGGTCTGCTGCCACTGAAGACTTTGCTTTGGTTTCATTATATCATATTATATTCTAATTAGAAATAAAAATCAATCACTCACTCTATTATAATATCAGCTTGCAGTTAAAGAGTGCTTTTTGGAAAGCATTAGACATCACCCACTTTGCCAGGAGGCTAATTTGTAACATTTTGATGACAACAGTGAGATAAAATATTACAGAGCATTCCCTGTCAGAATGTGCAACCTCTCACATCTTGCAACTTAAGAATAATTAGATCACATTGCTTTTTCTTATCTCTGAAGGTACACTTTAATAAAGAGATTTGAGTTCCTTGGAAACAAAAGATGTACATTACAATAGTAAATATAGGTTTTCATTTAAAAGAATATAGATAACCTATTTGATTAAATAAATCACCTGATCTTGTTCACAAATAAGACATCAAAAATACCAAAGTTTTATTGTTTTATTTTTTTAATAAATTTTATTTTTATATTCCCCATACAATTGCAACCCCCTTATTTTGACCCCAATCCCTCCTTTCCCCGCCTCCCATCCCCCATAGTATGTCTCTGGTTCATAGTTTTTTGTTGATTTTGATTTTCACTTTCTTATAGTTATTCATTTTCCTGGTCCCTTATTTAAGTTTTCTAGATTTCTGCTATGAGTGAGACCATCCGGTATTTTTCTTTTTCTTTCTGGCTTATTTTGCTGAGCATGATCCCTTCCAGCGCCATCCATGTTGCTGCAAATTGCATGTGTTTATCTTTTTTGAATGTTGAGTAATAGTCCATGGTGTATATGTACCACATCTTCTTGATCCAGTCATCTATTTTTGGGCATTTGGGTTGTTTCCAAAGCTTAGCTATTGTAAACAGTGCTGCTATAAACATAGGGGTGCAGGTGCTCTTTGGAATTGCTGTTTCTGTGTCCTTTGGGTAAATACCTAGGAGTGGAATTGCTGGATCATATGGAAGCTCTATGTTTAGTAGGTCCAGAAATCTCCACACAGCTCTCCATAGTGGTTGGACCAGTTTGCACTCCCACCAACAGTGCAGGAGAGTTCTTTTTTCTCCACATCCTCGCCAACATTTGTTGTTGCTAGTTTTTTTTAATATGTGCCATTCTCACTGGTGTAAGATGGTATCTCATAAAAAATACCAAAGTTTTAATATCTCCCCATTTTAATAATTTATAATTTTTTGCATACTTATCATGCATTGATAAAATTTGATGGAGATTTGGTAAACAAAAAGGAATTACTTTGCTGGTAATTACTATATTTTTTGTGCATGCCGGGTCAGATTGTCGTTTTTCTTATCAGTCACCATTTTTCCCTACACAGACATCATGTTAAGTCGTAAACATTGTAAGAGGAAAATATTCACAGGGGCCATTAAAATTACCTCTTGTTACTAATTAACACCAAGATGCCTCTTATAAGTGATATACTTCCATGGGAATGTTCACCAAGATCATTTTATCCCTCCAAATTTGGTATAGGATGATGATTATATTTGGTTTATTTTTGATTAATTCTCACTCATAATAAATATGAAAATATAAATACTGTAAGAATTCTAAAAAAATATTTTATGTCATCCTTATTTGTCTTTCTAAAACAGAAATGTATCCACCCTTTCTAAACTAACATGAAATCACCTGAAAAATGAATAGACTAATGAGTTTACTGATAAAGCAATTGGTAGTTTCTCTTTTTTCAAAGCAAATACGATGTATCAATGGGCACAACTGTTGAGAGATTTGGGGAGTGTCATTCTGGAAGAAGGGTATGGTCTGTTTCCGACTAGTGTAAAATATTTATCTTGTTCCTTAGATTTTTTTTGTACGTACTTTATTAATATTTAAGATAAGGGTTGAAGGTGGGTAGTAACTACTCTGATGGCTTGGCAAGGATTGGAAGAACAGCAAATTGACCAAGAGTTTGAAGTTCATTTTATTTGTCCGTATTTCTGACATCACAAAATCACACAAGTTTGAGTATAGTACCAAGATTCCTCTTGCTTTCTGAACTCCTCAAATTAAGTCTGACATATTATGGTTTGTTGTAATTTGTACATTTCACAACAGGACACTACCAAGGGGAGGTGGCAGAGTAAACATTTCTCCTCATTATGAAAGAGAGCATTTTAAGGTGGAGAGTATGAGAGATATGTTCTAATGCCTGGAGATAGCTGAGTTCCTTGGGGAAGTGACAATTATGTTTGTTTATCTGATGTAGTAGTCTTTTTATGCTTGCACTTAAATGTAATCTACATTGGATGTTCCATAAAATGAATGAAATTGGCATATGAAACAGTTGTTTCATGATTCATTGTAACTAAAGTAGTAAGAACTGTGGGGAAACATGGAAGAATGACCCCATATTTAGGAATGGACTTCATCCTAAAGAGATGGATTACTATCACTAACATTGATAGCAAATGCTAGATATTAATCTTTTATGGAAAGTTTAGAAGGTATCTCTTTATGAAATAGAAGAAAATTTTTAAGGAGCATTCACATTTCAGTTTTATATGCCCCTACTTTAATCTGTTCTTAACAGACAAAAACTGCAGTCACCATTAGCTAAATGAAATAGCAAAGTCATCAATTTTTGTAATCCTCTTTCCCCATTTCATAATCCCTCTCTGTTTTCAAGCACTCTCTCAACACCCATCTTCAGCAACCTCATAATCCCATGTCTACCTTTCACATACTGGCTCTCCTTTTCCATCTAGTTCTGTTATACAAGACATTTCAAATATCAAATTTATGTTTTGTTCATCAAACCAAAAATACAACAACAACAAACCCCCACCAAATCTGCTTTGTGTTACAATCTGATGAAAATAATTCAGCAGAAGTTAGGGATATAAGAGACTTAATCAGTTTTAGAGGTTGTTTAAAGCATTAGCTAAACCACATCAAGCTCTAAGTTTATGGGTTCAGAAGAGGCAAGAATAGGATACTTCTGAGCTTTATTTGCTTCCTGAAGGCCTGGCCCAGCCCAACCTCCTCATTTTTTTCAGACTCCTTAGGGGCAGTGCTGTAACTGCATGCCCTGTGAATGTAGAGAAAATAGTCTGGCACAACTGCAAATATCTGAAATTATGAATCATACATATATTAAAGTCAAGAGTTCCTTTTATTTAGGAAATAATATCATGGGGAACATAGTTTTCACATGTTGCTTTCCTATTTTCCATGGGGTTGACCTGAATTTACTCTCAGCAATCCCTCTCCTTTGCAGCATCTCTTTTCTCTTATATTGTTTCCATAACTTTGATTCAGAGAACAAAAGCATTTACCTGAAGAAAACAGAGGTCTGCACGATAATTTAGTGGAAAGAGAATCTAGGTGAGAAACAGAGCATGTTCAGTTTTCCGGTGTCTGCTGTATGATTTATTTTAGGAACTTCACAAGTGATCCTGTGCTTATTTTTAAAGTTGTGTGCATGGATAAATTGTAAGTGTGGTTCTTTGTGGTTAAAATCCTAAATGGTGCCCTTATCTTAACACAGAAAATACACACACACACACACACACACACACGACTATATATATGTTTGACTAAAGTTATTTTCTTGATTTTGATAATTTTATTATAATATAAATAAAACCAATTAGTTATACATAATTTGAAAATCCACATTTTTCTGACAATGACAAAATGTACTGTATTTAAAATAGCCCATCTTCATTCTGTGTATTTTCTTACACATGGTACTTGAAGAAAAACACGTAAGAGGAATCGAGACAATCCAAATGTTTGATTTTTCCAAATGATTTTGCCAGAATCTGGATTTAAATTTTTTCTCTCACTCCTGCTGAGAAAGTGCATATATTTTGAAATTTAGTCTATTTGAGCAATGCTTTTCCCTCTTTACGCTGGTAATAAGCATATGGGTGTGGGATTGAATTTGAGACAAGCTGTTGATTCCTATTGAACATTCAAAAAATGTAAGGTATCAAAAAAATTTAAAACTATCCAGAGCTAGTCTAAAATGTACAGGAATTTCAATCAGTGTAAAAGCCATTCTGGTATAGGATTTATAGAATGATAGGTGTGATTGAAGTATATTTCAAAATTGGGGATATGATTATTTTACTTATTATTTAGTGTTATAAAGCTACTGTTATCAAGAAAGAGAATTAAGAACAAGCTAGGGACATTAAAATTCACACAATTGTAGCCAGAATGTTTTTATATTGTCATTCTCTTGTTATTGTGTGATTTGTTATTTTTAGAATTACAATATATAGGACTAGCATATATATATATATATATGTTTTATATTTTATAATGTACACATATACCTAAGAAAGATTTTGGACATACAGTGAATATATACTGCATATTTTAAATGCTTTTAAAAGATAGACTTATACATTCTCTGTTATTAAAAAAGTAGGCTTCTAAGAACTTACATATTATTCCTTAGATTATTCTCAATTTCTAGTGTGGTGGCCTGTTACCTACAGAATAATTCTGTTGCTTTTCTCTTGTAAAATTTCTCATGTGTTAATTCATGTGTAATAAACCAGGTATCAAAGTAGGAAAAAAATGGAAGAAAATGAACTTCCAAAATTAAAAATTTCAAAAGTAAACATAGAAGGTTTATCAGAACATAAAGACTAAAGTACATTTTAAAGTGATTTATAGTGACTTAGTACAGAAGTACAATCTAAAGAATGGGTTTTCACTCTTTATTGGTTATTATTGTTTTTACTAATTCCTCTCATATCCTTAGATTCATGAATTATAAATAGTCTGCCTATTGAATGAGAAACTCTGAATTTCCTTAAGACCTATCACTCTAACTAACTAGAAATGAAAAATCCTGGGCCCAGGCGAGACCTAGTGAATAAGAGTCTGCATGTTAGAAGATTCTAGCTTAATATATATATATTTGTTCTAAAATTTGAGAAGCACTACCATAAAATGCTTTTTCTTGTATTTTACCATTGGCATTTAATCCTAATTTCTTATGAAATTGTGTGTTTTTAATAACAATAATTTAAAGGATAGTTTTCTAAATAAATTATGCATACCCATTTAAGAAAGAAAATAATACAAAGAAATACAAAAAAGGAAACTTGGGTACTCAGAAATGACATTATTATCATGATAATTTCAGATGTCTCTATATACAAATACAGATGTAGATGTAGATAGATGTGGATAGATAGGGGAAAGAGAATTTTATGGAAATGAAATTATGTAGTATATAAACATTTTACCTTGATAGGTATGACGTTAATTTTACTGAATTCTGAATTCAAAATTGAACTCAGCAAAAAATCTTAATTGGAAATGAAGGTGTTGTTGAACTTGAAGCAAACATTTCTTTACAAGAAGAGATACTAGATCTTAAAAGTCTTCTAAAATGTAATGACATTCTGAGATGGATGTGTTTCAAGTTCAGACATCTGTTATCTGTCCAATGAAGAATGAAGAAATAAATATCATCATACTGCCTCACACTTCCATCTCCTAATTTTCTTTCATCAAAACAATTATTTTTACAATAGCAAAGCTTCTAATGTTCACATTCCATTCTACACTCATAATTTTAATAGTTGTTTAAACTTACTTTTCAAATTTAGGGACATAATTATCAGTTGAACTTATCATAGCATCCCCCATTGTGTCTTTATTTTGATTCATATAATAAATGCAAAGATTTCATTAATTTTTTTTCTCTTACCAACAAAATTGAATGAATGTTGTTCTCCTTAATTTCTTTCATACTCAAGAAGGTATGTTGTCGTTTATTAGAAGGCTTAATTGCATATTTTTTTCTTTGCAGCCTATAACTGTAGATACTGTGTTTTCAGATATTATTTTCTTGAAATAGTAAGATGATTCCAATTCAACTATCCCTGCTTCTTATACTGAATATATAACTATTTCTAGAAATTAATATCTTTATCATAATGGCTTAGTTTTTTAATCAATTTTTTGTGGTACATATATTGTGCCATAAATTGTTGCAGATTCATAAAGTAGTTTTTATTTCAGTCGTTTTCTTCATTGTTTTAAATAGTTTCTTTGCTTTCTCATTTTATGTTTAAAATGTCTTCTTTCCATTTTACTTATCCTGTTTTTAAGAAACTCTATCCGTATGTGTTCAGATTTCTTTGTTTTCTGTATTATTTCAGGATAATAGTAACAGATTTTGTAACAAGTAGCATATTTTATCATTCACTAGACCCTGTTACTTAGGATTTTTCTTCTGTACTATCACTACCCTTGGGAATCAGCCCCACTCTGCTCTGTAGGAGAGACTAGTGAGTGTTCTAAGTTGTAACCATAGGGTGCAAATGGTATGATACCAAGTGTACAAGTGACAGAGAAAAAAAAAATTCCAAAAAGTTAAAAGCTCAAAGGACATCATCAAGAAAGTGATATAATCCCTAAAATAGAAGAAATATTTGTAAAATGAATATCAGGTATTTTAGATATTTTCCACTCAAGAGTCAAAAGATAGCCCCAATCTAAATATGGGCAAGATGAAGGAGAAAGAAAGTTGGGCATGAAGGCAGGGGCCCCAACTCTGAGACAACATCCTAAACACGTTAAAAATAGGACATTCTGTAGGCCGGTCCAGATCATCAAGTGTCATCTGTTTGGGCCAAGGTAAACACTATCTGCACATTCCAAGAACCAGATATTATCTGACCAAGGAGACCCAAGCCCACAAATAGCTGGAATCTACTAGATAAAAACCTGTCCTAGAATTCCACCACTTCAAAAAGACACAATACTAATCCTTACCCCCTCCCACCATCTGTGAAATACTGACGCCCACTTATGTCAAATAAAATACATATGTCCATGCTTCTTGCACTTAACAGCTGTCCACTTGGGATCCCTCTCCATTCAGAGAGCTTTTTTGTCCTTCTCCTTCTCTGAGGATAAATTTCTTGCTTTTCTGGTCAACTCTTGATGTTGAATTCTTTCCTCACAGAGACAAGGACTGAGCCACTTGGAGTCCAGGAACTGGACTCAAAAGGATCTGAATAGACGTTTGTCCAAAGAATATGTATAACTTGCCAATAAGCCCAGGAAAAGATGCTTTATCAGCCATTAGAGAAATGCAATCAAAACCACAAGGGGAAGCAATTCATAACATTAAGAAGATTATGATTAAAAAAAGACAGATAATAGCAAGTTTTGCTGAGGATGTGGAGAAGTTAGAACCTGGTGGGAATGTAAAATGATGCAGCTGCTTTGAAAAACAGTCTGGTAGCTTCTCAAAAGGTTTAACGGATTTACAATATGATCCAGCAGTTTTCACTCTACATATATGCTCAAGAGAAATGGGAATGTATCCATTCAAAAACTTATACTGGGTTTTCACAGTAGCATTATTTAAATAGGCCACACATAAAAAGAAATCATATCCTGTTCAATGGATGAATGGATAAATTAAGTGTGATATACCAAGAAAAGCAATGTTATTCAGCAATAAGAAGGTATTAAGTGCTAATATAAACTGCAATATGAAGGAAAGTTGAGAACATCCTGAAAGGAACTAATTAAAAAGGATTGCACCCTGTATGATTCCATTCCTATTAAATATTCAGAATAGTCAAGTCTGTAGACACTAAGTAGTTAAGTGGTTGCCAGGGTCTTGGGGATGTGGAGAGCCACTGCTAATGGGTGAATAGATTATTTCATTTGAAGTCTGAGAATATTAAAATCAAACTTGGTGATGGTTGTACCATTCTATTAATATACTAAAGAACATTGAATTATATACATTAAATAGGTAAACTTTTTGTTATGTTAATTCTATCACAATAGAATCATTAAAAGAAAGCAGCCAAGTGGTGTGCAATCTAACTTACAGGTCTCTCTTTGGTCATTTATCATGCTTGGTAATCTCCCACAACACATCCTGTTTTCCCAAGGTCATAACTCATGCTCACTTTCTGTTGCACCTTTTCTATGTCTCTGTTGATGCTCCACACTCTACCCCCTTCCACCCGGTGGGTGATTCATTTCATGGTGACGATGGAGATCAGAGCCAAGTGCGTAGAGGAGGTGTTATTCCATTGTCCTCTCTTTAATTTTATAGTTATCATGTACCTATAGCCTGCTTACCTCTCAAAGCATTCTCTTGATTTCCAAAGCCCTCCTGTGGAAGTGAAAGTTAATTTTTTCAGTGATTGTTTTTTAGATTAGGACAGTGGAAAACACCTAATCATTCTTAGAAATTGTAACTTCTGGTAGCTTTTTGCATACAAGGACAAAATAAAAATATATTTGAGCTAAAGTATCTTTCTCCACTGATTAGACTTTTGAGAAGTCACTTGTTTGTATTTTTATTTAATCTCTTGTCAAGGAGGAGGATTTTTTTTTTATCTTATCCAGAAAAACATTACATAAACTTCAGTTTTAAATCCAAACTTTTTTTTTTTTTAGATTTATTTGTTTATTTATGCAAGCACTGGGTACAGTCAGAAGCGCGGGAGGGTAAGAGAATTCACCAGAGCCAGAGCGGGGAGCAGAACAGGCAGAAGGACTGAAGTACACTGCTGAGGGGAGCAGCGGGCGGCAGGAGAGGTCTGTGCGCCATGTGGGACCCTCGCCAGCAGCTGAGCAGCTGGGGATGGAACCGGTGCTGCAGAGGCTGCGGGCAGCTTCTCAACCCAGCGTTCAACCGCTGCGCCACCGGGGAGGCCCTAAATCCAAACTTTTAATTTTTCTGAAGTCAGTTGTTATTACAAAGTTTTTCCGTAACTGCTGGTATCATGAAAAAATCACACAGCCTAGTCTCACAGGGGATATTACTTGTGTTACAAAACAAATTTGATCATGTATAATGAGACATGAAAGTGCCAAGCCCGCCAATGTTCCTTAAGGTGGCTCAGGGCATTCTTTTTCCAGTGAACTCTGTGTCTAGAAACAAATTAGGATGAAAAGACTGTTCAATGAGCATATGGAATCATATCAAAGAGAGTAGCCAAACTATCAGAGTGTTCCTGACATCCGTCAATTCACTTGCAGATGAGACATAGTAGGTACATATATTACAAAACTTGTACATCTAAAATTCTCTAATGGATCTTTTCATCTTTGCAATTGCACTCTCATTAACAAGTGAAATACAAAACTTTCCTAAGTGAACTATTAGAAATTGAAATGTATGTTTATATGTGTGTATATGTGTGTATGTGTAATTTAAAAATAGTATTTTTTTGAGATAGGTAATATATTTCTGGTTTGAAAAAAATTAACTTGTATAAAGAGGAAGAGAAGTATAGTGAAAATTCTTTCTTACCTTTTCCTCCATTCATTTTGAATTTTTAAAGAACTAGTTTAGTTGGTCCTCTACTTCCTATATATGCTTCCAGAAACATCCTATCAATGGAAGCAAATAAATAATATGATTCTTGCTTTATTTTAACAAATGATAATACCTAGGCAGTCTCTTTTGTGTATTTCCTTTTGCACTTATCAAAAGTCTTAGAGATAGTTCCATTAGAGTGTATCAAGTTTTCTCATGTGTTTTAGATTTTCAATGTAATCTTCTGTTTGGGCATATCAAAATTTATTGATGCCATGAACTTTTATAGATACTTAGCTGATTTAGTATTTCATTTAGGTTTTTTCATGTACGAATAATTGTTCTTTTTATTGCTAAGTAGTATTCCACAGTATTGTTGTACAGTAGTTTGTTTAACCTTTCACCTGTTGAATGGCACCTGGACTGTTTCCAGGTTGAGTTATTACAAATGAGCTGCTATGAACATTTCTGTGCAGGTTTTTGTGTAAATATGAATTTTCATTTCTCTGATATAAATACCTAAGTACAGTTTCTGGGTTCCATGGCAGTTGCATGTTTCATGTATTAAGAAATAATCTTATCTGGTTTCCAGAGTGGCTGTACCATTTATTTACATTCTTGTCAACAAGTATGAGTGTTCCAGTTTTCCACCCACCTCACTTCATTTGGCATGTTCACTTTATTATTTTGTCCATTGTGATAAATGTGTAATGGCACTGATTTTTAAATTATGAAATATTACAAACTTATTCAATATGAACCATCTAGAAAATATAGCATCTATTCATTTTTTCCAACTTGGTAAGATTTTTTTAAAGATTAAAATATCTTGATTATAATCAAGATACTTTATAATTTTTGAAGTGAAGTTTTTTTTATTTTTGTTCTGAATTCCTTTTTTTGTCTCAATGTTCTCTTTTCTGTTACAGTTACTTTCTTGGATTTATCTTTGAGATACTAAGATAGTAGTATGATTTTTTTATTGATACTTAATCTGACAAAATATATAGATCTGTGGTTGTACTTACAGAGGTGTTTGGTTGCTACCATGTAATGAGATGTACAGAAGATATTTTACTGAGGTTACACTTTGGTTTTATGACTTTAGAATCCTCACAATTGCAATATGTTAAAATGTTAATTCCCTAGGATATTGTTGAGAGACAGATGGGATAATTATCTACAAATTAAATATAATTGTTTGAAACTACAAATTAAATCATGAACCAAATTTCTTATGCATGAAGCTTAACTTTAGTGAATTCCCTTTAAGAACTGAAATAAATCACTTTCAAGACTACCACAACTATATTTAAAATTAATATTTTGCTTACATATTTTCTATTGATAGTTACAATATCTCCTTATAACTTCATATAATAGACCTTACAATATCTATTTGCTTTTCACTTTGCCTTAAGTAATTTCTGCTCCTTGATATTCTAGCACTTTTTTCTCTGTGTGATTCTTACCCTTCTGATATCTGTTCCTTGGTTATTTTCTTAGTGGGGGTTGATTGAATTCCATTATTCTTGCTCAGGGACCATGCAACTATTCTTTGTATCTTTCCAATTTTTGTGATTGTACTGCCACAGTTTGCACTGCCACCCTCTGGATCATGTTATATTCTCCTTCTATATGTTTCCTGGTTTCTTCATAAACATATATTGGCACTTGCTCAGTACTCACTCATCTTTATAAAAGAACCTCTGGTTCATTGTCTTCATGAGGAAGACATGAACAATGCCTTTGTTCATTGCTCTTTTCCAGTGCCAAGTTTCACACCTTCCTCTTAGTAAACAATAAATTTGTATATTTTGGTGGAATGGTTGAGGGAATGAAATAATGGGCTAAAACTACCCTGACTTATAATTTCCATGGAAATGTTCTTTATTTTTTATACAGGAAGGTAGTTGTTTCTGATTCCCATTTCTTTTAAGGTGGGTAGTTTGGCAAACTCAGAAGGGGAATTATGTAAGGCGAAGAGAGTACTATAGAAAATTACCCATGAAGAGAATACTGCAGAAAATTGTCCTGGACTTCAGTTTCCTCTGACCACTCTCAGATACTCAAGACTCCATTTCCTTTATCCAGTAGTCTACCTTTTGGTAAATCAAAATTCTATAAAAGGTCTAAAGTTTTACTTCAAATCAGTGACCACTGAAGTTTATCAGTATATTAAATGCTGTCAAGGTGCTACATTTTCTTGTCTTGAAAAGGCTTGTCATTTTGTGGCTGTCTGTTGAAGGCTAATGCATACTTGGATCAAAATTAGATAAAAATTACACTTTAGAAACTATTATCTCTTAATAGAATATGTTTGGTAGACTTAGATCATTGTAAATGAGTCAGATATTTATGCCCTTTAAATAGTGATTTTTAAAATTATAAATGTGCTTAGATGTCTTCCCTTTGTAAATTGAACTATATATATATTTACAAAATTGACTGAGGAGATAACCATGCTTAAAATGATCACCTCATCTTTAAAAAACATTTCTTTAATACTTGAATAGGTAGCATATCAATAACTATACAAGAATGTAATGGACATCATTCTCCTAATCTTGTCTTCTGTCCAAATTTTATCCACCCCCCATCTTAGTTTCATGGCATCATCTCATATCAAAGGAAATGAATTGGTTAAATGTGCAGAGTGCATTATCAGATATTTAAAATAACCCCTACATAATCATAAATACTCTTACAAATATTGCTAAATGTAATGAAACAGGTGATGGCAGAAGGCTGCATATTCTCCTCACTGGGACAGAAAGCAGCAATCTTCTCTATGTTCATAACCATGTAACAATTGTTTTAGATCCTGGGGGTCATACAGTCTCTGTTACAACTATTCAACTCTACTATTGTAACTTAAAAGCATCCACAGACACCATGTAGATGTGTGAACATGTTAGAGTTTGAATAAAAGTTGATGGACATTGAAATTTGATTTTTGTGTCACAAAATATTATTCTTGGATTTGTTTCTAACCATTTGAAAATAATAAAGCCTTCTTCACAGTTTATAAAAACATTGGACACAATTTGGTTCCTTGGCTATGGTTTGCTAACTGCTGCTGCATGTAATGATACTTTGTTGAATTCTGTAACTTACTTCATTTCCTTTGAAATTGACTTTTAAAAAATAGATTCAAAATACTGATTTTAAAATATCTAATTACTTTGTTTAATCTGCTCAATTCGATATATGACTTTAGTAGCATGTAACAATTACTGAAAGATGATTAGGCGCTAGATGCATTTTATACTTTCTCCTAGTATATTTACCCACTCTATGCAGTAGATATTATTTTTATTTTATAGGTAAAGTAATGAGGAAGAAAACAATACCAACATTTCCAAGGTCACATACTTGCTAAGATGTGGACTGTTTTTTTTAACATGGTTTTATCAGATTCCATGTTCATAAAACTGAATAATTTTTTGACTTTGTTGTAAGTCTGGTGCTTCTACTGAGCACAATGCATTGCTTATGTCTAGTGTTCAAAGTTTTGTTGCTGCGGATGTTCAGTGCTGTTACTTTCTCAAAGATATAAATAGGAAAATTGAACTCATATCTGTTTTCATTACATAATTTTCATCTGAGTGATTTTGCTCTAACTTCCTTTTAAGGAGTTTTGGATTATAAAATTGTCAAATGGAGTTTGAAATGCAGTATTTTTTTTTTCAAATGTGGCCCATGGCTTGCAGGTATACATTTAATTTAATTTTTGCTTTTACAATTTCAGTACATTTTCTCTTGACTTCAGATGTTCAGAATAACATTTGATGACACACCAGTATTTTCATAGTGGTTAGGGGAAAAATGAAGTTTTTTTACATGGAGATTTTAAAATGCATTGAAGTGCATTTTAAAAAATGTTTTATTTATTTTCTTATATCTTTGTTAATTTTTGAACAGTATTTGATTTCACCCCTGAGGTGTAGTCCCTGTAGTTCTGCCACCACCATAGCACCTGTGATTCATCACTACAATCCCTTGTGCTCTTCCTGCCCCTGTTGTATAAAGCACAATTTTTTTTTTTTACTTTGAGTGATCCTCTAATTCAACAACAGCATTGAATTGCATCTACAATGTTCATAGCCAGTAAAATCTAACTATCCTTCAAAGTAGAATTCAATACAGGAATAATTTTGGTTCACTTTATTCTTCAGATTAAAACATACTTTTTCTTGCATATATACTGGTTTACTTCAAGGGATTATTCAGATTATTTACAGAATTTAATAAATTACTTAAACAGCATTTTAAAAGTAATAACAAAAACTAAGAGTACACCTTTGTAATAATATTACCACTTATTTCAAAAAGACAATTTTAAATTTGCATTTAAACCTTATAGTAACAGTTTGAAATATGTTAATTATAGGACCTTTCAAATTCATCAGTCATGCCATAAAATATTCTCTCTTTAGTAATGGAAAATATGCATTTTTAATTCCTTTTAGGGATTTGCAGGTAAATCTCTGGTTCACATTTCTGTAATTAAGTAATTAAAGATTAGTTCCAAATTACAGAACTTTATAGATCACATAATATATTGAATTTTAGTAATTGCTTGAAAGCAAAAAGTATAAGAATGCTGGATGACTACAGGATTACACAGAAAATTTCTTATTTCATATCTGCTTAGAAAATTCAAAGCAAAAGCTTATATTGAGATACCATTGTGTTTTAGTCAATTGATGAGTTGTAATCATTACTTAATCACTACCAAGATAAAGTTATTCAAATTTATTTTAAATAAAAACTAAATATGTGTTGTTAAATTGAAAATAGCTGGCAAGAATGTGAAATAATTCTGTTGTAAATTACACATTAATATCAATAAAATATTAATTGGACTTATATGTAAAATTTTGACTGAGTCCAAAATATGATATTTTGAGATTTACTGGCATGTCAGAAATTTATAGTTAAAACTATACATGAAAAATATTCAATAGATCAATAATTACACTTTTTGCAAAATAACTCAATTTTTAAAACAAACTACCTTATTTGTGTATGATTGACATATAAAAATGTGTGCATATTTAATGTATATAGCTCCATGAGATTAGAGATTAGAGATAAACATATGCCCAACCATCATCACAAGTTTATCTGTCACCTACAAGAGTATCCTCTACCTTCTTTCATGATCATCATTTTTTTTTAAGATTTATTTATTTATGTATACAAGAACTGGGATACATACAGGCCAGAGGTGTGGGGAATAAGAAGATTCACCAAAGGCAGAGTAGGGAACAGGCAGACTAACTGAAATACACTGCTAAGGGGAGCTTAGGCAAGACAGGAGAGGTCTGCTGTGCCATGTGGGCAGCTCCCTGGCCAGCTGGGGATAGAACTTGTGCTGAAGAGGCTACAGATAGCTTTACAGTGCTGTGCCCAACCCCTTGTGTCACTAGGGAGGCCTATCATCATTGTTATTATTCTTGTGTATGTATGTATGTACAAATATATGATAAAAACACTTAACATAAGATTTACCCTCTTAGGAAACGTTTAAGCCCATATAATACTTGTGTTGTGAAAGATAGGCTTTATGCTTTATAACTATTTTCTAAGAGAATCAAAGTGCTTAATCAGACCAGTGTGTTAAGTATGTTAACTACGTCTGTGGTTCCCAGGTCAGAACAGAGAACCAAGTCAAGCTAGGTATAGATGGGAGCATATGATGACTTGGCAGGGAGCAAAATCATGGTAAAGAGGTCAAAGTCAGGAGACTCACTCCATAAACTGGCACAGTCAAGACTGAGTGATCACTTTGGTGGGGTACACTAAGTCCTCACAGAAAGTAGCTGGACAGTACTTCAGGCATAAAACTTTGAGAACAGGTCATTCCTTTTCAATCCTCAGGTTGTAGCAGGATATGACATTGCATAAATGCATAATATATGTTGATTGAATTAATGAGAAACATTTTTTACTAAGAAGCCATTTTTGTTAGGCAGGAATCCCCCCTTAGAACAGGTTGCCCAGGACTTGCAGATGTAGATGGATGAAACATCTCAGAGGAATGTTAATGAATTCATCTTTTTAAAATGAGAATCATGAGGCTAGATTTTCTGGCAGATGTTGACAGTTCACCAATGTCTGCGTAATCACCATCCTTACAATCCTTCATTTGGAGGCTGAAGCTAAGTCTTAAAAGTAGATATGTGTTGCTTGTTATCTAGGAGAAAAGCATTGCAGATTTTTATTGAAGGAATTAATGAATGGCACCAATCTTCTGTATATGTTGTTTTTCAAAAAATAAAAAAGTGTTATTTACTTACATATTTATATTAGTCCTCAGTAAAATAGTACTATTATTTTTATAACCGAAGTCGTTAACTCAATTTATAATTGATAAGTTCATTCAACTATATTAATTATATATATTAATTATATTAAATGTTTATTTGTGTTCACATCTGATTTCTATCTTCAAGAAATTATTTTATTTTTAAGACATTTTTCTACTTTTTTCTTTATTTAATCAATATTTGTACATTGGGAATTCTACTAGGTATGATGAAAATTCAAGGATGAAATAAGAAACACGTGCTCTTAAGAATTATGTATATATTCTTTCTTAAAATTTTCCTTATTTTCTGGTTAATGAGATTCATGTTCCAAGTTTAAATTTGGAAATTTTAAAGAGTTCAGGATATTGAGTTTAGGAATGAACTTAGCTGTTAAATGTTCTGTTGATGTTAGCTTTGGAAACTCAAATGATGTCCAAATACATTACATGGAAATTATTCACATCACCTAGTTTTCTGTTTCTTGCTTGGCCACTGCTGGTGTTTATGCCACTGAAACTTTTCAGTAAGAATGAGTTGTTCCTGGCAGCATGTACTGTTAGCCCAAACTCTGATGTTTTGAAAAGATGTTTTAAGGGCTAAAGTTTTACTCAGAAAATTATTTCTGTTGATCGTTATTTGCAATCACTGTAAAATAAATATTAATATTTGATCAAGACATACACTTCCTAAGAGGAAAAAAAAAGACTAATGATTTTGTTTACAAAGATCTTCACTTTACCATAGTGTAAGCTAAGGAAGGTTAATCACAAATCTGAGTATACTGATGACTATGTGTCATAAGAGGAAGACAGTTAGTTCACAGGTACACCTACTCACCACTAGTCACCACTAGGCCATACTGCTTCAACAATCACCTCTATACCTCTACCAGCAACCATTTTAGTTTAATTGCTAAAATAAAGCATCTCTACTTGATGGAGAGAGACTCTAGCACTGACTGACTAGAGGTCCTGCTGAAATAATTACTGGACTCTTTACTTTCATTATTTCAATAAATGTAACTCATATCAATATTTCTCAGTGATAGCAATGTAAAACTTCACTAAAATGTCTACTTGCTTTGGAGAGAACGTCTTACCAAATTTTGTGATAATAATGGTTATTCTGAGGATACTTGGATGAGAAAGGAAACAATGATGGAGACACTTCTACATGCCAGTTTCTACAAAAGTATTTCACATCCATTTTCATTTTACTCTCATTCGTATTTGTAAGTAGAAATTTTACCTAGTGGGAACAACTGAGACTCAGAATAGTGAAAAAAACTTGGATGCATTTAAAGTCCTATAGTTAGTACATAAGTGGATTTAGATGCAGCCCATGTGGCACTGATCTTTGTCTACTTCCCTCAACATTCTCCGCCTATCCTTCTGGAAGTCTGCTTAGGGATTCTTCTCTGAGAACTGTGAGGATCACTTTTCCTTGATGGAGCTGGTAGAAAAGCATGGGTCTAACTCATTAACATAGAAAATGGTTCTTAAACTCTAAGCAGCAAAGCCCACACATTGCACCTGAAGGAATGAAACTAGCAAACCCCACCGACACTTCAGAAGATAAGGATATATTATGCACAAGTGAATACTACTCAGTTATAACAAAATGCAATCCTGCCACTTGTGACAACATGGATAGAATTGGAGTGGAATATGTGGAGGGAAATATAAGTCAGAAGGTGAAAGAAATATACTGCATGATTTCACTCATATGTGGGATATAGAGAAACAAAACAAAGGAGCAGACTGAACTAAGACAAACAAATCTTAGAAATCTGACTGTAGAATTGAGGTTGGCAGCAGGATAGTGGGGAAAGAACAATAGGAGAGTGAGCACAATGGGCTTGGTGGAAAGTTATGGTGCTTTTGTGGTGGATGTGGTATAGTAACATACATCTGAAGAGGTGTGATTCTGTACCTCTGAATCAACACAGTGTTGTAAACCAACTTTATCTAAGAAAAAAAATACAAATTTAAATTTTAAGCATATTAGATAATATGGTTCTTGATTACTGGGTAGTGATCAGCTCAAGAACTTAGGTTCTGTAAAATTGCTGTTTACAATCAAATTTCCTCTTTGATTTATTCTTTCAAAATTCTTATCTGAATCTTGTGAATTTACTCTGGGAGAGTGGCAGGGTGCTGAAGCGTAATTGAGTGAACTAACTAGTAAGTAGCAGTTAGAACAATGAGCTCTTATTTTTTACTTTGAGTGTGATGTGATTTCCATCATGATGTATTTTAAAATGACCTAATGCCACCAGGGAACAGCTATTTGGATTATGTAAATGACATTCATAAATTGATTTTGAAGAGATAAGCATTTTAGGAAGTAAAATTATGGTTAAATCTTATGATAGTAATGTTATTTGATACTGATGATAGGTCTTATTTTGTTATTGGCTTATTTTAATTCCATAAGTTTTCCTACATAGCCACTATAGGAAACTTCAAAAACAACAACAAACAAAAACAAAAACATATTTTGGCAATGTTAATAATTTTATGTTAACTATTTTGGACCAAATACACTGGCATTTGGTGACCTATTTTTGTTTCTTTTTTAAAAATTAATAGTATGTTATGAATATATCCATCATTATCTGTGATGAGATGCTATTCCATAGTATTGATATACTAAGATAAATTTATCTAATTTTCTACTATTGAGCAATTGCTTTGATTTTTTTTAACAATCAAAACAAGACTATCTTGAGTAAGGCTAGAAAACATGTTTATATACTACTGGGCACTATTTTATCATATAAATTACTGATACAATTTTCTTTTCTTTTTTAATGAGATGTGTGCATTTTATATACTTTTGCATTTTTCTGAATTCAAACATGTATTCTTTCCTGTTGCAAATCCTGCCATTCCTGTTATGCCTATAAGAAACATCTCCACATTTTTTGTGTCCCTCATCATGTCAACCTTTCCATAGAACCCACGTTAAACAATAGTGTCCTGTTGGAATACAACATTTAGTGTTTATACTGTTTTCTTATTGTTGAAAGCACTTGATCATTCATAATTTTCAGAGTAATAAGGCTGTGTGTTTGGTAGACATAGTCTCATATCATGGACTGATCTTAAATTAACATCTGATTTTGATTGCCAGATAAAAAGTTGTAAGATATATCTTTTTGAAACATGTGATATGTTGTGTATTTTGAACACCAACCATCTTGTGATTAAATAAAAATGCGTAAAAAGATTTGAAAAAAGAAGTAGCGAGGAATGTTGTGACAACTTATTTGTTATTAATGAATGCACAGTGCTTTGTGAAATAATCATGTTAACCAGTACACTGGTCTTCCTGCATCATCAACATTTCCTTAATAGTCTGTCAAGCAATGCTGAATCAAAGATAGCATTAAAGAAATTAGAATCAGCTGCTGAAGCTGAAATGTTTATATCGTATAAAATCTTTCCAAAATAATGGTAGAAACAAAAGACTCCTTTCCTTTGATCATGCAACTGGATGAAAAGAGTTTGTGGCTGTAAACAAATTTCTCCCTGGAACAAATATCTGAGCAGAAGATTATAATGTCTCCACAGCTAATTCCTTGTGGATCCACATTTGTGCCTTTTCCACGACTTCAGCCTTCAATGTCTGATTCAAGAGAAAGGTACTGTAGGGTAAGCTGGAACATGAAGGGGTTGAAACAATGAAAGCAATGTTCAAATGTTTTTATTTATGTGGATTAATATATCATTATTTGCTCCTTATTTATTCATCCCAAATAGAGTACTATTAATCTTTAGTTTCAAAGGATTTATATCGCATGTTTTAAATATATTTATCTTCATGATCAATAAGAGATAGAAATTTCAGAAAATTCTCTTAGCATTATTAAGTATTCAAGAATCTATATTTAAGATACCTTAGAATAACTGAATATATGAAGTACACTCCTACTTTAAATCATTATCAAATTGCTCTAATTCAACATAATATCCTTTCTCTAACATTATTATTCAAATAGAAGGTATTTGAATGTAATATGACCAACATTTTTCTAAAAATGTAATTTGATCTCATTATTTGTTTTAAAGTAGAGAGTCAAAAGTTAAATATTTATGTATAGTATAATGTAAGAATAAAGTGTATGGGGCAACTAAGGCACAAGTATGTCATGTCTGACTTTTTTGGTTCTCCACTGACTACAATAGCTTTCTCTAAAAATGCCCATTTTCTCCTGCTCCTTTTATTAGGACATTTTAGGCCCTGCTCCCAGCATTGCAGATGGGATTGTTATAAATACATTGATGTCACCACTCTAGGAAATAATTCTACCTAATGAGCAGGGGACGTGCTAACCATTTATTAGTAACAAGCAGTCATGCACCAGCAAGAAGGAAACTCCCACAGAAGATAAATCTTTTCTCCATTAATAACTTTTATTTTATGGTCTACACTTAAAACTAAAATGCTTCTTCCTTAAAGCTGTTGTATAGTAAGTGTTTGGGTAATAACCTATAATGAGTAAAGTTTTATTGCATTTCTTATTTGGCTCTTTAGTCAATAACACTTTTTTTTTTGGCATGGGTATCATTAGAAAATTAGAAGTCACTGTATGCCAATTTTATTTGATTTTTGCTTAAACCAAAAAGTTGTTAGTCTAAAGCAGTTGAGGAAATATCACACAGTTTGTTTTTGCAATTGAGATGGCAGCTTAGAATTTTCTCTTGTGCTCTGAGGAAAACAATGAATAATAAAACTACTGGTATCTAAAGACCCGTTCACAGCCTTTGTAAATATTTGGGACTATCCAACATTGTAATATGGGTTGTTAAATGTTTAGAGTAATCCCAAGACTTATTCTAACTTTCAAGAAAATATTACATGAAATCAAAAGGAATGTTAAATGAAATCAAAGGATTTGTGATGGATATAGTACTGATGTACTACACAAATCGAGAACTTGTTTGAAAATGAAACGGAATACTTTGACACATAAAAGCATAAGCTTTTAATTTTTTATTGCAAGTGTATAAAATAGATGTGGCTATTCTCTTATAGGGCCAATTATGGAGATTACTAGGTTAGAGACATAATGACTGTCAATTCATTAGTGATTATTATATTTTTCCCCTCCAAAATGTTCAGTAAAGGTAATTAATGAATATTCATTTGAGACTAGAAAGTTGGTAAGTTAAAATGTCTAGGGAAATGACATAGAAATTTTGGTTCATTAACAAGAAGCCTTATCTAAATATCAGACATATGTATGTTCAGTTATTGCTTTGTTACTGTGTATACAATGATTCCCCTTAGTTTAAATCATTTATCTACTGTGTGTTTTAATTTTCTTTCTGTCTGCAAATAAAAGTTATAAAGAGTATCCTAGGCAAAAGTAGTTTTGACCCATTACATCTGTTGTTTTATAAGATAAAGTATGCATGGAAATAACTTCAAAATATATTTTATTTTCTTTGTAAAATTGCACCTTTTAAAGATCTTACTAGCAGTCAGACTTTGGACAACATACCAAACTTCCTGAGCCTCACCAATGTCAGCTATATAATAAGAATGACAATTGATAATGTATTAAAGAAATACATACTTAACATAAGCAGGCAGATATTAATGGTGTTATCCACCTGGGTGCTCAATTTAGTTCAATTGATTAATAGAATACAAGTACATTTTGGAAATGGAAATTTTCATTGGTGATGAAAAACATTTTTCATCTTGTTCATGACTACGTTTTTTCCTTTTATTTCATTTTTACTTTTATCTATCAATTTTCTCTTTAATGCCTTGCACATTTTTAGGATAAGATTATTGGGTTAAGTCATTGTGGAAGATACACAAGTGGAAAACTTAATAGTTTCTTGACCTCTAAAATGGAAAAATTTTATGGCAACCACTGAACTAAACAAATTGGGAAATGGTTTAACATCTGGAAATTATGAGAAATGAATTCAACCCTGTGCTTTGTATAATGCATCTCTTTATCTGAATTATGTTCCTTCTGTGCACCAGCAACTTGACTTCACATTAAATTACTTAAATTGTGACTTTTCAAATTGTAACTTTATGTTTTTTATTTAAGTGAAAGTTTCTAAGTAATTAAGCATATATCCTTCATATGCTAGAAATATATACTACTTTCAAAGAGCACATGCTGACTCACAAGTGGAATAATGGTTTCCTATTAATATTCTCCTCCATGGAAGAAATTCAAGCAGCTTTTAAAGTACTTGAAACTATAAAGATAATGGCCTCATTTTCACAAAATTTGTCAGATTATTAATATGGATTTTATGTCACCCTGTTTTGCTAGTAAAGTGTCATTATTTACATGTGAATAATTCTGAATGCATTTCAGTTAATTTTACCCAACTTTATGATGTGTGATACATTGCTATGCCTGCACTTTCAGCCTTTTTGGTAATAATGCTTTATAGTTTACTAACAAAAAAGCAAATTACTGAAGCTAATAAGCAGTTCTCATAAATGCTATGAGACCACCTTTGTCTATTAAAATGAATAACGTGCCGTTTTAAAAGCCCTTTTGTTTCTTTACCAATATTTTTGAGGAGATATACGGTAGCATAAACACACTGAGGATGATGCATAAATGTGCGTGGCAGTCAGTGTCTTTGTCTTGGTAACATTTGAAGAACAAACAAGAATGCTTTAGACCATCCTAGTAAAACTCCTTGGTAGGTCCTGACCAGGGCTATGATACTCCATGTTATACTGTTTTATGTAATATATACATAAATTTATAGGCATGTGTGTGAACTTGAGTTGTCACAATTATATTTAATTTGTACACAATCACACACACATAAACAATCAATTGTTATTCATACTAGTTTTAGTCTATCTATTTGAGGTGAAGACTGAAACAGTAAACCCTGAGCTGTTGCTCCTGGGTAAGTACAGGACTAGGCTCTTGTGCATCTCTTCTCAAATTTTCGTCACTGATCAGCAAGCATACAGCCTTGCTTCATGTTTTTCTTCTGTTTAGAGCATCTTATTTAATATATGTATCTTCCAGATAATTGCATATATGCAATATTTTTGTATAATAAAACACTACCCATGAAAATTTTAATATGTTCATGATTCTGTATAAGATGACCAGAGACGACTTTGCCTTTTAGCCTAAGGACAATGCTGTCCACTATACCTTTTTTTTAAAAAATAATTTTCTTGGTCATCATCTCATGAATCCACAAAATTATCCAGTTTTCCATGTTTTTCATGGCTTCAGCAGCCAGAAAGGATGTTAATTAACATATCCCAGAGCAGGTTCACATATAGAATGGTCAATTTCCTCTTCTTTTCTCTGGGTGAACATTGAGCTGCCATCCAAAAGCACTGTAACTTATTCCTGAAGGAAGTTTGATTAACAAATATTTTCTCCTTAAGGATGATAGACTCAGCATGCACTTAGGAAAACTGGACAGTACACCAGCATTTTGTGTGAGGCCTATTTTATACAGCAATATCTTTGACCAATATAAAATCCCCCAAAATGCAAAAAACATGGCACTCAATTGATCATGGAAGGATAGATCTTTAAAGCATGAGTGCTGAAGCAGAAGGGGAAAACATCTTATTCAACTTCAGTTGGAAAGTTGCCCTACAGAAGAATTACAAAAATCTACAGATGATCATGAAAATGCCTTGGGTATTGATATGATCATTTTCCATCTGTCCACTCACCATTGTCCAACTATTAAAATCTACCGAGTCACTGATCCACTTCTGGTATTCTGGCATTCTGGTTAAATGTTCCCATATCTAATTAGATGCATGAGTTAGAAATCTGGGAATCAAATTTGACTTCTTGTTCTTTACAGGGATTGCAGATATCTAACAAAAATCCCAGTTGTATTCTTTCTGTTTTAAATAATGTTTTTAATCCATTTTCTGTACTGATAAAATCTTTTCAAAACTACATGTGTAACAAATAATTCTCCATTTAAAATACTTTCCATTGCCTTAAAGTCCAAATTCCAACTAATTTATGTGATTTACAAAATTCTGCCACCTTTTCTGCATCTCCTTTCTTCATTTTCTGTACTCCAACCATAATCATATAACACTTGCACTCATAAAAGTTAAACCTGACACTTGATTTAAGTTTTTTCTAAGCTATAAGAGAGTTTAACATGGAATTAATCTAATTTGTCCTCACTACCTGTAAACTAGAGATATATGTATATTAAATTTTGATAACTAGAAACTACCTCACTAGCTAATATCCAAAGTAATGTCAATATAGAAATGTTATTATAATGTGATTCTAATTACTTTTTTCAACATTTATGATATTTAAGATATAAGAATATGAAGATCTTGTTTAGCACTTGAAAGTGAGCATTATATTTGACTTCAGTATCAAACTGATTATTATACATCAGGTCTCATATACATTTAAAACATTAACATTCAATGATAAAACATTATCACTTCACTTGTAACTTTTGTAAATAAAAAAAAGAGATACAATGTTAGGAATTAGTTGCTTTCACTTGCTACCCTCTTCAGTGTACATCAGTTATTTTACTTTATTTTTATTTATTTATTTATTTTTAAGGATTTATTTATTTATTTATACAAGCACTGGGTACAGTCAGAAGCACCGGAGGGTGAGAGAATTCATCAGAGCCAGAGTGGGGAGCAGAGCAGGCAGAAGGACCGAAGTACACTGCTGAGGGGAGCAGCGGGCGGCAGGAGAGGTCTGAGCGCCATGTGGGACCCTCCTCTGGTGGCCGGGGAGCAGCCGGGGATGGAACTGGCGCTGCAGAGGCTATGGGCAGCTTTGCAGCCCAGCGCTCAACCGCTGTGTCACCGGGGAGGCCCTACATCAGTTATTTTAACAGATAACCATTTATTCATTCTTTGTCTCTGGAAAACCACCAAGTCCATTGGATTTATTGCTTTCTTCTACCTCTAATCAAGCCCTCAGTTTGAAGAATATGACTGAGACTCAACCAGTCAAAGAGCTTCCTTCCCTGAGCCCTGAGTTTAATTTAGGAATGTAAATATTATGCAGTCAGATTAATTGAGACCTAGTGAAACATTTTCTTGAAATTCTGGTAAGGACTTCTCTTTCTTTTTATACTCAACATGAACAGATGTTATTCCTGGAGCAGTTGTAGGTATCTTGCTACCTTCATGGAAAATCTTTTTGGGGTAAAAGAAAGGGAAATGAAGATGGGAGATGGAAAAAATAAGGTCTTGTTGAAATTGATGAGTTCCTGCTTCCAGCCAGACCTATAGTCATTCCTGTCTGGCACTTTTCACGTAGGAAATAATTTGTTTTTCCTTTTAGTTTAAGATAGTTTGTTAGGTTCTTGTTCTCAATTGTCAACTAAAGAATCCCAAGAGATACAGCACTTAACAATAATATAATCAGTTCAGACATCTGCAAATTATTTTGACTCAAAGCATAAACATAAAAGATGTAGTACTTTCATTACTTCAGATTTTACTAATTCCTATATATGTTAGAAAATTGTTTTGGAATATGTATGCCTTTTCTTCATAAGAAACTGCTGGCTCCTCTAAAGGGCCTCCCTGGTGGCACAGCGGTTGAGTGCTGGGTTGCGAAGCTGCCCGCAGCCTCTGCAGCACTGGTTCGATTCCCTGCCTCTGGGTGAGGGTCCCACATGGCGCCCAGACCTCTCCTGCCGCCCGCTGCTCCCCTCAGCATTGTGCTTCGTCAGTCTGCCTGCTCAGCTCTCCTCTCTGACTCTGGTGAATTCTCTCACCCTCCCGCACTTCTGATTGTACCCAGTGCCTGTATAAATAAATCTAAAATAAATAAATAAATAAATAAAAAGAAACTGCTTGCTCCTCTAATAATTATACTTTTTGCACATATATTGTCTTTCAACATTTATATCTAATTTGTCACAGACTTGTAACTCATAAACAGTCATTAATTTTTTCACCTAAAGTAATTTTTACCTTTGGTTAACATGAATTAACATGAAAAAATTGCAAACATTAGTAAGAAAAAGAGAAGAGTTTCCCGATATGGGTGAAGGAACTGAAAGCTGGTTTGAAGTGATATTGCCAAGTATTGATTCTTTCGGCATAAACACATTAGCTGGATATAATATTTTGATATATTTATGTTCTGTGGTATATTTTTAGATACATCGCAGTATTATTGGTATTTATTTCCATAAATGAGGGAAAATGTGATTCTATCACTAAGATGAAAAATTTCATTACAGTTGATACTCATGTATTGTCAGATCGCTCATATATAGACTTTAATTTTACATCAATATTTTTTCTTACCCTGTAAGGTATTCATGTTTCTTGTTAATGGTGAGTCAATGTTTGCTCAGTTATTATTAATGTAATAATGTGCATATTTTCATAAATACTAGGGTTGTAAGCAAGTTTGCATGTTATTAGTAGTCCTGATTTTATTATCTATTCCAAGCTGTAGAATGAATGCCTGTTAGCAGGAACCTAATATCCCTATATCTAGAGTTGGACAGGTTCTTGATAGGAGTTACAATGTGATGTGACTGCCATCCGAATTTTGGTAACAAGCCTCAGGATCATTGAAAGGTCATGCTGTTGTTATTCCCATAGCTGTGTATTTTGGCAGTAATAGTGAGTCAGGACCTAGAATTTTCCATGATGTTCCTTCAGTATTTGGAATATTTTTCATTATTACTTAGTCAGAGACATGGATTATTAACAAGAGGTTGATTCTCTACAAGGAACTAAGTTATCATTCTGACTTTGTTTCATTTATTTTTTGAGATGAGATATATTCATTTTTGTTTCCCTCTTAAAAAAAGATGATTGAAAATTCAGACTTATCTGGTCTGGGAGATAGTTTACATCTTTTACTTCAAGGTCAGATGACTGTAAAAGACATGTTTAAGCAGCATTACTAAAGTGTTAGTATTTTAATTTAATGATTTTTTTAATAAGTACAAGAAAAACTTCCAATAAAAGTAAATGAATAGAATTATACTTTCTTATATTTTATGCAAATGTAGAAAAGCAATAAACTAGTTATTAAATATTCCTATATTAAATATTATACATGTACTTATTTTAAAATTTAAGTAAATATTTAGGTATGTTTGTCTAATGCACTTTTTTTAGTCACATTTTATCAATAATTTATGTAAAGTGCAATAGTTATTCTGAAAATATCAGCAAGGGAAAACCTTTTTTTTAAAGATTTATTTATGCATACAAGAACTTGTGTACGGGCCAGAGATGTGGGGGGGGGGTGTGAGTGGTGAGAGGACTCACCAGAGACAGATTGGGGAACAGAACAGGCAAATCGACTGAAATACACTGCTGAGGGGAGCAGCAGGAGAGTCAGGAGAGGTCTGCTGCACCATATGGATAGCTCCCTGGCTGGGGATTGATCTTGTGCTACAGTGGCTATGGCTAGCTTCATAGGTTGCATCTTAACCCCTTGTGCCACCAGGGAGGTCCAAGGAGAAAACATTTTTAATGATACTTCTCCAACAGAGAAGAATGGTACCACTGCTAAATATTATGGAGGAGATTGAAGGGTGAAGGAGATTAGTAGGTGAAAATTCCAAATAAGACCCAACATAGAAAGATGGGATGGCAGAAAATTAGAAAAATCTTCAGAAGAGGTTAAAAATTAACAATATATTTCTAACAAATGAAAATGTAAATATGAACAAAAGCATAAAGCAAACCTCAATGTAGCAAAATTGATTCAACACTCAGTAATTATGTTGAGTACCTCATGTGTGTACCTAACGCTGAGTTAGATTCTCCAAACAAAGTCATGATGAACAAAATAGGCACAGTTCCTGCCCTCATAATTTTAGAGCCAGTCAAAGCCATTACTTAGCAGCTTTGGAGGGGCACACAGCAAGAAACATGCCCTCAGATCAACTCTTGATGAGGCTGATGGTTCCATGTTATTAATGATGCATTCCATCTGGTAGCTTCCTGTCTATTTCTGTCTATTTTTGCTCATGATTTTTGCAAAGCACTAAACTAAGTTAGCCTACTCTGTTTCAGGAGAGTATATAATTTCAACATGAAAATATGCCAAGTTTCTAATAAGTAAATATTTTCTAGTTATTTTTTTCTTGGTTTTCATTCTTATGAAAACTACTATGATGAAAGGAATAGAGTGCACTAATACACATGTGTAACTTCCCTAAGATTTTGATGAGGAACAACATTAAGATAGAAGCTAAAATATGACCTGAAAGAATCAAGGCGAGGCCTAGAAGGAAAGCTTATCTAATTATTCTTGAGGTCCAGTTTGATATTTTTATTGAAAAGTAGTGAGCCATGGATTAAAAAACCTAGTAACTTTTTTGACAGTTAAATCTGGTGGAGGAGCTAAAGATGAATTATGCTACAGTGTTCATATCCTCCATAGCAAATCAGGAGCATGTACTCTCAAACTAACAAATGTGTTCTTCCTTTTGGAGCAAGGTTATTTGGGAGTTGCTGTTTCCTAGCATAGATGCCAGATGGCAGAAGCCACAGATTGTCAGCCTCTGCATGCTGATAGTTGTCAACTGTAGATGCTAACAGTGTGAGAAGCAACTATTACCGAGTAATTTTTAATTCAATATATATTAGTGAGCATCCTTTATATTGTTGCACAGGGTAAACAAACCAAGACTGATTAATATTCTTTATTTAGTAGTGCTTGTGGTTTAATGAAGCTTTAAGAAACTGTGCAGTGACAAACTTTATTCTTCCTTAAACCAAATTTTATAGAACCCTGGATTCCATAATTGGAATTAAGTTGGGGAGGGGAAACAGAGAGGATAGGCTTAGGGAAAATAACAGGTAGGTTGAGTACCTCCTTTCTCAGACACAATAAGGTGATGGAAGAAGAAAGTGGGTGGTTATTTCCTTTCCAATAATTCCCTCTGTGTCACTATCCATCACTCATGCTGGGGGAACCAATCTGGCAGTTTTTGCAGTCATATCTAATTAAAGGTCATGTCTTAGAATAGAATACTGCACATCACAGTGCTTTCAATGATGAGAAATATTTTGCAGCTATTTTTGTAGATTGATACATGGATGGTGCTTCTTTGGGGTTCAGTATTTCTGTTTATCAATTAAAGATTTTTTTCCATGTTTTGTCTTAAAAATAATTTTTAAGCTGAAGACCAGCTTGAACATATTTAGGTCATTCTGATTAACTATTTTTGACTGAACATGTTGAATATAGCCTTTCCTTTAATTTTCTTCTTTGTTCTGCTGTTACAAGACTTTTACTACTTAGAGCATTCTAGAGACTGTTAATATGTGTTTAAGTGAAAAGAGGTTTCAGTTGTAGCTGTATGATTTTTGTCCTAACCATCGGAAGGATGGATTTGATAGCACCTTATTGAAGAAAAATTTCAGGGAAGAGAATAAAAAAAATAGCTTTAATTATACTGAATTGGGGATGCCCATTTTAGAGATCAAATAGAAGAGATGCCTATGTAGTTGAATGTATGCATTTTGGAGATTGGACTGGATTGGAGAAAGTTTAGCAATCTTCAAAATATAGATGGATTACACATTTGAATAAAGCTATAAGAGGACTGATTTTGAAAACAAAAGATGAAAAATCTCAAGGATACTCAGAAAGTAACCTGAAATTAGAATGAAAACTAAGAGAATGGGGTGTCCTGGAAGTCAAGTGAAGGGTGAGGATGTGATCAACTATGCCTGACATTAGTATGATGGGTAATATGGGGAGTGATACCCGATTTCTGCATCATGTCAGGTAGAGGTCACTGGTGACTGTGGTAATTGAAGATTTGGTGGAGAAGTGGAGTAGGCTTTAAAAGGAACAAGAGGTAAGGAGTTGAAGTCTGATTTCTGGTATATTGCTAGCTCATGTTATGAAATTGTGTCCTGAAAAATTCATATGTTGAAGACTTAACATCAGTACATAAGAATGTGATTGCATTTGGAAATAGGGCCACTCTAGAGGTAATCAAGCTAAAATGAAGTCATTAGGGTGGGCCTTAGTCCAATCTGGTGTTCTTGTAAGAAAAGCAAATTTGAATACAAAGACACAAATAACAGAGGAAAGTGCCTGTAAAAGTGCCACCTACCAAAGAGAAAGGCATGAGAAAAACTAGCCCTGTTAAACTTTGGTCTTGCACTTATAGCCCCCAAAACTACAAGTAAATTTATAATGTTTAAGCTATCCAGTCTGTGGTATTTTGTTATGGCAGTCCGGGGAGACCAATCCAGCATGCCTTAGTATCTCTTCCTTCCTTTCAATGTCAATGATAACCATGGTCAGGGTGGCCAAGTACATTCAACATCTTATGTGGTAAGGGATTTTTCTTAGTAGGTTGCTTTTCAGGAGCCCTGGTTCTTTGTGGGGGCTCTTTGTGGAGCTCCTTGTGTTGGATTTCCTTGACAGATTTCTTGCCTGTCAAAATACAAACTTTATACTCCCAGAAATTGGCTGATAGTACCAGTGTGGACAGCTACTTCATCCTGTGGTGGGGGGTGGGGGGAGAGTAGGGCATAATGCTAGCTTGCTTCTCTGGTTTCTGATTTTCTTATCTTTCCTGGGTTTTCAGGATTTCCTTACTTTCCTGCTAGCTAAGTCATACATGTTTTAAAATTTTTTGTGTGTGCATATGTGCATTTCATGACTTATCTTTTTTGGTTACTTCTTTTGGGTTTGTGTTTATGGGACATCTGTTCTACCAGATTATCAAAAGCAAAATCCTGAATTATTTGAAGTGTTTTTCTTTGGAAAGGCAATTTGCTGTTATCTTTTTTTTTTTTTTAATAGAGGCATGTTTATTTATTTATTTATTTATTTGTTTGTTTGTTTTGTTTATACATGCACTGGGTACAGTCAGAAGCACGGGAGGGTGAGAGAATTCACCAGAGCCAGAGCGGGGAGCAGAGCAGGCAGAAGGACCGAAGTACACTGCTGAGGGGAGCAGCGGGCGGCAGGAGAGGTCTGCGCACCATGTGGGACCCTCCTCCGGTGGCCGGGGAGCAGCCGGGGATTGAACCGGTGCCTCTGAGGCTGCGGGCAGCTTCGCAACCCAGCGCTCAACCGCTGCGCCACCGGGGAGGCCCTGCTGTTATCTTTATATTCTGTTTTAATAATGATCAATTGCTTACTTTTTGATTAAGTTGACTGATTAAATTTATAGACTATATAAACTAATTGCTGTTGTCTCTGGTTAGACACTCTAGAAACAGGAGTTTGGCTTGTTTGTCCTGAGAGAGGCATGATCTCACAGAAGGTGGCTGGTTGCTGAGTCAGATCCTGAAGCAGCTGATTGCTGGAGATTATCCAGCTACTATTGAAGGAGGAAAATGTGGATGTCACATTTCTGTGTCTACCATAACCAGTTATGCTGTACAACACACACACACAACAGTCTTAAATAATATTTATTTAATAACGTAGTTGAAATTGAAATCGATGTTTCTTTGCTTCTCTTCAAGTTATTTTAATTATCTGGCTTCTTTCTACTTTTCAGCTTTTACATATTACCTGATAGATCCCTGTGCACTAGTCCTTTTAACTCCTTTTTAATACTTCTCACACATTTCCCCCTATTTCTTATATTGGAAATGGCTTTCCATGTGTCTCTCCCCTTTCAAACTTGCCAGTCTTATTCAGTCTGCCTCCCTACCAAATTTCTGTTTGTGCTAAAGTTTTGATTTACATACTTATTTGTGCTAAAATTTTGAATTATATACTTATTTGAGCATGAACATTTCTTCTGCGTAGCATGTTGGAGTCC
Source organism: Talpa europaea (assembly GCF_964194135.1). Lineage (NCBI taxonomy): Eukaryota > Metazoa > Chordata > Mammalia > Eulipotyphla > Talpidae > Talpa > Talpa europaea. The sequence goes on from NC_140077.1 coordinate 80,205,624, forward strand.
CTCTTACCCCTTTCTTCAAAATTATATTGAAGATTTTTTTTTCCAGAGGTTCAAGATTACTTTAATTGTAATTTTTTTTTTAAGATTTATTTATTTATTTGTTTATTTATTTATTTATTTATACAAGCACTGGGTACAGTCAGAAGCGCGGGAAGGTGAGAGAATTCACCAGAGCCAGAGCGGGGAGCAGAGCAGGCAGAAGGACCAAAGCACAGTGCTGAGGGGAGCAGCGGGAGGCAGGAGAGGTCTGCGCGCCATGTGAGACCCTCCTCTGGTGGCCGGGGAGCAGCCGGGGATCGAACTGGCGCTGCAGAGGCCGCGCGCAGCTTTGCAGCCAAGCGCTCAACCACTGCACCACCTGGGAGGCCCTTTAATTGTAATTCTTAATTTGTGGCACACTTCATCATTATCCTATGGAGAGACTCATTAATTAATTCATTGTTCTATACACACTCTAATTTCATTGATTCATTCCTTTATTAATTGTGCATTAATACTATATAAACATATATGAACACTGAAAGAACTATTATTTTAATTTAAAACTAATTCTATATTCCTCTACTTTCTTCCCTGCCTTCTTCTTGGAGGTTTTCACTACCTTATTTTGACATTTTATTTTCTTGCTTTTAAAAAAAATATGGTTTAAACAGATACATAAGCTATTCTTTGATCTTTTTGAAATGGTAAAAGTGGATGCCATGCTATGTGTAGTTTTCCTGAACTTGCATCTTTCACTCAACATTCTGTGATTAAGATCCACTCATACCATTGCATTCAGCTATAGCTTATTAATTTTTACTGCAATAGTCCATTGAATAAATATACTATAATTTACCCATTACCCTGTAAGTGGATATTTGATTTACTTTTGGTTTTTCTCTGTGCTCTTATGAACAGACTTTTTTGAAAAGCATACATGTGTGTAAGTTTCTTTACAGCATTCATCTGGGAGTATGGATGGTGCATTGTAATATATGATTAAATTTTATTAGATGAGGTCAGGTTGTTTACAAAAGTGATCACACCAGCTTTATACCAACAACTGAGAAATCATTTGGTACACTTTCACGCCAACATTTGGCATTATTATATTTCTTGAATGTCTAATCAAATGAATATGAAATGTTACTTCACTGTAGTCTAGTTTACATTTCCTTAAGTACTGATGAGGTTGAAAATGTGTATTTTAGGAAAAATAAAAGTTAGCAAATCTAATGATCAAATGCCTGTCATCTCATTCAATGCCCGTGCTCCTCTCTCATCCCTTATATTATACTACAAAATAAACAAATGACCACACTCTTGCAGAAGTGAGTTTCCCTAGAAAGCCCACATTTTATTGTGATACATCACTAAGTGAAATTCTACTTGTTACTATTTTCCCATCTTCCTCCAAATTGTGTGACCCTGTTTTCAAATGTATTCAACCCAGTATGCCTTGCCTGTTGAAAGTCACGTTACTTTTATTTAAGTAAGTGTGCTAATTACTAAGAGAAATTTTAAACAAACAGCTGTGTCTCAGTGACCTGTGTCATTACTGAAATATGGCTTCTCCCTGTGTGGTGCAAATGGAATAGGCTACTTGGAGTATTGATTTAAAAATCTTATATCATCACTGGGAAATATTAAATAGACATAAAAAGTGCTTCTTTCACTACATATTAGTGTCTTGATGTAATTTCCAGTTTTATATTAACAACTAGCACCAGTTGATTATGATCTGGTTATTTTAAACCCAGTGTCCCCCTCCTCTAAAACACACATATTTCCCTAAATTGGGCTTTCTTATTTAGCCATGCTGTTCCTACCAATCCTGGACTATAGGAACATCATATTTTCCTTCAAAGTTTGTCAGTTACTGCAATATTCGAGGAGTTTAAGATTATGTGGGCTCTTTCATGGTCTCATTATTTTGTAAGTGTAGAGAAAAAGAAAAGATTTGCATATAGTTACGTTTTGATTGGGAAGGCATTAGGTTTGTGATGGACCTGTACTGCCTGTAGTTGTATTATATGTGAGCTTTTCTGGGAGTAACAACTTTTATATGTATACAGCATTCCCTGTCTATATGTATGTTTAGGTATGCATATGTAATATGATGCATGTATCTTATCTTTGGAGGTATATGAGTACATGTACATGTTCAATGAGGCGTAGTAGACTTGAGGTAATAGGAAAAAATAGAAATGATTTTGAAGCTTATAACCTTTTTTTTGAGGTGGTTGTAGTAAGGATATGTAATCCTTACCAAAAATAATTTATTTCAAGCCTAAATGCTGTGTATTTTCTACTTTTTTATATAGTTATCAGCATAAAAGGAAATAAATATTCTATTATTTCCATTTTTTCTTTTTCATTTGTAACAGTTTGACCCAGACAGGCCCTCCTTCATGCATAAGGGGGAAAAGTTGAACCGTAAAATTTCTTTGCAACTTAAGAATGAAAAAAATGTACCCTTATTTTGCTTCTCATGTTTAGTTTTAAGTTATGTTTTGGTTGCTTAAATATCATTTTTTTATATAACATGAGGAAGTACAGAGAGTAGGACCTGCAAATGAACATTGCAAGAAGGACTTGAGTTTTTTTTTTTTATAAATAATAAATTTTATTTTTATATTCCCCATACAATTGCAGCCCCCCCCATTCTGATCCCAATCCCTCCCCTCCCACCCCCGCCCCCGTAAATGTGTCTCTGGTTCATAGTTTTTTGTTGATTTTGATTTTCACTTTCTTATAGTTAATCATTTTCCTGGTCCCTTATTTAAGTTTTCTAGATTCCTGCTATGAGTGAGACCATCCAGTATTTTTCTTTTTCTTTCTGGCTTATTTCGCTGAGCATGATCCCTTCCAGCGCCATCCATGTTGCTGCAAATTGCATGTGTTTATCTTTTTTGAATGCTGAGTAATATTCCATGGTATATATGTACCACATCTTCTTGATCCAGTCATCTATTTTTGGGCATTTGGGTTGTTTCCAAAGCTTAGCTATTGTAAACAGGGCTGCTATAAACATAGGGGTGCAGGTGCTCTTTGGAATGGATGTTTCTGTGTCCTTTGGGTAAATACCTAGGAGTGGAATTGCTGGATCATATGGAAGCTCTATGTTTAGTAGGTCCAGAAATCTCCACACAGCTCTCCACAGTGGTTGGACCAGTTTGCACTCCCACCAACAGTGCAGAAGAGTTCCTTTTTCTCCACACCCTCACCAACATTTGTTGTTGCTAGTTTTTTTAATATGTGCCATTCTCACTGGTGTAAGATGGTATCTCATGGTAGTTTTGATTTGCATTTCCCTGATGACAAGTGATGTTGAACATTTTTTCATATGCCTGTTGGCCATTTGCATTTCCTCTTCAGAGAAGTTTCTTTTTAGCTCTTCTGCCCATTTTTTGACTGGATTATTTTCTTTGTTGTTGTTGAGTCTCATCAGCTCTTTGCAGATTTTTGTGATCAGTCCTTTATCATTAGTGTTGGGTGCAAGAATGTTCTCCCAGTTGGTGGGGTTTCTCTTTGTTTTTGTTATTGTCTCTTTTGCTGTGCAGAAGCTCTTTAATTTGATGTAGTCCCAGCTGTTTATCTTTGCCTTCACTATCACTGCTTTGGGTGATGTGTCTGTAAAGATGTCTTTGATGTGCAAATCACGTAGTGTTTCGCCTATATTTCCTTCTATATATTTTATGGTTTCAGGTCTTATGTCAAGTTCTTTAATCCATTTTGAGTTGATTTTTGTGTATGGTGTGAGGTAGTGGTCAAGCTTCATTCTTTTGCATGTAGTGACCCAGTTTTCCCAGCACCATTTATTGAGCAAACTTTCTTTGCTCCAATGCATAGTCTTTGCTCCTTTGTCAAAGATTAGTTGACCATAAATCTGTGGGTTTATTTCTGGATTTTCTATTCGATTCCATTGGTCTGTATGTCTGCTCTTCTTCCAACACCATGCAGTTTTGATGATTATGGCTTTGTAGTAGAGTTTGAAGTCTGGGAGTGTGATGCCTCCATTTCCTTCTTTTGTTTTCAGGAGACCTTTGGCTATTCGGGGTTTTTGGTGATTCCATATGAATTTCATCAATAATTGTTCTATTTCTTTGAAGAATGACATTGAAATTTTGATTGGAATAGCATTGAATCTGTATATTGCTTTTGGTAGGATGGCCATTTTAATAATGTTTATTCTTCCAATCCATGAGCAGGGGATGTCTTTCCATTTCTTTGTGTCTTCTTCTATTTCTTTTAACAGTGTTTTATAATTTTCTTTGTATAGGTCCTTTACCTCTTTTGTTAGATTTATTCCCAAATATTTGATTTTTTTTGTTTTGATAATAAAAGGGATTTTTTTTTATTTCTTCTTCTTCAGATTTATTGTTTGTGTATAGGAAGGCTACTGACTTTTGCGTGTTGATTTTGTATCCTGCCACTTTACTGAATGGATTGATAAGTTGAATTAGATTTTCTGTGGAGTTTTTGGGGTTCTCTATGTATATTATCATATCATCTGCAAATAGTGATAGCTTGACTTCTTCTTTTCCTATTTGGATTCCTTGGATGTCTTTCTCTTGTCTTATTGCTCTGGCTAGGACTTCCAGTATTATATTGAAAAGCAGTGGTGAGAGTGGACATCCTTGTCTTGTTCCAGATCTTAATGGAATTGCTTTCAGCTTTTCACCATTGAGGATGATATTGGCTGTTGGCTTGTCATAGATGGCCTTTATGATGTTGAGGTATGTTCCTTGTATCCCAAGAATTTCAACGGCTTTTATCATGAAAGGGTGTTGCACTTAGTCGAAAGCTTTCTCAGCATCTATTGATATTATCATATGGTTTTTATATTTCTTTTTGTTGATGTGTTGGATAACGTTGATTGATTTTCTGATGTTAAACCATCCTTGTTTCCCTGGAGTGAATCCTACTTGGTCGAGGTGAATTATCTTATGGATACATTGTTGGATTCTGATAGCTAAAATTTTGTTGAGAATTTTTGCATCAGTGTTCATTAGGGAGATTGGCCTGTAGTTTTCCTTTTTTGTGTTGACTTATTCGGTTTTGGTATTAGTTTAATGTTGGCTTCATAGAACGTGTTTGGTATTGTCCCTTCCTTCTCAATTTTTGGAAGAGTTTGTGAAGGATAGGCATTAATTCGTCTCTGAATCTTTGGTAGAATTCATTTGTAAATCCATCAGGTCCTGGGCTTTTGTTTTTGGGAAGGTTTTTGATTACCATTTCAATTTCGCTGCTTGTAATTGGTCTGTTTAGGTGTTCTATTTCTTCTTGATCTAGCTTTGGGTGATTGTAGAGTTGTAGGAATTTGTCCATCTCCTCTAGATTGTTGAACTTGTTTCCATATAACTGTTCATAGTAGTTCCTGATTATCCTTTTGATTTCTGCTGTGTTGTTTGTGATTTCTCCTCTTTCATTTATGATCCTGTGTATTTGTGCTTTCTCCCTTTTTTCCTTTGTGAGCCTGGCTAGGGGGTTGTCTATTTTATTGATTTTTTTCAAAGAACCAGCTCTTGGTTTCATTGATCTTTTGGATTGTTTTTTTAGTTTCAATTTCATTTATTTCTGCTTTGGTTTTTATTATTTCTTTTCTTCTACTGGTTTTGGGGTTTTTTTGTTGTTCTTTTTCTAGATCTCTGAGCTTCGAGATTAGGTTGTTTCTTTGAGTTCTTTCTTGTTTTTTGATGTGAGCTTCTATTGCTATATATTTTCCTCTTATTACTGCTTTTGCTGTGTCCCATACATTTAGGATATTAGTGTCCTCCTTGTCATTCAATTCAAAGAATTTTTTAATTTCTTCTTTGATCTCCTCATTAGTCCAGTGGTCTTCCAGTAGTTTGGTTTTTAATCTCCATGAGGTAGAATAGTTCCTTGCCTTCTTTTTATGGTTTATTTCTATTTTGAGGCCTTCATGGTCAGAAAAAATGGTTGGTATGATTTCAATCTTGGTGTATCTGTTGATGTTTGTCTTGTGCCCCAGTATGTGATCCATCCTGGAGAATGATCCATGTGCACTTGAGAAAAATGTGTACTCCGTTTTTTTTTTTGGGTTTAGTGTTCTATAGATGTCTGTTAAGCCTAAATGCTCTAGGTCCTTATTTAGAGCTTTAGTTTCTTTACTTATTTTTTGTCTTGTTGATCTATCCATTGTTGATAGTGGTGTGTTGAAGTCTCCCACTACATATGTGTTTTCTCTGATGTCTGTTTTCAGAGAGGACAACAGTTGTCTGATATATTTTGGTGCTCCTTCGTTTGGTGAGTATATGTTAATGAGTGTTATTTCTTCTTGAAGTATTGTCCCCTTGATCATAATGTAGTGACCACTGGGGTCTCTTTTTATTTTTTTGAGTTTGAAGTCTGTTTTATCTGATATAAGTATAGCTGTTCCTGCTTTCTTTTTTGGTCCATTTGATTGTAGGATTGTTTTCCATCCTTTAACTTTAAGCCTATTTTTATCTTTTGTAGCTAAATGTGTTTCCTGGAGACAGCAAAAGGTTGGGTTTTGTTTCTTAATCCAGGCTGCAACTCTGTGTGTTTTTATTGAAGAGTTTAGTCCATTTACATTTAGAGTTAATATTGATATGTTAGCATCTGTATTGCCATTGTGATTTTCTTTCCTTTGATTTTATTTATTTATTCTTTTAATAATTTTTTTTTGGCCTTCTTTCATTGTTATTCTTCCCTCTGAGGTTCTGGCTTTAGGACTCCTTGTAGTATTTTTTGGAGTGGGGGTTTAGTTGTAATGAAATTCCGGAGTTTCTGTTTGTCTGGGAAGGTCCATATTCTTTCTTCAAAGAGGAAGGAGAGCTTTGCGGGATAGAGTATTCTTGGTTGGCATCTGTTTTCTTGGAGTCTGTTGACTATGTTCCTCCACTCTCTCCTTGCCCGTAGTGTTTCTTTGGAGAAGTCTGATGTCAGCCTGATTGGCTTTCCTTTGAATGTTATCTGTTTCTTCCCTCTTGTCAGCTTCATTATTTTTTCCTTGTCCTGGATTCTTGGGAGCTTTACTATTATGTGTCTTGCTGTATTTTTCCTTTCGTCGTGGAAGTTTGGTGTTCTTCTTGTTTCTTGTATATCAATTTTCAGCTCCTTCTTCACATTTGGGAAGTTCTCTTCAATTATCTCTTTGAATATTTTCTCTGTTCCTACATCTCTCTCCTCTCCTTCTGGGATTCCTATAACTCTTATATTTTCTTTCCTCATGGAGTCATATATTTCCCGAAGTCTTTCTTTGGTCTTTTTCCTTTGTACTTCTCTTTCCTTTTCTGTTTTGGTTCTTTTTATTTCTGTGTCTTCAAGATTACTTATTCGTTCTTCCATTTCATCTATTCTGCTTTCATTGCTTTTCCCAGAATTTTTTAGTTCTTCCATTAATTCTTTGATCTCCTGCATTTCTTTTACTTCCCTCTTTGGGGTCTCAATTTCATTCTTCTGACCATTGTTTTCCCTCTCTAGGGACTCAATTGCATTCTTCTGATCGTTGATTATTTTTCCCTTATCATTGTTTTCCTTTATGACTTCTGTCAGTTTTTTAATCACGGCAATTTTAAATTCTCTTTCTGGAAGGCTCAGAAGTTCTTCCAAGTTACTGTCGTTGCAATCTGGGGGCTGGTTTTCTTTTTGTGGTGTGCTTTTTCCCTGGGGAGTTGCTAGGTTGCGTGTAGTTCTTCTACTTCCTACTGTCTGTTTTCTAATTTGCCGCATGCGTTGGGACACTGTGTTGTTGGGACTGGCCGGCATCTTGGGCGAGCTTCTGTGCTCCCCTCTGGTTCCTCCTGGAGCCATGTGTCAGTTTCAAGCAGTCTTTACTAGAGAAAGGTCCCTGTTCTAAAATGCCGATGTGAGGACACACTCCCCTGTGCGCCTGTTCTGCCCCGGCGGTGGGTTCCTGCTCCCCCTCTGGGCTTGGACTGCAGGCCAGAGGGGCTCTGGCGTGGGCGGACTTCCCCCGCTCACCTCTGGCTCCTGAGGAAGCCTTCTTTACTGAAGAAATGTAGTCTTTACTGAAGAAATGTCCCTGTTCTAAAATGGTGATGTGGGACACACTCCCTGCGCGTCCGGTCTCAGGCACACTCTTCTGCACGCCTGGTCTGCCCCAGCTGTGGGTGCTCGCTCCCCCTGTGGGCTCAGACTACTGGTCGGAAGGGGCCCGGCGTGGGCTAACTCCCCAGCCACTGGCTCCTCCAGGAGCCTCTGCTGGCTTCAAGTCGCTAGGTGGCGCCAGAGATCTCTCCTAGAGCCCTTGGGGAGCTGATTTTCCACCCCGGGGGACTGGGAACAGAGCGGGAATGGTAAGGTAAACCTCAACGGCTTTGGGGTGCTGTGTCTGCCTTGTGCCCCACCGTCGTGGGGAACCCACGCCCCTAATTTCGTGCCCCGGGTCTCAGTTCCAAAGCTCTCAGTTCCAGGACGCGGGCTGTAGCCCAGTTCAGTGGCGCGGGAATGGCGCCTTTTGAATCTGGCTCCCGTGCCTGGGCGCCTGGTTCCTGCTCACTCAGTGAGGGCCTCCTCCGCGCGTCTCCCCGCAAGCCTAGGTTACAGGCGCGGGGACCTGCGCTTGCTATTCAACCGCACTGCTTTTCCGCGCGATTCCGATCCCGATCCGCGTCTGCTTTTCCAGAGCGCCGCTTTTCTGTGCAAGCTTACCGGGTGGCCCGGGGCTGTGTGCTGGTGCTGGCCTCCTCCTGGGGGGCGGTGTCTCTCTTTAATGGCGCCAGGAGCTCACCGCCATGGCGGATCCTGCAGGATTCTCCACAGCTCCCGTTCACGGGGTGTGGTGGCTGAAATAGTTCCTTTCCACTCACAGTCCCGCTTGCTGCGTAGTTTGTTCTTGTTGGTCCTTTTAGTTTGTTGTTTTCCTCCTCTCTGCTGGTCGGAGAGTGCCGCCTCTGTGGGTGGGGGAGGGGAGCAGGGTTCTGCGCTTTCCTCCCTTCTGGTCCTCTTTTATGGCCACTTTCTTCTTCCGGGACTTGAGTTTTTTAACTGAAGAATGACTTGAATACAAAAGTGCTTTTGGGTGCACTTGTAATATGTTTTACCATGGAAACCTCAAGATTATGTATTTCCAACTACCTACAAGCTGTGATTACCTAAGAGTGCCAGCAGCATAAATACAATTATTGAGCGACTGTCAGCATTATCCATAATGAAAGAAAATTGATAGTGATTAGCACCCCAGATTCTTTCCTCATTACCATTTATATCAGTAAACACACTTGCTATATATGTAAGTGTATATATTAAGACACATATATATGTGTATGTATTGTATCCATGTGAATGTGTTTGTATATATTTTATATGTATAAAATATAAAACATTTAAAATTTCATTTAAAAATTCAGATAATGCAATTGAAGTCCATCAGAGTTAATCTTTACCTCCTTATGAAAAGATTTATATGGGAAAAATGAAATTAAGAAATGCCATGAGGGACTTCAAAATATTTAAAGTAATGTTGTATTTGTGCATATAGTAAAAATTGAGTGTTGGGTAGTAAATCCTGGAAACTCTTGAGCATGAAGTGTTGTGACTCATTTTATAAGATGAAAACTCAGTAGTATGCCTCTTTAATTTATTTTTTATAAGAATCCATTTGAATGGTTGTTCTTTAGAATAATTTAATTATCAGAATTTAGGAGTATTTTTAAAAGGCTAGGAACTTGGTATAGATCAGTATTCAAAGGGCAGAAATAAACACTTCTCTGTGTGGACTAGGTGTTTGAATGCTCTTGTAATACTTTAACAAATGACCTAGAACTCTCCTAATAATGAAGAGCCAACTTGATGAAAGGCATAGGCAAGAAGGAAGGGACAGATGAGTGAAACAATTCTGTCCAATTACTAGCTGTTTGAATTTGAGCAAGTCACTAAGATTATTTGAACTAAAGTTTCTTTTTTTTTGAACTAAAGTTTCTTATTCTATAAAATAAAGCTATGACTGCCTTACCCATCATAACAATATTGTAAAAATTAAATAAACAGCCATGTAACTTTTTCCTAAATAGTCATTAAATAATGGTATAATAGTACAAATAAACCTAAATTGATAAAAATGGGGGAAAATTAAAAATGTGTAGGGAATTGTCATTATTTACAAGGTAGAACAAGTTGGAATAAAAGAAAACTCTCAAGAATTCATGTTTGCATTCTGAATAGTTATAACCTAAGGATAGTTGTCCGGAGCCGTCTGGAGTATATGCCGTGTTGAAGAAGAAAAGAGATTTAAGAGGAGAACCACGAGAGAGGAGAGCGCTGCGAGAGGAGCGGAGAGAAGGCCAGGGAAGTAAGAAAGACAGGGAAAAGTAAAAGTGAAGGGAAAGGAAAAATAAAGAAGCAAAAGCTAGCGTCAAGTTGTCAAGCCCCTCATTTCAATCCTCAGCCCTTCTCTTTTCGTGCCTCCGAATCCCGCGGGTCGGGACAGGTGGCACCCAGCGCGGGGCACGAAAAAGAACGAAGGAAACGCTGAAGGACCAGCTGTGGTGAGCCGGCAAGTAAAGTAAGATAGCTGGGATCATGGGCAATTCAATGTCCAAGGGGCAGTTAGTTATTTCCCTGGAAGCTCTCCTAAAATAGTTTGGGGTTCCTCTTAGTAAGGAAAATTCTTAAAAGATTTGTAGAGACCCTTAGTATCACTAGTAAGTGGTTTCTGGAGCAGGATCAGGTCGCTAGTGCCATTTGGAATAAGGCAAGATGGAGGAGAAGCCAACATTCAATTAACAAAGGTCATTCAAGGGTCGACAGAACCGTATGCGGAGTTCCTAGCAAGACTGATGACTGCAGCTGGCCGAATTCTAGGTAACACTGATGCCTTCTTACCGATAGTTAAACAGTTTGTGTTTTGAAAATGCTAGTAAGTGGTGTCAGGAAGCTATTAGACCCTGGAAAGCTCAGGCTAGTTTGTATGAGTATGTGAGACTTTGTTAGGATATTTGTGTATGTAATAATCGTTCATGTCTGGACTGGTGCCCTTTTGCCCTGGTGGGCCAGGGTGAGGTGAAATTATATAATGGCACTTATTCTGCAAACAGTACCTTTGAACAGTCCGTTAGTGTCCAGAATAATGGGTCGGAGAGTTTGTCTGCTGCTGTCTGTTTGTCCCCTCCCTTCTTTCTTGTCCTTTCCAATAATGCAGGAGATGCCACTGTGTTGAACTGTTCAGCGGAGACCTGCGCCCTCTCTGCCTGCTGGGCCCGGAGTGCGGAGAGGGCGGTGATCGTTCGTCTACCTTCTATTTTAGTCATGCCTGTGGTTGTTTCTGCACACCTTTCCCCTGTTCTACCTAGAAGGAGACGTGATTTTAGCATCACTGCAGCTATTGTCGCCATTTCAATAGCGGTGGCCGCGGCTGCCGCCGCCATTGCTGTCACTCAGCTGCTGCAAATATGGACACTATGGACAATTTAGCTGCCGGTGTTGCTTCTGCATTGTCAACACAGCAAGATATGAATGGACATTTACGAAATGGACTTTTTATGCTTAGTCAGCAGTTAGCTAATGTAAAAAGGGATAGACACGCTTTTGTTAACTGCTCACATACCTTGTAACCCTCTGTACAGTTTTATTTGTGTTACCCCTGTTATGGGTGGGGGTCTCATTGCCTGGTTTAGAGGACTCCTCTCAGAGTTGTAAGCTTGGGGCAGGGTGGTAGCCTTAGCTCTTGGCTTTTTGTGCATTCGGTTGTGGTTTCTCCGTCGGCTACGGAAGTAAAACAAAGAACTATTGTGCTATTGCAATCAGGCAAGTACTTGGCACCATGGTACTTGACCAGGACTCCCCAGTGGCTCCTGGATGGGTCACCTTAGTCTTAGAGAACCTGAGAGCCAAAGACGGCTAAGGGCGTAGCCCCTCCAGACCAACCTAAGACAGCGGTCCGGACCAAGTGCGCCGGGTTAGCGATGACGGGTAAGGCTGGTTATGGGACATGCCAACCTAAGACAGGCCAGGTGTCTCATTTAAAAGAAAAAATGGGGAGATGTCCGGAGCCGTCCGGAGTATGTGCCGTGTTGCAGATGCGTGCCATGAGTTCGCTTTACCGTTTCGCCTTCGGAGAACCACAGGTTTTTCCTGTAAAGCACATGAGACTGGGAGGTACGGGGGGAGGAGCTACGAGGGTATAAGAGGAGAACGCGGGAGAGAGAGGAGAAGAAGAAAAGAGATTTAAGAGGAGAACCACGAGAGAGGAGAGCGCTGCGAGAGGAGCGGAGAGAAGGCCAGGGAAGTAAGAAAGACAGGGAAAAGTAAAAGAGAAGGAAAAGGAAAAATAAAGAAGCAAACACTAGCGTCAAGTTGTCAAGCCCTTCATTTCAATCCTCAGCCCTTCTCTTTTCGTGCCTCCGAATCCCGCGGGTCGGGACAGATAGTTATAACCTAAGTTATAACCTTTTATCTCTTTCACTGTACTATCAAACCAGTGTCTTTAAGTTTCGTACCAAAGAAAAAACTGGGGGTGATATTACCCTTTCAGGCATTCACTCAGTGGTAGTTAATATCGAATATGTCCAAAATAATATGTGAAATCTCATTTCAGTTAAAAAATACATCTCTATTATATATCCAGTACTGAACTTACTGAACTCCAAATATTATCTGAAGAATGGACTCATTCTTTTTTTTTTAAAAGATTTATTTATTTATTTATATAAGCACTGGGTACAGTCAGAAGTGTGGGAGGGTGAGAGAATTCACCAGAGCCAGAGCGGAGAGCAGAACAGGCAGACTGACGAAGTACACTGCTGAGGGGAGCAGCGGGTGGCAGGAGAGGTCTGCACACCATGTGGGACCCTCACCCAGCAGCCGGGGATTGAACCAGTGCTGCAGAGGCTGCGGGCAGCTTCTCAACCCAGCGCTCAACCGCTGTGCCACCGGAGAAATAAGTAACAAGAATCTGAATTTCTTTCTTTTTGTTATTTACGTGTAAGGTGAAAACAAACACATAAAGTTACAGAGCAGAGCCTCTCTGGTGGCGCAAGGGGTTAAGAGGCAACCTACGAAGCTATCCGCAGCCACTGCAGCACGAGTTTGATTCCCCGCCAGGGAGCTACCCACATGGCATAGCAGACCTCTCCTGACTCGCCCGCTGCTCCCCTCAGCAGTGTATTTGTCATTCTGCATGTTCTGTTCCCCACTCTGTCTCTGGTGAATCCTCTCACCTCCCACGCCTTTGGCCTGTAACACAGCTCTTGTATGTGTAAATAAATAAATCTTTAATAAAAATAAAGTCACAGAATGCTGAGTAATATTCCATGGTATATATGTACCACATCTTCTTGATCCAGTCATCTATTTTTGGGCATTTGGGTTGTTTCCAAAGCTTAGCTATTGTAAACAGTGCTGCTATAAACATAGGGGTGCAGGTGTTCTTTGGAATGGATGTTTCTGTGTCCTTTGGGTAAATACCTAGGAGTGGAATTGCTGGATCATATGGAAGCTCTATGTTTAGTAGGTCCAGAAATCTCCACACAGCTTTCCACAGTGGTTGGACCAGTTTGCACTCCCACCAACAGTGCAGAAGAGTTCCTTTTTCTCCACACCCTCGCCAACATTTGTTGTTGCTAGTTTTTTTAATATGTGCCATTCTCACTGGTGTAAGATGGTATCTCATGGTATAGCATTCAAAAAAGATAAACACATGCAATTTGCTGCAACATGGATGGCGCTGGAAGGGATCATGCTCAGCGAAACAAGCCAAAAAGAAAAAGAAAAATACCGGATGGTCTCACTCATAGCAGGAATCTAGAAAACTTAAATAAGGGACCAGGAAAATGAATAACTATAAGAAAGTGAAAATCAAAATCAACAAAAAACTATGAACCAGAGACACCTTTAGGGGGGCGGGGGCGGGAGGGGAGGGATTGGGGTCAGAATGGGGGGCTGCAATTGTATGGGGAATATAACAATAAAATTTATAAAAAAAAAAAATAAAAATGAAAAAAAAAATAAAAAAAAATAAAGTCACAGAGCATTCAATTCCTTTAGAAGGTGTAATAGATAAAACTTGATTTCTGACTGACAAAACCCTTTTTGCTTTCATGGCATAAGAGACTGCTTTTTAAATATTCATGGAACTTCTTGAAAATACAACATCAATTACAGTAGTGAAAAACTTCTCTAATACATTAATATCTTCATAAGTTTTAACTTCCATGAGTACTCCTACAAAAAGATTCCCATTTCTAATGTTGATTATCAACTAGGTATGCTCTGCACACAATGTTTCATTTCGCTTAGTATTTTAAAAATATTAATTATGCCCATCACTTTAAAGATATTTCTTTTAGTATTTAGAAGAGCAAACAAATGTATTTTTTAGAATGTTGGTGTTTTACAGGCTTGATATAATTTGTGGTGAATTAAATATCTAATATTCAATTTCTTAATGGATTTTTCTAGTTTATAGCATATCTGGTGATTTTATTATTCTGTTTGTCATTAGCACTCCTTTTCTAACCATGTATAATATGAGTATATGTAAATTAAGAGATAAAGTGTCTCATATGTGGTGACCCAAATAATCTTAAGGTGGAATGAAACAACTTGTTGAAAATAAGATTTCAGGCCCATCCCATAATATTCAGGTCATTTTTGGGTATTTTTTTTTTACAGTAACATTGGTTTACAACACTGTATTTGATACAGAGGTATAAATTCACACACCACAACCACACCTACCACCAAAGCACCCATAGTCCTCCACCATATTCCACTGGGCACCATCACCCCTATGCTCTCCACTCCATCCTAACCTCCTCCTCTGGTAGCCTCAACTCTGCAGTCTGATTTCTAGTGCTTGTTTTGGATTAATTTTATCTTTTTTATTTTATTTCATATTTTTCTTTATGCTCCATATTTGAATGAAATCATCTGGTAATTGTCTTTCTCTTTTTTGACTTATGTCATTTAGTATATTCTCCTCCAGTTCCATCCATGTTATCACAAATGACCAGATTTTATTTTTTTTCTTTATATCTGAGTTCTATTCCTTTGTGTATATGTGTACCATATCTTCGTTATCCACTCATCCGTTTTCGGGCATATAGGTTATTTTCATAGCTTGGCTGTAGTAAATAATGCTGCAATTAAAAAAGGCATGTGTGTGTCTCTTCAAATTAGTGCTTTTCCATTTGAGGTGTTGATACCTAGGTGTAGGATTGTTAGGCCATACATTAGACCTATTTTTAATTTTTTGAGAAACCTCCATGATGTCTTGTATAGGGGCTTGACTAGTCTCCATTCTCACCAATAGTGTACGAGGTCTTCTTTTTCTCTACAATCTGGCCACTACCTGTTGTTTCCAGTCATTTTGATATAAGTCATTCTCACAGGATTGAGGTGATAACTCATTGTGGTTTTGATTTACATTTCTCTTATAATAAGCAAGTCATACTAATTTTTTTCAAATATCCATTGTATTCTTATGATGGGGAAAATTATTAAAACACCCATTCAAAATTATTCCAAAGATACATATTAAAGACTTTGCATTATTGCTATTTCGAATCATCCATATTACTCTTTACATTCACTAATACAAAGAATATAATTAAAAATATATGATATTTGAATGGATTATATCTTTAAAATTAGAAAGTAGCTTCTTTTTCCAAAAATTCAGTACTGTACTCAATTTTCTGTGGTTCATGTTAAAAGTACATAGTGTATTAAATAATTTATTTTTCTTTTCTAATTATTAGTCTTTAATTATGTTTTCATTTTCTGTTTTCAGGGTACAAGTTGAATTCTATATGAATGAAAACACATTTAAAGAGAGACTAAAGTTATTCTTTATTAAAAACCAGAGGTCAAGTAAGTCATTTACTTTATTCCACTGTCTATATGTTTGTGTATATATTTCCTCAAAAAATTCTAATTGTTTAAACTTTTGCAAAATATATTTTATATAGAGGAATAAAATTTATATTCTTGGCTGCCAGGCAATAAAAATTTAGAAAACTATAGTTGTTGCATCTGGTTTGGATAAGGTTTCTTAAATATCTTTTTTTTTAAAGATTTATTTATTTATTTATTTGATACAAGAACTGGGGTACAGGTTGGAAGCACGGGAGGGTAAGAGAATTCACCAGAGCCAGAGAGGGGTGCAGAACAGGCAGACAGACCAAAGACACTGCTGAGGGGAGCAACGGGTGAGGCAGGAGAGGTCTGCTGCGCCATGTGGGGTTCTCCCTGGCCGGTGGGGAATCGAACCGGCGCTGCAGAGTCTGCGGACAGCTTCATGACCGCTGTGCCACTGCGGAGGCCCGGTTTCTTAAATATCTTTAATACTCTGCATTCTACATTGATAAGCAGACTTTGATTAGACAATCTGGATTAATATCTAAATGATTAATATCAGACAAATTTGGGAAACATTCCAATTTAAAGAGAATGTGAAATTAGCCTAAGCACTGAACTTGTAAGTATCTTCAAGATTGGAGTATCAGTGATATTTCATACTCCCAATAATACCACATATATTTAAAATTCACATATAATGAACATATATATTACATCATTGTTTAAAATCTCAGCAAGCAAAGCGGAGGTCTATATTAGTTTGATTTAGACTTTACGCTCTCTGAATTTTGACTTCTTAATCCTCTTGCCGTGGTTTAAATTAAATTGTGCATCTGCAAGTATCCAAGGAAAAAGCCTGAGTTGTGAGAAAATTACTCCTAATACTGACATTAGGGAATATTTTAATATTTAAGGCACATTAGATAGCAATTCTTATGGTATGTTGTATCAGGTTTAGCTGGTAATAGCTAATGTCTCTCTATACTGATGTTTGGAATTTCCACAGAAGCCCCAACAGATGTTACCTAAACAGTCACATAATATTAATAAAAGTTTCCTTGATTTTTTTTTTTTTTTTTTTTTTGTGGGACCCTCGCTGTCGGCCGGGGAACAAACCAGCGCTGCAGAGGCTGCGGGCAGCCCCACAGCCCAGTGCTCAACCTCTGTGCCAACAGGGGAGGCCCACAGTTTCCTTGATTTTAATACTAACAATGCTATCTCTCTTTTTTTATTATTTTTTTAATAAATTTTATTTTTTATAAGACCAGAAAAGATTGATTGATTACTTTAATATTTGTCAGTAACTAGATTTAACCAAGCAGTCATTTGAAAAGACCAATTCTATAAAATCAGTGTAGTGTCCTTAATAGCTTAAAAGATTTTATAAAGAAGCTAACCCCATAAAATGTAGCTAGCATTTTAATAGGAAATCCTAGGAAAATGACACAATTCATGAACATTAACCTTTTGCTTTTAAGAAATGTTATCTGAAGTATACTCACATATACCAGAGTAAAAAAAAAACACGACATTTCATTCCCAGATTTTATTAAATAATAGTTATAGGAAAACTTTTCTGAAAATTTTATTCATGATGCATAAATCATATATACCACCTAATAATTACAGAAAATGTAATGCTTCTATTAATCAGATTTTAAGCATGTTTTGTTTAATCTTAATTACTTTTCTTCATCATTATGACAGATTGCATAACTGTGACCTATACAGTTTCAAAGATACATTCATGACAGTCTTAATTCCCACAAAATTTTTAATATTTCATTGGAATTTTAGTGAAAAGTATGACTCAACTGGTCAAATTGTAAAATGTTTGTGTGTGTCAGTATTCCCAGCATATGTTATTATGATTTTTCAGTAATCATATGCATTTAGTATAATTAAATATACAATATATAATTATACCTATGATTTTAATTTCTGTATAATCATATATGCAAGGCATTCTGAAAATACAATACTTGTAAATTCACGTGTGACTTTGTAAGCAGCTAGATTTTCCATTTAGCTAAAATTGATTACACAATTCATTGATATATAAAATACTTAAACATCTAAGCATATTCGAACCGGTCTTGGATGAACATGATTTTTGTGACTTAACCTAGATTTACTCTTATGTATAATGTTCACTGTCATTTAGAGTTCATGCATTTTGTCAGTCTCACTTTTTGTTTCAATATTCAGTTAATTAAAATTCAACTACCTAGAACTTCAGAGTTTAGACAATTATGGTATTGTAGTTTCTAAATACAATTTAAGTGCTGTATTTAAAGTTGATTTTTTGACAATTCTTTTTATTCTTTTGTGAACTAAGTTCAAATGAACATCAAATTTTTGTTGTTTGTTTAAAGGTCTAAGAATACGACTGTTCAATTTTTCTCTCAAATTATTAAGCTGCTTATTATACATAATCCGAGTGCTGCTAGAAAACCCTTCCCAAGGAAATGAATGGTAAGGTATCTTTGACCTTCAAAAAAATTGTTTGATTGCTTTGAATTAAATTGTTATTTTAAAAGGTGTTAATGTAGAATTTGTTTTCTAGAAAGATGTTTTTGGGTTTGTCACTATTGATTCAATTTTCAGATAATGCATTAATTTGATCCTAGGTTCTTTTTTTTTTTTTTTTAAGATTTATTTATACAAGCAGTGGGGTATAGGCCAGTGGCGCGGGAGGGTGAGAGAATTCACCAGAGACAGAACAGGAAGCAGAACAGGCAGAAGGATCGAAGTACACTGCTAAGGGGAGCAGCGGAGGAGGAGACAGGACAAGAGAGGTCTGCCGGTCTGCCGCACCATGTGGCAATCTCCGTGGCGGGCCGGGAATTGAACCCACGCTGCAGAGACTGCGGACAGCTTCATGGTGCTGTGCTCAGCCCGCTGCTCCACCAGGAAGGCCCCCTAGGTTCTTTTTGTTGTTGTTGTTTTGTTTTGATTTATTTGTTTATTTACACAAGCACTGGGTACAGTCAGAAGTGCAGGAGGGTGAGAGAATTCACCAGAGCCAGAACAGGGAACAGAACAGGCAGAAAGACCGAAATACACTGCTGAGGGGAGCAGCGGGCGGCAGGAGAGGTCTGCGTGCCATGTGGGACCCTCGCTCCTGGCTGGAGATCGAACCGGAGCTGCAGAGGCTGCAGGCAGCTTCGCATCCCAGTGCTCAACCACTGCGCCACCAGGGGAACCCCCCCCCTAGGTTCTTTTAAAGCATTTCTTCTTTTATTGTTTATTCTCTAAGGCCAAATAGTAGATACTCATCCATAACCCATAATGTTTTTGTTACTAGCCAAAATACAAGTAATTGTATATGTTAGTTTCTTTAAGGACCCAAATACCTTTCTGCTTTACATATACTTTCTAAGATTGACCTATATTCCTAAAGGGTTACTCTGCTGTATACCAGCTTTATAAGTATTTTAGTTATACTCTAGTTATTACTCTTGACTAGAAACACCGTGGCATTCATTGTGAGGCATGGCTGTATTAAATCTTAACTAGCTTGTGTAGTTCTTTATCTTATATGATTTAAATGAATTACTGATTTATTTTATTGTATTTATTCATTATTGTGTGGCCATTATAAAATTGTATTTGTATTTATTTATGGACTTTCCTTTTTGGACTCGGTCCTAGGAAAAGTTAATGATATGTAATGGCCTTAATAATTTTTATATCATGTCTTGGTACCCTGTCTATTCTACTCATTTTAAAATAATTTTCAAAGTAGAAAACTTAAATTTAATGGCTACCTTCTGTACAATTGTTTTCATGTGGAGGCTTACCCTATGAAAATTTAAAAAAATCAAGGAAAAATGGAAAGTCGGAACATAATACAAATTTAAATGTATTTGTGGCCCTTCATATTTAGATTGTGAAAATAAATGTATTTATTAAAAGGTTTGGAAATAACTTAAAGATTACTAAGTGAAATTTTATTATGTAATAACTTTTTAGAATTTCTTATAAATTAATTTATTAAATGAAATAGAATTAGACTCTGTCACTAGATTGACTAGCTTGCATGCACCAGTCATATTGCTGTAACTGAAGATATAGTCATGAAAAGCAAAATTCACTACTCTCAGCAATTTTCAGCCTGTAAAACTTTGTATATTTCAGAGTTCTTGGTATTTCCTGGCATTAAAGTAATTGTTTTCAGTATGAAAATCCTTCAGTATACACTTAATTCTACTATTCCCACTTTACCTTTAAAGAAGCAGAAGTTTGCTCATATTTGCTCTCTGCTTTGAGATCCTCAAAAATAATCCTTTTATACATTTTCCCTGTTTAACTCAGTGTCCACAGGAAACCAGCACCTTCCCATTCTCCCAAATTCTACTTGCATATTTATCTATTCCTCTTGTGTATTTAATAGACGTTTCATTTCAAACTTGCCATGTTCCATTTATCTTCTGTCTTCTTACATATCACTAAGAAGGAATGTGAGTTCCCCAAACCCTCTTCTCCTCACAGCCTTCCACGTTTCAGCTGATAGCAGCTGATCTACAACTGAGCCATAACAGTTGCTTGGCTTTATCTGTGGAGTCATTTTGTCTCATACTCGGCAGCATGCGCCGCCTCCTTGGAAAAGTCTATTGTTTTTCCTTCAAGATACAGCCATCGTACAGTCACTTCTCAGTGCCACAACTGTGGTGGAAGCCACCTTTTCTCACCTAAATCTCTTTTTAATGTAGCAGCTAGCATTTTTCTAAAATACAAGTTAGATGTCTGAATGACAAAGTGCTTCCTGTGACTTAAAGACCCCCTTTTCCCCAGTGACTACTCCTACTTCTCGTCCTCCACCCATTTTGCTCTACTCCCATTGGCCTCTTTTCTCTGTTCTCTCTGTCTGGTATTTGTCTTTCACCAAGTAACATTAGGCACACTTCTGCAGATATTTACTCAAAACCCTGTTTTCAGTGAGAGCTTACCTAAACATCCTGTTAGAAATTGTAATCTCCTCATTAGACTCTCTTGGATACTTAAATAAAAAATGTTTTAATTTCCCTGTGCTGCTGTTATCACTTTTGTTGCTATTTTCTTTTCTGTATATTCCTTGTGGATTGCATGGATACTCCATGATGGCATAGATTGTCTGAATTCTCAGAACCTGGCACAAGTTAGGCACGCTGTAATTACTTATTGAATGAGCAACAGACTAAAGGGGTGAATGAAGGTTCTTTTTGATTTGACTTTAACATACCTCCTCTCATCTACCTCCTATTTCAGCCATGCCGACCTACATGAAGCGAATTATACATACTCTGTTCTCCTTGCATTCAGGCCTTTGAACATTTTGCTTCCTCTTCTTGGACTTGTTTTCCACAACTGCCTTTAGCCTTTTATTTTTTGTTTAGGGAATTATTTTCTTTCCATTTTATTGAGATATAAAATTGACATCAAGCACTGTGTAAGTTTAAGGTGTACAGCAAAAAGATTTGACTTACATAAATGGAGACATGCTCACCACACTAAGTTTAATTAATTTATTTAGGTGTTTAACATGTGGAAAATAGTACTAATTTAGAGGAACTTAGCATGGTTAAAGAAAATCATTTTGTAAAGAATTATTTTTTCCCTCTTTTTATTTTACCCAATTGAAAACCCTCCTTCCCGCCTTTCTGGTAACTACTAATTTGGTCTTATACGCTAAAAATTTTTCTTTTTTCTTTCTTTCTTTAGTTTGTTTGTTTTTCTTTATATACCACCTAAGTAGAGTCATGTGGTTTTTTTCTTTCTCCATCTGACTTATTTCACTAAATACCCCCAAGGTCCATCCATCTTATTGCGATTGGCAGCCCTATTTTTTTTTTTTAACCCACTTCAAGACCCCTGGACTTTTGGAGTAAAAGTTGATTGGTTAGCACTTAACTGAAATTCTTACTTGACAGTGTGACTTTGAATACAGTTCCACTCTGGTTTAAGAGTGGCTTCTGAAGATTCTCCAGACATCCTGCTCAAACTTCTATTGCAGTAATTAACAAATTGCTCTTGATTTTACATTTCACTTCTCTGTTCCCTCTTCAGTCTCTCTCAGAGCAAAGACTATCTGTATTTGCTTTCTGCAGCTTCCATACTTAGCAAGGTATATGTAGGGTCATGAATGTTGCTGAATTAGTAGGTTGTGCTCATCAGTTTTAGTAAAAGTGTGGTCCTGTTAAGATGATTGAAGACCTCTACCTAGAGATGTCAGTGCATATTACATTTATTACATTTTTTTGTCAGTGTGCTAATAAAAATGGTTCACATTAAATTTTTAAGAGCATACCAAGATGTTTTTAAAATTTGGTGATTTATTAATAAAGTGTACAGTGGGGAGACCTGAAAATCATAAAATAAGGCATGACGGCATCTTTCTACTGGTTAAAGGGCATTGGTAGGTGACTGCAGAATAAAATCGTATTATTTGAAAACATTAGGAGAAACAAAGTTTCCTATAATTAATTTCTATGTCATATTACTAAGAATATTCAACTGTAATTGTAGAGGATATACATTTGAAAAATCATATTACTGCCATTAAAAAACATAACAAAATAACTCATGGCTCCATTTTGAATACAATGTTCTGTTTAGTTCCCATTGTCTATGCAGTATTGGTTAATGAAAAACAGAAGTGGCCTTTATGGGCACAGACTCTATTTTGAAATAATGAGGCTAATTCAACATAGAGATTTATTTAATTAGAGTTGCTGACATAATAAAGCTGCAAATACTTTGTACTGCTTTGCTTTATTTTTAATTCCCTTCAAGGGGTCAAAACTGATATAAAAATGTTGCAAAGTATGGACACATTGAAGGATATGAAAAAAAGTTTACTGTCAGTGTATGAAATTATGCAAATGATAAACTATGTTGTTTACAAAGTCTTTAGTAAATGACTTAAAGGTGATAGCATAGGAAATACACCTCCAGTGTGTAGTTTATGAATTTAATTGAGAGATGAGCCATCAGCATTGAGTCATTGCCTGCTGGTGCTTCCAGTTCTGCACTATCAGTCAAAATTCATGCATCCCTTTCCACTTTAGAATTTGTCAAAATGATTATTAATTTGTAAGATCAAGTGATATAGACAAAGATAAGCACATGGATGTATTTATATTTCATGATACTTGAATTTGCATTTAAAACCATGCCTGTTATAGCAACAGGTGTATTCAGGTCACATTCAATTTTAAAGATAATTTCTTCTTTAGGATAACAACTATTGAAAGAAGTAATTAAATTAAATCATAAACATTTGATGATTATTAGGAATGAATCTCATAATACAGGATTACTTTTCCTTTAATGTATATTGGTTATGGTATAAAGTAGTACCAAGTGTTCTAACATATAATCTAAAAAATAAAAAAAAAAGTTTATGAGAGACTAGTGCTGATATTCCTAGTCAATGTGACCTTTTCTTCATATGGTGTTCACACACATACACGCACACACACACACAGTGTTATATATGTTATCCACTTTATTTTTGTGGTTGTGTGCTGTCTCTGCTAATACCTACAAGTCCTTTGAAGTCACTTTCAGATAGGTAGAGAGAGCATTGCAAAGGTATGTAACACTTCATAAAATTTTTGGCTAACAAATAGCAAGCATCACTTTTACTTGTATTTCATACTCAGCTCATGTGAGAATGTCACATTATCATACTTGACACAAGGCTGAGAAATGTAGCCTTCGGCTGACATGTGACTTTTTGCACTCAACTCTTTACTGTGGAAGGAGAGAATGAAAGTTGGTACAAAGCCATTGCTGCCTCCTCCAATATATATGTGATTGAGAGACTCTTAAAATCCATCCTCTCAAAGAGTGGGCATCCTGTCCTCTTTGTAATATCACTGATGGTTGGACCTCTAATCTTGTATCAAGCATATCAAGTATTTTGAAAGGATTTATTAAAAAATCTTCCTAATATATTTTCAAAACTATCATGCTTTAGTATCCTAGTCAACTTGATTTTATACACACATTAAATTTTTTAAGTCTTTGAAATGTGAACCTACTGTCATGCCTTCTACTAATTTCTTACCATTTGTTGTGGTGAGGAGAGTTTCATAGTTTGCCTCTCTGGTTAGGATAGTATAATTTTGTCATTACAGTACAAGACTGTATAATTTTGGGGGAAGTGGGTCATTGAATTCATACTGTGTTTTTGACCCACAAGTTCTTTGATAAGATTCTATTCCCAAATATTTGCTCTACTACTTTGACATAATGCTTTATTTGCCTGTTAACATACTCATCCCCTGACTTCTATTTCAGATCTTCATCAAGTTAACTGCCAAAGCTAATCTGACATTTTTAGCAACTACTTTCTTACCTTTAGGAGACACCATAAGTAAATGGTTCTTCTAGTTTCCATAATGAGGCTTCAAGCAAGAATTTCATCTGTAGGCTTAGTCTAAGAATAACTGAAGTGTTGCATTTGATATTCATTTTTTGTTGTTTTAATGTTCTTTCCTGAAAAGCATGGAATTTATTCTTATTTTTATGATTTTATTAATGGAGCATGATTATTGCAATATAAATACATATGGCAAGGTAAAGGTAGTAGGAATTTCCTAAAATCTCAACAACTAGAAATAAGTATTTTTAGTATTTTAGATGACCAATCTTGTAAATTCTCCCTCTATAAATAAATATATGTATAACACACTACTGATATAATTTGGATAAAGTAATATACATCCTTTTATCAGTGCCTTTTTTTCTCGTTTATGTTATATTGGCTATTGTTGATTTTGATGAGGCTACTTTAATTCTTTTATTGTTGGATATTGAGATAGATTCTACTTTCCTGCTATAAATAATACTGCAATAAGTCTTCCTGTACTGTTTCTTCTTTGCTGATTCTCCCTAGTGCTTTTAGTCAGTGGAATTAAAGCTTCAATGGGGGATTGACTTTCAATGGTCATTTGTTCTGGACATTATCTTGGAATATACCCATATTCATTCTTTTTCATGATCAATCTATTTCACAGTAGTTTGGGAACTAGTATTATGCTGGAATTCATTATTTTCTATGTATCCAAATTAGCGCTTAGTATATAGGTGAAAAGACATTCTATTGGAGATCTCACTTTACACTGATCTTTATGTATTAAAGATTTGTAGAAAATGCTTTTAGGGATTATGAAACCTATTTCACATAGCCTAGTATTATGCCCAAAAAACCTTTTCTTCAAAATATTATTTAAGTTTAAATACTCTATATTTCAAGACCTAACAAAACAACATCCTAGCCCAAAGGATAAGGAGTTTAATATACCAGTTTTACTAAATCCATGTTAATTAACAAATTCCCTTTGAAAATGTTCACAAACGTAAAAGTCACACATCATAATTCTCCATAATTTGAGATCTTCTGAACTAGTAGTTTTTGTAATGTGTCATTTTTCTATCTATGAAAACTATGCAGAGGCTATATCATAGTATACATATAGCAGAGTATACATCACTCTGTACTCCTACATAGCTTCTTGTGGTCAAATTTCTCAATGTCACTGAGAATGCCAGAGATATATGTTGGAAAGGACAGTGTCGCTGAGCTTATCAACCAGTTCTGCTTTTACTGGCAGGATCCATTTGTTGATCTTGAATATCTAGCCTACTATATGCATTTACTCCGAATGTTATTGGGATTACAATACAGGACAGAGTAGACATACTGTTGCATCTTTTGGGAATTTCAGTTTCGTAAGGAGAACTATTAGGTGTAAGAAATACACCTACACATAAGTGTAAAATTACAATTGAGATGAGTGGTAGGAGAAGTATGGTGATGTGACATGGCCCAAGAGATTTGTGACTACATCAATCAGTTGGAAGCTTCAGAGAAGTTTCCCAGAGAGAGAACTGAAATGAAAATGATGAAGAAAAACATGTAAAATGGGTTGTAAAAGGAAGGAGCACAAGGGTTGAATAAAACTAAGAATGTTATGTAAAGAGTTTTGTTCTTTATCTTAACAAAAGTGCAAGACCAGTACACAGTACACAGTAATCTAACTTGCACTTAGGAATAACTGATATAGAAATTTGGAGAAAAAGTGTAGAAGACAAAGGGAGGTGCATGGTCTCAGTTGGTAGACTTTTATAAGACTCCAATATGGAAACGATGGTTTAAATTAAAGTGGTTGTAGTAGAGATGAAGATAGGTAGATAAATTCAACAGGCTTTTGTTGGGAAGAATTGAAGAGGCTTAGCTAATAATGGATTAAGTATTTGCAAGTACAGGAAAGTATCTAAGATGATGCACAACTTTTGGGTAAACAAACATAAGGGATTTGGTGCCATTTACTGAGATGTGAAAAGTGAGAAGACCAGTTTTCCCCAGAAAAGTTACAGGTTTAGTTTGGAACAGTCAAAGATGTTAATCACTCTCCGTCTTCACTGGTTGCCCTATTACATGTATCATTCGTATACATGTAATATTTCGGGAATTACAGAGTGGGCTAATATACTAGCTGCTTTCTTTCTTGTTACCATTTTAAAAAACAATATTTTGAAGAGTTTATTGTTCTTTTGTTATTGCTATTACCAAAAAATGACTTGAGGATTAAAAAAATGCACAATATTTAATGAGGTACTTATATATTTCATTGCTCTAACCAGTGAGTAGGTTTGTTTTATCCTGTTTGTTATTTTTGCTTCTTTATTTGCACTTTGTGGCCCTTAATATAACCATTTTTAATTTTTTCCCCAAATGCAATGCTCTATTCTTTTTCCAACAACCACAATATAATAAGCATCTCCATCTGCATGTGCCTGAACTTCTCCTTGGTGGTTACCTCATACTTAACAAACTCACATGCTTCCTCCACCATCTCTATGAACATGTCTGCCAAATCCTAATAAATCTTGTCTCCTGCAAGTGCCAGAGCCTCATTTTTAATTGCATACCATTCTACCTGTTTGACCACAAATAGTTCAAATTCATCATTTCTAAAACCATTTTCATTATTCCGTCTATCTCCACCCCAATTTGATTTTTCCCTCAATATGTTTTCATAGTTTTATGGTTCATTGTTCAGATTTAGGAAAAGCTTAAAATGATACTTGATTTTTTTCTTTTCCTCACTTGTCTCAGCCAGTCAGTTGATGATTTCTACCTTCATAGTTTATCTGGAATCAAGCCTATCTATTCCTTTCAGCCAGACAAAACCTCACTCTCAGCTTTCCTTTTGTATTTCATTCACATCTTAACTGAGAAAGTGTCTTTCAGTATGATATTTCTTTGGCCCTTGCTGCACATTCTTACTCACTACTTGTAAAACATATTAACAATTATAGAATTCTTATGATCAACATCCTCCATCAATCCCTTCATTTGTTGCTATACAATTCTCTCACTATACTGTCCAAATTTTCCCAATATTTTCAAAATATCACATATTCTGTCAAAATTTAAATATTTATTACTATTCTAATCTTGTGTGCACATTCTATTATGACTTTGCTAACTCTATAAATTCTTTTGTCCCACCTTTTTATCTTTTATAATAGAAATCACCAGCTGAGAATAACTCCCATTTGATTCAAATATACATAAATACTGTAGATAAGGATAGTATATGATTTCTAAGAGATATTTAAGGACAGTTCTGCATAGGATTAAAAATTGATTTTTCAATGGTGAATTGACGAGGTATGAGTCCTTTCTATCCTGTCATTAGCACTGTTTAAAAAAGGTCCCATTCATTGTCATTATTAACGTGACACTGAAAAAATAGAAAAAGGGTTTCCCATAATAAAAATATATATTATCACAAAAGAAATTAAGTAATATAAAAGTTTTCTAATTTTAATTTTGGTATTTTATCATCTTTTTATGTTGACATTATTTGAATAATTTAAACTTCATTTGAAATTCAAAATGAATGTATTTTTCACAATTTTAAACTAACATCTTATTCTTTTCATAGGTCTCATATCTTTTGGGTGAACAGAAGTCTGCCTTTATGGGGCTTGCAGGTTATGTAAAATTTTACTTTATTTGCATACTATTAGATTTGTTTATCTTTTATAGAGAAATGTTATTGGAGAGAACATTGTTGATGTTAAAATTGAGTTTGTTTTGTTATTTAAGTAACATTGATGCTCATCTTAGACTAATATTTTCATTCCTTTCCTTGTTTGCCTGAGTTTTACATTCCGCCTTTTGAGAATTTCCTCATAGTGAGGGTTAGACTTCAGAAAGCTTTAGAAAGTAGGGAGGAAACTGAAGTAAATCAGTGTCTAAGGAACCACATGTTCATCACACTATTTTAGGAATAATCTTTGGATTGATTTAGGTATAATCATCAATCAAAAGCTCATAACCATATTTGCATTTTTCACTTTATGTTCTCAACATGTGGAAATGGGAGGATCTCAGTATGAAATTGTCAAATGAAACAAATGAATGGTTTCTATTGCCAATAGTAAAAGCTCAGTCCCTAAGCAGTTAAGTTTGTCAATAAAATAAAAAGTACCCCCTGGCAAAGGACATTCTGTCTGAATTATATGGTTGAGGTGTTTCCCCAGTGTTGGCCTCTACTTTGTTCTCTTTTCTATTGAATTTTACACCCAACAAACATTTTTCAACTTTCTATCACCTCTGCCCTTGTCTTCTTCCTATACTCTAAGTTTTCAAAAGTGAAAATTATTTAAAGAATAGTCACTAACATAAAAAATAGAATTGTTTAGAAGAGTGCTGAATCTGGAAGAAATAAACCGTAAGACACTGTTTATGAGTAACTCTAAAAATCAAATGCATGGTTTGTCTTTTGAAGTTATAATGATTGAGGAATCTGTACTTTTTATAAGTGATAATGAATCATTTTAATTACATATGCTTTGTAACTATATTATGTAAAGCCAAGTTTTTACTGTGTCTGAATATTTCATATTTTATTTGGGTATTGAATTTATTTTGTATTTCATTACACTGACTTTTGTTGCAGTGTCACAATTATCCTTATTTAAGTGTTCATTAAAACACAGTCTTTTAGTCTCTGAGCTAGATTCCTATGTTATCCTTCAGTAAGGTACATATATAAGGTAGGTTAATATTTTTATGAATATACAACTGAAGACATATTTCATTCCATTCAAATTACTTTTGTCTAATAGTGGCATTTTAAATAATGGCATTAATACTTATTTCCAAATAGGATTTTGAGTAATCCATGTAAAAAGTGTTCTAGAGATCATCTAATTTTATGTACCTATATAAAAAAACATGGGTGATTATGATTTAGAGGTCTGTGGAGAAAAATCTAAGGGGTGTGAGTTTTCTATTACCGTAATGCTTGCCTCCTTATGAACTTATTTTACTCTAGGGTATCTGATTTTCTTATATTATTGTCAAAAATCTATAAACAAATAAGTTAGTTATCTGAGTCATTTCTTGTTTATTCTTGCTTATTTTGATTCTACTCATGCATTCCAATTTGTTTTGAGTGTTTAGTGCATAATAATTTGGATGTTTTTCTAGTTAAGTTTTCTGTTGCAATGCATGGGTTAACTAGTTCATCAGTGATAATTTTATATATATTTATATACAAAATAGAGAGCAGAGGGAAGGGTGGAAGTTTGTCTGTGAAGATGTGGACTAGCACTTCCAGATGCAAAAAGTTAATTGGTTATGAAGTTCATTTAAATGGAATTTAAAAGTATCAAGAAGTACTGACATGGACTCTTCATTTAGTCTTTAGTATTTCATTTTGTTTGGAGTGGGTGGGAGGATGGAACATGGTGTTCAACAATGTCTATATTCTATTATTTTATGAAGGAAACTGCTGTTTTTGCCATGTTCTGGAGAAGGTGGTAGCGTTGGTAGAGGGCAATTATTTGACATATATGGGACAGTTGTGTGTGATTGTGTGTATTAGTAACTTACACAGACATAAGAACCTATAATACAAATTCAAGTCAGTCTGACGATTCTTATTCCACACTTACATTTGAGATAATAAATACAAACTATTTATTAAGGAGTATTAGAAATTACAAAAGCTAAATTTTAGTACCTGAAATAACTTGCAGCCTATCACCTGTCTATATAGGGTCAAGTACCACATACTGCCTCCTATCTCACAATTTGTATGTATCATACAAATGCATGTGGATATGTGTACAATCATATGTGTACATATATGAAGTCAATAATATATATTATAAGTTTATTGAATGTTCTCATTAAGATAAAATTTTATATTTTAGGTTTCAGTGGCATTGATAAGTCTATTTGAAACAATACTGCTTGGTTATCTCAGTTATAAGGTAAGTTATTTTAATTAGAAGTTTTCTGCTGGTAGAACATACTACTAGCATTTACACAGTATTCTATTTATAATTCATACCCAGGGGATAAAGCAAGCTTTTCTAAAATCACTTTAATTATTTTGGATCTCTTCAGTAAGTGATTAAAAAAAGACTTTAGTAACATAGTAATGTTCTTCTAGGTGGCTTAAAATACTCTTACTGATTCCTGTGGGTTAATTTACCCATTATATGTGAGCTCACATGAAGTAAGCAAATGGAATGGTCTGGCTTTTTATGTTCTCAATCTCTTTTACCAATCTGTACAAAAAACATTGCAGGAACAAAGATATGTTTGTTATGGATTGTTTTAATTAATTCTCTTATTTTTTAGTGAAACTTTGTTCTAACACAATTTAACAAATACTGATTGAGCTATTTCATGAAGATTTCTACCATGTGATTGTTCTTTTCTCAAAAAGTTTAGAATCTAGAAAAGAGGATAGGTTAGGTAGAATAAAATTATATTACTGATAATAACATAAAGTGGAATATTAAAGTCCTATTGGGGTTCATGGAGAGAGATCATATCATAGGATGAAAAAATTCTCTACTGTTGTAAGGAAAATTCTTGAATTGGTGATTTCTATTATAAAAGATTAAAAGGTGGGACAAAAGAATTTATAGAGTTAGCAAAGTCATAATAGAATGTGCACACAAGATTAGAATAGTAATAAATATTTAAATTTTGACAGAATATGTGATATTTTGAAAATATTGGGAAAATTTGGACAGTATAGTGAGAGAATTGTATAGCAACAAATGAAGGGATTGATGGAGGATGTTGATCATAAGAATTCTATAATTGTTAATATGTTTTACAAGTAGTGAGTAAGAATGTGCAGCAAGGGCCAAAGAGATATCATACTGAAAGACACTTTCTCAGTTAAGATGTGAATGAAATACAAAAGGAAAGCTGAGAGTGAGGTTTTGTCTGGCTGAAAGGAATAGATAGGCTTGATTCCAGATAAACTATGAAGGTAGAAACCATCAACTGACTGGCTGAGACAAGTGAGGAAAAGAAAAAATCAAGTATCATTTTAAGCTTTTCCTAAATCTGAACAATGGGCTATAACCATAAAACTATGAATAAGGGTTTTCCAAAAGATATAAATGGGTTGGTTTAATCGTGAAAAAAAAATAGGATGTTAAAAATGTTAAAGAAAGAAAAATATGTTGTATGAAAGTATGTGAACTATTCAGGTTTAGTAAGGAACTTGAGAAAAACTATTGAGTTTACAATTTAGGAGTTCATTTGCTAGTTACTTATAGGAGACTAGTTTCAATAAAGTACAGCTGAGGGTAATAACTGGGGAAGGAGTTCATTAGAATAAGAAGTAGAATGAGACAGTGAAGATTTTTTTTAAAGATTTATTTATTTATGATACAAGAACTGGGGTACAGGCCAGTGGTGTAGTGGGTGAGAGGATTCACCAGAGACAGAGTGGGGAGCAGAACAGGCAGATCTACTGAAATACACTGCTGAAGGGAGCACAGGCGAGACAGGAGAGGTCTGCTGCGCCATGTGGGTTGCTTCCTGGCCAGGGATTGAACTCGTGCTGCAGTGGCTACGGATAGCTTCATAGGTTGTTTCTTAACCCCTTGCACCAGGGTGGCCCAACAGTGATTTTTTGATGATAGAAAAATCAGCATCATTTAAATGTAGGTAGAGAGGATTAAAATGGTGGATGAAACAAGATTTATAAAAAGTAAGGAAAGGATAAAATAGGAGCCTGATTAGCTTTGGAAATAGTCCATTACTTTTTTAAGAGCACAGAAGATGGAAAATGGCACCTGAAAGAATATTTTGAAGCTATAGAAGAAATGAAAGAGGTTAATAGCTCAGTGATAAGTAGTATAGACTAAGATATTGAATGATTAAGGATCTTTCAATTGTTAGTATGCCTCCTTGTTAAAATAGGTACTCTATAAATATAAATCTGGATTTTTGGATACTTACATAGACACAATAAAAATTAATTCTTATCCCAGATTTTATCTTCTATGATCCTTAGCATTGACATATGTGATAGATATTGCCTGATACACAAAAAGTGACATTCTGAAAAATTAGCTTGATGTTTTTGGTAAATTAATTAAATCCTTCTAGTATAAGTGTATAAAAATATATAAACCAGTCAAAATATGGATCTGCATCTGTGATTGTAATTGCTTCACATTTTAGCTAAAAAGTCTCATGAAATTAACCTTGGTGCTTTGCTAATGGAACTAGTCCTAATTTAAAAGTCACTTAAAAACTACAAACTGATCAGGGAAATAAAAATCAAAACCACAATGAGATACCATCTTACACCAGTGAGAATGGCACATATTAAAAAAAAAAACTAACAACAACAACAACAAATGTTGGCAAGGATGCGGAGAAAAACAAACTCTCCTACACTGCTGATGAGAGTGCAAACTGGTCCAACCACTATGGAATGCTGTGTGGAGATTCCTCAATCTGCTAAAAATGGAGCTTCCATATGATCCAGCAATTCCACTCCTAGTATCTTTGGTGTCTACCCAAAGGACACAGAAACATTAATTCAAAAGGATACCTGCACCCCTATGTTTATTGCGGCACTATTATACAATATGTAAGCTATGGAAACAACCCAAATGCCCAAAAATAAATGATTGGATCAAGATGATGTGCTACATATATACAATGGAATATTAATCAGCAATCAAAAGAGAGAAACTCATGTCCT
The DNA here is from genome assembly GCF_964194135.1 of Talpa europaea. Lineage (NCBI taxonomy): Eukaryota > Metazoa > Chordata > Mammalia > Eulipotyphla > Talpidae > Talpa > Talpa europaea. The sequence continues at coordinate 80,238,452 of NC_140077.1, forward strand.
TTGCAGCAACATGGATGGAGCTGGAGGGAATCATACTCAGTGAAAAAAGCCAGGAAGAAAAAGAAAAATATAGGATGGTCTCACTTATAGGAGGAAGGCAGAGGATCCAAATAAGGGATCAGGACAAAAAAAAGTAACTATCATAAAGTGAAAATCAAAACCAACAGGCAACTATAAACCAGCAACATACTTCAGGAGGGCAGAAGGGAGTAGGATTATAACAGGGGTGGGAAGAGCGCAAGCAACTATGGTAATGGCTCATGGGTGAATGGGTGGTAGGAATTTCACAGGAACTATAACTGAGATGAAATTGCATACATTGTACAAAAATGAAAAATGATGTAAAATATATAAAATAAAATTTAAAAAAATACAGATTCAAGATTTTCCACTGCAGTCATTTGATGCAGACTTTTCTAATTAATTACTTCCTACTATTTATAAAACTAGAACAAAGAATTATGACTTAGTAGGCAGAGTTAGATGGTTTATACTATTTCCATTCTGACTTTCATAAACACCAATGACTTAGAAGGAGGGGAAATGGATAGTAGTTAAGTTCTGTATGCTACAAAGAAAACAAAGGATAAAAAGGAGTTTTGTGACAATGGAAGGATGTTCCTGTTAATTACCTTTATTTTCGGTCACAAATTCAAACTATTGAACTCTTCTAACTGCTACAATAGACTGTTGGGTAAAATTTCTGGAAGAATATATTAAGTAACTGATAACTACACTGGCATATGAGACAAATTTGGGTAGCAGAACCTTTAAATAAGTTCTTCCCCTAAAATTCAATTTAAAAAAAGTGTTACAGGGCCTCCCTGGTTGCTCAGGTGGTTGAGCACTGCACTGTGAAGCTGTCTGCAGCCTCTGCGCTGCGGGTTCGATCCCGGCTGCCCGGGAGAAGCCCACATGGTACAGCAGACCTCTCCTGTCTCACCCTCTGCTCCCCTCAGCAGTGTATTTCATCAGTCTGCCTGTTCTATTCCCTGCTCTGTCTCTGGTGAATCCTCTCACCCTTCCGGGCATCTGGCCTGTACCCCGGTTCTTGTAAAAATAAATAAATCTTTAAAAAAAATGTTACAGAGGAATGCAGAAATTGATATTGCGTTAACAACTGTGTCCATTCTCAATAATGGTTTATGATACTACTAGTTCTGAAATAGCATTGTTAATACCAAACCAACATATATTTATCTTATTTGTTTATATATGGCTATATATAGATTATATATAGACAATTTTTATATATACACTATAAATGTATATAAGAAATACTTAAAATTAATAGAGTATTCTGTCAGTACTTTGTAATTTTTGAAATTAGGCATACTAAAATAAACATGACTTAATCCGTAACAAAATAGTCAATCATGGAGACTTCAGTTTCTGAAAAAAAAAAAAAGAAAAATGAGCACAAACTGTTTAAGTGTTGAGGTTAACAGATAATTATTTAAAAATTACTGATATCAACTTATTTTATTTTCCCTCATACAGATGTGCAGGTCTATACTTAACTCATCTTTTCATTCATGTTTATAGCTACTTGGAAAAACCACCACACTAATTGCCCAACACTAAAGTTCTTTTTCTTCTGTCATCACAAATTCCACCACAAAGTCTTTATAAACTGCTTTCAAAATAGAACTCTATTTATACACACATATTCATTAAATAAAAGGGAAACAAAATAAATGCCAGCATAATTTCCAAACCTCTGCAAACAAAAAACTTACCTCAGAGGCCTTTTGAATCTAAAATTCTTTCAATTCTTTATAATCACAATAAAAGGCAACAGTTTTTGAAATTTTAACACCATAAGAGCTTATTCCTGGAAATAAAAAAAAAAATGAACTAGGGCTCCTTAATACTCCTGGATAATAGTGATTTTCCTTACCCTACCCTAGAAATGATAAATCTGAATATTCCTGAGTAACATTTAGAAATACAAAGTAATGGGCCTCCCAGGTGGCACAGCTGGTTGAGCGCAGCGCTGTGAAGCTGTGCACAGCCTCTTCAGTGTAGGTTCGATTCCCAGCCGGCCAGGGAGATACCCAGAAGGCGTGGCAGACCTCTCCTGTCTCACACGCTGTTCCCCTCAGCAGTGTTTTTTGGTCCGTCTACATGTTCTGCTCCCCACTCTGTCTCTGGTGGGTCCTCTCACCCTCCTGTGTCTCTGGCCTGTACTCCAGATCTTGTACAAATAATCTTAAGAAAAATTTAGAAATACAAAGTAAGACTGCCATAGGATTATTACATTATTTTATTTTTATTAATTTATTATTTAATTGAGATAACATTGGTTGACCATTACACTATTTTAATTTTATTGAAAGAAGATACATTATCAGCCTTTTCATTAAACATTTTAAACATAGGTATTCTTAAGAAGAAAGTATCTTAGTATGTCTTATCATTTATAAGAGCCTTTTCCTTTATCGTAAAAATAAAAAAAAGATGCATTTTAGAATATCATATATTTACACATTTTTGTTGATTCAGAAAATTTGTGTCCATACCAAATACTATTTTCCTTTTGAAAATTACCCTTTTTTACCTTAATTGAAGCAACATTGGCACTGTATATGATTCAGGTCTATCGGTTCACACCCCTTCAAATGTATGTATCATACCACCTAGACACCCATAGTCATACACTAGAGTCCATTGGGCACCCTCTGCACTTTGCTCTCCCCACCCACTTTCCCCTCAATTAACTTCAATTCAGCAGACAGATTTCCAGGGTTTCTTACTGGTTTGGTTTGGTTTGTCCTTTTGTTTAGTTTCTTTATTGACTTACTTCATTGGTATAATCCCCTCCATTTTTCCCAAATGGAAAGCAGTCATCATGTTTTAATAGCTGAGTAGTCTTCCATTGTATGTATATACTACATCTTTTTTTTTTAAAGATTTATTTATTTATTTATACAAGAACTGGGTACAGTCAGAAGCACAGGAGGGTGAGAGAATTCACCAGAGCCAGAGCAGGGAACAGAACAGGCAGACTGACGAAACACACTGCTGAGGGGAGCAGCGGGTGCAGCAGGAGAGGTCTGTCGCGCCATGTGGGACCCTCGCCGCTGGCCGGGGATCGAACCTGTGCTGTAGAGGCTGCAGGCAGCTTCGCAGCCCCGCTGCTCAACCACTGCGCCACCAGGGTAGGCCCTGCTACATCTTCTTAATCCACTAATATGTCCTTGGGCACTTAGGTTGCTTGCATAACTTTGATTGTAAATAGTGCTGCAGTTAACATAGGAGTGCAGCTATCCCTTTCTGTGTTTTTGCATTCATTGGGTAGATACCTAGGAGTAGGATTGTTGGATCACAGAACTATTTTTAATAGTTTGAGAAACCTCCATGCTATTTTCCATAGGGCTGGACCAGTTTACATTGCCACCAGCTTTGTTTAAATGTTCCTTTTTCTCCACATCCTTGCCAACACTTTTTGTTTCTGGTCTTTTTGACAGGTCTTTTCTCACAGATTGCAAGATGGTATTTCATTATGGTTTTGATTTGCATTTCTTTGCGTATAAGTGATAATGAGCATTTTTTTCACATACCTGTTGGCCATATGTATGTCTTCTTTGGAGACATGTCTATTCAGCTTGTTGACCCAATTTTAATTTTTTTCCCATTTTGTTGAATTGTATGAGTTCTTTATAAATCTTGGATATCACCCCTCTGTCAGATGTATGGTTTGAAAATATTTTCTCCCATTCAGAAGGATGTCTTTTTGTTTTAATGATAGTTTCTGCCACTGTGCAGAAGCTTTTAGTTTTATGCAGTTCCATTTGCTTATTTTTGCTCTTATTTCTTTTGCTGTCGGAGATGAATTGACAAAGATATTACTGAAGGCAATATCATGAATTGTTTTGCCTATATTTTCTTCTATGTATTTTATGATTTCAGATTTTATATTCAGGTCTTTAATCCATTTTGAGTTAACTTTTGCATATTGTAAGAATAGTGGTCTAGTTATATTCTTTTGCATGTGGCTCTTTAGTTTTCCAACAGCATTTCAGAAGAGACTTCCTTAGAATGTTACCTTATTGAACAACACTAATGTTTTTTATCTTCTTTGTCAAATAATATTAAATGAAACAAGTGTTTAATTAATTTTGAATGGTATACTTGTTTTTGAATTTTATTTCATACTTTTCTACATAGTGGCATTCTATTGGTGCTTGCTTTCTTTTTATTCACTCTTACTTTAACCATGTGGATTTATATGACATAGGGCTATGAAGATTCACTAATAATCTTCAGGTTTCACTATGAAACTCAACAGCCAGTTGATATTCCATTCCATGTTCACTTTTCATTAACTAGTTTTACTAGAGAGAATTTATGAATGCATCTTTAAATTCATCAGATAATATAAGATCATAGAATGAAAACTTATGAAATATAACTGAAAAGATGATCATTTATATTTAGAAAATGAACACATTGCCCCATTATGTAATTTTGATAACAAAAATGTATCTTCTGTGGGAAGTTCATTCATTTGCCACAACACACATGCATATTTTCTATGAATAAACAGTAGTATGTTTGGCATAATGTAGAACTCTGAACTAAACTGTTATTGATATAGGCTTCATGGCTCTTAAAATCAAAAGTTATAATATATTCAATATGTAGATACAAACTTTAAAAAGTAATGTGAAGGATTTTCTTTTTTCCTTTTATTTATTTATTATTTTTATATTCCCCATACAATTGTACCCCCCTTATTTTCGCCCCAATTCCTCCTTTCCCCGCCCCCCCCCCCCCCGTAGTGTGTCTCTGGTTTATGGTTGCTTGTTGATTTTGATTTTTTTCTTTCTTATAGTTATTCTTGTTCCTGGTCCCTTATTTAGGTTTTCTAGATTCCTGCTATGAGTGAGACCATCCCATATTTCTCTTTTGCTTTCTGGCTTATTTTGCTGAGCATGATCCCTTCCAGCTCCATCCATGTTACTGCAATTTGCATGAGTTTATCTTTTTTGATTGCTGAGTAATATTCCATTGTGTATATGTACCACATCTTCTTGATCCAGTCGTCTATTTTTGGGCATTTGGGTTGAGAAGGATTTTAATGGAAAATGGAAAAGTCTAATGTGGGAGTCTCCTCTTGTGTAGCGTGTGTGATAGGGGTCTCATCTCAAAAACTCAAAAGATTTTGAGATGAGAGCAGAAAAATGAATATGAAAACTAGACAAAGTGAAATCAGAAAGGAAGGAGATTTTCCATGCCTTCTTTGGAAAAAAGCACACACAAAGCTAATGTTCTATGGAAGGAAAGACCTGTCAGTTGATGGTGGAGAGGTCAACATGAGCCAAATGAAGTAGTGTCCTGCAGGGTTGCATTAGGATTTTTATCTTTTAAAACTGTCTAACAAATACAAGAGTTAGAAAGTGAATGGGGGACCTCCCCTGGCGGCGCAGTGGTTGAGCACTGGGCTGCGAAGCTGCCCGCAGCCTCTGCAGCACCGGTTCGATCCCCGGCCGACGGCAAGGATCCCACATGGTGCACAGACCTCTCCTGCCCGCTGCTCCCCTCAGCAGTGTATTTCGTTGGTCTTCCTGTTCTGCTCCCCACTCTGGCTCTGGTGAATTCTCTCACCCTCCCACACTTCTGACTGTATCCAGTGCTTGTATAAATAAATGAATAAATCTTAAAAAAAAAAAAGTGAATGGGTATTGGGTGGGCTGAAGGTTCAGGAAATTGGCACATTAGATGTGTCTTAAGAAATATAGCTTGGCAATACTGTAAAGGCTAAGTTGGAATGGCACAAGAAACAAAGGAGACCAAGTAGGAGTTTTGATTAAGGCAAAGAGTGGGAATTGAGTTAGAATGAAAACTCAATAAAGATCTATTAATCAGGAGATAGCATGTCTAAGACTTATGTAAAGAGTTTCTCCAGGATATTTGGTTTGTGTTAGAAGGGAGCCAGTCAGGACAAAAATCCTAAAATTTCCTTTTAGACATATTATATTTGAGGTGTGTGTGAGAGATTCATATGTAGCAACATGTTACGCAACGTAGATCTGAATTGAACCTGAGATAAAATATTGATCTGAGCTATTGATACAATATTGGGAATCATTAGTTTATTATTGATAATAAGCTGAATTAGAAACAGACAAACTTACCTAAGATGGGCATATAGCCAGATATCTTAGAATGAGTTCTTCTGGAAAATTTCTTTTCAGCTTTACTGTAGTTACAGTTTTAATACCATCTATAATTATATAAACAATAAAATTCTTCCAAATGTTTTCATTTGGACTTATTAAAAGGAAATATAAATACTTAAGTTCAAAAAATATAGTGATTATACCAAGAATTAAATGAGTATGGACAAAATAGCTGGGGGTTTCATTTATTTATTAAAATATTTTTGAGCTCTAACAGGTATATAAAGAAATAAGTTCCATAAAATGTTATAAGACTTGTCAAGAAGATTAATGATGGAGGCATGGGGAATGGGGCATTCTGAGCAGAGAAAGAAGTGCGGAAAAAGTTGTAAAAGTCTAAACTAGCATAGTTATTCAGAGAACTGTATGAAACGCAGTATGGATGAATCCACAGCTGAATTTAATATGAAGAGAGCAATACAATGGATAGATAGAAATTAGACCATTAGTCAAGAGTGCAAATTCTGACTTCATAATACCATGAAGAGTTTAGATTTTGTTGGCAATAGGAATTTGTCATTTTAAAAAAGTCCTTCGATTTTAATATGGAAGATAAATCAGAAATGAACTTAACCATGTTGGATAATAATATATGGTAACCTTCAATGGTTTGAGAAAAAAATCTTAAAAATCCAATTCATTGGTTAAAAATGAAAATGAAGTCATTTTAGCATTATACAAGTTTTTTGTGTACTATAAATTAAATTTGTCCAAATGGCATTTCACAGCTAATAAAATTAAGATTAAATCCTGCTGTGTATTAAAAAAAAAAAAGTACCTTACCATTTCACCATCCTGCCATTTCATCCTTGCCATATCCTTCCTTTTCTTGCTGATCATTTCAGTCTCTTTTCTCACAAATAACCCATTTCAAGAAGAGATATGCAAATATAAGTAAAAATCCAGCAGGGAAAGAGTAAATCAAATGTTAAACATTCTGTACTGAGTCATGTGAAAATTTGACGAAAGAAATGATAATAGCAGCCTGCACAATAATATAAATTGGCAATAAAATAACAAGTTAAAATTAATGTATTGAGGGCCTCCCTGGTGGTGCAGGGCTTAAAGCCTCAGCTTTATCAAGCTGTTGCCAACCACTGCAGCATGAGTTTGATCCCCAGCCAGGGGGCTATCTTATCTCACATGGTGCAACAGACCTCTTCTGTCTTGCCTGCTGCTCCCCTCAGCAGTGTATTTCAGTAGATCCTCCTGTTCTGTTCCCCACTCTGTCTCCAATGAAACCTCTCACCCCCCACATCTCTGGCCCAGTTCTTGTATACATCAATAAATAAAATGAATCTTTTTTAAAAATAAAAATAAAATTAATTTATTGAATAGGCCTAGCTCATTGCAAGTAGGAAAGATCTTTCTATACTTCATATCCGTGAATCCTCCTTCTGAGCCATGCTAACTAAGGTGAAATCTCAGTGGAGGTCTCAGGTCTCAGGTCTTATCAATCGAAGGGCAAATTTCAATTTAGCATTTAAATTATCAATATATGGAAAAAAATTAATTTTTACCCAATTTAAAGCTTCAGCTTTTCCCTAGCTAAGGACTAGGAAAAAGGGGCAGGAAATGATCATAGAGGCTGTCTCCTAGTCTTACCCTTTACTCCTGTGTTGTGCCAGCTGCTTTTGGTCCTTTTGAGGCTGAGGAGGAGCGGAGAGTGAAGTGAAATCAGCATTTAGGAAAATTTGTCTGACTGACAAAATATTGGGCCTTGTGTTGGATTAGTCTGCATGGAGAGATACATGTAGGGCATTTTTGTCCTTCCAAGCCTTTGAATGAAGTGCCTGGATGTGTCAATGCCTCCAGCTGACCCTAGGGCTCCGACCAAGACCCTGGCATTTTGAGGTGCACCATCTGTTAAGTTTCCATTTCTCCTTCAGGCACACTTAAGCATAAACTTTTTGTAAATGACCAAATGTTTCATTTTTTAGTGTCTATATCTGGCTCCCAGAAAACAGGCACCTTTGTCTTAAAATTAGCAGAGTTGTGATTTGCAGTCATTTAAGCCTTCTTTCTCTCTGCCCTGTTTTCTCCTCATTTTGAGATGCTTTAGATGCTGGACAAATAGTCTTTACATCTGAGCCAAGCTCTGTAGTGCTTCATTGACCCTTCTTGTTTACCTGAGGGCATGAAAGAAGAAAGAACTCAGCATCTATATACAGAGGAATTCTCATTGATTCTCTTCTAGTTGACTGACCTTCCCTAACCACCACCATTTTTCTTATAGCCTGGAGTTGGCAGTGGATTAATGATGACATTCCTGTTACTTAATATGTTAGTACATAGATAAAGCTGATCTAGAATCTTGCTTTGTGATATAGAGGTATTTAATATCACTGTAATGTTTTACACCTTTGGGACCTCAAGGAAAATGAGAAAATATTGTCAATTTTGCACTTAGTATTATAAAATAATTGGAAATAGCAGGAAACCAGATTTCAAATTATCTTTCTAATACACAGATCTCTTTATAGAAGACTAAACTTCTTTAGGAAGTTCATAGTTGTTTTTCATTAGGCACCATTCAAAAAAGTTTTAATCATCTATTAACATCAGGCAATGTATGAGTGTGTGGTCTGCACAGTAGCATAGGGCTACACAATTAGGTGGGCCTGGACTTGATTTAGTCTTCTGTTGTCACCTTGAAATTGTCACTACTTTCTCAATAATACTGAATTTTATTTTTTTTTCACTGATTTAGTAGGTAGTTGTGATTAATATTGTTGTATTATGTGGGTTGGGAGATTAGAATGTGGATAATGGAAAAGCCTTTTGTTTAAGTCTTATTAATGTAAAAGCAATGTTAATATGAACATTGTTAACAAATTAATATTTAATAGACTTTATTTGAACATAGCTATTATAGTAAAAATTAAAATTGAATCACATTTTCTTTGATGCTATAGGTTTTGTAAATGTGTTTAAATTTTACTAGTAACATTTCTTCCATGAAATATTGTATGATCAAAATATGCGCAATATTGAAGTGTTATGATAAACCCTTCTTTTACTTCTTGAACTTATTAAAAAATGAAGAAAGCACAATTTAACTCAGAAATCCTTGCTATGTGTGTGTATATAATGAGTCATTATTCTGTTAACATATACTTACTGCTAATGAAATTCTGAGTCCTGTCTGTTTTTCCCCTTAAATGGGATTCAGTATAATTGATGTTCATTTTATTCATTCTTTCTTGGAAGGGAAACATCTGGGAACAGATTTTACGAATACCCTTCATCTTGGAAATAATTAATGCAGTTCCCTTCATTATCTCAGTAAGTTCTAAAGGAATCTTAATTTTAATTTTTTGTCATTACACTTAAAACTTTGATTCTAAATACTGAAGAATAATGTATTAGCTTAAATACATGAATTTAGACTTTCATAAGCATCATGTTATTAAAATATATGTAGTATACAGGTGAATAACTGTATTGTGGAATTAAATGAAAACTAATGAGAATAATAGTACAATAGCAAAATAAAATGCTTTTTAGAAATACATGCTCCAATGGTACCATTTAAACAAGTGTCAATATTGTTTAACAGATTAGAAATTAATCTTTCCATTTCTTGTATATATTATAAAATATATATAAAATAGAAAACAAGTACTTTCAAATATTGAGAATTTATCTATAGTTTAATCATGAATTTACTAATTCCAGTTTTCTTTTTAATGGGAATATAGCCCTCTGACAATTTACTTCTTCAACAAAGTACTATGCAGTACCAATTCATGAGTATCTTGTTTAACTGAAGTCCCATAAATATGTAACCAGCTTGTTCTCATTGCAAAATTAGGATTTAATCTCTATTTGGTAAGAGTTATGTAATATTTGTTGGTATTATGTTTTCTAATAGTATGTGTGAATTTTATTTGGAAAATTATGACAATAAGTGGAGATTATTAGAAATGATTGCTCACTTCTGATAATTATTGTAAGTTGCATAAGCAACTGGAACTTGATTAAATGAGTAACTAAATATAATTTCAATTGACCATGGTTTCCCAATCTCATTTAAAATACTTGTTTCCAAAAGAATAAGCAGTAACGTTATAAAAAAGGCAGTATTTTCTCCTTGTTCTACTTTTCACCTCAAGTTGCTGAGAAGAGAGAGCCGATGTCTATTATAAATTGTCACACTAGAAGATTTAATGATAGTATTAGCATAGTTATATCTGACATCCAGAGAGCACTTATGTTTTTATTCCTCTAATAATTTCTCTTAGAATTTTTTCCTAAGCTTAAGATAGTGAATGAAAGGATTATATCTGCATCTTGCATATTTATTTCTTACTCTGAGAAAGAAGTCCAGTTTTGATTTGTTTTTCAGATATTCTGGCCTCCCTTAAGGAATCTATTTGTCCCAGTCTTTCTAAATTGTTGGCTTGCCAAACATGTTTTGGAAAATATGATTGTAAGTATAAAAGTAAAACAAAAACAAAATATTTTGACACTATTATTTCTTACTTATTTTCAATGTTCAAATTAAACAGAAGATTATTTGATGTCTTACTCTTGTATTTTCTCATTCACCTTTCTACCTTAAAATATAAACATATGCATTTCAAACTGACTTATACTTAAATTTCTAAATTTTGTAAACTTTTTTAAAATCAATTTGGTACCCTAGTATTTTCATTTAGATTTTTGTAAAAATGAAAGACATTTGGTAAAGTACTGTCAAATAATTAAAGTGCTATGTAGTGTAGCTCACTCCACTAATAGAACTTAAGTGAAGATTTTATTTTTATCCTAATCAAAATGACACATATAAAAATACTAAAAATTTCAAGTCACTACTTTTGTAAGATCCCATCAACTGGTAAACAAAAATGGTTTTGATTTTCTCTCACCAAACCAATGCTAACTGCTGTTTGGATAAATTCAACTAGAGTTAGTCAATCTTGTGAAGACAACTAGCCTTCCGTTCCAGAGCAGTCTGTTGATGTTTACTTAGACCCTTCCCTTTAAGGAGAGGTCACACTATTCTTAACTGTACATGACTTCATTTGCCATAAAGGTCTGTGGGGTAAAGCTCTGCGTGGGAGCTAGAAAGGCTCTCATTTAGTCATCTCTTTAGATTTGGTTGGGTTGGGTTGTGAGCAGGATATTAGGGGCAAAACAGGAAAGTGGGTGATAGAATAAAATATGCAGAATTCAAAGATTCACCACTTCTGCATTTTGCCCAAGGCTTATCCTCTATGGAAGGATTGATTTTTAACTGTTACCCAAACATGCTTAGTATACGCTTCAATAATTACAAGTGAGCAGAAAGACATTTGCTATGTAGTCATTCATTCTAAAAATGTTAATACAAATCTGCTATATACTAAGCACTACTCTGATATGAGAGGCAACTGTTTATATTTCTCTACTAATTTCATTATATTTAAAGAAAATAAAAATATGAACATTATAGACTTGCTGTGAGAATTAAATGAAAGTGTATATAGACATAATAATATATATACACATATAAGTGCATATATATGTATATAAGTGCATATATATGTGTATGTATGTGTGTATATATATGTACACATATAAATATATCTGGCATAAATATAGTAAGGATTCAGTATTATTAATTTCAAAATATCAAAATTATATTTCCTGGTGACAAACTTGTTTTCTTTCCAATGATCTTTAATTGGAAATTATGACAAAAGTTTTGGCCTAAAAGAATATTTAGAAAACATTGAGTATTCACAACTGGATGACTACTACTAAAAAGTACAGGATTAAAATATGGGAGAGTGTGGCCTATTGAGTTGTTTGCAGACATTTTGGTGGAGTCTTCACTGGCTTTGCCACCCCCACCCAAAACAAACATTTCGCTAAAGATAGGTTGCCGAAATTACTAATAGAAAAAATATACCAGGAAAAAACTAAACCTTTGTTAATTTGTATTATTAGTTGTTAGAAAAAAATAACCAAAAGAGAAATGATGACTCAATCATAAAGTAATTGAGACTAAAAGTAGTGCTCCACAGTATTAGTTTAAGCTTCATTTTTCATTGTATTTTTATATTATGCTTCACCTCAACTCACTGGTTGCTTAGCATTTTTTATTTTTTGCTCGTTAACACCTCTGTTGGGAGAAAGTAAGGGGTGACAGGTGAAATACTAATCAACTTATTTTTTATTTTTTCTAACAGTTAAGGTTACATGTGTGGTAGAATTAAGTAATAATAATGACTCATTGAGATCTAATGTTGGTGAATTACTTAACTCATGCTACACTGATTTTAAGACTCTTCAAGTTTTATTGTATAAGTTTGATATGTACAGAAAACTATAGGGTAAATGATGAAAATCTATGATTTACTACAAGGACTAAACTTTGTAGTAATTTATATACTTCCAATATTTTCAGTGAAAAAATGCATACATATCATGCATGAAAATATATGTTTTTTTAACTTTATAATGTTAATTTGTGTCATATGATAGTATATGCTAGACAAGTTCCTATGTTTTTAAATTTTCTTTAAGTAATTGTTAGTGTGTGCATCTAAATAAACTACAGAGATATTGATAACTTTACATAGCCATTTGGTATTGCTTATTTTAAGTGGAGCAAACTTATTTTTTCATATAATAAATATTAACATTTTATATAAGTATGAACACACATAAACATTCCCATCTTTGATGATTTTTATGCAGTTAATTTTTAGAAGTTTTGTTATTGAGTACTGTATTACATTGATTGATTTGCTATTGAATATTGATTACTTACTAAGTGAATGAAACAGTGATTGAAATACAAAGCAGATACTTCTGAATTTTGGCTTAATAGTACCAAATTGCCTTTAAAAATTTATTGCGAATTATATGAGCAGAAAATGAGTGTTCATTTTTCTTCATTGTAAACTACACTTTGTTTTATTATTTTTTAATGTCTTTTAATTGGAAAGGTATAACAGAATTCACATTTATTTTGGTATTAATGAAATTAATTTTTTACAATGGGTTTATTATAATATAATTTTTCCTTTTGTGATAAATTGCTTGGCATAACTCATGTTATTTTTCCTGATTCAGAGACTGTGATTTGATTGTAGTTTGATGTAGCTATTACTTCCCAATTAAATGAAATGTAATTTAATAATCTTTTAACATTAGAATTTTCTATGAAAGTTTGTGATTATGGATAAGTTTTAGGAAATCAATGCAACATCTCCATAGATATTTGCAGGCAAGTAAACTGAAACTTAGTCTTCCCCTAGTATTATTGTGAATGCTATTTAGACCTAGGGAAAAATTAAATATATGTTGCTATGATCTTTTAAATTGTAAGTATTAGATATACACAGGATAGTTGAAATGTAATATGTAGTATATAGTTGTAATGAAATTTACTGATATTTAGTGCTATTGTATTTTAAAATATGCTCTCTTTTCTGTCACTTTAGAATGATCTACACAGAGCCATTCAACGTACCCAGTCTGCCATGTTTAATCAAGTTTTGATTTTAATATCTACATTACTATGCCTTATCTTCACCTGGTAAGACTGTATATGTCAACTATTTTATTATTTTTCATTTCTTTAGAAACAATGTTATAATGCATTTTAATTAGTAAAGATCTAGCTAAAATAAGTAGTCAATAAATATTCACTGCAGAATGCAGTGGATCAGCTGAGGGGTACAGGGGAGAAAATAAAATCCTTCCTTCAGTCTACAGGTAGAAAAATGTAAGCTCATTTATCATTTGGTATTGATATTTACTGCAACTCTGGCATCTTCCCAAATACTGTAAACAACCAAATTACGAGAATTTGTATTGCATGCCACAGTTGTCAAACAAGAAATGTTTCCTTCAAATTACTGACACAGAGGTGCCCTTATCTTTCCACAATCTTCAAAGCAGAAAAGGTGAGAAAACTGTCATTGCCCATCACTGTCTCTGCCTGCGCTTTATTTCTGTGAAGTTTTATTGTGCAATCAGGCAGAAAGGAAGGGCAGGTCTCCTGACAGTGCAAGTCAAGAACTGGTGCTTTGCTTTATTATAGAAAACAGTTTGTTCTGCTTTTGGAAGTCTTTGACAGTTATAAAGTAATCTTGTGTGATTGGTACACTGCAATATGGATTTATGCAGATCTGTAACTACAACAAAAAACACAAGTCAGGGAGATGCAGAATAATGTATCTTTTGCAGGAGTCTGAGGCATTCTGTTTAATTGTGCTCTATTGTAGGTTTGACCTAGTATGGGAGAGAAAAAACTAGTTAGGTAGTATTAAAATAGGAAGCATAATTTTACACTAGTATAACTGAACCAGATAGAAATATAGCTGTAGATATGTGTATGTAAATATAGATTTAGACACCTGTACCTAACTTCACATCATAGTGTGCAGTTAATATCTTTGTTAAATGGATTTAAACTGTTTTATCACATACTTTCATATATAAAGATGTATTTTAGGATACTTAGTGTCTTTAAGTGTAAAATATTCTGAAATTGACACCATGCCATTTTTTATTTAATATTTTTTTACTTTAAATTGTTTTTATTGTTCATAAGTAGATAATGGTAAATATGAACTGCTAGCAGTTATGACTTCCTTTTAGAGTAAAATATTGTCTATGATGAGCTCACTGTTTGCTCTACTTTCTTCCTCAATGTCTATTTCTTGGGTAGCTTTTAATTTTGAAGAGAGTAACTAGACATTCTGCCACTTTCTTATGCTAAGGGAAGTAACATTGCTCTGTAAGGTGTTTTCATGATATATAAGAAACTTCTGTCATGTGATTTATTTACCATGTAAATCATTTGTTTTGATGCTTTATTTGTAATAATTTAGTTTTTATTGTGTGTGTTTCAATTGGAGATAAATGAATAGTATATAGTGTTACAGTCGCTTAATGTACAATTATTATATAGAGTTATGTTTAGCTACATAAAACATTATTGTCTTTATCACATATATATTAATATATTTATATTGGCATGTTTTAAAATTATAATATCTAGATAGGGAAATTGATGTTTGGTTTCTTTGTGTATTCTTCTCTACCATTACAGGAAAAATGTCTTCATACATTATGAACATAGTAGTAAGGTAGAATAAGTTGTATTTTGATTAACCTTTAAAAGTATAGCAATCTACAGAAAAAATATAAACAATGTATATCAGTTATAGTACATTATACAGATTGTATTTTTTAAAAAGCACCATACATGCTTTAAAATTAATTAACCCATAAGATTTTTTAAATGAGCACTAAATCAATTACATTTATAAAGTTTCCAGAAAAAGGCATAAAATGTGTGATTACACTATGTACATTCAGGTTTTCTATATTTTCTACATTTGTCTAATATTTTTTTCCTCTGGTTAGACTCATTAAGCTGATGATAATGATAGAAACTCTCTCTTTCTCTTGGTACATTTAGTATTTTTAATTTTATAAACACATCATCATAACATGCCCATTGTTCCCACTTCACTTTGGTTGGGGGGGTTTCTTTATGTGAACTTAGAATGAGTTCAAATTTATTAACTACTAAATTATACAAATAATGCCATCATCTTAAAATTAAGAACTTTTGGTTACTCTAGAGGAAAGCCATTATTGTTAGTATTTCATATTTATATAGTGAAACATGTTCTACATGAATAATAAAAATAATTAAGAGTAAAAAAGATACATGATAGAATGGCATGGCATCCATTTTAGAAAAATGTTATGTATTCTTTAATTGACCTTAGAATAAGATGGTAAGTAGAAACCAGGTTCATGGGAAGTAGGGTGATTCTAGGCAACAGGCCACACAAATAGAAGTAAAAACTGCTTTTTAGACTGTTTATATTTGTTAGGAATTTTTGACATATTCTGTGAATAAATCAGAAAGATACATGAAAGAAAGAAGAATTTGTATTTGAAAGAATTTGTCAGACATGTGTATGTAAATATTTGCATATATACCTATACTAACATGTATATTAATGTCATATTTAGGGCACCAGCTATATTTATGGTTATGTGTATGGTTATGTGCATAATATAGATCAATGTATATATGATATGTGCATATGTGAACATAAATACACAAATAGAAATATTTTTTTACATTGTGGTGAGATTAGTCACAATTAATTGCTTTTATATTATATTATAGAGCAAAACTATCGTTGTTTTTCCAAACTTAATATATACATTATAATGTAAGGCTAAAGGGATTCAAAAACTAATATATGATTTATTCTCTGTTTTGTTCTTGAATCTTTAAATTTTAAAATTACCTGTTCAGGAAAACTGCAATATTGTTTTAAAATGTATCTTCTCTTCAATATTATTAACATTATAAAAACTGTCATTAAGCATCTGTCTAAAAGAAACACGTGCTCAAGGCAAACTGAAATAAAAATTAAGCTGCTGACCCACTCTGTATAGAATGTGCTTAGAATTATTTTCCTGTCTTTGTAATGGAATTGGACTAATCTTTCCACACATTCACTATGTACCCATCTTGATCAATAATGCACACTTCCAAGACAGCTGGGAATTGTGATTCATTCTGTGTCTCTGTAACAAAGCAGAGTAAACTGGTACATCCGGGAATTAAGTGCATGACTTTAGCTTAATTATTAACATATTCTAACCAATAAGTGCTGCAATTTATATTGCACTTGGTGTTTCTAATTTTATGCTAGTAAACTCGTTTTGCACCTACTTTGTTCCAAATATTCACTTTTAATTTGAATATCTATGTTTACATATTTTCATATTATTTCATAGAGTTATAACATAAAAAGGCACATTACATTGATTGATATTTTGTTTTAGTCCAATGTAAAAAATACAGTTCACCTCCTCAGTCTTATTTCAGCAGAAAAATAAATACATTTATTCATTGTTTTAAAAAGTGTGATTTACTTGACCATTAACCTGCTTAGTTCAAAAGCATTTGGCATTTTCTTGCGCATTTTGATTAACATTTTTTTGAAAGCTTGATATTTAAGTGCTTGAATAATATTTCCTGACTCAAAGCCTAAAGTAAATGACTACTTGCGAAGTGGGCAGTGAGAATATAATTATTATAAGTTTGCAGAAAGTATTAAATCATAATGGCATTATGATTTAATAAATTATAAATTATTATTATAAATAATTATTATAAATTGTTTATAATAAATTATAAATTATAATTTATTATGATAATGGCATTATCACCACCATGATATTAAAGTTCTAATTTTACTTGGTTACATTGGTTTGCTTTTATCATAAAAGAAATTGCATTTGTCTGAAGAACAGACAACTGACTTATAGCCTCCACATTTGTTTTACACTAGAACAAATCAAGAACTATTTGTCCCAACAAAATTTTGCTTAAGTGGGAAGTTAGGTTTTAGTTATTTAGCCAAGTAAGGTACCTTTAAGTTAGGAAAAGGGACTACGGTTATTTAACGAGTGTAAATAATGGTGTAGTTTTTATTAACATGAAAGTCTAGGAAACAAGGGTTTGAATTAACAATCTATCAAACAACTGTTTTTGAAATTTGACAACAATGGAATTATTTTCAAATATGGAAATGCTGAGCATAATGACTGATATTTCATGTAGTTACTTTATTTACTTTCCTGAACAGTTACAAGTAGCAATTAATTTAATCTTCAACGACCTTTAAGGTAAATTCTATTATTTCCATCGTTTTATAGATGAGAAAACTGAAGTGTACAATAGTTAAGGAATTTATAAAAAATAGCAGCTAAATACATCTGTCTTTAGTGTTCACTGATCCACGGTGGGCCACTCTAAAACTTTTGGGAAAAATAAAGACATTACCCGAAAAGGAATAAGAATCATTCTGATATGCATATTCTCATTTCAATCATTAGTTTCTAGAATACTGTTCACACATTTCCAAGGAATTATAATAGATTAGAATTTGGTAAAATTTAAGCCATCATTAAGCTATGTGGGTCATGTAGATTTATTTTCAGACATATAAGAAATTAGAAAGTATGCTTCCTATATATTATTAAGGATGTATTATAGAATAAGGCCATGAGATCCTGTGGTGTATGCAGGAGCAACACATTGTCTCTGTTCCTGGGAAATCCTATTTTCACACTGCATTTTATCAGAGTTTCAGTTGAATGTTTATATAGGCCTAGATGGAGAGAGACACCATTCTGTTTTCTGTAGCCTAGGCACCTAGCCATGGGAGATTTCCGGTTAGAGGCTAGGGTGAAGGAATGAAAGAAAGCTGAAGTTGTCACATAGCCAAGAACCAATGACTTCTAATATTCTTTACAAGAAAAGTTCTGAGGAAAAGGTTCTGTGACATTAGTTTTATATTCATGAAGATGGCTGGAAAAGTGAACTGAAAATCTCATCAATAAATGTACTTCATGGGGCCATGGGGCCACCCCAGTGGCGCAGCGGTTGAGCGCTGGGTTGCAAAGCTGCCCGCAGCCTCTGTAGCGCCAGTTCGATCCCCGGCTGCTCCCCGGCCAACAGAGGAGGGTCCCACATGGCGCGCAGACCTCTCCTGCCGCCCGCTGCTCCCCTCAGCAGTGTATTTCAGTCCTTCTGCCTGCTCTGCTCCCAGCTCTGCTCCCTGCTCTGGCTCTGGTGAATTCTCTCACCCTCCCGCGCTTCTGACTGCACCCAGTGCTCGTATGTAAAAATAAATAAATAAATAAATCTTTAAAAAATAAATAAATAAAAATAAAAAATAAATATACTTCATGGGGCACATAATAATCTCCTTGAACAAATTACTCTGACAGTTTAACCAATTAAGAAATAAAATTGAGGGAAAACAAAAACTTGATTAAAAAAATTGAGGTAAGAGTTAAATGGGCTTAGTTGAAGTAACAGACATGAATGCTTAGTTCTCAAATCCTAGAGTCATAATAAGAATGATAGCTAGCACTTACTCTTTGTTTATCATCTTTGCCAGGCATATTTTCAGTTGCTTTCTGTCTATTAAATTATCAAATTTTGCACAACAAACTTCTATGGCAGTTATTATGATCTTCATTTTACAGTTAAGAAACACTGACACAAAGATGTTAAATAAAAAGTTAACCCAGGGGCCTCCCCAGTGGCACAGCAGGTTGAGTGCAGCACTGTGAAGCTGTCTACAGCCTCTGCTGAGCGGGTTCGATTCCCGGCCGGCTGAGGAGATACCCACATGCGCAGCAGACCTCTCCTGTCGCGCCCACTGCTCCTCTCAGCAGTGCTTTTGGTCCGTCTACCTGTTCTGCTCCCTGCTCTGTCTCTGCTGAATCCTCTCACCCTTCTGTGCCTCTGGCCTGTACCACAGCTATTGTATAAATAAAAAATAAATCTTTAAAAAAAAAGTTAACCCTTAATTATTCTATGGTCCACAGATAATAAGAAACAGAACTCAGATTTGGATTTCAGAGCCTGTTTAGTAAATATTGTAATATAATTTGTGTGATGTTCTTAAAAATCATTAACCTGGATATGTAATAATCAAACAAAAAGACAAATAGAATTATAATTTTCCCATCTCTTCATGTTACATTTTAGCTATTTCAAGTACAATCATAATTTAACATATTAAGATCACATCCTTAAAGATATTTTTGATGAGGATAAAGACTATTTTAGCCATTAGTAAATAAAAAATAGTTATTTCAAATTCAGCAAGTTGCTATTTTTTATTTCAGCTAAAAATACTTGCAATATAGTTAAAGTTAGCACATGTACAGTTTGTTAACATTATTTCCACTTACCTATTCATTCATCTGTCTATAATTCTGTGTATCTATAGAGACACATGAGAATATATCAAGTGACTATGTGTGTGTATGATAGATATAAGAATAAAGATCCAGTTTTCCTTTCTTAATAATTTCATGTCTAGCATCTCATATGGTTAGAAAATAGTAGAAACTTAGTAAATGTTTGCAATTGATAGACAATAACGTTCACGGTTAAAAGTCACAGAATGATAGCTGTTGCATTGATAACACCATACTGACAAACGAAAGTTGTGGAACAAGCTGTAGGATGCAGGATGCTGCTCACAGGCAAGATCCTGGCCTTTTTATTGATAGAATAATCATACAGCATCATTTGTGAGACTAAGAAGGAGAAAAAGAAAAGGGAAGGGTAAAACTAGAAAATGTGCTCTGTCAGCTATAGTACCTGGGGTTGTGATTCTGCTCTCCAGGCACTTCTCATCTGCTTGATGACTTGGTATTGTAATTAAGATGAAGCCCTAGATCACCAGCCATGGTTTCAATCTTATCAAAAAGGTTTTCCACAGATCCGCTTCTGGGGTCCCTTGTTGTACATTTGTCCTCAGTACCTGGGTGTTCCTGGTCTTACCTCATGATGTGTAAGTCAGGAGTACATTCTTGCATTGGTCATCAGCCCCCCAGGCATTCTCAGTGATACATAATGACGCATAGCCTTCCCAGAGTCATCAAGCTTTAAGCTCTTGGTTGATTTGAAAGGCACCTTGTAAGGTTTGCTGATTGACCAGGCAGTTCTGACCTAGTATGGGAATGCAGAATTGCAGGCAACAAAAAATGGTGGCCGAACAGGCCATTTAGGATTAGCAGACCCACAGATATCCCTGTCAATTGGAGATACTCAGCTATATTGTAAAATAAGCATGTTCTAACCATATTTTTGAGTTGTTCCTTTAAGTGCTCTCTTTCCATACTTAACTCTGGTGAGCGGTCATAGAAGGAATCATAACCATCTATGACAGAATTTAATTTCATGAAAACATTTTAAGATTGCGGCTTCTGCCAAACAGATATAACTGGGTAATATAACTTTTAGTAAAAATAAATTATTTCACAAAATTTTTATAAATTGCATACATACACGCACACACATGTATATATCACAGAAGTAAGAACTTTCAGATGTATTTTGACTTAATTTTCCCTCCTTTTAACTTTTGAATTTATTCCTTTGATAATTTATCTTCCTTTAACTTTAGAATATGTGAGAGAATTACATAATAAAATTACTGAAACATCATATCCCATGTTGAGCTCAGAAGTAAATTGAATAACTGCAAGAGAACATTTTAATACATGTGTTATCGACTTTTCTCTTCCCATCATCTTTTACGATATTTTTGCTTTTTTTCTGATTTTTTTTCAGTTCCTGAAATTTCACTTTTTCCTTCTCCCATGTGATCTAAATCCTGACACTTTCCTGAAAAATCTGGTCATCATACATTTTTTTGAAATAAAGAAAATGCACATTTATGCATTAGGACATAGGGTAGGTGTGGTCACTTTTATGAAGACTAAACTGTAGTGTATGTTAACCTCAGACCAATGGTTGATGACGTGATTCACAAACCTTTTTTTGCACAGACACAAAGAAATTCCCAGGAGAGTGAGAACTTTCAACAATAGAAAAATGAAATATTACTTCTAAAACAAAACTTCTCCTTACAAAATATAAAATTCCAACATCTCAAATTATCTTAAATTCCATGGGAATATTAGGTTTCAGGCACATACCTCAAAAAATAAAAATGATTAGTTGGAACAATTTAATTGGTATTCATTCAATAAACACACAAGTGCAAGTTGCTGAATGATGTGAATGCAAATGCCTGAATTAAGAAGCATGAAATCAAAGTGTTAGATGCTTTCAGCACAGAGAACCTTTGCTAATTAAATTTTTCCAGTAACTGTGAACAGCAATGGGATTCATAGGGAGTACATGGATATTTAAGGTTGTTTATTTCTGCCATGTGGCTTTTTTATCCTCTGAAAACACTTTGTTATACAAGTTGCATTTACCAGGTGGTGAAAAGTTTATAGTTTCATTATTCCCTTTCATTCAAATTAATGTTTTCCTCATATACCTTGCCAAAGCTTGAAGAGCTTGTATAACTAAATGTATAGTTTTTTTAAAAAGTAAAATTTAGAAAGCACAGAGTAAATTATTAGTAATTAAGGTGCCTTTGTTACTGTACATAAAACCAATTTAAGTAAGCAAGCAAATTAATTAAGATTTTTCAGTGAAGAGTAGTGTGAGTCTGTATTTTAAATCTTAATTAAATGTTCAGATTTTTTTTGAATTACAAGACACTGAAATTATTTTGTATGGATTTGTGTCAAAGATAACAGTTGAGAATGTTTTGTAAAGAAGCAAACCTCACAGCAGATTCTTAACTCAAATCCAACATTCTTTATGAGATTATCTTGAAATATTTAAAAAATGCTTTTTTTCAAAAGAAAAACAAAAACAAAACCTAACATTGAAGCTTTAAAAAGCTATCTTTAATGTATTTAAATTCTTTTACTATTTGAAATGTATGCTATTTAGTATATTTTTTCAGTAAGTATATTAATTTAATTTTTATTTCTTTTTTAATTGTTATAAAGATATATTTATTTATTTATGCATACAAGAACTGGGGTATAGGCCAGAGGTTGGGGGTGTGTGAAAGGATTCACCAGAGACAGAGTGGAGAACAGAACAGGCAGACTGACTGAAATACACTGCTGAGGGGAGCAGCAGGCAAGTAAGGAGAGGTCTGCTGCACCATGTGGGTAGCTCCCTGGCTGGTCAGGGGATGAACTTGTGCTGCAGAGGCTGAGGATAGCTTCATAGTGCTGTGCTTAACCCCTTGCACCACCAGGGAGGTCCGATTTAAATTTTTAATATTATCTTTTTAAAGCAGCCACACATTCTATAAATGTATGTGTTAGTACATACATACACATACAGAAGTGCATGTATATGATAATTGTAATAGACTAGGTTTGACCCAGTTGCAGATTGAGGCTGAGAATGTGGTTGATTTCATATAGCATTTGGTTAGCCACTATTATACTGTCCTGGGAGCTTTATCTAGAACAACTTCTTTAAACCTTCCAAGTGCCCAGGGCCCCGTCTTCTAATTCTGGCTCTTGTCTTAGAATCAGATAAATTCTGAGATAGTACAGCACCATCATGTCTGCGAATAGAGCATGTTGAGGCCATGACTCACTTGGGTGATCTCTCACCTGTTCTCACTGTGAGTAAGCAGTCTCCTTTATGTCAGGACAAGGTGTACACTGAGTTGTCACCTCCTGCCTCCTTTTTAATGAATGATGGGTAAAAAAACTTGATTAGGAATAAATAACTTTTCAACCAGTAATTCAGTTTCCATTCTGGCTCAGTCTGTGCTCAACCTCTTCCATTTGTTATCTGTATTTCATTCAGGCTATTCTTAATGCAGTATTGTATTTTCTGTCACTTATGCACTTCTTCAGTTTCCATTTAATGACACTAATGTGACTATAGAATTGCCTTCTTCTGTAATTTTTTTAAAAAGATTTATTTTTATTTATTTGTGCATAAAGAACTGGGGTATAGGACAGAGGTGCTGGGTGGGAGGGAGTTGAGAGGATTCACCAGAGACAGAGTGGGGAGCAGAACTGCAGATCTACTGAAATACGCTGCTGAGGGGAGCAGCAAGCGAGACAGGAGCGGTCTTCTGTGTCATGTGTGTTAGCTCCCTGGCTGGAGATCGAACTCATGCTGCAGCAGATTGATGACAGTAGCTTGATAGCACTGAGACTTTTAACCCCTGCCCCACCAGGGAGGCCTCTTCTTCTATAATTTTTTTTTTATTTTTTTTTTAATAAATTTTATTGTTATATTCCCCATACAATTGCAGCCCCCCCATTCTGACCCCAATCCCTCCCCTCCCGCCCCCCTAAAAGTGTCTCTGGTTCATAGTTTTTTGTTGATTTTGATTTTCACTATCTTATAGTTATTCATTTTCCTGGTCCCTTATTTAAGTTTTCTAGATTCCTGCTATGAGTGAGACCATCCGGTATTTTTCTTTTTCTTTTTGGCTTATTTCGCTGATCATGATCCCTTCCAGCGCCATCCATGTTGCTGCAAATTGCATGTGTTTATCTTTTTTGAATGCTGAGTAATATTCCATGGTATATATGTACCACATCTTCTTGATCCAGTCATCTATTTTTGGGCATTTGGGTTGTTTCCAAAGCTTAGCTATTGTAAACAGGGCTGCTATAAACATAGGGGTGCAGGTGCTCTTTGGAATGGATGTTTCTGTGTCCTTTGGGTAAATACCTAGGAGTGGAATTGCTGGATCATATGGAAGCTCTATGTTTAGTAGGTCCAGAAATCTCCACACAGCTTTCCACAGTGGTTGGACCAGTTTGCACTCCCACCAACAGTGCAGAAGAGTTCCTTTTTCTCCACACCCTCGCCAACATTTGTTGTTGCTAGTTTTTTTAATATGTGCCATTCTCACTGGTGTAAGATGGTATCTCATGGTAGTTTTGATTTGCATTTCCCTGATGACAAGTGATGTTGAACATTTTTTCATATGCCTGTTGGCCAGTTGCATTTCCTCTTCAGAGAAGTTTCTTTTAAGCTCTTCTGCCCATTTTTTGACTGGATTATTTTCTTTGTTGTTGTTGAGTCTCATCAGCTCTTTGCAGATTTTTGTGATCAGTCCTTTATCATTAGTGTTGGGTGCAAAAATGTTCTTCTATAATTTTTAAGGTATGTTTGCTCCTTTGTACAATGGTAAAAATCCTAAGTTAGACATGTAAAATCCTAAATTCATATTATACGCTTTCATTAATTATATAATTTATTATTTGTTAATTATATAATTTATTTGACACTTAAAATTTGGTGAGTAGTTCTCATGTTGAGTATTCATACTGCATTGAAATTTTTTTAAAAGAAGTGACCAGTTGTTTTTCTTTTCTTTTTTTTTTCTACAACAAATTGTGTAAGGTGTGAGAGAATAAAAATTCAAGAATGACTGGAGGTTTAGATTTTGGGAAACTGACTGAGAGTGTCCTATAGGAAGGTGAGGAGACCTAGAAAAGCACATAAAGAGCAAGAGAAATGCAGAGTCCATTACAGTTGAGATGCCTGTGGCCACCTAAGTGGAGAAGTTGAATAGCTGTTTGACTGTGGGAGCCCAGAGTTCAGGACAGGGCTTGGTTCCTAGCTGGGCACATATGGTAATCATCAGCAAGTGGATAACCATTAAAGACAGGGTTTTAGAAAAGAGCAGTCCAGGAATGAATAACGTGGAAAAAAGCAAAGCAAAACAAAAACCTTAGCAGGGCAGTAGGCTCACTATGTAAAGATTAATATACAATTCATAAGTAGACCAGATCTTCATTCACCTAGGTGTCAAAAAAAGGTAGTAGTTAAATATATAAAGTGAAAATTCAAGAACTTGATTTAATATAATTATAGCATATTTCAATAAAGAATCAGCTAAAATGGATCTGAGAACACTTTTTATTTTCCACTTCTCCAAATGTAACCATTTCTATACCATCTAACCCAGATGGTTATCTATTTTAAACCGTAGACAACGTCAGTGCTTTTATAGTACATGTTCATTATAATAAAGGCATTTTTACCGTCAAACAACCAAATCCATGCTGCATTCATACATCTTCTGAAAACACCATAAACTCTGTTTTTCCCTTTAAAAACATTTCTCTTAATTTTTCACTCCATTTTTCCCTTTTAATTAATTCCTCATCTGTTTAAATTGCTCCTATAAATTGCTGAGATACTTACATTTCAATTGACTTTAGAATTGTTGTACTCAGAATCATGTATCGTTGCTGTTCTTCTGACAATGTCTTCTTAGTAGGTTCTCTGTTTTATAATATTATAATTTACCCTATTCTTTGCTAATGTACTTTAAATAGTTTTTGACTCAGAATGTTGAGAAACTCATTTTAACATTGTCACCTTTCTCTGCATTCATTGTTTACACTGATGCTTTCTCTAGCACCAGGGTTATATTAACTTTCATCAACATTTTGCTATGTAAATGTTACACAGGATATTTCTGATTATCCCTAATAATTTAGGCTCATTTGGTAATTTAATACCCCTTTTATTGTTCCTGTATATTAGCCCTTTTTATTATATTTATTACAGAACTTTGTTATATCTTTATATAGAAGATTTTGGTGTTTATTTTTAGGTTCTGCTTTGCTGGCAAGTTGATTTTAGGATGTTCTAAATATCTCATTTGAATTTCATATGAGCTTGTTTCCTCTAGTGTGCCTACTGTGAAGGTGAAAACCACTTTCACCCCCTGCTTTATAATTATCTTTTATATCGACAAATGAAACACTCAGTCCTCTTTCCTTCAAGCCAAATATCCCCCAAATGCTTTAACTTTTCTCCCCAGGATTTTCTGGCTTGTTTGTTTGCCTTTCTCTACATCATTTCTATTTAATAATTACAAATACATAGTGCTGAATAACCACAAAGATCAGGCTAGTTTATATTAAAAGCATTTTGTAAATTATAAAGTGCTATTCAAATATAAAGTAGTATTTTTATTGGCATGATTTAAGAGACAGATTTTAACTTAGAAAAAAGTTTCCTTAGGTTTATTTCTCACAGGGATGTATGTGTATATATATAGCTATCTGGAAAGACTGCTGATAAAAAAAGCATAAATTTATAGGATATGAAGATATCTTGGTTGTGTAATTGTCTTGCTATGTGACTTTAGTTAAATGATAGCCTAGATCTTAGTTTAATTTATTCATTTGTCAAATGGAGACAAGAATATATGTAAATGTCAAAGAAAGTTTATAGCAATTTAAAAATCATTATGAATATGGGTTATTATAAAATAGAATAAATAACCAGTCAACATAGTGGGATGAATATAAACCTGATATTAAACTTGAAGGCAGCTGAAGTTGAAAGAGAAATATGATTTTATTTATCTCAGTATCAGAAGACAAAAACATGTAATTTTTTTCAATGGCATTAATGTCCACCTCCCCTTCCCTGCATATTTCAGGGATCTCATTCTATAGTCAGAATATAAAGACACCATATATAATAAGTGTAGAAATACAATATATGTTATTTCTTTTTTTTTATTTTAGAGGCATGTTATTTATTTGTTTGTTTGTTTGTTTTGTTTATACATGCACTGGGTACAGTCAGAAGCGCGGGAGGATGAGAGAATTCACCAAAGCCAGAGTGGGGAGCAGAGCAGGCAGAAGGACCGAAGTACACTGCTGAGGGGAGCAGCGGGCGGCAGGAGAGGTCTGCGCGCCATGTGGGACCCTCCTCCAGTGGCCGGGGAGCAGCCGGGGATCGAACCGGCGCTGCAGAGGCCGCGGGCAGCTTCGCAACCCAGCGCTCAACCGCTGCGCCAAGGGGAGGCCCAATATATGTTATTTCTCACAATTTTTTTCATAATACAAAAATACTGGTTTCCCCCCTGTTGTGTTAGTGTTTGACTAAGTCTGTATAAAAATCCCATGGCACTATGCCATTACCGTCTCTAGTTTAGAGAGGAGGCAAATAGGTCAGTGGAAGTGGTTAAGCAATTTGTTTAAGTAATTGAAACAGTGCTGAAATACATAGTGCTGAATAACCACAAAGATCAGGCTAGTTTATATTAAAAGTATTTTAAAGAATCTAGGTTTTTCTGACCATGCTCTCTTTTTTCTGTGTTAGGCCATAAGAGTTACTTGAAAGGAGTGCTTTTAGGGAACAATATGTTGTGGCTTAAATTATGGTGCTTTGCAGGGTTCTGCTTTATCCTAAGGGATGAATTACACCATGTTGCAAAGGAAGGGGATGAATTACACTTTCACCTAACTTTGCCATACATACTATTTTTTGCAGATATTTGATAAGTGTTCTAGAATTGGTTATCTAGTTTCCTCTTACTCTCCAGTACCTGCTAACTTTATCTGCTTAGGTGAACTCAGAGATCTCTAGGCCTTCCCAAGCCATGTATAAGCTGTTATCTTCAACAGTACAAAACAGCATTTGTAATTCTTCTCTCTTTCCAGGCATTTCTTCCTCTGTCTTCTCAATCAGTTATCCCATTGTTCATCCAACCCCTCAAAATAATAAAGCACTTAAAGTCATTTGGACGACTCACTTTCCTAGCTCTGAGCATACAATCTCTAGGCAGCCTTTTTCCCTCTGCCTCCAGAATCACGCCAGCCACCTTCTGTCTCTTTTACCTGCACTATCTCTTCTCGTCAAGCAACTATTATCTCTTGTTTGGGTCTTCCGGTCTGTCTGCTCACATCCTTGTTCTCTTGTATTTCCATAGAGCAGTAAGAATGTTTGTGTAAGTTTAAAAAACCGCACATGTATTTCCCAGTGTGCTGCTGGTGAGGATCCCCCAGGATCTGACCCATGTTTGCTTCTCTGACTGGGCTTCTACATTGCAGCTTGCTTTCTCTTCCTTAATGATATAATGATTCCTGACTTGGACTTTTTAACTTAATATTCTCCTTATCTTGTATCTTCACTTGTTTCTTTGATTTTTTTTTTTTTTTGCCTTCATGAGGTCTCAACTCAGACATTAAGTATACAGTGAAAACTTACTTAACAGCATAATTGAGGGTCCTGACAACTGGTTGTTTTGTTATTTTGGATCATTTGTTTTTATCAGAAATTACGTTTTTATTTTACTTCTATAAAATATAGTATGGTATGATACTAATTTTTGTAGTATGTTTGGGACAAAATATTTGAAGATGTAAATAATAAAGTAGTGGTTATATTTTAATTTTAGTTATATACAGCAAGATTAATAGTAATGGATACTTTATTAGGTATTATTCTCTCCTTTACTAATCATGTTTTACACCTTGGCAAAATAATAAAGACGTGTAGATATTTTTAGACGTTTCTGTGTAAGATGGTTAAAGACAGGTTGCAGTGAAAGGATTGATGTTAAGTAAATCTTACTCTCTTTGCATTACCCTAGTTAGAAGACACTAGATATATTTGTCATGTAGAAAAGACAGCATGCTTAGTCAAATTCCATCTTATTTGGGACATTCAACCTAGTTAAAGGGTAGTTAATAATTAGTCCTTTAGTTCACAAGGTTGTAAATTTGTTTTCCTGCATTGAGAAGGATTTAGAACACGCGCCTAAATAAACAGAGTACTTGGAGGTAGCTGGTTTCCTTCATGACTGGTTTCTCGCTAAAAAGAAAGTATACCTAATTTCTAAATTCTCTTAGAGGAAACTTATATTATTTGATTTCAACAAGGTTGGGGGGAAAGTAATGAAACACTTTTTTATGTCCCTAGTTCTTATGTCCCTTGTGACCAAGGGACTTTTTTGACTTTTTTTCTTTCCTAAAATGCAGCTCTGTAGAGACAGGAGCTGGACTAGTTCCATTTTTCTCAACCAGGGTGCTGTGGGTCCCAGCTGCCCTGGAATTCAGAGCAATGTCTTTAAGGTGAGATAAGTCCATGATATTCATAATCACTAGGCCTGAGAATAAATACTATTAAGATAATGCTGTTAAATGAAATTTTGAACCAAATGGCCCTCATGATGACTAAAAAGAAAATAGCATGTGTATTGCATATACTAGATTATAAAATCCTATTATTGCATATTTTCTGCGCATGCAAAAAAATATAGGGTCAAGAATTTCTCAAATGGTAGTATCTTAATTGCAACATTAATTCCTAGCTTAATCTCCTTGAGTATAAGTAATCTGATATGGCAAAACTCTTACAATCTTGAAAACATTGAGACCGTTGAATAACATGTGCATAGACAAATGTTAGGGAAAATCATGTTTTCCGTGAAATTTTCTATTTTAGAATGCGTCACTGACTTCCTCAAACTGCTCTTTGAGCAGTATCATTGATCAAGAAAACAGCTGTAATTTCCAGTGTAAAAGAATGACTAGTTAACTAGGAGAACATTTTGTACAGATACTAATATATTTGATATTAGCTTACAGGCAATTAAACAAACATCAATAGAAAGGTTAGTTGGATGTTCAGATGAACTTATCAGGTTATTCTCAAGAATGTTCTTACCTACATATGATTATATTTGTATGTTACAGAATTATATGTGACTGTTACACCCTATGAAATGATATAAATTCACTTAACCATCTCTTGGGGAAGATAAATCTTTCCATTTATTGTAAGCAGAGGTTCAACATTATGAAAGTAAAAGTGCCATTGTGACAAAGTTTTCTATTGCTGAACATGACATTTTTAATATTACATTAAAAAATTGGATTCAAGGAAATGAATACATAAAATTAAGATCAATTTTACTGTATTTTTTACTCCTCACAGTGTGAAGTAACATGGTAAACACTTATGTTGTCTATTATTTTTATTCATCTATTTTTTCTTTTTATATTTTCTTTTATATATTTTTACATTTTTCATTTTTGTATAATGTATGTTTTTTCATTTTGGTTTTAGTCCCCATGAAATTCCCACCACCTATTCACTTGTGTACCATCACCCTAGTCCCTTGTGTTCTTCCCACCCCTGATTTGATTCTACTCTCTTTTCCCCAGCTGCAGAATGTCTCTGGTTTATATTTGTCTGTTGATTTTGATTTTTACATTATTGTAATTACTTTTTTCCCCCTGATCACTTATTTGGATCCTCTATATTCCTCCTATGAGTGAGACCATCTGATATTTTTCTTTTACTTCCTGGCTTATTTCACTGAGCATGATCCCTTCCAGCTCCATCCATGTTGCTGCAAGTGGCGTGAGTTTATCTCTTTTGATTGCTGAGTAATATTCCATCATATATATAAACCACCCAGTCATTTATTTTTGGACATTTGGGTTGTTTCCATAGATTACCTATTGTAAATAGTGCTGCAATAAACATAGGGGTGCAGGTGTCCTTTTGAATTAATGTTTCTGTGTCCTTTGGGTAGATACCAAAGATACTAGGAGTGGAATTGCCAGATCATATGGAAGTTCCATTTTTAGCAGACTGAGGAACCTCCACACAGCTTTCCATAGTGGTTGCACCAGTTTGCATTCCCACCACAGTGTAGGATAGTTCATTTTTCTCCACATCCTTGCCAACATTTGTTGTTGCTAGTTTTTTTTAATATGTGCCATTCTCACTGGTGTAAGATGGTATTGCATTGTGCTTTTGATTTGCATTTCCCTGATTACAAGTGATGTTGAACATTTTTTCATATGCCTGTTGGCCATTTACATTTCCTCTCTAGAGAAGTTTCTTTTTAGCTCTTCTGCCCATTTTTTGACTGGATTATTTTCTTTGTTTTTGTTGAGTCTCATTAGCTCTTTGTAGATATTTGTGATCAGTCCCTTATCATTAGTGTTGTGTGCAAAAGTTTTCTCCCTATCAGTGGGTTGTCTCTTTGTTTTGGTTAATTTCTCTTATGCTGTACAGAAGCTTATTATTTTTAATAATTAAATTTGGGCCCTCTCAGATAGAGTCTTACTTTGTGCCTTTTCCATAAGTTGTTGACTAAAGACTGAATATTTTGTATTGGTCATGTTATGTGGCAATAACTAACTAGTTAAGCTAGTTCTGTGGAAACATATTAAATGGGATTAAATAAGCTTAATTTAGCAGACACCATAAGTTGAGTGTTCATTTTGCTATATTCTTGATGGGAAAAATGCATTGCTAAATCAAAACTTTTCTAAAGAGGGCCTCCCCTGATGGCGCAGGCAGTTGAGCGCTGAGCTGTGAAGCTGTCCACGGCCTCTGCAGCGCAGGTTCAATCCCAGCCCACCTACTGGCAAGGGTCCCACATGGCCCAGCAGACCAATCCTGTTGTACCTGCTGCTCCCCTCAGCAGTGTATTTCGTCAGTCTGCCTGTTCTGTTCCCTGCTCTGTCTCTGGTGAATCCTCTCACCCTCCTGCGCATCTGGCCTGTACCCCGGTTCTTATATAAATAAATAAATAAATCTTTTTTAAAAAAGACTTTTCTAAAGAGAATTGAGATATAAACATTTTATTTTCATCAAGCCTAAATATGGGCATATCTTTAAAAATAGAAATTAGTAGTGTGTAAAACTAATGTTGCATCGGCTATGGACTTCAATTTTAGGAACTGAGATAAGTAAAAAATGCTAGCAAAAAATGTAAATTTCAGAGAGGAAAGACTCACAACTTAGAAAATGCTTTAGGGTTGAATGTAGTAGCTTTTTTTTTTACATCTGTTATTCCCTGCTCAGAGCAGTAATTTCACTTGATGTTTTACATAGGCAGTGCGTTAACAGTGTTTAGTCTGCTTAG
Source organism: Talpa europaea (assembly GCF_964194135.1). Taxonomy (NCBI): domain Eukaryota; kingdom Metazoa; phylum Chordata; class Mammalia; order Eulipotyphla; family Talpidae; genus Talpa; species Talpa europaea. The sequence goes on from NC_140077.1 coordinate 80,270,691, forward strand.
AGACTAACAGTCTAGTGTTAATGTAGTTATTGCTTATGGTAGCAGCATCTACTCAGTATCAACTGACTTACTAATGAGCTCATCACTATTCTGTGTTATCACATCATTCATTCACAAGCTTAAAATTCTTCATTTGTGTCTTCAATCTTCAAGATCATATAAATTCCTGATGTAATAGTAGTTTATGGTTAGTACCTGCTTACTTCATTGATCTCATCTTTCCATATTTGTCTTACTTTAAGGGCTGTACTCTAACCATATCACACTATAAGTTTTTATGCAAAATTTGATTGTATTTTCTTTGCAACCAGTTGAAGTTACTTTGAACTGTTCATTAATTCATTGCCTCCCTCACTCCCTGATAATGTGCCTGAAATTTAGTAGCATTCAATAAATAGTTGAACAGATAAATGTAAAATTTTTCAAGTGTATATTAACTACAACAGAGAAAAAATAAAATTACAAGTATTTTATTGATGCTTCAGGCAATAAAGTCCCTGAAGGTTTTATGGGAAGTAAGAAAAAGAAAATACAGAGTATTTTTATTTTTGGAACATAAAATGAACCACAATGGACCACATTGTCTTAATTTACAGTCTTTTTCAATTATTTTGGTTTAAATAGTCATAAATAATTACAGCAGATTTTGCTGGTGATAAGGGTCCCCATTTTTCCCAGTGAGAGTTTAAATTTCTTAATATTGAAGTCTTTTAAATTGAGAAATTTTAAGACCATACTCATATTTTGCTTAATTTTTTGGCCGTTTTTGTTATTACCACTGATCATGATATTTTCTCATTTATACTTGATTTTATATATTTCACTCTGTTGTTTCTTCATTTGTCTACTTCCTTCACAATTCACTGTAGGAAACACATTTTACATTTTGAGACATGATACACATTTCTTAATAAATCATCATAGACGAATGTGAATTCACACTCAGTGGGACATATAACCTGAGGAACACAAACACAAGAAAACACTACATGATTGTAAGTTCCATCTTCCTATAATGAACCGGAGAATCTTAATTTCATTTGCATATATTATAATAATGGCTACGGGCTTATGTCTATGAGTAATCTACAAAGATGGTCAACAGATGTTTTTATTTTATCAGTAATGATGAATAGAGATGAAAAGTAGTAACTGTAACTTAATGTAACTTTGTTAAAATATGTATATTGCATAGGACTGGCAATGTATAATATGTTTATTTTATGTTGCATATAAGAAAGAATGCTTGTCTTTCTCTTACTGCATTTGTGGCCTTTATTAGTCTTTGCCATGTCCTGGTGCTCCATTTTCACAAAGTAAGTGAAAGGGAAATAATACTTAAACACATAAAGATTTAGATATTTGTTAAAATGAGATATAAGTAATAAATGTTTACATTAGATTTTTTATCTCTGAAGTAAATTAGAAATTATTTGCATGGTATATTTCTTGACTCTGTGTATTTAATAAAAATGGGGCCTAATCCTCTTTTCAGTTAATATGGTTATGATCTTTGCATAGTCTGTAAGCTAAAAGTAGTGAAATCTAACAATACTTCAGTTAACAAAACATAGACTTGAATTTTTTTTAATGAAATACAATTTGAAGTCTTTCTTTCAATAAGGTATGCTCAGTTTGGTGTGTGTTTCAAATAATTGCTATACTTATGAAAAAAATCTGTCCTGTTTTCGTAATTTCACTGTGAGCAGGATGAGGAAATTTCTTCATTGCTTATCCAGCACTCAGTATGACTATTGTTGTCTGTGTTGTCTGTGTCTATAAACTGCACATTATCATATGTCCTTGAAGTAAAAATTTTCAGGAAATTATTTAAGATCAAGGAATGAGAGTGAGGTATATTGATTCTTGTGAATTTGTGAAAGGAATGGCAACCATTCCAAAATGCATTTTTTTTGGGGGGGGGGTTGTAAGCCGTGTTGAATTGAAATTAAGGATAATAATTAATCTCATTTCAACTGTTACATGTTAAAATTTTGTTGTTTGATCTCTCTTAAAAGACCAAGCCAAACAAAACTTAAGAACCTGACAGTTTCACTGTTAAAATTCTTATAACAAACAGTTCATCCAGGGTGGTGATTGTGCCAGCAAGCACAGGGCAGGTTCATTATGGTTTCAGGCAGACAGATAAAGTTAAGTCCCAGAACCCTCTGTGGATTTTTCAGGCTTTAATATTCTCAGGGAACCAGGTACACAGGCACACCAGGTAGGGGAGTTGGCATTCAAGGAGACAAGCACAGACCAGGAAGGGGGTGCTGGGAGGTAGGCAGGCAACCAAGCCTACCAGTCCCCCCAGGAATCTTTAAGCTATTATCTGACATTCTCTCTTGCATGTCTTCTGGTGGTCTCGCCTCTTTTGTAGTCACACCGCCCGTCATCTCATAGCTGTAGCCTGCTTGAGTGATGCTGCCCTTATAGCCCTGGCCTCTAAGCCCAGGTGTGCATACTTACACATGGATGTGCACCCATGCCCCACAATTAGGCATGAGTGCCCTGTGCCACACACCTTCTGCATTGACATGATGAAGGCTGCAGGTGATAAACACAGAGGCTAGTGGCATAGAAAGCCTTATTAACTTATTTGCCCTATAGTGGTATAATCCAGGGCATTGACAAAGGCAAAAGTTATACAAATTATTTCATAAATAATCTAAACTATGATTCTAAAATACTCAAAGCATGCAGTAAACTGATACTCTAATACTTTAATTCATAAAATCCCAATCCTTTGAGATACTCAAAACTAAAATCTGTGCAGCCATGTTTGAATAATTGATGAAAATTATTTCAAGTGCAAATATTTAAAATAAACATTAACTCATTATGAGGACTCAAAAAGTCCTTTGCTAAATAAAATATGTTTAACCAAAAGTTCCCAAGTGTATTTGATTGTAGATCCCTGTATCTGGCTACATGGATTGCCATACTGGCTTTTCAGGAACACCTATTGCTAGATACAGAACTAAACATTAAGATCAATTTACAAAGAAAAACACCCTATAGCAATAAATTGCCAAAATAAAATGAAAAGTGCATTTAAATAAAAAATTAAAGCAAAACAAAACAAAATATCAAACAAATCAAAGAATAGTTACTAAACATTATTTACCTCATGGGTAGGAAGGAATGCAATGCTAGGAATAACTTCTCATTTTATACATTTATTATTCATGTTGTAATAAAAAGTGTTTTTCCATTTTTTTGAAAGGAAAATATTAGAACTATAAAATACATTACAAGAAAAGATTGCAAGCATGTCTAATTATAGGTAGAAATAAAACAGGTATGTCATTGCAATGGATTGTATATTGCAAGAATTGAAACTGGAGCCCCACAGCTTGTTTGGGGCAAGACTGGCATTTCCCACCACCACCTAAGTGGTGGGAGAAAATGTGGCAGTTTTCCCTGCAGCACCATAAGTTGCTGCCTGTGGGCAGTCCCTCCCCTGGGTGCCATCTGGGTTTTAAGTGCAGAGGCCAGGAGCAGCAGGCTGCCCTGCATCAGAAGGCTGCAGGATGGATCCATGGAGACCTGGTGCTGGTGGGACTTGATTGCTGGCCAGGCATTAGCCATTTTATATTGGGCGCCTGGGTGGTAAAATGGAACAACCAGATACAAGCAAGTTCATAAGCTCATTAGTTAATTATTCAGTGCCACATGGGTTGATTCATCCTAAACTGGTCTAATCACTTAGAATTGAAAATGGTCCAATCAGGCAAATATCAACTAGGGCAGAGGATTCTGAAACAGGTTATAAGGCAGGGCAGGAGCCAGTTTGGGACTCTCAGACTCCAATTCTGTCCCTGCCCTCTGAGAAGAAAGAAGCAGCATCTAGCTGCCAAAACTCTGAAAAAAAGCCAAAGAGCTTTGCAGCAACTGGGCAACTGCACCTGCCTCTGATCCTGACACTGCTACCAACTGAAAAGAGCACCAGAGACCTAGATCTGGTGTCTCAAAGAGCTGTAATGTTGCTGTTTCTATTACTGCCTCTGGTTACCAGGCCACTAGCACTATTGGCCAGTGCTATCCAGCACTGCTGACAGGTGACCAGCCCTCTGTGTCTGAATCACTTTTGGGACCTGTTAACACAGTGTATCTGATCATCCCAACCTCAGACTGCTGCTGTAGGCTGCTGCAATCTTATGTCAGCAGCCCCACCTGTGAGCACCTTCAGCTGCTGTGAGTTGGGCCCTAGCCCAATGCTTACCTGTAAGCCACATGCTCCAGGCCCATGTTAGTGGGATAGTGACGTCTTGAATGAGTAACCTTTTGTTTGGGACTTCTGGACACTGTGGATGCTATCTAGGGTGAGAAAGCCGGCCACTTGTAGCCTGGGTGGTCTTGCAATTGTGCATGTGGGTGTAAACCCAGACAGTGACCTGTCATCTACCTGCCCACTGTCCTTTGACTTGCTAGAGTACTCTTATATCCCTGTTTCAGAATGGTAAATTCAACACATCCAAAAATGAAATAATTTTCACCCTTCTTTACCTGCAAAATTTCCCCAGAATATCCCTTATCTTATGCTATTGTTACATACTGTCTTTTCCCCTTGATACCTATACATTGATATTTGAAAATCAAAAACTATTACTTGAAAACCAAGAGCTATCTTTGCTTCAGAAGGTTGTAGTCATATTGTTAATCTTATCATTTATAGATATTTTAGATATGAAATTCCCTATAGTGAAAGGGTATTTTTCTGTGCTTGTGTACAGTGGTGGTAAACAAGTTCTCTTAGTAGTTATTTAAGGCCATATTTGTCATTTTCTTCTCTAATTTTAGTGCATCACAGTTTAAGTGCATCACTACTTCTATTTAGCAAATTTACTAAAATTTTTGGTATTTAACTTCCACTTAATTTAAATTTTTAAATGATCTTTATTTTGTAGCAATCATCTTCAAATTAATGTCTTCACAAATGGGTAGTCACATAAAACTATAGCCTAAGGAGGAAATGACTTGTAAATTAGTTTTGAAAAAGCTGTTTAAGTTCAATATTATATTGTGATAATTATGCAAAAACATAATATGTACACACAGTAATTCTCTGCCTCCCCCCATAAAGAATAGGTATAGTTGATAGTTATAAGATATAAAATCTGTAAATTACATAAAATTAAATCTCTACTTAAATGATAATAGTGAGTTTGACTGTATGAGTGAAGTAACAAAATGGTCATTCTTTCCCTGTTTTTTTCCCAAATTATTACTCTTAACATTTGAATCTTAAAATATGATGATATAGTTATATATTTATTTGTTACTTAGGTCAGTGAATTGTTTAAATATACAATTATATGGCTATATGCAGTCTTTTATATAATTGCAATTGAAATTATTTTATTCAGGCTAGCTCAGTAACAAGTAGTTCTTTTAAGCAAGTCAATAGCCTAATATTGACATTTTAGCCCAGAAATAGTGCCTTATCTTTTTTCCCTTACTGCATTACCAAGAATCAGTTATCAGTTTCTGTAAATGACAACATGAACCCTCCAAAGGTCAATGAATATCTGCATAGCTGCTCTTTCTAAATAGTTAAAGATTATGAGTTTGCCTTGCATATTGCCTAATTCTTGTTTCTCAGCCCTCCACCCTTTCTTATGCTTTCTTATGCTACTTTCATAGCAGTTGAGAGTTCCAGGGGCTACAAAAGATTGGATAAGATTAAAGACACTCTTTAATCCAGGGATGATTGCCTGCTGCTAATAACTCTGTTAGCAAATCCATAGCAAAAAGAAATTCTGTTTCAATTTTTTTATTGCCTTTCTCTTCCTCCATAATTTTGACTCTTATTGGTGTTTATTTCTTTTATTAAGTAGAAAACAAATAAAATACCTAGTAACACTTTTATGTATATATTTCATTCTTATATTTTTATACTTCTATTTCTTTTATGCTGGGACTGATATATAAATAACAAAGTTATTATGGTATTCAATGAACATTATTATGTGTCTGGCATTACTTTTACTTTTAGCTAATGTAATTTTGACAGTAATGGAAGAAGTTAATATTACATTTATTTTTTAGTTGAGGAGCATGAAGTTTTAAAAGCTTAAGCATTTTTAATTTATGGTATTTTTTATTAAAAAGCTTTTTATTGAGGTAATGTTGATTTATATCATGTTTTGTTTTAGAAGTAGAGTATTTCCCTCGGGATCAATAGTAAATGGTCTCACTCATAGCAGGAATCTAGAAAACTTAAATAAGAGACCAGGAAAAAGAATAACCATAAGAAAGTAAAAATCAAAATCAACAAACAGCTATGAACCAGAGACACTATATGGGGGGTGGGGGTGGGGAAATGAGGGATTGGGGTCTAAATAAGGGGTTGCAATTGTCTGGGGAATATAAAAATAAAATTTAAATTAAAAAAAATAAAATAAAGTTGAGGTCATATTGTTCACTTTAGATTTTAAAAGCCCTTTGTGTGTATACTAAATTATCACATTCATATCTGCATCCCTAATCTCACCTACTAAAAATGGAGTCTCCATATGACCCAGCAATTCCACTCTTAGGAATCTACCCAAAGTACACAAAAACATTAATTCAAAAGGACACCTGCACCCCTATGTTGAGTGCAGCACTATTTACAAAAGGTAAGCTATGGAAACAACCCAAATGTCCAAAACTAGATGATTGGATCAAGAAAATGTGGTATATACACAGAATGGAATATTACTCAGTAATAAAAAAATAAACTCATGCCATTTCCATTTGCAGCAACATGGATGGAGTTGGAAGACATTATGCTCAGTGAAATAAGCCAGAAAGAAAAAGAAAAATATTGGATGCTTTCTCTCATAGGAGGAATGTAGGGGAACCAAATAAGGGATCAGGAAAAAAAAATAATGATAATAAATTTTAAAATTTAACAGGCAACTATAAATCAGAGACACTGCATGGGAGGGGGAGGGAGAGGGATCAAAACTGGAGGGCAGAGCACAAGGGAAAGGGACTATGGTAATGGTGCACTGGTGAATTGGTGGTGGGAATTATACAGGGACTACACCTGAGAGGAGAAAACATACATTGTACAAAAAGGATGAATGATGTAAAATATATATGAAATTAAAACAAAAAGTAAAAATAAAAAAAGATGAATGGTATTCTTCTATGTATTTATATACTCATGTGCCTTTGGACATCTGCTCACCTGTGTTTGGGCACTTTGCTGGTTACCATAACTTGGCTAATATACATAGCACTGCATTGAACACAGGTGGGCAGTCGTAAATGGGATTATTTCCTTGTTTTCTTCCTCTTATAGTTCATTGTTTGCATGTTAAAACACAACTGATTTTATTGTAAACTGCTACTTTGTAGCACTGATTTATATTTTAAATTAGTTTTTAGTGGAATCTTTCATATTTTCTATGTATATTTTCATGTCATCAAAAAATAATGATAGTTTCACTTATTTACCAGATTAGATTCCTCTTACATCCTTTTCCTGCCTAATTGCACTATGATACTATGATTTCTAGTACTATACTGAATAGTAGTGATGACAGCAAACGTTTTTGTCTTTTAACAGATCTTAGGGGAGAAGCTTTTTTTTAACCACTGTGAATGATGTCAGCTGTATTTTTGTCATATATGGCCTTTATTATTTTGAAGTATGTTCCATCTAACTGGGTTTTTTGAAGGCCTTCATCATAAAAGAATGTTGAAGCTTAGCAAATAGTTTCTCAGCATATACTGATATGGTCATGATTTTTATTTTTCCTTTTTTTGATGTGGTGAATTACATTGATTAATTTTCAGATGTACCATCCTTTTATCCCTGAAATAAATACCATTTGGCTATGGGTGTATGATCCTTTTAATGCATTATTGAGTTCAGTGTGCTAAGATTTTGTTGAGGATTTTTGCATTTATGTTCATTGGGGAAACTGGTGTACAGATTTCTTTTTGTGTGTGATGTCGCATTTGCTTGTAGGATTCTTTTCCAGCTCTTTCTTCAAGCCTGTGTTTATCTTTGGAACTCAAATTGCATTTCCTGGAGACAGCAGACAGGTATTGTTTTCTGATCACAACACTCACTCTGTGCCTTTTGATTGGTGAGTTTAATTTTCTTTGGTGGAAGTTCTTCTCTTTGGTTTAGATAGGAGAGCTCCCTTCAACATTTCTTATTCGGGAAGTCTAGTGTTTCCTAACATCTTCAATTTCTGTTTGTCTGAGAAGGAATTTATTTTTTTCATCATATTTGAAGGAGTCTTGCATTATAAACTGTTCTTAGCTGGCAGTTTTTTATCTTTAAGTATTTTGATTATATCATCCCATTCTCTCCTGGCCTATAGTCCTGCCTCAGAGAAGTCAGATATAAGAATAATGGGCATACCTTTGTCGTTTAACTTCTTTGCTTTTTCAATATTCTTTATTTGTCTTGAGCGCTTGGAATTTTCTCTACTAATGTTTCTTGGTGCAATTCTCATTAATTTAGGTAACTAGGTGTTCTTTTAACATCACAGGCTTGTATATTTAGTTTCTCTTCCAGTTTTGGGAAGTTTTCCTCTATTATTTCTTTGAATAAGTTCTCTGTTCACTTCTCTTTCTCTTTCCTCTCTGTAATACCTATTATTTTTATATTGCCTTTCCTCTGGGAGTCTGTAATTGTCAAAGTGTATTTTCATTATTTTCTTCATATTTCCCTTTCTTCAGTTGGATTCTTTGTCACTAGTTATATCTTCCACTTGGTCTATTCCACTTCCATAGTTTTCTCCAAAATTTTTATCTCCTCTATTAATGTTTTTACATCCTTTGCCTATCTTATTTTTCTTTTTTAAAAAACTTCAGTTTCCTTCTTCTGTTTATTAATTTCTCATGCCATTCATTTGTTTTTTTGTACATTTTTGTTAGCTTATCTGTGTTTTCTATTTCTTTGAATTTCTTTATTATGGCAATTTTGAACTCTGTATCTGATAGGAAGTAAAGATGCCCCCAGGTCTTTGTGGTTGGAGTCTAGAGAGTTCTCTCTGTGTGGTAAAATGCCCCCTGAGGACTCAAGGTGCCATGTGCTGAATTTTTTGATCTGGTTTTGTAGTTTTCTAGGTTGTTATTCAAGTGTCCTAAGGGTGCAGAACTTCCACTCTTCCAGTAGATGGCACTGTATATTGGGGAGAATTGATCGGCTGAGTCAGAGGGTAGGAGAGGAGCCTGGAGGGGTTTATAGCTTACTTTTGTCCCTTGCTATCCATCCTCTCTGGGTTTCTAGACCTGCATCTGTACAGTCTACAATCTAGGTTTTTAGAGCTGATTCACTGGATCATCTTGCATTCCAAGAGAGTATGGGAGGGGCAGTACATCTATGTGATTTCTCTTCTTCACTAGAGAGCCTGCCTGTCTGCTCACTGCAGCACCTCCTCATCTCTCTCCCAGCAGTTATGGGTGTGCCTCTATACCACTTAGCTGTCCTTTCATTAGGACTACTAGCAATATGTGGGAGCACAGGCTAACACCTCTGGTTCTCATCCAGGTTCATCTCTTCACCCATCTTTGTTGTATACAGCTGAATGTCCTCATTGTCCCTCTGTCACAGTCAGCATTGGTCTCCTATGTCCAAAGACACTTCAGTTTTTCCCCAAGTCATGAGATCTTCCAGCTCCAGTGTCTCTCTGGACCACCTTAATTTAACTTCCCAGCAATGAAAAAGGGAACCTCCTCTGATGCCATCTCCCTGTCAACTTTGAGCTCTTTACTTAATATTTTAAATCACTATAAATTATTTTATGTCAAAAGTTTAGGGATGCAAGATAATAAAAATTGGTTAGAATTAGATAGCCATTAAATTCAAGCATTTTACTTTTTAAACATCACTGTTCAATCACAAAATAATATTAAATTTGATTACTTGAAAACTTAAAGTAATTTAATATCCATCAGCTATGATTATTTTAAAATTATGTATTATTAAATTTTTCTCCCTCTTTCAATTCAGGACTTGATCTAAATGGTTTAACATGATATTTTGTTGACTAGAAAGATGCATCTCTCTTTTGATGAGGCTACATAGGAAATTTTCATTATGAATGTGCTTTATTTAAGCACATTCTTGGATTTGAGCACATTATGAGAAAATCTGTGCTCATCATTAAAATCGCTTCTGGGTACAGACACAAATAATAATTAACTGACATTCATCAATTATGTTCAGGGAGTAGAAGCAGTTTTGATTAATAATGGCTCCAAATACATCTGTGAATGAAATTAGATAACAATCTATATTAAAATGGATTATAATCACTGCATAGTTTCAAATCTTTATATAGCATGTTGTAGCATTAACAGATCTAAGCAAAATAGCTAACATAAATGAAATATTAGTGTTTATAATGCAAAGAAAGGGTATTTCAATGCCAAAGCTGTCTTAGCTTCAAGAATTATATAATAAAGTAACAATTTATGTATTTACCTGTCCTGAAGATACATTTTTCCCCCATTCCTTTATAAAAGTAACTGAATTGGGCCTCCCTGGTGGCACAAGGGGTTAAGCATAGCACTGTGAAGCAATCTGCAGCCTCTGCAGCTCAAGTTTGTTCTCTGGCTGGCCAGAGAGCAACCCACTGGCAAAGCAGACCTCTCCTGTTTTGCCCGATGCTCCCTCAGCAGTGTATTTCAGTTAGTCTGCCTGTTCTGTTCCCCACTCTATCTCTGGTGAATCCTCTCACCCCCTGCATCTCTGGCCTGTATCCCAGCTCTTGTATACATAAATAAATAAATCTTTAAAAAAAAAAAAAAAAAAAACTTCCTCTGACTGTACCCAGTGCTTCTCTGGGTAAGTGAATAAATCTTTAAAAAAAAAAAAAAAAAAAAACTTCCAGTATTATATTGAAAAGCAGTGGTGAGAGTGGACATCCTTGTCTTGTTCCAGACCTTAATGGAAATACTTTTAACTTTTAACGATTGAGAATGATATTGGCTATGGGCTTGTCATATATGGCCTTTATGATATTGAAGTATGTTCCTTGTATCCCGAGAATTTCATGGGCCTTTATCATAAATGGGTGTTGTACTTTGTCAAAAGCTTTCTCAGCATCTAGTGATATTATCATATGGTTTTTGTATTTCTTTTTGTTGATGTGTTGTATTACATTGATTGATTTTTGGATGTTAAACCATCCTTGTGCCTCTGGAATAAATGCTACTTGGTTGTGGTGAATTAAATTGTTCACACTGTTCATACTTCACTCATAGCAGGAATTTAGGAAACCTAAATAAGGGACCAGGAAAAAAACTAATTATAATAAAGTATTAAATTAAAATCAACAAGCAACTATAAGCCAGAGACACACTACAGGGAGTGGGGGAGGAGGGAGTAGGATCAAAAGAAGGGGGTGGGAATTGTATGGGGACTATAACCAAGAAGAAAATGCACACATTTTTCATATATTGCAAAAATGAAAAATGATGTAAAAAATATATAAAAGAAAAAATAATAAAAAATAAAAGTAACTGAATTATTTTGGAGAAGATAGTTTATATGAACAATCAAAATATATTTTATTTGTATAATTGAGCAGTATTGTAAATTTATATATATATATGTATATTCTTCAAACAACCTTCAATTTCTGGCCAATAAATAATAGTAAGCAATAAGTTGGCAGGTACTTTGAACCTTCTCCATGTATGCATAGCAATATTCTATAAATAGTATCATGTAATGATGCTATGCCCATATAATATGAATCAGGCAGAGTAGTTTGATCTCTTCCCCTTTATTAAGCTTCTCCTTTTATTAGTATTCCCTTTTGTAAAGTAAAAACATGGAAAAATAGTTTTCAAAATGCTTTTTAAATCTTAACTTTGGTGATGCTATGAGAAGTTTTCAAGCACTAATTTTTAATTAAATAATACGAATACTGTACCTTAAGAATTTGATAAGCTCATGCAGATTTCTGTAAAATTCCTTTCTAAACTGTCTTCTCTACTCGTACTATGATTCTTTACGTATGCATAAGAACAAAAAGGAAGAGGATGTGGAAGTTAACGTGAAAGTAACAACAGAGTCCACATTGTGTAGTTATTGTAGGTAAATCTCTAATATTGAAAGTACTTTACTTTTTTCCATAAAACATTAACATTTTCATAATATGATACTTATACAACTGACCTGATGAAACTTAGTATTGGAGTATACAATATTTACTACTTGTGACATGAATGAAATTTCACATAAAGCATTTAATTAGTAAATATTTAAATGGGGCAAATTTATTTCAAGAGTTTAAACAATTTTTTTTTTAAAGATTTATTTATACAAGCACTGGGTACAGTCAGAAGCGCGGGAGGGTGAGAGAATTCACCAGAGCCAGAGCGGGGAACAGAACAGGCAGACTTGATGAAATACACTGCTGAGGGGAGCAGTGGGTGGGCAGGAGAGGTCTGCGAGCCATGTGGGACCCTCGCCAGTGGCCGGGGATTGAACCGGCGCTGCAGAGGCTGCGGGCAGCTTCACAGCCCAGAGCTCAACTGCTGCACCACCAGGGGAGGCCCAAGAGTTTAAACCATTTATAAATGTTAGTGATATAGAAATTCTGGAGTGCAACATGACTAAATAAACACAAATTTAATATGTGAATATTCAGTTTGATGATGTAAAAGACATTTTTTTTGGCTATACAGTTTACTTATATATTACACAACAGAATGAATTTCAATGTCACATTTTTAATTTCCACGTTTCATTTATTATATTATTAAACTAGTACTAAGTGAAAGAAATGGTGGAGTTATAAATACTAATTACTAGGGAGAGTAAAACCTAATGCTTGTTTATAGCACTTGAATGTTTCAAGTAATATTGAGTAAAAGGTGGTGAGAAAAATCAATAGATTTAGGGGTTGTCATAGCTACTTCATTTGACAAAGAAGTACTTAGTCTTGCCATTTAATTATACTGGAGTCTACAGTTACAACAGTGGTGAAATAAACACTTTTGTCTGTTTTTTTCTCTATTATTTTATAAATTATATTTATATTTAGCTTATAGCTAAATGGACTGAATAAATTGGCGATTTAATATGGAGATCTGTGACTTTTGTTTTCTGACCCCCCCCTTTATTAATTCTGCAAATAATAAACATCATTGTGTGCTTGGCAATATTTCAGTACTCAGACAACATGGATTAAAAAAAAAAAACCTTGACCTTGTCCTAATAGACTTCCATTTTTCTAGAAGGTTACCAAACATATCAAATGACTACAATTGTTTTTAAAATATTAAGCAGGATAAAATGTTTAATATATGATGATCATACCAGGAGCAAAGATTTGAGGGGTGTGAAGAGTTAGTCCTAAAGATAGATAGGACAGTCGGGTTCCTGAGTCAGGAATATGCCTATAGTGTTGGTCTGAAAGGAAGACGTTAGCATAGCAGGGCCAAAGTGAACCATAGGTGGAAGAGTTGGAAATGAGACCCAGAGTTATAGGGAGGACTCAGATTGTATAGTGTGTTATAAAAAAAAATGAAAGAACATAAGTAAATAGGGACACTCTCAGGGCTTTAAGTAGAGAAGTAGCATGATCTTCCCCATGTGGTTGCAGGACAGTACTGGTGGTATGTTGACTATAGGCTGTTGAAGGAAGAAGGGAAGTGTTTATTTCGGTGATGGGAAAAAGAGGATGATGGCATGGATAACTGATAGGAGTGGAAATGGTGGTGGTGACTTCTGGTTACATTTTGATTCTGGAAACTGAATTTTCAAGGGTTTGGATGTAAGTTGAATATAAGAGAGAAGTCAGGATGTTTACAGGGTTTGGCTTAATGAACAAGTTGTATTTGGCACCCTCTGATGTTGAAGAATTTGAGAGGAACAAATGTATAGAGAAAGTTTAGGATTCAATTTAAACATGTTAACTTTGAGAAAGTCTGTTAGAAACCCAAGGAAAGAAGTTGAGAAAGGAATTGGATGATGCTTGGCGTGTTTAAGTCTGGTAAGAATGAATGGCAGTGAATGAAGCAATGTCTTAGAAAATGAAATTAGAGAACAGGGGCTTGAGGATTTCATTCTAAACTTGATGAAAATGAATGGAAAATTATGAAAAGAAAGGGAACAATATTTGACTTTCAATTCAAAAGGAGTACTGTGTATTTGGACTAGATATTTAACTATCTTTTGCTTGGGGACAGAAAGTAAATTAATTTATTATCAAAATGTTTATTAATTTGGAAGATATAACTTTAATATATTTATGTAAGGATATTTTAATCCACGACATAAGTAGTGGACAATTTTATGAGACCCTAAAGAAACTAGCTGGTGGACCTATTCAAAAATCAGAGAAAAACTCAAAATATAGATCAGAGTATTCACATTTATCAGATAAATTTTATTTTTGTATAATAACACTAGATATATTGTAATTTGTTCATTTTCATGTTGATTTAGAGCCAAAAGGTATAGAACTACTTTAGTCTCCAGTTTAATAGTAACACATGTGAAAGATTCACATAATTGGGGCCTCCCCGGTGGCGCAGCGGTTGAGCGCTGGGTTGCGAAGCTGCCTGCAGCCTCTGCGGCGCCGGTTCGATCCCCGGCTGCTCCCCGGCCACCGGAGGAGGACCCCACATGGCGCGCAGACCTCTCCTGCCGCCCACTGCTCCCCCCAGCAGTGTACCTCGGTTCCCCTGCCTGCTCTGCTCCCCGCTCTGGCTCTGGTGAATTCTCTCACCCTCCCGCGCTTCTGACTGTACCCAGTGCATGTATAAACGAAACAAACGAACGAACAAACAAATAAATAAATAAAACATGCCTCTATAAAAGAAAAAAAAAAGATTCACATAATTTTCTCAGGTTAAATAAAAATAGCATTTTACATAGTATGAGAAATTATTATAAATATGGATTTAACTACAGTTTTATTAGGAAATTAAATATTGCAGACTATAATGTGATTTATTCAACAGAAAATTTATATAGGTTATGATAAGTATTATCATTTATGCAATTTGCTATATTGAAAAATACGGCTACAGTATTTTGTAGTTCCTTTTGTGAAGAGATGGAATCTATTTCAAACTTCCTTCAATCTGTGCTGATCTTGTGACTTGCTTTGACAAATAGAATTGGGCAGATAAAAGCTAGGTCTTAAAAGGACTTGCATCTTCCTTTACTGCCCAGAGACAGTAAGGAAGCTGGTCAAGTATATTGGAAGGTGGGAGGTCACATGGAGAGGAAACACGGCATTGCCGCCAACAAGAAACACTAATCATTGTGCACGGGAATGAGCTTTAAACCTTTGATTCTGGCTGGAATTTTGGCTGAATGCAGACACATGAGTGAACAATGGAAAACCTGAGAATTTCCCACCTGCCTACAGAATCATGTGGAATGACAAATTACTATTGTTTTAAGTAACTGATTTTCAGATCTTATACAGTAATAGTAATAAAACTGAAACATGCATGAAATATTTTATGGAGTTTGTGTAAATTGTTTAAATATAGTTTAAACATGTTGTTCTTTGATCATTTAATAGTTACTGCATGTTTACTATGCACTTTTTGCTAAGGGCTCTAGGAAATAAAGATATAAATAAAATATAAATACTGTCAATAGATAGTAATTGAGTAGGGGTGATAAATACTAAACACTAAATGTAAATATTTTTGTTTAGTTTATCTAAGATGAATTCGTACTTGCCTTGGGAATTCAGAAGAAAGCATTCATGAGGATGGTCATATTTGAAGTATGGCTTCAGAAATGGGAATTACGTGTAGGTATTGGGGACAGAGGGATTTCAGTTGAAAGGACTATCTTGTGCAAAAGTACACATAGGAGGCAATGGTTATATATGATAAGTTAATCTAAATAGTCAGTGAAGGGGAGATAAATGAGAATAAATTTCCAGAAAAAGTAGATTAGTTCATGATGCTGGAGTCAACTCTTTGTACCACATATCCCATGCCAAATTACAAACCATCCTCCAAATTAGTAGCTTAAAACAACATAATTTGTTGTTTCTCTCAGCATTGTGATTGGTACCAGGGCAGTTTTTCCACTAGTCTTTCCTGCAATTACTTTTTTTTTAATTGAAATAATGTTGCATTATAACAGTATAGAAGTTTTACATGTGCACCATTAAGATACAACATGTATATATAGTATATTACATTCACCCCTAAATGTACAATACAATTACTTTCTTAACTCCAATCATGATGACCTGACAGGAGCTGGAGAGCCCAATATAGCCCTACTCTAGTGTTGGGCAGTTAGTGCTAGCTGTCAGCTGAGCCGTTTTCATTTTCTTCCACATAGCTCCTTATCCTGTAGTAGACAGCACTGGGCTACTTCACAGCCTGGTAGTCTCAGACTGACAAGAAAATGAGAACAAGATCTTCAGGTCTGCTAAGGTCTAGGCTCTGCAATTTATGCAGCATCACTTCTGCAGTATTCCATTGATCAAGACTTGTCCTAATTCAATAACATGGAGAAATAGAATTCAGTCTTAATGGGCGATACAATGTCATGTTGCAAAGGGGCATGAACATGGGAGACTTGATTTATTGACAGCTGCTATTAAAATGATCATACCAAAAAATAGAGTTTTCTTAAACAGTGAGAAATCCAATGACTTTTTGAACCGGAGAGTGACATATTGCAGCTATATTTAAGGAATATGAATATGGCCTTTATGAATAGAAAACATTTATAAAGACAGACAAACTGAAGACCAAGCACCACATCAGGAGACTTTTCTGTTGTTTGGGTCAAGATAATATAAGTCTGAAGTAGGAAATGTACATTTTTTTATATGAACAGAGATTTATATTTAAGTATAATATAGTTAAGTCCTTAAATAACATGGGTTTATAAAATATATAACTCAATTATCTTTTCATTCTGTTTTCTCTAGAAATGTGAATATTTGCATGGATTGTTTACATTTTCAAATATGTACTATTTAAAATTAAATGAAAGACCTGCTCCACAGAAATGTCTATTATCAAGCAAATGTGTTCTTTGTATTAAGGCTCCATCTCAATAGTCATATAATTTGCCTGCTTATTATATTACATAGAGGCAGCTGAGCAAATAAACTGATTTGAGTCAACTCAAATGACCTGGTAGGTCACACAAAATTCTTAAGCATAGGACAAGGGCAGTTTTACTGAGCCATTCTGGAGACCTTAAGTTAAGAAGGAAAGAAGAAGTACAAAAGAACAATTTTGCCCCAAAAGTAAAATGATGACAAATACCCTATTGAATCTATTCTGTTTCTTGATGCCTCTTCTTGTGTACCTAACCCTCTACCTGACTACCGGCTAATAGTCTGTCTTAAGAAATAAAAGATTTAAGATAATTGAATATTTATTCTATAACTTAGAAAAAAAAATGGGCAGGCATGTTAAAATGTCAGAAAAAGGATTGACTGTTACTTCCTCATGGTCATAATAATAATAGAACTATATCTGCTTCTTGTGCATAGAAGGTAAAATCAGTGTTCAAAATTGTATACTGAAATTTTGACAGCTCTGTGATGGTATAATTTACATACCATAAAATTCACTCATTTTCAGTGTATATTTCAATCACTTTTAATATCCTACATGGTTCTTCATTCCTCACCACAATCCAGTTTAGAACATTTTCTTCATCTCTTTTCCCATCATCAAACCAGACAACCATTAATTTGCTTTTTATATCTTTTCTGTACATATCATATAAACAGACTCAAGTAACAGGTAATCTCTAACATCTGACTTCTTTTACTCAGCATGTTTTTGTGGTTTGTGTAGTAACAGGAATCATTACATTATTTGATTCCTTTTCTCTTGCAGAATAGTATTCCATTTTATTCTGATTTTATGTTGCAAGTGTCACTCCCTCAGACATTGCATGACATGTATGTGTCTATCTTAGTCTCACTTTTTAAATGTAGCAGTGCTATATCTAATGGTATTTAACACCACTATAAAGACTTCAGTTTGTAACAATTTCTATGATGTGCCCTAACTTTCATACCATCAGTAGGCTTGTACAAATGACTTACCCAGTTAAGGAGTCTTTTTGTGAGATACTTGTCAGTTATTGTCTCCTTAAATTTTTCTACCTAAGTGTGTGCATGCACACACACATAGTAAAGTGTCTACTGCTAAAGAAAAAAAAAGACTTGCTGTTTTGAAGGGAATGAATTTAGTTATTTGTGTTCTCTGTGTCCTTGATACATATTCAAAATGTTTGTATAAATCACAAATGAAATCCAGTTTATTAATTTTATATGCCATTGAAATATACTTTGTGATATTTTGGTTTTTCTTTTTTTGTGATTTTTAAATTATTTATTTTATTTAGGTAACATTGGTTTACAACATTAGCTATGGTTTAGAGATCTAGGGTTGTAGCTTTTAGGAGTATATTACTACACCATGCCCACCAGCAAAGCACTTAAAGTCATCCACCACAGTCCATCATACCTCCTCCCCACTTTACGCAGTCTCCCTTCCTCCCAGTCTGGTAGCCTCAATTGTACAATCATCTTTCTAGGGTTTGTTATTTCTTTTATCTGACCCTTTTTCATTGCTTCTCTATATTCCACATATTAAGTGAAACCATCCAGTATTTGTCTTTTCACCACTGACTTATTTTGCTTAGCATAATCTCCTCCAGTTCCATCCATGTTAGTGGTATTTTGCCTATAATTGTGACTATTAATTAAAATAATGTATCTGTTTAATGAGAAAAAACTTAAAAATGTATTTCTTTATATATATATATACATATATATATATATATATATAGAGAGAGAGAGAGAGCAATATATGGCCCTGTTAAATGGCTTCATGAAATGTATTTTGGCTTTCAAAAGAATAATGAAAATTAAGCTGCTCCATTGGAATGTTTTAATCTTAATGCACATTTGTTTCTTTAGCATTTGTGGAATCCAGCATCTGGAGCGAATAGGAAAGAAGCTGAATCTCTTTGACTCCCTTTATTTCTGCATTGTTACCTTTTCGACTGTGGGCTTTGGGGATGTCACTCCTGAAACATGGTCCTCCAAGCTTTTTGTTGTTGCTATGATCTGTGTCGCTCTTGTGGTTCTACCCATACAGGTAAACATAACATGTTAACTTTTATAGAAATGTATAAAATTTTATAAAATCAAATCTTCCCTGTTTAATGTGAAATGCAGGGTGATGTTTTAAATCTAACAATAATGTGTTAACACATGTTGCAAGTACATCTAATCAATTAATTTATATTGTTTCATATATGTCTTCTTATATTATAAACTGAAATTTTTCTCCAGCCTTAACTCCTAGTTCACATATTTTAAATTTTCAAAATGTTTCTTCTAAGTATATGGTGTTTAACTATATTAATTACATGTAGGATTGTAGGATAATATTTAAAATTATAGAATGATAGATCCCAGAAATAAATTTGTGAGGAGTCGATTTCTCTTGATTTTTGAAACAGTCTAATAACCATTTGTTATTAGACTATATACCTTGGTCTAAAAAAAATTGACTATATACCTTGGTCAACTAAATCAAACAAGATCTAAAGATGATATATAACCACTCTAAGTATGTAAAGAGTGGTTGCAAAAAGAAAGAAATATAAGATGGGACTAAAGCTAAATAGAGCACTCTCCACCTCTTTTCTGCAATCAGCTCTGAGTTCAGTGAGTGGACAGGACAGAACCACGGTATGGCTAACACAATTGAAATGTGTATATTTCAATATAGAACCTTTGGCTATAGTGTGTCTAAATATACTTTCTTTGGGTTAAAAAATGGTCTTCCCACTCCTGTCCAATGATGCATATCTTCCTTCTGTATACTTGCCTTACCAGTATGTCTGATTGCATGAGGTGTGGATTAAACTTGACAGAAGAATGTGAAAAAATGTCAATGAGGTTGTCTGACCAAGCATGTGACATAATAAGACTACATTCTCCACTGGACATAAAGCAGAGACATGAATCTGTTAGTGACCTGCTATGAGATAATAAAATAAATCATATTAATATGTTTCCTTCGAGACCTGAAGCCTTAGGAAGGTATTAGCAAACTCTGCAACAATAATATGAAAAGTCTGTTGTTGAAGAGAACACAATTTTAATCTCAATGAGTCACATCTAAGAAATTATGTGTATCTAATGGCAATGATGTATTGCATTTATTTTTATTTTCTTGTCCAGAGTTTTTAAATTGCATGTGGAAAATATGTTACAGGTTGAACAACTGGCCTATTTGTGGATGGAGAGACAAAAGTCGGGTGGAAATTATAGTAGACACAGAGCTCAAACTGAAAAGCATGTTGTTCTGTGTGTCAGCTCTTTGAAGATTGATTTACTTATGGATTTTTTAAATGAATTCTATGCTCACCCAAGACTACAGGTATCATTAAATTACATTATGCTCCTGGTGGATCATACCTACTAACATATTGTCAAAGTCAGTTAGCTGATGGTGCAGCCTGTGTTCTGGAGGATTTTATTTATACATGCAAATTTAGAAAGAGTAAATGAAGAAATACAAATTTAGCCAGGAACATAGAAAAAATGCTGCGGGAATACACAGTATTTTAAGTTTCCTTCTGTATCTACAAAAAAGACAGATGGAATTTTGTTAATGCTACAAAGAAAGGTTTTCTTTGAATTAAGAGGATTGCTTTTTCCTCCCTTGGGTAGTGCATAAGTGATATTTTTATGAAACAGTGAAATGTAACATGAAATAGTAAAACAATGAAAAAATCATTTCAATGTTATCTGTTCTCTTGAATAGTTCAGGGATTTATCAAGTGTTAGTGATGGAAATGTGGAAATATAGAAGTTGCATTTTTTCTTTTTTTTTCTTGACTGCAACTAGATTCTACTTATTTAACAATACATGGAAAAAATGGGTAATAATAGCTGAATTGAGAACATAAATTCAGAAAAATGTCTATGTGATAAAATTCTCAGATATTTCTTTCACTTGTCACTGTTCTGGGCCAGTTTAGACTTAGGTAATTTCATTTTCTGCCTAATGTATTTAGTCCAGTCCAAACAGCAAAGAACTATTTTAATATCCTGTATTTCCTCAATAAATATGTATCAAGAGAATGGAAAATCCTGAAATAAAAACAATACTGAGTATATCTAACTCACTTAGCATAATTACCTCAAGATCCTTTCATTTGTTCCCAAAGCACCATTTAATCTTTTTGTAATAGCTGAATGAGTAGTATTTCATTGAATATATATTCTGTAATTTATCCATTCATCAATCCATGGGCATTTAGCTTGGTTCCATGTCTTTGATACTGTGAATAATGTTAATATAAATTTAGGCATGCATAAATCTTTTTGTATTAGTGCTTTCATATTCTTTGGGTAAATACCTAAAAGTAGTATTGCTGGAACATATGGTATATCCATTTTTAGTTTTTAGAGGAATATCCATACTGTTTTACATAGAGGTTTCACCAAATTACATTCCCACTAACAGTGGATAACTGTTCCCTTCTCTCTATATCCTTGCCAGCATTTGTTTCCAGTCTTTTTGATACAGACCATTCTCACAGAAGTGAGGTGTTATCTTAAGATTTTGATTTGCATTTTCCTTA
This sequence comes from Talpa europaea, assembly GCF_964194135.1. NCBI lineage: Eukaryota > Metazoa > Chordata > Mammalia > Eulipotyphla > Talpidae > Talpa > Talpa europaea. The sequence goes on from NC_140077.1 coordinate 80,292,277, forward strand.
TAATAAGTGATATTGAACATTTTTTCATGTGCCTACAGGCCATCTGAATGTCTCCCATGTGTCTGTTCAGGTTTTTTGCCCATTTTTGAATGGGTTGTTTGCTTTTTGTTGTAGAGTTGGATAAATTCTCTGTTTTGAAAATGAACATGTTATATGATATGAAAATATAGTCTACAAGTCCTTAGGTTGCCTTTTTGTTTATGTGATGGTTTCTTTTATGGTAAAAATGCTTTTTAGTATGATGTATTCCCATTTATTTATTTTTGTTTTATTTCCCTTGAGATTGGACTTGTGTCCCCAAATATATTTCTGTGGTAGATATCTAGTTATAGATCAACTGTGTTTTCTTTTAATTTTTTCAGGTCTTACATCAAAGTCTTTAACTCTTTTTGAATTAATTTTTGTTTATGAAGTTAAAAATTATCTAGTTTCATTTTTCACATGTTCTTTCCAAGTTTCCAAATGCAATTTGTTGAAGAGGGTTTCCTTTCTTGATTGTATAGCCATGGCCCTATTGTCAGATGTAAACTGTACATATTTATGTCAGCTTATTTCTGTACTCTCTTCTATTTATTGCGTCATGTTTTTGTTCCAAGGCATATTCTTTTGATTACTATAGCTGTGTAATATAGTTTGAAGTCAGGGAGTATGATGGCTCCATTTTCTTCTCTCAATATTGCTTTTGCTCTTAAGGTCCTCTCTTGGTTTCATACAAATTTTACAATTGTTTCATTTCCTTGAAAAACGTCCTTGGAAATTTGGTCGGTATTGAATTGAATCTGTAATTCCTTTAGGTAATATGGCTATAATAGCAATGTTTAGTCTTCCAGTTCATTCACATGGGGTATCTTTCCATTTCCTTGTGCCTTTTTTAATTTCCTTTGACAGTGTCAGAGTTTTCAATATATAAGTTTTTAATATTCTGTTGCATTTTTGTGGTATCTGTTGTAATTTTGCCTTTCATTTCTGATTTTTTTTTCATAGAGGTTTCACCAAATTATGCTCCCACTTTGGGGTTTTCTGTTTTCTTAGTGAGTCTAGCTAAGATTTTATCAATTTTGTTTATTCTTTTAAGTCAACAATCCTTGGTTTTATTCATATATTTTCATTCATATTTTTATGTCTATTTTAGTTCTAATTTTTATTACTTCGTTCCTTCTACTGATTTTGGTTTCATTAGTTCTTCTTTTTCTAACTCCTTTATATGTATATTTAGAATTTTTATTTGAGATTTTTATTGCTTGTTGATGTGGCCCTGTGTTGCTTTGTACTTTCCTTTTTTTTTATTAAATAATAAATTTTATTCTTATATTCCCCCATACAACTGCACATGCCCCATTCTGACCCCAATCCCTCCCCTCCCGGCCCCCACCCCCCAAAAAGTGTCTCTGGTTCATAGTTTTTGTTGATTTTGATTTTCACTTTCTTATAGTTATTCTTTTTCCTGATCCCTTATTTAAGTTTTCTAGATTCCTGCTATGAGTGAGACCATCCGGTATTTTTCTTTTTGGCTTATTTCGCTGAGCATATCCCTTCCAGCGCCATCCATGTTGCTGCAAATTGCATGTGTTTATCTTTTTTGAATGCTGAGTAATATTCCATGGTATATATGTACCACATCTTCTTGATCCAGTCATCTATTTTTGGGCATTTGGGCTGTTTCCAAAGCTTAGCTATTGTAAGTAGTGCTGCTATAAAAATAGGGGTGCAGGTGTTCTTTGGAATTGATGTTTCTGTGTCCTTTGGGTAAATACCTAGGAGTGGAATAGCTGGATCATATGGAAGCTCTATGTTTAGTAGGTCTGAAATCTCCACACAGCTCTCCATAGTGGTTGGACCAGTTTGCATTCCGACCAACAGTGCAGAAGAGTTCCTTTTTCTCCACACCCTCGCCAACATTTGTTGTTGCTAGTTTTTTTAATATGTGCCATTCTCACTGGTGTAAGATGGTATCTCATGGTAGTTTTGATTTGCATTTCCCTGATTACAAGTGATGTTGAACATTTTTTCATATGTCTGTTGGCCATTTGCATTTCCTCTTCAGAGAAGTTTCTTTTTAGCTCTTCTGCCCATTTTTTGACTGGGTTATTTTCTTTGTTGTTGTTGAGTCTCATCAGCTCTTTGCAGATTTTTGTGATCAGTCCTTTATCATTAGTGTTGGGTGCAAAAATGTTCTCCCAGTTGGTGGGGTTTCTCTTTGTTTTTGTTATTGTCTCTTTTGCTGTGCAGAAGCTCTTTAATTTGATGTAGTCCCAGCTGTTTATCTTTGCCTTCACTATCACTGCTTTGGGTGATGTGTCTCTAAAGATGTCTTTGATATGCAAATCACATAGTGTTTCACCTATATTTCCTTCTATGTATTTTATGGTTTCAGGTCTTATGTCTAGTTCTTTAATCCATTTTGAGTTGATTTTTGTGTATGGTGTGAGGTAGTGGTCAAGCTTCATTCTTTTGCATGTAGCGACCCAGTTTTCCCAGCACCATTTATTGAACAAACTTTCTTTGCTCCAATGCATAGTCTTTGCTCCTTTGTCAAAAATTAGTTGACCATAAATCTGTGGGTTTATTTCTGGATTTTCTATTCGATTCCATTGGTCTGTATGTCTGTTCTTGTTCCAATACCATGCAGTTTTGATGATTATGGCTTTGTAGTATAGTTTGAAGTCTGGGAGTGTGATGCCTCCATTCCCTTCTTTTTTTTTCAGGAGAGCTTTGGCTAATCGGGGTTTTTTGTGATTACATATGAATTTCATCAATAATTGTTCTATTTCTTTGAAGAATGACATTGAAATTTTGATTGGAATAGCATTGAATCTGTATATTGCTTTTGGAAGGATGGCCATTTTAATAATGTTTATTCTTCCAATCCATGAGCAGGGGATGTCTTCCCATTTCTTTGTGTCTTCTTCTATTTCTTTTAACAGTGTTTTATAGTTTTCTTTGTATAGGTCCTTTACCTCTTTTGTTAGATTTATTCCCAAATATTTGATTTTTTTTGTTTCAATAAAAAAAGGGATGGTTTTTTTTTTATTTCTTCTTCTTCAGATTTATTGTTTGTGTATAGGAAGGTTACTGACTTTTGCGTGTTGATTGTGTATCCTGCCACTTTACTGAACTGATTGATCAGTTGAATTAGTTTTTCTGTGGAGTTTTTGGGGTTCTCTATGTATATTATCATATCATCTGCAAATAGTGATAGCTTGACTTCTTCTTTTCCTATTTGGATTCCTTGGATGTCTTTCTCTTGTCTTATTGCTCTGGCTAGGACTTCCAGTATTATATTGAAAAGCAGTGGTGAGAGTGGACATCCTTGTCTTGTTCCAGATCTTAATGGAATTGCTTTCAGCTTTTCACCATTGAGAATGATACTGGCTGTTGGCTTGTCATAGATGGCCTTTATGATGTTGAGGTATGTTCCTTGTATCCCAAGAATTTCAAGGGCTTTTATCATGAATGGGTGTTGCACTTTGTCAAAAGCTTTCTCAGCATCTATTGATATTATCATATGGTTTTTATATTTCTTTTTGTTGATGTGTTGGATAACGTTGATTGATTTTCGGATGTTAAACCATCCTTGTGTCCCTGGAATGAATCCTACTTGGTTGTGGTGAATTATCTTGTGGATACATTGTTGGATTCTGATAGCTAAAATTTTATTGAGGATTTTTGCATCAGTGTTCATTAGGGAGATTGGCCTGTAGTTTTCCTTTTTTGTGTTGTCCTTGTTCGGTTTTGGTATTAGTGTAATGTTGGCTTCATAGAACGTGTTTGGAATTGTCCCTTCCTTCTCAATTTTTTGGAAGAGTTTGTGAAGGATAGGCACTAATTCGTCTCTGAATCTTTGGAAGAATTCACTTGTAAATCCATCAGGTCCTGGGCTTTTGTTTTTGGGGAGGTTTTTGATTACCATTTCAATTTCGCTGCTTGTATTTAGTCTGTTTAGGTGTTCTATTTCTTCTTTATCTAGCTTTGGGTGATTGTAGAGTTGTAGGAATTTGTCCATCTCCTCTAGATTGTTAAACTTGTTTCCATATAACTGTTCATAGTAGTTACTGATTATTCTTTTGATTTCTGCTGTGTCCGTTGTGATTTCTCCTCTTTCATTGATGATCCTGTTTATTTGTGCTTTCTCCCTTTTTTCCTTTGTGAGCCTGGCTAGGGGTTTGTCTATTTTATTGATTTTTTCAAAGAACCAGCTCTTGGTTTCATTGATCTTTTGGATTGTTTTTTTAGTTTCAATTTCATTTATTTCTGCTTTGGTTTTTATTATTTCTTTTCTTCTACTGGTTTTGGGGTTTTTTTGTTGTTCTTTTTCTAGATCTTTGAGCTTCGAGATTAGGTTGTTTCTTTGAGTTCTTTCTTGTTTCTTGATGTGAGCATCTATTGCTATATATTTTCCTCTTATTACTGCTTTTGCTGCATCCCATACATTTAAGATATTGGTGTCCTCCTTGTCGTTCAATTCAAAGAATTTTTTAATTTCTTCTTTGATCTCCTCATTAGTCCAGTGGTCTTCCAGTAGTGTGGTTTTTAATCTCCATGAGGTAGGAAAGTTCCTTGCCTTCTTTTTATGGTTTATTTCTAGTTTGATGCCTTCATGGTCAGAAAAGATGGTTGATATGATTTCAATCTTGGTGTATCTGTTGATGTTTGTCTTGTGCCCCAGTATGTGATCGATCCTGGGGAATGATCCATGTGCGCTTGAGAAAAATGTGTCCTCCGTTTTTTTGGGGTTTAGTGTTCTATAGATGTCTGTTAAGCCCAATTGCTCTAGGTCCTTATTTAGAGCTTTGGTTTCTTTACTTATTTTTTGTCTTGTTGATCTATCCATTGTTGATAGTGGTGTGTTGAAGTCTCCCACTACGTATGTGTTTTCTCTGATGTCTGTTTTCAGAGAGGACAACAGTTGTCTGATATATTTTGGTGCTCCTTCGTTTGGTGAGTATATGTTAATGAGTGTTATTTCTTCTTGAAGTATTGTCCCCTTGATCATAATGTTGTGACCATTGGGGTCTCTTTTTATCTTTTTGAGTTTGAAATCTGTTTTATCTTATATAAGTATAGCTGTTCCTGCTTTCTTTTTTGGTCCATTTGCTTGTAGGATTGTTTTCCATCCTTTAACTTTGAGCCTATTTTTATCTTTTGTAGCTAAATGTGTTTCCTGGAGACAGCAAAAGGTTAGGTTTTGTTTCTTAATCCAGGCTGCAACTCTGTGTCTTTTTATTGAAGAGTTTAGTCCATTTACATTTAGAGTTAATATTGATATGTTAGCATCTGTATTTGCCATTGTGATTGTCTTTCCTTTGATTTTATTTATTTATTCTTTTAATAACTTTTTTTTTTGGCCTTCTTTCATTGTTATTCATCCCTCGGAGGTTCTGGCTTTAGGACTCCTTGTAGTATTTTTTGGAGTGGGGGTTTAGTTGTAATGAAATTCTGGAGTTTCTGTTTGTCTGGGAAGGTCCATATTCTTTCTTCAAAGAGGAAGGAGAGCTTTGCGGGATAGAGTATTCTTGGTTGGCATCTGTTTTCTTGGAGTCTGTTGACTATGTCCCTCCACTCTCTCCTTGCCCGTAGTGTTTCTTCGGAGAAGTCTAATGTCAGCCTGATTGGCTTTCCTTTGAATGTTATCCGTTTCTTCCCTCTTGCCAGCTTCATTATTTTTTCCTTGTCCTGGATTCTTGGGAGCTTTACTATTATGTGTCTTGCTGTATTTTTCCTTTCGTCGTGGAAGTTTGGTGTTCTTGCTTCTTGTATATCAATTTTCAGCTCCTTCTTCACATTTGGGAAGTTCTCTTCAATTATCTCTTTGAATATTTTCTCTGTTCCTACATCTCTCTCCTCTCCTTCTGGTATTCCTATAACTCTTATATTTCCTTTCTCATGGAGTCAGATATTTCCCGAAGTCTTTCTTCATTCCTTTTCCTTCGTACTTCTCTTTCCTTTTCTGTTTTGGTTCTTTTTATTTCTGTGTCTTCAAGAGTACTTATTCGTTCTTCCATTTCATCTATTCTGCTTTCATTGCTTTTCCCAGAATTCTTTAGTTCTTCCATTAATTCTTTGATCTCCTGCATTTCTTTTCCTTCCCTCTTTAGGGACTCAATTTCATTCTTCTGACCATTGTTTTCCCTCTCTAGGGACTCAATTGCATTCTTCTGATCGTTGATTATTTTTCCCTTATCATTGTTTTCCTTTATGACTTCTGTCAGTTTTTTAATCATGGCAATTTTAAATTCTCTTTCTGGAAGGCTCAGAAGTTCTTCCAAGTTACTGTCGTTGCAATCTGGGGGCTGGTTTTCTTTTTGTGGTGTGCTTTTTCCCTGGGGAGTTGCTAGGTTTCGTGTGGTTCTTCTACTCCCTACTGTCTTTTTTCTAATTTGCCGCATGCGTTGGGACACTGTGTTGTTGGGACTGGCCGGCATCTTGGGTGAGCTTCTCTGCTCCCCTCTGGTTCCTCCAGGAGCCATATGTCAGTTTCAAGCAGTCTTTACTGGAGAAAGGTCCCTGTTCTAAAATGCCGATGTGGGGACACACTCCCGTGTGCGCCTGGTCTGCCCCGGCGGTGGGTTCCTGCTCCCCCTCTGGGCTTGGACTGCAGGCCAGAGGGGGTCTGGCATGGGCGAACTTCCCCCGCTCACCTCTGGCTCCTGAGGAAGCCTTCTGCAGGTAGTCTTTACTGAAGAAATGTCCCTGTTCTAAAATCGTGTTGTGGGTCACACTCCCTGCGCGTCCGGTCTCAGGCACACTCTTCTGAGCACCTGGTCTGCCCCGGCTGTGGGTGCGCGCTCCCCCTGTGGGCTCAGACTACTGGTCGGAAGGGGCCAGGTGTGGGCTAACTCCCCAGCTGGCCATTGCTCCTCCAGGAGCCTCTGCTGGTTCAAGTCGCTAGGTGGCGCCAGAGATCTCTCCTAGAGCCCTTGGGGAGCTGATTTTCCACCCTGTGGGACAGGGAACAGAGCGGGAATGGTAGGGTAAACCTCAACGGCTTTGGGGTGCTGTGTCTGCCTTGTGCCCCACCGTCGTGGGGAACCCATGCCCCTAATTTCGTGCCCAGGGTCTCAGTTCCAAAGCCCTCAGTTCCAGGACTTGGGCTGTAGCCCAGTTCAGTGGCGCGGGAATGGCGCCTTTTGAATCCCGCTCCTGTGCCTGGGCGCCTGGTTCCTGCTCACTCAGTGAGTGCCTCCACGTGTCTCCCCGCAAACCTAGGTCGCAGGCGCGGGGACCTGCTCTTGCTTTTCAACCGCACTGCTTTTCTGCGTGATCCCGATTCCGGTCTGTGCTGCTTTTCCAGCACGCCTCAGTGCAAGCTTATCGGGCGGCTCGGGGCTGTGTGCTGGTGCTGGCCTCCTCCTGGGGGGCGGGGCTCTCTTTAATGGCGCCTGGAGCTCACCTCTGCGGCGGATCCTGCAGGATTCTCCACAGCTCCCGTTCATGGGGTGTGGTGGCTGAAATAGTTCCTTTCCACTCACAGTCCCGCTTGCTGCGTCGTTTGTTCTTGTTGGCCGTTTTGGTTTGTTGTTTTCCTCCTCTCTGTGGGTTGGGAGAGTGCCCACTCTGTGGGCAGGGGAGGGGAGCAGGGTTCTGCGCTTTCCTCCCTTCTGGTCCTCTTTTATGGCCACTTTCTTCTTCGGGCAGTTTGCTGGAGTCACCCGTTTATCTTCCGTGTCCCAGTTCTCACTGGGACCTGCCGCTTTTCCTCCCTATTAACTTTTTTTAATGGGAGATCTTACTCGCAGCGTCTCCTAGCCGCCATGTTGCTCCGCCCATTCTGTACTTTCCTTTTAATACCATCTTTAGTGCATGCAATAGGATCTGGTAGCTTATCTCTTCATTACAGTTGGTCTCCAGTTTTTTTTTAATTTTTTTTGATTTCTTCATTGTTTATTCTCAGCATTATAGGGTTTTGTCCAGGTTCGTTTTGTGCTTGATTTCTAGCTTTACATCATTGTGATCAGAAGATACTTGATATATTTTTAATTTTTATGTGTTTTTGAGACATATTTTATGTTCTGGTATGTGATCTGTCCTTGAGAAACTTCCATGTGCTCTTGAGCAGAATGTGCATTCCATGTACAGAATGCTCTGTCACTGTTTATTAAGTCCATCTGATCATTTGCTTCATTCAAGGACACTATTTCCTTGTTTTCTTTCTGTCTGAATGTTCTACCATTGGTATAAGTAATATGTTGACATCCCTATGGTTATCATGTTGCTATTGATGTGTTACTTTAGGTGTGTTAATAGTTATTTTATATAATTGGGTATACCTTTCTTGGGTATGTAAATATTGATTATAATTATATCACCCCGTGGTTCTCATTTCTTCAGTTTCTTCATTTCTTCTAGGTGTCTCCATTCTAGGTTTTTGTTTAGTGGTTACCACAAGGGTCTTATCAAGCTTTCTATATCTGAAATAGTCTTTGCTGTTATCAACTCAGTGTCCTTTAAATGTATACATATTTTCTTTTGCTTCTTCCCCTTCAATGTTTTGTTCTTGTCTCATATTACTCTTGGTATATTCCTGATCATGTATTACTCTTTATCACCTTGGTCAAAGTTTTGTGTTCATGTGCTTTTTCTTTTCATGTGGAACTCCTTTTAACATTTCTTGGAGGACTGGTCTGGAGGTAGTAAACTCCATTAGGTTTTGTAAGACTGGGGAAGTCTTTTTCTTCATCATATTTGAATGATAATTTTGCATGATAGGAAATACTTTGTTGGAAGTTTTTAATCTTTTAAATTGTAAATATTTTATTTTACTCTCTTTTAGCCTTGAAAACATCTTTTCAGAAATCTGATAAAAGTCTGTTTGAGTTGCCTTTGTATGTTGTTTTTTTAGTTTCTTAATAGCCTTTGATATTTTTTCTTTAGCATTGACTTTTGTTAATTAACAATGATATTTCTTTGTGAAGGTCATTTTGCATTTAGAAATTTGGGTGTTCTTTTGGTTTTCTGCACATTCATGTTTAATTCTTTCCTTATATTTGGGCAGTTATCAGCTCTGTTTCTTTAAATAAGGCCTCCCCCTCTCTCTTCACCTTCTACGATACCCATTATTTTTATGTTTCTTCTTCTAATGGAGTCTGATGTTTCTCATAGAGCTTCTATATTTTTCCTAAATCTTGGGTTTCTTCTTATTTGCTTGAGCCATTTGTACATTTGAATCTTCAATTCCCAAAATTCCCTCTTCTGCCAGCTTAAGTCTACTTAATATGTTTTCCATATTTGTTCTCATTTAATTCATCTTCTTTTGAATTTTATTTATAGTATCTTCAATCTCTTTAGTGAAGAACTCTTTGTCCTCCACATCTCTTTTCTAATATTCTGAACTCTTTTGTCTTTCATTTTTTTAAAGATTTATTTATTTATGCATATAAGACCTGGGGTACAGGCCAGAGATGTGGTGGGTGAGAGGATACACCAGAGACAGTTGGGAACAGAACAGGGGGATTGACCGAAGTACATTGCTGAGGGGAATAGTGGGCGAGTCAGGAGAGGTCTGCTTTGCCATGTGCGTTGCTCCCTGTCCGGCCAGGGATCAAACTCATGCTGCAGAGGCTGTGGATTGCTTCATAGTGCGGTGTTCAACCCCTTGCGCCACCAGGGAGGCCTGACTTTTGTATTTTATTGACCTGCTAAAACCTCTTTAAGATTGTTACTCTAATTTTTTTTTTTTTCCTGGCAGGTCTAAAATCTGTGTCCTTCATATAAGTCTCTGGAGTTATATTTTTCTCTTTCTACTTTTCCATTTTGTGTTCAGTAGCTCTTTATTACTAGGCATGAGACTTGCTTTATTTGCTTTTGCTCATTGGGGTGCTATGGCTTTCATTTAAAAAAAAAAATCGTATTTGTTTACATTGGCATCCAGTAAGTGAGTGGAATGATATTTGAGTCCAAAGACTTGATCTCAGTCTTGTGATGAGGGAGGTTGTTAAAGTGAAAGAGATTTACACTGCTTCTTTTTCCCTTGCTCATCAGAACAAACCCTCTTCACTGCTACAGAGAGTATAAATTCCAGAGTCCCATCTTATTTTAGCTTTTCCCTCTGGTGCACATTGTGCAACATGTCTCTCTCCCTCCATCTTGGCAGAAAGGGATACTCTGCCATTCATGCAGCCAAAAGTCTGATTCTCTGTGAGTGAACAACCAGTCCCAGTGCCTGTGTAGATATGTCTTCACTGTCCCTTCACTAACAAATATCCCTGCACACATTCCCTGGTCCCACACAGTCTGTGCCTGGTTCACAGCTTGTTCTGCTGACCTGTGCAGTCACCACTCTAGCCACAACCCTCTGACCCTCTCCCTATTCTGCCCCAACAAGGAGCCATCAACCTCAAAGACATAAATACATGGTTTAGTCTCCTGTTTCTGATGAAGAGCTGGTGGTGTTTCCTGTGGGGGAAAAAAATAGTTTTTTCCTACTTGTACTTAGGGAAGTGGTTTATCAGAAACCTCTCTTCTCTCATTTTGTGGGTAGAGCCTGTGGAGACCTTTTAGGTATTATTTTTATATTTAAAATATCTAATAAGAGATAGTTAAGTTATATATGCATTCTTTTGTAGTCTTATGAAATTTTGCATATTTTGAGAAGTTCCATATATATTTTTATTATTCAATTTTTTTCAGGTTTTCTTATAACATAAAGAAAATTTATTTCCAAGAAATGTGATTCCCCAAATTTGATCCTTACTAATTTATTTTGTCTGATATTAATTTAGAGTGTTTTTTAAACTCTAAAAGTTCCCAACAATTATCTCTTAGAGTGATAAAATGATAACAGTTTACTAGAGAATTTGAATTCCTATAGGTCAGTTTTAAATTCTGTTTTTAGGAGTATGTTCTTATTTTCTCTAAAGGACCTTTTTTTGAGAAATATTTTGATCTCAGCCTCCTTCATTTACTTTGTCAATGTCATCAATATTTTAATGAATCATCATTCAAATATTCAGAAGCTTTGCAGTTAGTTTATGATAATACTAATAAATTACATAAATCAACAGTTTTTATTCTGAAAGTATCATTGTGAAGTATAAATTATACTTAAGCAATTTTCCTGCAAAATATGCAATACATATTTTTAATATAGCCTTAAATCATAACTAAAACTTTTACTGCAAATGTTTTTCAAACACTAATTGCAAATGTTTTTCAAACACTAATTGTCCCCTCTTCATGCCAATGGCAAAATTGAAAATAGTCAGTACGATCATATTGATTTATTTGTATTTTATATGCCTCTGTTATATTTATTATAGTTTTCTGTTAGTATATGCCCAACTTTTGAATGAAAATTTTTATTACAAGAGTTAAATTCTATTTTACCGTATTTCAAAATGTTCTTAGAAAGTCACTGTTCACTTACGCAATATAAAATAAAACTTCATTGTTTCTAACCAATTACAACGTTGTTTTACCAGGATTATTATGTGGTGATTTTGTGTCCTACTGAAATGGATGTGCAAGTTCGAAGGGTACTACAGATTCCAATGTGGTCACAAAGAGTTATTTACCTTCAAGGTTCAGCTCTTAAAGATCAGGATTTGTTGCGAGCAAAGTAGGTATCTTAATTTCATTTCACGATGCCCTTTTTTTTTTTTTAAAGATTTATTTATTTATTTATACAAGCACTGGGTACAGTCAGAAGCGTGAGAGGGTGAGAGAATTCACCAGAGCCAGAACAGGGAGCAGAGCAGGCAGAAGGACCGAAGTACACTGCTGAGGGGAGCAGCGGGTGGCAGGAGAGGTCTGCGTGCCATGTGGGACCCTCCTCCAGTGGCCCGGGTGCAGCTGGGGATCAAACCGGCGCTTCAGAGGCTGCAGGCAGCTTTGCAACCCAGCGCTCAACTGCTGCGCACCCAGGGAGGCCCGATGCCTTAATTTTTTAATCCATTTTCAGTATTACAAGATGGTTTAAGTATTTTTGAATACAAAGCTTTACCTTAGCCCTACTGTTGGTTAAATTGAAAGGTTAAAATTTAAAAATCAGTGTGTTTACTCCTCAGTACTTCTCAGTACAGAGATGTGCAGCAGACCGTGTCTACACATTATGAGAAATGTAGCATGGTATAATTATCTCAAGCAGCCAGAAATGAGCTGAGTTATCCAGAGTCACCATCAGTCTCCAAGTCACTGAATCTGTTTTTATTCCACCAATAAAAGTTTTGTATGAAACAAGTGAGATTCCAAAGTAGTTTAAGTTAGGGTTTAAATATTAAGAAGCCTGTGTTATATCCTGGGATGATTACCTTTGTGTTGCCTGGTGTCAGAGGTGGCAGTCTCTGGGAACTGGAAGAATCACAGATGTGAAATGTCTTAGTTGCTCTCTTTTTGTTGTGCATGTTCCAGCCAACTCAACTTAATGGTGACATAGTATCAAACATTTGTCACAGGTCACAGGGTTATTCCACATGAGCTGATTGAGAGCATGGTTGAGTAGACCAAGGCCACCAGAGAGTCAGGGCAATTGCGAAACATGTATAGTTTCAGAAGCCAGAAGATATTCCTAACACTCGTGGCTTAGCATCATGTTTTCTGTTGCTTTTAAAGTTTTAAATATGTCTTCATGTTTATCCTTGAGTTGTCCCACATACTCTTTTAGATTTAAAAGTCTGCATTGAATTTTATAGCATAAATTTTTTTTTCCTGACTGGCTTATGTGATTTAGTGAGTGTGTGTATATATATATATATATATATATATATATATATATATATATATTTATGTGTGTATGTGCGTATATGTTCTTTTTATTTTACTTATGTTGTGACTACATGTTCTGTATTTGTGTCTGTGTGTTTGTCTGTGCAGTGGGGGGAGGGTGATAGAAAAGAACAGGAGAAAACCCTCAGACTCCTTGCTACCTCATCCTGCAAATAATGACTAAATAGCTCATAATGGAAATTAGACATTTCTTTTGATTTGATTCTTTCGATAGGTCAATTTAACTAAGATTTTTTTTCAGTGACTTAACTTCTAAAAAAAAGTCAGTAGAAACTCAGGATAGATTGAATAGTACATAATTGACAAATTTTGCTTTGAAAATGTATTAATATTTTTAATGCATAGATTTTTTCGCTGTACATATGACAGTTCTCTATTAGTCAGTTCTCCCAGTATCTCAAGCAAAACACAGCCTTTGGTGTTTGCAATTATTTAAATTTTTTATTTAAATTTCTAAAGAAAGAGTTTCTTAATCACTTACATAACTTGGATCTTTATAGTCATCTGCAAACATAATCAGTGTGTTTAATTTATTATTTGATTTAAGTTAATCACATTTAAAAGCTAGTAATGCCCATATCATGGTCATTATGAATTTGTGTCATAATTGAAGACTTAGATATAAGTTAGGATTAGCACCACTCATTATTAATAGTTAGTATTAGAAATTATGTTAGTAAAAGAAATGACTTTTACAAGGAACATTCCTCCATAGGAATATAAGAGGATGAGAATGAGGATGAGAGTTAACAGACTGGATGTATTAAAAAACTGAGTTAAGAAAGAAGTTAGACAGGAATATCCATTTAATATTCATTTCTAATCCTAATGTCATATAAAGGTTTGGTATTTAATGTTAACTAACACATTCTTCAACACAATTTCCCATGCAAGAAACAAGGAATAGAATTCTCCAAACCAGTTTCAAAAGGTCAGTTGCATGAGTTTTGAATTGTTTTGTTGAAGGTATTTAGAAAATATTATGCAATACTCATATTATCTTAATGACCATGGCTCAGCATTTTCCTAGTATTGTGTGGTTTGGTCTAATTCCATGTATTTTAATCTTTGTTCTCAATAGAAATTTTTTTTGGAAAAGACTTACTATAATGAACTGGAAAGATAAATCATTCCTTAATTTGAAAATAAATATTTTTGTTTTTAGAACTTTGTTTGTAAAACACTGACATACTGTTTCTGTATCATTCAATTTATGAAACACATTTAAACCTTAGTATGAAGTTCAAGGGTTTGGAACAAGATGTTCAATCATAAAATAAAGTTTAATTTATGAATTCTAAGCAGCTCTGTTTTTTCTTAGTTGAATTGAGGTAAAATAGAATTAATTATAAAATAAACATCAATATAATGCCTTTGGTTTAAATAAGACATATATATATGAAAAATTACAAAATCATAAAATAGGTAAATTTTGACATTTACTTCTGTCATAAACTCAATTTTAACATAGTTAACTCAGCAGTAATTATTTTGTTAATATTCAAACATAGTAATGATTTGATAGAAATCCAGCTTTCATTTGTGTTTAAGGATACTTTATATGCATTTCACTAAACCACAAATTCTATTTTTTAGATGATCATAAATATTTCTGCATGTGATTGTTTTGGCTTTTCTCTGCATCTAGGATGGATGATGCTGAGGCCTGTTTTATTCTAAGCAGTCGCTGTGAAGTGGATAGGACATCATCTGTAAGTTTTTAATATCTCCTTTAGTAAATTGTTCTTTTTTACCTTAGATTGTTTATTTGATCTGCCAGGATAAAGTATTGTTGACTTTAAAAGTTTACTAAAGGGAAGCTATTATATCTAATTTATTTTTGACATAATAAGAAGTAGTTGCATCACTGACTATGAAAAAAAGTGTTTTTGAAGTAGTTCCTACTAATCCTTGGGTTTTCTGTTGATTAAAATGAAATGAGTCATATGTAAACAAAACTAGACCATTTAAAATTAAATATGTGCTGTGTTTTGTAATTTTGTTAAAATGGTCTCAATTTCCTCAAGTCAAAAACAAGGCAGATGGATCTGGCAGTCTACATTTGAATCAGTTGGAGAGGATCTAAAAAAATATGCATTTGTGAAAATTCTATTCAGGATATATAGGGCAGGGTTGGGAATCTGTATGTAGAAAGAGACCCAGGTGATTCTGAAGCACCTCCCACCTTAGTAATCTTTGACTTATTTGATCTCCTGATGTATTTTTTTTTAGGTATAAAGTTCTATTAAATTGCCTAATTTACCAAATTATAACTTCTACTCTTAGAAAAAGGCATTTTAGTCTTATGATTTAAAGAATTACTTTATTATTTTATGTACTGTTAACTCTGTTTTTAAGCCAGTGTGTCCATCTCTACCCACACAAGTTTCTCCCACTATGTAAAAGTATAATGTTCCTATTTGGTAATGATATTGGCATTAATTTTATGAAAATTTTTTTTAACATTTCCAGATCAAAAGACTAACTTACCAAATAGTAATGTTTTTTTCAGATTGCAGGGGGAACCTATATCTGGTACACAAACAAATGAGAGCCATAGAGGCTTCTATAATAACAAGGAAAAGACAAAAACATGCGTGGATCTTTCATTGATGTATATCCTCTTCAGGGATGTATTTTTCCCTTTTCCTAGAGTATCTAACAGGTGTGCTCTGGTACATTTGCCAGGACCATAAGTCTTGAATGTGGCAGGATTTGTGTTATCTTCACTCTAATTTATAAAAACATCTTACTGAGTTTTACACCATCTTTTTCATCCTTCATTGAAAGGGAGCTATTATGGTTTCAATTCTGTTCAACCCCATCCCCAGACTCATTTGTTGAAGTCCAACCCTCTCTACCTGGTACCTCATAATGTGAACTTCTTTAATTGATAAGGTTTTTTTTTTAATATTTATTTATTTATTTATTCAAGCACTGTGTACAGTCAGAAGCATGGGAGGGTGAGAGAATTCACCAGAGCCAGAGTGGGGAGCAGAGCAGGCAGAGGGACCGAAGTACACTGCTGAGGGGAGCAGCGGGTGGCAGGAGAGGTCTGCGCGCCATGTGGGACCCTCGCCCGGTAGCCGGGGAGCGGGGATCGAACCGGTGCCTCAGAGGCCGCGGGCAGCTTCACAACCCAGCACTCAACCGCTGCGCCACCGGGCAGGCCCAATTGATAAGGTCTTAATAGAGGTAATAGAATTACAGTGGGCTCGTTAGGGTGACCCTTAATTCAACATGACTGTCATCCTTGTAAAAAGGAGAAATTTGGAGTCAGACAAATATCGGGGAGAATTCAATGTGAACATAGCAACTATCTGTAAACCAAGGAGAAAGGCTAAGAGCTAAATTTCCTATTAGAGCTTGATTTTGGTCTTTCTGCCATCTAGGACTATGAACCAATAAATTTCAGTTATTTAATTCATCCAATTTGTGATACTTGGTTTCTGCAATCCTAGCAAACTAAGTCTTTTCAGACCTGTAGTCCTCTAGTATATAGATTTGTGTTACAAGGGAAGTTATATATTAGGAAATAAATACATAATGTGTTTAGTGTCCCCCTTATGTGATTTGGTGGCTTACTGTTAAACAAACACATTCATTTTTTTCCCTGACATTACTAAATTGAAAGGAATAAAAAGATTTCTCTTCTAAGGACAAAAGTGGTGACAGATGAGACAATACTAATAGAGGTTTGACGCTTGAAAGGAGATGGATGAGGTGACTTAGAAAAAGTTAAAATGTAAGTTGAGAGGGAAACAAATCAGAAAAGAAAATGTAAGCTGCTTTTTGTGATAGACCCTTCAAAGTCTCAGGAAATAGAGGCAGCAAGTGCCTCTGCAAGAAGGGTCAAGTATAGAATGAACATATGAACAGAAAATTTAGTCTGTGAGAGAATCAGAGCCCCTCCACATAGCTACTGCTGGTAACGGTCCCCACCCTAGTAAACGAGGTTTATTATTTGGAGAATTGGATCCAAGGTACCCTTCGGAAACACTGGGCATAGCTGAGGGTCCAGGTAGAATCAAAGGAAATAAAGTTCAAGTCATCTCACAAAACGTGATGCTTGTCTAAAATGATTCTGAGAGGACTTATAACCAGTTTCATATCTCCATTGACACAACATTGGAGGAATTTTCTCCAGAAAAATAACCTACTATAAGAGAAACTGCCATATGTGTTTGTGTGTTACATTATGTATGTGTATATACACACACACACACATATAGTATATAAAGTGTATGTGTGTTGTGTGGGCATAAACATATAAAGTCAAGAGTTTTCCAGTACAATATTGCAGACTGGTTGCCTTGCACTAAAGTTTGTGTAATGATAAGTTCCCCACCTTCACTCAGGTCTCAGGTGGATTTTGAACTCTTCATTGCTAAAATTGCTCAACCAGACATTGTTAGACATTTAAGGGAATCCTAACTAGAAAAAGAATGAATAAACAAATAAATGTAAAGAAAGTAGAAATGCAGAGGAAACACAATATCACTGTGCTGTTCTTAAGAAATAAATATTAAAATATTTCTATTGTATAGCCTTAGTGCAATATGAGATGAGAAGTATAGACCTATATAAAACAGGACAGTTGGCTATAGAACAAAACAAATCAAAATAAGAGACATTCACTGAACAGAAAAGAATTCTTGGAGATTAAATATCAGATTATGAAAAAAATTATAGGGTGTAGAAGATAAGTCTAAGGATATTTAAAGAATGAGGAATAATAAAATGAACTGTGAAACTAAGAATTGGAAGAGTGGAGTCAAAACAAGAGAAAAGTAGATTAGCTAGGAAGAACAATGTCTATATAGTAAGAATATATGGAAGGAAGTCCAGGAAATAATGAGAGAGCATGTTATAAATATATGATGCAATCAACAAAAGGGCCAACTTACTACAGTATAATGATGAAAAAAGACCTTTATTGGTCAGAGATCAAAAATAATAGATGGACACAGAGAAAGAGAAGAATGAAAATGACATGAAGGAAATTGAGAAGTTAAAGAAGGAAAACTTTCAAAACTAAGGATGGAGAATTAGAATATATTTAAACTCCGCAACTGTAATACCGAAGCCAGAAAACAATGAGACAATGCTTTCAAAATTCTAAAGGAAAATGTTTTCCACTTAGAAGTCTGTATTGTGGGAAATTTTCAGTTAGGAAAGATATTTATAGATATGATTTTTAAAAATGCACGATTCCCAGCAAGTTGTAGGCAGATGTGTTTAAAGTCAGGGATGGAATGAAAATAAAGGAAGATTCAGAGTATCTGGAGGGCACTTTGATCTTGGACTTTCGGCCTCCACAACTAAGACAAAATAAATTTCTGTTCTTCAAGTCACTCAGTCAGAGGTGTTTTGTTATGGCATCCCTA
Source organism: Talpa europaea (assembly GCF_964194135.1). Taxonomy (NCBI): domain Eukaryota; kingdom Metazoa; phylum Chordata; class Mammalia; order Eulipotyphla; family Talpidae; genus Talpa; species Talpa europaea. The sequence goes on from NC_140077.1 coordinate 80,310,384, forward strand.
CAAAACTAAGAATTCAGATTTTGAATTAGTAATGAGTGGTTATGAGTAGTTTGAAAATAAATGTTAAAAGAGATGATTCTTACCTCCAAAGAAACATTGTTCATTCAAGATTGGAAAATTAATTATAACACTCATCACTAATAATAATAACAGTGATATGAATACTGACTATTGATCTGACCGAAATTATTCCTGAACTATATTTAAACAATGAGGTGAAGAGAAATTGGGGGTAGGAACCTGCACTAGAAAGGTATCCTCTTCCATTCTATAGTAGGAAGCCAGGAGACAATAGTTAAAATTGAAAACTAAATGTAGGGGCAGGACAGGCCACAGTGCAGGTTATCTGATCCAGCAGACCGGGTAAAGAGGAGTCAGAGTCCTCAGTGGTTTATTGCAGGTCTTTTATTGGGATTACCAGGTACACGCCAGGCAGGGGTGCTGGGGGGCCAGGAGGCTAGCAGGCCTCCCAGCCCTCAGCAAGCCTTAACTCTGTCTGGGCTCTCCGGCGTTCTCTGCTTCTCTCTCAGCTTCCGTTCGTTCTAGGCTTCTCTTTTGGCTTCTTCTGGCATCCCCGTGACGCCCCCTAAAAGCCCAGTCTCAGCCCAGGTGAATCCCATCTACTTATGCCCACACCCTATTCCAGGTGACCACCATCAGGCATGCATTCAGGAACGCAAGGATCCATCATCTATCCTGATGGCGGGAGGGCAGAAAAGCCTGACATTTTTCCTTACCCTACACTCAACATATAGTAATAAGATCACATTTTTGGTGTGTGGAGGTAAATAACAGAATAAGAAAATGCAGGATTTTAAAGTGATTGCCTTTGTGAAATGGAAATATAACATAATATAACATAGGAAAAACAGGGGATGCTGCTCTTATGTGTTTTGAAACTTGAAAATTACTTGTCTCGTTGAACTATGTTTGAGCATAGATTTGATAACATTTTAATCATATGATTTGGAAAAATTCCCTTGTCTAGGAAAAAGTTCATTAGCCTAAGAACTGAACCTTTTGTTTTAGGCAGAGAACTGTTTCATCTTCATACCTGTTTCAAAGAACCCTCGAGATGCCAGTGAATAGTTTCAATTGAGTTGCATCTACTTTTTAGATATTTTTGTTTTTTCTTTTAATTCAGCTTTCACCCATAAATCTACTTGAAGTATTATATGTTATTCACACTGGTTAAATTATTCTGCTATTCACACATGACTGAATAAGTCTATTGATTCAGGAAACCTACAAGGTGTGCCAAGTAAGGCTGAGTAAAACAAGTAGTATCAAAAAATTGTACTATTTATTAAAAATAAATTGGTGAAATGGCATACTATAGCTGTAAAAATCTAGCAGAGTGGCAAGGGGTCGTAGATAAAGGAAGAGGAATTCCTTAAAATTCTAGCCAGGAACTTGTGGTTTTCAGTTACCCAGCTGAGGAGTTTAAAAATATCCATGCTAACAGGAAAGTAAATAGCTGAACAGACTGAAAAATCAACAATTCTTCCAGCATCTGTAAGAGAGGTAAGGACACAGGGATAACCATTGCCCCCAAGATTGAAGAGACTGGTAAGAAAAACAGAGAATGAGGATTTACCAGAGCAGAGACTCATGAGTGGAAACCACTGAGGGAACCAGTACTGAGGTAAAAGCCACAATTGTAATTGATGAATAGCTGGAGGCCCGGTGCAGACAATTTTGAAAATAAAAAACTCCCGGTAGGCTGGGTCCTATGGGAGCCCACAATATTCTGAAATTTACCGTAGAAGCTCAACCACGTTCCCACAGTAAATATCTGAGAAAAATTGCCTCTGGCTCTGGTAAAGGAAGGGAAGGGGTACCATTTTGAAATACAATGGGGCATTGCATTCTTAACAAGTTCTCTCTTCAGGGGAAGCTAGTCAACTTGCTGGTATATTATCAGAGCATAATTAACTTGGGGGAAGGAAAGTACTCAACTTCAGCCAGCTCAAGTCATTCTCTGCCACATAAGGGGTGACTAAAAAAATCTAAAAATAATTTGTGAAGCAACCAGTCACTGAAACATAATTAGTCATGGACTAAAGTTTTCCAACCTTCTGTAGTATCAGCAAGCACAGGGACAGTTCTCAAAGGATCTGGGCAGATGGGTAAAGGTGAGTTCTGGAGCACTCAGTGGATTTTAGGGGCTTTTAATGATTGTTCTACACCATTTGTAGTGAGGCAGCCAGGTGCAGGGCAAGTAGGGTGGTTTGGTATCCAGGAAGCTGGCAGGCCTTCCAGCCCCCCAGCAGGATCTTTACTTTTAGGGCTTTCTCTGAGATTCTCTTGTGATTTCTCTGCCACTCTCTGCTGCCCCCCATCCTTGGTGACATTGCCCTTATATGCTCAGCCTCCAGTCTCAGGTGTGCCCATTATGCATTCCCACGTCATACTCCAGGTGCCCACCATCAGGCATGCATATCCTGAGCCCATGCTCCAGAGCACCTCCTACATTCAAGGGCACAGGTGATAGCCACAGAGGCCAACGTTGCAAGAACCTGAGGAATCTTCATTTACCCTACACCCTCCTTCCACTTCACCTCACGTTTCTAAAAATCCATTTCCTTAGCTGATACTTAGTGTCTAGCAACTAGAATTACAGGGTTTGCTGTGAAGAATACAATTTGAAGTGACAGAACAAGCATACAGCCAAACATAGCAGGAATGTTGAAATTATTGGTGCAGAGATTTAAAACAAATGTGATTACTATGCTAAGGGCAAATGAACAGCTTGCTAGAAAAGAGGGTCAATGTAAGCAGAGCAATGGAAACCCTAAGAAAGAATAAAAAAGAAATGCTAGGAATGATACCATTATAACAGAAATGGAGAATCATTCTGATGGGCACCACTAAAGAAAAATCTCTGAGGTTGAGAATACCTCAATAGGAATCTCCAAAACTGAAACCCAAAGAGAACAAACACTTAGAACAGAATGTCCAAGAATGTGGGACAACTATAAAAGTAGCATTCTTGAAATGAGAATAACAGAAGTAGGAGAGGAATAGAATAAATATTTGGAATGATAATGTTTGATAATTTCTTCAAAATTGTCCAATACCAAACCACAGATCCTGGAAGATCTGAGAATACCAAATAGAGAGATGCCAAAAGTCATTTTGAATTTTCAGAAAATTAAGATTAAAGAAGAAATCCATAATGATGTCAGAATAATAAAACAACAAGAATTATTTACCTCTTCTCAGAAACCATGGAAGCAAGAAGAGAATGGAGTAAAACCTGGAAAGTATTGAAAGATTATTTGATAGGGAAGTCATTGTCAAACTTTAGCACATCTTGACTAGAGGAGAAGGAGAGGAATGGAGTTAGAGGTTTTGACAAAAAGGGTAAAGAAGGAAAACAAGTTTCCAAGAGTGGCACTAAATGTAAAGTTTGGCAAAAACTGGAGTCTCTTAACTGTTTCATATTTGATCTCATAGAACTGTCTACGGTCCCTGGACAGAGACTTTTAGGGACTTAATGACAACATGGATACCTGACCTGCTCATATATGGATATATATCGCCCATCTCCTTTTTAAAATATATTTACATATATGTGGGCACAATGGTCTAATTAAAGAAGATATTAAAAATGCAAAGATGTTGCACCACTGTTAGTATAGAAGACATTACATTGCTTGATGAAGAACATTCTACCATGTTAGATATTACCTGGCACAGTTGTTGCTGTTATCAATACTACATTATTTCCTACAGAGAAGGTGGTGTAACAACTACCATAACCCACTCTTCTCTGCTCCCACAATGGTTGGTTTAAATTGTGTCAGGAAGTTCAGTGTTCTGCCTTGAGTGTTCTGACCTTTGATTTCCCGGTGGTAAATAAATACACACACACACACACACACACACACACATATACATATATAGGTTTTCTTCTTTTGAAGAAACAGTATCAGATATGAAGTCTTTCTCCAGGCAAGCTATTTTAGTTGCCTCTCTAAGTAATTTCTATTTGGGAGGTGAAAATGAAGGTAAGTGTCTCCTCTTTTATGATTATTCCATTGTAGGATCAAGAAGAAATTTCCCTCATTCCTCTGTATTCTCCTTCAGTTAGTGAAACAGGCAACCAAATTTTTTCTATGGGGTTGTTCTTAACCATTCTGACAAATTATGAACATTTTCTTTTATATTATTTTCTTATATGTGTTAGAAATTTTGAAAAATGTTGACTGCACCACACTATTTCTGAGAGATACATATTTATTATTGCTGAATTTGCAAAGTTAGATGAATGAATTCTTTTGTTATTATAATAACAATTTTGAAACCAGGCAAAATACTGCTAAACCTAGCATTAGTTCATGTACATTTTTTGCAGCAACATGGATGGCACTGGAAGGGATCATGCTCAGAGAAATAAGCCAGAAAGAAAAAGAAAAATACCGGATGGTCTCACTCAAAGCAGGAATCTAGAAAACTTAAGTAAGGGACCAGAAAAAAGAATAACTATAAGAAAGTAAAAATCAAAATCAACAAACAACTATGAACCAGAGACACTCTATGAGGGGTGGGGTGCGGGGAGGGGAGGGATTGGGGTCAAAATAAGGGAGTCTCAATTGTATGGGGAATATAAAAATTAAAAAAAATATATAAAAAAATAAAATCAGGATCTCAAGGAAAAAAAAAGATAGCATTTTAAAATTTTCTAACATTGTAATGCTAATTTTCTTCAAAAATCTTGCATGTTTATATAGGACTGCAGTTTTAGTCAAAATTGCTACCATTGGTATACATATTTTAGCTAATTTCTTCAAGTTTGTTTCATAAAACAAACAAAAAAGGAACCAAACAGATTTGACATTTAGTAAGTGGTCAGGCATTTTGTGCGCATTATGTCATTTAATACTCGCCACAGTTGTTTTATAGATGAGAGAACCAAGACTCTGAGTTGCTAATTAGGTTTCCCAGAGTGGCAGAGTGTGACTTCCACCCAGGTCAGTTCCACTGTAACACCTCTTCCTTTGTCCCAAACTGTTTCCCACGGTGATAATAGCTTAGAGTTCAAGTGGGTCTCACCCTCATCAATAAAAGTGGTTCTGTTTGAAATTGTAAGTATGATGTTTATAGGACTTTAGACATCATTTATCTCTTCTACTCCTTCCCATCTTTAGTCTGTCTCTTAAAAGAATATATTTACTACAAATTCATTAAACATTTTTTTTTTATTTTTGTTATCTTTGCTGTGGATATTGGTCTTTTTTTTAATTCATTAAATTATTGATAACATTTTGTTTCTTTGTTTTGTGAAAAAATGAAATTTGTTTCCCACTTCAACTTCCATTTCCATATTTGTTCTTTTGTACTTTCATTGTTATTTCTAAAGGCTGATACTCTTTTTCCTTTTTCCTGTATGGCTTTGGAATTTGTTATGAGGAAGAGGGTGGAAGGGTTTTAAGATGAAGGACATAAGAAGTGTACATTGATTTGAAGAAATGTTGGGTGTAAGTACAAATATTAAAGGAGAATTGTTGATGGATTAGAGAAAGCTTACAGAAAGCTCCTATTTATAAATGTCATCAATTATGAATGTCGCCAAGAATATGTTATGAATATATGGGTATATGAATATATAGAGTAGGAAAATGTCTCCAATCAAGTCAATTATAATATTGGAAACTGGAGGAAAGGTGATCCTTGCTATAAAGTGGCAGAGGCCTTGGCTAAGTTGTGTTTTATTGATGAAAAGTAGAACTTTAGAGTGATGATCTTGGGCATTAAACTAGGAGATTTCTAAGCATTGCTTAGAATGCAAAGTGAAGCTTGTTTTCTCCTTGCTGCTCATAGTAGAATGCAAAAAGAGAGATAAACTGAAGATGGTTTTGAATAGATCTAATGTGGTCTGTCTGTCCTACATTTTAAAAGAATACTTTGGTTGCTAATTTTAGAAATGACTGAGCATATGGGAGGCACTAGAGAAAGATGTTCAGTTACAAGTTCAAGAAAAGTAATATGGGTGAGCACTAATGGATATATTTTATAGTAGTAGAAATGACTAAAAAGATATTGGTTTGGGATATGTTTGAAAGCAGAGCTGGCATAACTTGCCAATATAGTGGGTATAAGATTTTAAAGTCAAAGTTAAGGCCTACGTCCTGTGAACTTTGTATAGTACATTGATGTTTATCAACATTAGAATGATTGGAGAGAAGTAGGTTTTTGGAAGGAAATCAGTAATTCTTGATGCACAAGAATTGTAAAATATATGTGAGACATCCAGCAAGAAATTTAAGCAGTAGTTGGATATACACATTTGGTTTTCAAGTGGGAATATGATTGAGGATATGAAATTGGAGTAGTAAATATATAGAGATAATGTAAAGCCACAGTACTGGGGTGATCACATTGAGATTGTATTTACTTAGTGAAGTGTAGTCTTTGGACTGAAGTCAGATGCAGTGTATTCATTAGAGAGAATGCAAAAAAAAAATAAGTGCAGTTAGGCTAAAAATCAGAATGTGATAAAAGGTAACACTATAAATATTAATAAATATAGCTGAAGTGGCTATTTTAGGTGGGTAAAGATTTTAAAATAGCTATTGACTAAAGAGAAATATTTTGTATTTAGTACCAATTCTTCAAAAAGATATAACACTCCTTAATGTATGTGTAGCTTATAATAAAGATACATACACATACAGTACTGAAAGAAGGTGAAAAATATGCAGTTGTTGGGCCTCCCCTGGTGGCGCAGCAGTTGAGCGCTGGGCTGTGAAGCTGCCTGCAGCCTCTGCAGCACCGGTTCGATCCCCGGCCACCAGCGAGGGTCCCACATGGCGTGCAGACCTCTCCTGCCATGCCCGCTGCTCCCCTCAGCAGTGTATTTCGTCAGTCTGCCTGTTCTACTCCCTGCTCTGGTGAATTCTCTCACCCTCCCGCGCTTCTGACTGTACCCACTGCTTGTATAAATAAATAAATGTCTTTAAAAAAAATACAGCTTAAAAAAATATTTAAAAAATCTGCAGTTGTTAAAAATCTTAACACTTAGCTCAACAAGTAATAAAAAATAGATAGAAAATCAATAAGCATGTAAAAACTGAACTCATTTTCACTAAGTAGACCTAACTGACATAAGAACATTATTACACTTAGGGCCTCCGTGGTGGCACAAGGGGTTAAGCACAGCACTGTGAAGCTATCTGCAGCTTCTGCAACAAGAGGGATGGCCAGGGATCTACCCACATGGTGCAGCAGACCTCTCCTGTCTCTCCCGCTGCTCCCCTCACCAGTGTATTTTCAGTCAGTCTGCCTCTTCTGTTCCCCCTCTGTCTCTGGTGAATCCTTCTACCCCCGCACCTCTGGCCTGTACCCCAGTTCTTGTATGCATAAATAAATAAATCTTTTTTTTAAAAAAAAGAACATTACACTTAACAGTTGTGACTATGCATACTTTTTCAGTTCATATGACATGTTCACAGAGATTGATCACATCTGGATAGTAAAAGAAATGCTAGAAAAATCAATGGTATGAAAAGCATAACAGAGTATGTTCTCTGATCAGATATAGTTTAATGAGAAATCAGTAATGCCCAAAGTGTAAACCAAAACATATTTAAAAATTTGTGAATGGTAGCAGAAAATGCTGCCTCTGAGACAAATTACCTTTATAGGGGAAAACTCCATTTGTGAAATTATCTCGCTCCCTATACCAAGAAGTGAAGGATGACTCTAAATCTAAAGAAACTCTTCATGAGTGAGGAAGGCACCATCTTTAAATCCACTTAACATCCTTACTGCACTTTTCCACAGCTGGTCCTCAACCCCCCCGTATCTTTCTTGTGTCTTTGTAAACATGATACTTAAGGTGGTGCCTTGAATTCTTTTGGGGGAGTTATGTTCAATGTCCCTGTGTATATCCCATGCATGCATGAGGTATACATGTTATTAAACTCATGTTTTTCTTTTTCTTTGGTTAATCTGCCTTTTCTGATGAAGGAGGTCTCAGTCATACAATTTAGAGGTAGAGAGGGAAAATAATTTTCCTCTCGGAACTGCAAACGTTCAGCACTTTTCTCATGCTTTCTAACAGGGTCACATAGGCAATTGCTGTGTAAGTGTTCAATAATTGTTTGCATTCTACCCTGTTATTCCATATGTTCAAAAATGAATGTCATAATCAGGGTAAAATGAATGTCTTTGACATTTAAGAGGAAAGCTAACAGCATGGTATAAAATACATTTTTTTTCTGAGTGTTGCAATTTAGTCTGAGCATGATGAAATTACATGAACAAGATGGCCCTAAAGTTCCCTTCTATTTCACTTCTTGACAGGTTACTGTAGGGCTCTGACCTTCCTTTTCTTAAAACATTTACTTTGGAAAATTTTCAATCATAAAATATGTTCTTGTCCCTTTGAGATTTATCTTCTTCCAGATGTGCACCAGTTTTATAATCCAGGAATGCCTTTCTCAAGGATCTGGGACCATCTCTTTAGTAATCTTAAAAGGCAAGAGAGCTCCTATTTCCCAGCCCCTCTGGATGTGTAGGGCCCTGATTTTCATAAGGGAGAAATAACAAATGATGGCCTTGTCAAATTGACCAACCTGCCCCCTCCAGTACTTTTCCACTAGCTCACTCCAAATCATAAAGCTGTTCTAGCCTTTAGTTCCAGAGGAATTGATTCCTAATGTTCTTCTCTGGTGCAACAATCTTACATAAAGTGTTTCTTGCCGGTTTAACTTTGTCTGGTACATTTTTTTCTGTGACACAGATAAAGTACGGTATGTCAGTTTGCAAGCTACTAAACATACTCTCCTAAAAGCAGATAAAATTCCAGCCTGAATCTTGGCTCATTAATCTACAAGTTAGAGCTAATAATAATTTGTTTGTAGAATTGTTAAGTGAAATCCCCCCCCCTCTCTCCCTCTCTCTCTCTCTCTCTCTCTCTCTCTCTCACACACACACACACACACACACACACACACACACACACAAACACACAGTTCCCTGTAATCAGTATTTAGTGATGGCTACTAAATGAGGGTTGTTGTTATGTATTTTCTTTCTTTCTATTTCCAAGAAGCAACAAATCTGAAAATCTGTAATGCTAACGAAGCTGAAGGAGCAAAATAAATACTACAGGTTTTCTCAGAAATAGATCAGTTACATAAAAATTCAAATGTCTAGTTCAGTAGATTAAATCAAATTAGTTCACCATTGGAAAGGAAAGCAATACAATCTACTGTACTTATCCTTTATAATGACTCATAGGGGAAACTTAGATTTGAGCAATTCTTTAAGAACATGCCTAATAGTAGAGTGAGTGAACATTTCTACTATTTAATTCCTTAATAAAATGTACATTAAATTCTTTAGGGAGATTTTGCAGATTTATTTTGCTTTTTATTCAACCCAGGGTTTTTTTTTTTTAATTATTACTAAAAATGTCCTTCTTGTCAACTCATAAATTACAGAATTTTAAACTTTCAAAAATTCCCAGTATATATATTCATGATTACTGGGAATTTTTGAAAGTTTAAAATTATATATATATAATTATATATAATTATATATATAATTATATATAACTATATATATTATATATATATTATATATATATAATATATATATATATATAACTCACTTTAAAAGTTTCCCAGAAATATCTTTTGGAAAATTCTTGCAAGTGGTTATCACTGGACTTCAGCTACATACTTTTAAGATAGCATAACCTTTTTGTGAATAATTTTAATTATCATTCATTTGACATTTTTCAATGAGTTTTGTGAGAATTTAAAATACCATGGTTATAATTTTGTTAAATATAGAATACATAAAACAGGGAGGACTCAAGAGGATAAATCTGAAGTTAGATTTGGTGCCGAGGACAGATTCCCCCAGAACTTTGAAAAGGCTAAAATAATCAGAAACAACTGCTACAGAATGAAGTAATGGACATATTAACTAGAATTCATACCACCAACAACACAATATCTCACCTTTAAAAAGTAGAGTAAAACATAAATAAGCTTTGGTTTCTACAAGGAAAAATGGAGAGTAAGTGTTTAATTGGCCATAAAGTTGACTTGTTCAGTTCCCAAATTTCTGTTTAGATACTAGAAGCATATTATATCTAGAAATTCAGATAAGCAATCAGGTTTCATTCCTTTGTGTATGTATAAGCTGTAGTACATTTAGCTACCAAAATAGAAATCAAGGTAGGATTACAATCTCTGAAAGATAAATCTGGTATGATGGTATGGTTCCCAGATATAATATGAATTCCCTTACTATTTACACTTGTCAGGAAGATAAAGCTATATTATCATTCCTAGGAATTTTGATGTCAAGATCCAGAATGCTAAACTAAGGCTTCCTTAATTTTTCTTTAGTGTGGTTTACTATTGAAGCTTCCTTGTGGTTGAGTCTGTAGGTATAGGGAAGAACTGTAGTTTGTTTTGATGCAAACTAGATGACCTGTGTATCTATTTTCTGTTAGCTTGCTCGTCTAAAATAGGACATATTTTAATGTTTTCTTATCTATTTGGGTTTTCTTTTATATACTTTGTTTTAAAGTATTTTACATAAGAACCTTTCTGAATTACTTCTGTATTCATAAAGTCGATATATATCACATTTGAAGCCTACTTCTCAAAGACATCAATTACAACTAGTTACAGTAACTAGGTTATTTCCTTATTTGAATATTAAAACAGTCAATTAATTATAGCTATTATAGAGCGTATATATAAGAATTATAGTTTTTTTATTTTACTTGATATATATATGTACACACACACCTTTTAGACCCTAATTATGAACAAAATAGAAAACGTACTCAAAGTGCGTTCAAATCTAATCTAATGTAAAACCTTTATGGGGATTTCTGACACTAAATTTTTCTCTGGGCAAAGATTTATTTGGCAAGAATCATGTGTAAAATATTGAGTGTTTTTATGAAAAATTTGTTCTCTAGTTTACTATAAGACCTTATATTCTCTTTTATAAAAATGCTGCATTACTTTAGTTGCCTATAAATTGAGAACAAATTTATTTATGTTACTTTAATTGTATAAATCAATTTTATTTTATAAATTATCTTGAAAAGTGAAGTGTCTGATATATATGTAAGATAAGTTTAATATATAAAAATAAAATATACTCAAAATATTAAAAAAATTGCTAAAAGCTACAGATACATCATATAAATTGAAAATAATGTTCAAGATGACTTTTGATCACACTAAATGTCTTACCCTTTTCTGGGTCATAGTCTATTTGAAACTAAGAGAAACGCAGGAAATAGTTGAAGCACAAAATCTCACCTATAGTGTCTGAATCTTTCAAGGATCATTTGAAGTTCAGTTAAAAAATATAGGAAAAATGATATTCTTTAAGTCATTGAAATGTCAACAAGTACTTTTTAGATACTTCAAATTTTATTTTTTTAAATATTTATTTCTTTATGCATACAAGAGCTGGGGTACAGGCCAGAGATGCGGGGGGTGAGAGAATTCACCAGAGACAGAGTGGGGAACAGAACAGGCAGAGTGACTAAAATACACTGCTGAGGGGAGAAGCAGGCGAGACAGGAGAAATCTGCTGTGCCATGTGGGTTGCTCCCTGGCCGGGGATCAAACTCGTGCTGCAGAGGTGTTAAGCACCTCACTATGATGCTTCAAATTTTAAAGACACTTAATCCTTTACTCTCAGGATCATTGATGCTTGTTATATTTTGGTAGTGTGCAATGCACCAATAAAATAGGGAAGGCTTATGGGCCTTTAGAATAAGTACTTCAACCCATCTACTTATTCACTGAATTGATGTATTTACTATATCAATCTGTGTGTGTGGTGCTCTTTACATATTTCATTTAAGGCTTATAATATCCCTATGAAGTGAATATTGTTTTTCAATTTATCTGTGAAATGCCTAGTTATAGATGCTCGGATTTGTTTGGGGATAGCAACATATAATTATGACATTTTAACCCAATGGCTATTAATTTTGTTTAGTGAAGACCAACTTTAAAAAATAGGTAGAGTTGATGCTGTGATAGGGCAAATACATAATACTATGGGAATGTTGACCTCACACTAAAGCAATCAGGTATTCCAGTAACAAATGAAGTTCATTTGGAAACAAACAACAGGAGAAAGGGCAGATTGGAGGGTGTGTTCATGATGGACACATATGTAATTCTCTGACTCCCCGGCTAGTAGCTTCCTGAAGGACCTTGCCTGCAGTTCCACTGGAGGGAAGGACGGCTTCACCTCCTATAGGAGGTGTTAGGCTTGTTGGGTACTGTGGCTTAATGATTTTCACCTGTGTGGACACTCTTTAGCCTCCCAACTTCATTTAAGTAGTTGCATTCTGCATACTAATATTCATAGGAACAACTAGCTTGGACTTCAGTAAGAATGGGCTTCCTAAAATAAGTGACAAATGGTTCCAGACAAATGACTGTCAGATTCTTGTGGGTTCAACAGGGGAGAATGCATTACAATGGAGTAGAGTCTGAGCTGCAGAAGTAGTTTGAAAACAGTTAATAAAGGGTCTTGCAAGTCTTACTAAGAAGTTTGGATTTTATATTAGGAGTAATGAAAGTCACTGTGGTTTTAAGCAGCTAAGTACAAGAATCATATTTTAGTTCACAAGGATAATAAGTCTGGTAAAACACAGAATTAATAAAAAGAAAAGATATAAAATGAAATAGTCTGACTCAGGGACCATTACCCTTACTTCAACTCACTGGTTGTGATAGTGAGTTTGGAGTGCACTGGACATACTAGGTTGATACTTAAAAGGCATAATGAACAAAATTTGAGAGCTACTAAATGTACATGTAAGAGAAATGAAATAGATCAGGATTTAGGATCTGTTAATACTCACCTCTTAGAAAAGGAAGAATTACCAGTAGGAAGATGAATTCAGTTTGGGATGACCAGACACATGTAGTCAAGAGAAGCTAAGGAAGAACGTTTTAGGGACTTAATGGTCTACATATCACATGTTGGCAAGGGTCAAGTAAATAAGAAGAATTAGCTGTCTGCATTCATTTTACAAAAGATAAGCAAATCTTTTATCCTAGGAATTAGATTGGTTTGATAACACAGTTTGTAAATTCTAGAGAGACAGATTAGACCCTGGAATCTGTGACTCTAAATCCTAGGCTTTCACACTTTGTCTTTTTTTTTTTTTTTTTTTGGTAGATAAAAGGTTATTTTTTTTTTAATTTGGGTTTTTTTATCTTATATATTTCTTACATCATTTTTCATTTTTGCACAATATATGCATTTTCATCTTGGTTATAGTCTAAAATCCACACTTTGTCTTTCAATGGACTTTATTTTCTTGAGTCATTTTTGCTTTACAGAGAAAATGAGCAAAATATATATAGTATTCTCTTCCCTCTCCTGTCCCCCCATTAATATTTGCATTTGAAATAACTGATGAACCTATATTGATATATCGTTGTTTACATTAGGGTTCACTCTTTGCATTGTACATTCTGTGGGTTTTTACATAAATATAATGATATATGTCCACAGTTATAATATCATGCAGAATTAGTATGATAATTTTGATTAGTACAGAATCACTGCCTTAACAATCCCTTTTTATACCGTTTCGTCCCTCCCTCTCCTCTTCCCTGCCCCACCAAGTCCTTAAAAAACACTGATCTTTTTAATCTTCCCAATTTTACCTTCTCCAGATGTCATATAATTGGAATAATACAGTATGGAATCTTTTGCGATTGGCTCTTTTCACTTAGCAAAATGCATTTGAATTTCCTCTGTCTTTCCATGGCTTCAGAGCTCATTTCTTTTTATTGCTGAATGATATTCCATTGTCTGACTGTACCACTTTATTTTTTTTTTAAATCTCATCACCTGCAAGTGGTATCAGGGTTACATATATCCAAGCTTTTGCAATTATGATTCAAGTTTCTATAAGTATTAAAATTCAGGTTTTTGTGTGGATAGGTTATTTGGGTAAATGCCAAATACTACTGGGTTAAATGGAAAGGGTATGTTAGCTTTGTAAGAAACTTCAGTCATTACCACCGGCAGTGAATGTAAGTTGCTCTTCATTCTCACCAATATTTGCTCTTGTCAGTGTTTTGGACTTTAGTCATTTTAGTAAGGTGTGTAGTGATACCACATTTTTGTTTTAATTTATAATTCCCTAAAGACATTTCATGTTAATGATCTTTCCCATGCTCATTTGTTATCTATCTATCATTTTTTGGTGAGGTGTCCATTTATCTTCTACCCATTTTTAAATGGGTTATATATTTTTATTTATATCTACTTTCATTCTTACAATAGTTTTATATTTAAAATAGCTTATAGCTGAGTCTTACTCTTTTAACATGTTTAGCCCATTGATATTTAATATAATTTTTAGTATGTTTGGATGTAAGCCTAACTAGTTTTCTCATTTTACCAGCTGATTTTTGTTCCTGTTTGTATTTTCCTATTGTTTTGATTTTTTTTTTTAAATAATTTGAGTTACTCTCTATTGGTTTCTTGGAAATACTGTTTGAATGTTTTTTAGTGACAGCTCTAGGAACTACAATACACAACCTTAACTATTCATAGTCTACTTCTTGTTAATATTGTATCACTTGTTAAAATTAGACAGTACATGTATTACTCTTCCACTGCCCTTTATGTTATCAGATGTTATCAGATGTCAGTTAGTCCCATATATTTGAAACCCCACAAGGAAATCAATTTCTCTCTCTGACTTGAAATTTCTTATAATTCTTTCATCTGCTACATATTGTCTTAGATTTGATTATTTGAAATAAAAAAACTTTATTGCACCTCTTTGAATATTTTCAATGGCTGGAAGACATGCATTGTCCATTTAAGGAATTCTGGTCTACTGTTCATCAACTTTGAATGTTACCAACATGGACCACAGCTTCTTTTTTTTTAATATTTTATTTTCTTTTATATATTTTGTACATCATTTTTCATTTTTGCACAATGTATATATTTTCATCTTGGTTTATTCCCACCCCTCCTTATTTTGACCCTAATCCTGCCTTCCCCCCTCCAACCCCCCTCCACAGTGTGTCTAGTTTATAGTTACTACAAGGATGGAGCTGGAAGGGATCATGCTCAGCGAAACAAGCCAGAAAGAAAAAGAAAAATACCGAATGGCCTCACTCATAGCAGGAATTCAGAAAACCTAAATAAGGGACCAGGAAAAAGACTGATTATAATAAAGGACCACAGCTTCTTTCCTCTCTTCTACAATACAAATAATTCCATATATCTACCTGTATTTTTAATACACATTTCCTTTCCCTAACAGCATTGTCGAATAGAACTTTCTGTGATGATAGAAGTTTCTTCACTGTCCAAGAGAACTTTAAAAAGGTCACATGTGGCATTAAATACTTGAAATGTGACAGTGTGATGGAGGAATTGAATTCTTAATTTCAGTTCATTTAAATTTAAGCAGCCACATGTGGCTAATGGCTACTCTGGCCAGTGCTTAACACATATTTTTGCTTCCTTTTTCAGAATGCATTAGCTAACTATATAGCATTACTCTAATAATTTGTTTTGATTTATACAGTTAATTAAATAGTAATTTAAGTGGTGATACTACGTAAGATTTCAAGTTAAGCATGATTTGAACTGTCAGTCTTAGATTTAGAAAGTTTTTTTTCTTTGATTTTTTTTATAACTGTTAGTTATTGATCTCTTATTAAACACACACAGAAACAAGTTCAAATCCCTTTAACTTTTGTGTTATGTATAAAAAATCAAAATATGTTCTATATTTGCATGGTTACTATAGTCATTCCCCTTTTACCACCTTTCTATATATGGTAAAATTCTCATAATAAGTCTGCATTTTTTCCAACAAAGTTATTACAACCTATTAGTTGTGCTACATATTTGAAGACTTCTGACAATTTAGTATTCTCTGGGAAAATTATTTTTAAGCTTATCAAGAGCCTCCCCCCTTAGTCTCTGCTCATTTTCTAGGTCCTTAAATTAACACTTATTGAATTAATTATTGTTATTCTCTTTTATAAGTAACTTTAAAAATAAATACTCCCATAGAATTGTTTTGTAAGTTTAATTTTAAAAAGTAAATGTCATCATTTAACATACTGATGATTTGAGGATTTTTGCTTTATATTTTATGCATTTCAATTTATTTCATGATATTTTGATTTTTATCATTTTAGGACCACCAAACAATTTTGAGAGCATGGGCTGTAAAAGACTTTGCACCAAATTGTCCTTTGTATGTCCAGATATTAAAGCCTGAAAACAAATTTCATATCAAATTTGCTGGTAAGTTAAGTCTGAAATGAGATACTTTTGAATTTTCTAAAATTCTCATTGTGATTGTAAGAGATATGTCTCTGAAGTTGGTGGAAACTTAGTATATTCATGATTCTGTAGAAGGACTTCCTTTTTATTATTTATTTGTTATAAGGATTATTCACTTAATGTGATGAGGTAATGTTTTGGGGTGACTCTACGTTTTTAAGTGGTAGTTCTTTTGTACAATGTAAGCACAGGTGTCCCATGATCCATGCTATTAATTTATACTTACATTTCACAATGATAAATAATATTTTGCTATAGATTATAGATAATTTTGCTATAATATACCCTGCAAATTAGAGTAATCTATTAAGATGTATTCAAGTGATTTAAGTAGGCTATTTTGGATTAGGTTTTGAAAACAATTCTAGAAAAATAAACGTAAAATTTTCATGGAGTTACTGTTTTTAAAGTAACTGTTCACAAGGGATTATATTTTAAAATGTTAGGAAATTAAACAGTAAAACAGCACTTTGTTTTTTTCTTACATGCTTCTGTAGGAACTAATTTTAATCCAGACAGTAATTTATACATTTTTTCAAATATAACAACCTTGTTTTTTGTTATATTTTACATATTAGTCTGAAGATTCAAAAGTCATTAAAATGTACATGGCTTAACTATGTATTTCCTTAAGAGGTTGTGTTCACGCAACTTAAAATGCTTACCTATTAGTATATGATATTTAATGAAATATTTAAACATTAAGAAATTTTAAAATAATAAGGAAATCATGACATTGTTGCTATTCAGTTTATTCTCTTATCATCTAGTCTTGCTTCTGTTGGCATCATTATTTCTAATAATGTTTACCAAAGCACTTAAAGCAATGACTCTTAACTCTGGTTGTTTTAGTGGTGTTTTGGGGAAGATTTTTTTAGAATTCTAATCACAGAGATTCTGATTTAAATTATTTGAGATTGTGTCATGTCTTCCTTAAGCCTGTTTTATAAACCGAAAATTGAAAGAAACACTACAGCAAATTTTTAGACAAATTTTACAAATTTAATGGAAAAATACATCTAAAGTACTCCATTCATGGTCTCTTACATGTGTAGTTAGCATTCAAAGTATGCCAAATTTTTATCTAAAAGACCTTTTTACAAAGCTGCTTTTTTATTATCATTATTTATCAGTATTTTTGCAAAATAGTCTTTGTACCTTATAATGACTTGCTATGTTTAACTTTTTAGGAAAGGCACTAATCACATAAGCACTACAGTCCTAAAACTTTGAATTTAAATTTGTGAGTCACCATTTATGATTTAAAAGAACCGATTTGTTTTCTAAGTTCTATTTTCCTGTCCTGTTTAATGGTTGTACTGCATATTATGTCTGTGTTCCATCCCTTAGGATTAGCAGTAAGGATTAAATAAATAATGTCTGAAACATACTAGGTGTTCAATAATGGGTATTGAATGGAAATCTTAGGACACTGCTGTTTGGAAAGAATGTCTAATTTTGAATGTTTTATAAAATAATATTTAAAACATAATATATTCTTTCTTCTATAACAAGCTATTAATATGCTCACAACAGATATATATATATATATATATATATATATATATCTCATTGAAATGGTCCAGTTTTTCAAACAAAAAAATTCCAAAAACTATTTGCATTGATTCTTATTTTGTCAGAGGTTTTTTTTTTTTTTTTTTTAATAGAGGCATGTTATTTATTTATTTATTTGCTTGTTTGTTTTGTTTATACATACACTGGGTACAGTCAGAAGCACGGGAGGGTGAAAGAATTCACCAGAGCCAGAGCCGGAAGCAGAGCAGGCAGAAGGACTGAAGCACACTGCTGAGGGGAGCAGCGGGTGGCAGGGGAGGTCTGCTCGCCATGTAGGACCCTCCTCCGGTGGCCGGGGAGCAGCCGGGGATTGAACCGGCGCTGCAGAGGCCGCGGGCAGCTTCGCAACCCAGCGCTCAACCGCTGCGCCACCGGGGAGGCCCCCTTGTCAGAGTTTTGATAAACCCATTGAAATGAATTGAGTATATAAAAATTCTACCCTGTCTCAGTGTTGTCATTTATGGGCATCTGCTGAAATTCCTTTTAATAATGTCTGTATTATTTTATGGCTGAGATTACAACATCTTAGAGGAGTTCTTTTTATATTATAAAAAGATGAAAGCACCCTAGCTTCATTAAAATGCTATACAACACAGCTTGGGATGATGTATGAGATTCTCAAACCAATATAACTTTTTAATATCTCAGCATGAGTTTGAAAAGATTATAGGTTTTACCTTTCAAGAAGTGGTGTATCAAGTTGTCACTTAGTTTATGTGGTAACTTGTTAAAATAATAATCTCCAGGGAGCCTGTCTCTATGTCCCCTTATGATGTGCCTTTGCAGCTTATTCCATGAGTAAGTGAAATCTAAATTTTCACCCATTGAAAATGAGCTGGTCTTGTGATTTGCTTTAACCAGTAGAATGTTCCAAAAGTCATGGTGTATGACTTAAGAAGTCCTGAAAGTTCATGCAGCTTCTTTCCCTTAATTGCAACATTGCCCAGAAACTATGTATGAATAATCTTGAGTTAGCCTTTCCAAGAAGGAAAAATCATATAGAAAATGAGGCACATTAATTCCAAGCACCTCACCTATTTAGTTCTTTTTTTCCCATTAGCTAATCCTTGGAATCACATTGACCCACAGAATTTTGAGAAATAAAATTAGTCACTTTAGTTAATTCACTAGGTTGTTATGAAGAAGTAGATAACTATTTGTAATAATAGTTATTACAACTTAAAGATGGAATTTAGTTAAAAATCTATTACTTAAACATATATTTACTTATATTACTTAAATATGTTTATTTTGCAAAAAAGGATTTGCAATAAAATAATAATCGATTTAGCCTTAAACCGTAGCACCTGATCTATTCTTATCCTTGTATTCTCAAGAGTACACTTGAGCCTTGAATAAAATGGGTATGAAATGGGTATGATTTTCTAAATAAAATGGGTATGGTTTTCTAAATAACATCTTTTTTTCTGTAGCTGACTTGTTAGAAGGATGCAATATGTAATACACTTAAACTTCAAAATATGTGTTAATCAACTGTTTATATTATCAGTAAAGGTCCAATCAACATCATTTTACTAGTAGTAAAGATTTTTGAGAGTCAAAGTTATACCGAGATTTTGACTGGGTAGGGTGTTGACAGTCCTGATCCCTGCATTGTGCAAGGAACTGTATGAAATAGCTGAATTCCAATTATCATAGTTATAAAATGAGATTTTCATTTACATTTGCTTAAATAATCGTATTTATTTGCCCTGAAATGTAGAACTTCTACCACAACTATAGTTTATATATTTTTAAAAAATCTATGATTTTAAAAGATAAAATGGAAAAACTTAAAAAATTCAACTTATAAGTTTGTAAAATACTGTAAAGAAAAAAGCAACCTAGCAACTATTGATTTGTGTAGATCTATCATTCATATTCTTAATGAATTATTTTCTCCCAAACAAAATGACCATAGGCATTCTTCAAAGAAAATTGGAAATGTTACTCTATTATTTAATGAGTATATGAGTCATTATACTATTAATTATAGTTATATACTATACTTTGATTGGAAAAAAAAAGCATATTGACATGATTTAAACAATATAAACTTTTTTTCTTACTCATATCACCAAGAGAGGAAGGTAAAAAATAGTAAGGCTACTGATTGAAAATCCTCAGTAGAATAATAGTTATGATAGCAGATGTCTAAATATAAATAAAAATATACTACAAACTATGAGAATTAAGTAACATAAAATAATCTTCACAGATAATTTGATTATATTTATCACCATAAATTTCCTAAGTAGAAAATAAGCACAAATTAGTTCATAGGAAAAGTGTACTTTCAGCAATTTGTGCTTTTTATAATAAATTTGTCAAAGCATAGAGATTAATATTGCAAATTCTGCAATGAGATTGTCTTCAGTCTTCATCCTACTGTATATTAACTGAATGACCAGGGTTTCTCAGTCTCTCTAAACTTGACTTCTTCAATATGTAAAATGAAGATAATAAGAGAAATTATCCAATAGGGTTGTTGCAATTAAAAAAAAAATCCTCAGAAGAATATCAACCACTAGTAATTGTGATGGTTATCAATAATATTAAGTGCTTATTTCTCATTTTTCTAGCAAATCTGTAGTATCTTTGTTTCCAGGAAAAAGTTTGACTGAGGATTGTCCATAATATTTTGTAAACAGCTTATTATAGACATTCAAAAACACTTAATTCTCAGTTTGTACATATTTTTGAGATAGTAGAAAAAGAAAGCTCCCTCCCAGTCCATTGTATGAATCTAACATAGTCTCAAAACAAAATTCATTAATTGTGGAATGAGAAATAATACATATAGATGGATTTAATGATTAGCATTAAAATTATATAAAACATTAACAAAATGAAATATATTTTTAAAATAATATGTCATCATCAAGTTGAAGTTATTCTAGCAATAGATCATGTTAAAAGAGAAAACAGTTGTCATTTCAATGAATATAAAAATGCATTTGAGATAAAATTTTAATATCCACTCACAATTGAAAAAGAAAAAAGTGTTAGAAAAACTGTGAATAAAGAACTCCTTAATATAAGGCAAGTTATCTTCCAAATAACCTAGATTTAAAAAAAAATGTGCTTAATAATAATGGATTGAATGTCTGTCCTTAAGATTAGGTCAAACGAGGGTTCTTCCTAAAGCCACCTTTACTCAGCATTGTGATCTAAGTCCTATGGTCTACAGTAAAACTATAACAATAAATAAAAATGATAAGCTTTGAAAAGTGAGAAAACAACTATTATCCGGATATCTTAAGATTCTCTGTGAAGAACATTCTAAGGAATTTTCTTTTCTTCCTGTATACTTTTTTAGGGGGGAGCTCATCCACTTACATGATTTCCTAAATTAAATCTCTCCCTCAGTATCTACCATGATATCTTGTATCTTTAATTGCATAGGCAATATCGATTTTTAATACCTACTCAAAATAAGAACATTTGAAATAGTCATTGACTTTTTTTGACATAACATCTGTTTCACTTTCATTCTTTCCAGCACTTTCTACTTAGACCTCAAGCCAAAAACCTGAGTTATTATTCATTTTTTAGTATTTTATCCCTTAAATTCTGTAGGATACATTCCTGAATATCTCAGCCTTATTCATTGATAGAACCATAGCCTGTGCCAGGATCATTTTTAACTTTGTCTGTTTCAAACACTCCCTTTTTCGTGTTTCCTGGGTAGTCAGAGATTATATCTAGAAGCTTACTGATGCTCTTCAAATTCCTTAGCACCTTTGAAATACTGAATGCCATTTGTGTAGGCAACTATGTCTTCATATTTCCAATGTTAGCCTAAATTTACTACTTTCCTTTTCCCAGTACAACAATGCCAACATTCTTTTACATTGTTGTTATTTTTACGGATTCTTTCTGGTGAATTATTTTTTGTCAGCTCTTATATAGATGTCAATTGGTAATATAGTTTTGGTTATGTTAAATTTCTTTTCTAGTGAGAAGTGATTTTTTTTGTCAATAGGCTTCTTTTTAAAGAAATGGCAGTTAGTACTGAAACATAGGAAGAGGTAAAGGCAGGGTTTCATAGCTATGACTAATATAAAAATGTGATTTTATATGTCCTCTACTGACCTCTTGTAGGACTGGCAATTCTAGTTAAACCTCCCCAAGGTCAAATAGCTCATGGACAACCACATGGGGAAGTTATGCTTCAATATTGTTGAGTTCTTCATAAATCATCTTTCTTTAGTGGCAACCATTGTAAAAATGGCAAAAAAAATAGTAATTTTATATTGGATGGTTTCCCTTAAAACAGGAATATAGGGGAATCAAATAAGACATCAGCATAAAAAAGAATAACAGTACAAAACACAATAAAGCAAAAACAGACAATTATAAATCAGAGACATACTGCAGGGGAGGAAGAGGGGGAGGGCTCAGAGGGAGGGAGGGAGGAGAACAGGGGGCTGTGGTGATGGTGCACGGGTGCCTTGGGGATGGAAATTCTATGGGGACTCATTCTAAGGGGATGGGGGGAAGCAAATATTGTTTAAAAATTTAAAAATTAAAAATATTTTTTTAATTAGTGATTTTAGATGTTTCTGTAGTAAAAAAATAATCCAAAATTCTGAAAATCATTTAGGAAATCATTTAGAAACAGATGCACACAAAACAGAAAACAAATAAATTAGTACTTTATTAGGAAAAGAACGCCTATTTTAAAACCTTGAATGAACTTAAAGAATAAAATGTGCCCTCTAAATTAGTTCTTTGTATCTAAAAGAAGTTATCTGTCTGCTTGTCAGATGAAAATACTCAGAAAATCAGTGGGAGATGAATCCATGTTATATGAATAAATTAATTGCTAAATTTAGGTTAACTGTTCTCACTTGCTATATGAAGTACTGAATATTCCTTTTACTTTGTCAAATAGTTTTATTTCAACTATTGGATCCTCTGAAAATTTTCCACTTCATTTTAGTAGATGTAATAAAACAGAAAAATCAAATTGATAAATTTTCACGCACAGGTAGAAGTAAAGAATGTAAAAGTCAACTTGTGAATTCTATAAACGGTACTTTTCTTGCTTGATCATATTGCTTCTTCAGTAACATAATTTGAATTATAGTTCATGAATGAAAAGAAGACTCATACCTCAACAGTAAAGTGTTGACTGAATGAAATAGTTTCTACCTCGCTACTAAAACATGCCTAGAAAAATGAATCATTATGCTAGAATAGTAGGAGTTCAGGGAATTAAAATTTCAATTGCAATACAAGTTGAATATACAGGCAAAACTAAACTTTAGAACATTGTCATTGACAATATTGCAAAAACATATATTTTTCTTTGAGTAGATATTTGTAGTCACCATCACAAAAACAATATAATTTAACACACACACACACAACCTCCCACACCACATATCTTGGAGGAATGTTTGCCTAAAAAAATCAAGGTCTTATCTCAGTTTAGCTACCTTCTGTTTTTTACTGGAATACCAGACATTCTAATACTTCACTTTTTCCTACCCAAAAAAGAGAGTGGAAAAATATTCCCATGCAGTATAAATATTGGAAATTATCTTAGCTGTTTTTAAACAACATATGTATGCACAAGGCTTGACTTTCACCAAATGTGAGGTGTGAGTTTTTCATGTTGAGTAATTTCTTCATTTCCCATATAACACCCACATAGACATCATTTTAAACTTCATTCTCAACCTGCTTAAGAATATAATGCTTTGGATTTCTATATTTTCAGAAGCTAAAATGCCAAAGCTTTTAAATTTCCCCACTTTTAGATAGAAATATTTTCTATTTGATTCTTGTCTGTTATAGAGATCATTGGAAATCACCTCACTACAGCATGTTCAAACCATATTTCATAGTTCAAAACTATATTTCTTCACTTTTTTATTTCATATAAAAGCATGCATGTGTGGCTTTAGCAATTATCCATTGAAAACCTGTATATTCTTAATTTACAGTCAGCACATTTTGACATTTTAACTCATAGGCTTAAACTTTTCCTTGTGTACACCACACACACACACACACACACACACACATACACACACACATTTTGAGCATGCTTTTCCTAATACTGACATTTACCACATACCCATAAACATCTTGTTCACTCCTAAAAAAGGTAAAATTATTCCATGGGTCTGATTCACATGCAAACTCAATTGTTCCCAATATGTTTCTTGTAATTATATACATGAAATCAATATTTTATTTTTTGTTGACTTGCTTTTTATTTAATTTTTTTTTTTATTGGGGAACAGGGAAATATGTTTTGAAATTGTAAAAGTTGTGGTACTAAAAAGGAAGGGAAAGACCAGATAAAACAGGCCAACTATATGGTAAAGGATATAAACCAGACATGGCAAACCAAGTTGGTTTATAATGCTCTTCAATGATACCTATGTTATGTTATAGCTTAATGTTACTTCAATAAATTTTTGAAGGAAATAATTTTAGATTTACAGAAGTGTAGTAAGGGCCTCCCCTGGTGGCGCAACGGTTGAGTGCATTGGGCTGCGAAGCTGCCCGCAGCCTCTGCAGCGCCTGTTTGATCCCCGGCCACTGTCAAGGGTCCCACATGGCAAGACAGACCTTTCCTGCTGCACCTGCTGCTCCCCTCAGCAGTATATTTTATCAGTCTGCATGTTCTGTTCCCCGCTCTGGCGGTGAATTCTCTTACCTTCCCGTGCTTCTGACTGTACCCTGTGCTTGTATAAATAAATAAACCTTAAAAAAAAAAAAAGTGTAGTAAGGAAGTACAGAGAGTGCCATATACCTTTCACATCACACAGCTTCTGAAATATTAGCATCTTATAGAGCTGTGTCCTGTTTAATCAAAACAAAGAAATTAACATTGGTGCGGATTACTTTTAAGTGAAACAGGGTTTTGAATTTCTATCCTTCTAACAATATACCTTATTTATTTTTCTTTTTCTAGCATTTAAACTTGTAATATGCGGGTTTATTAAATAGCCAAACCACCTTTCTTGTTTGTTCTTGTGATACTTGGTAAATTGCTTCTGAACAATAGACATTTCAAGCCATTTTCTGAGGAATGCTTATAATGTAATTAACTCAAGTATCTATGTTTTTCACTGTTAATTTTCTTATAATTGTATATTCCTGTAGACTCAATTTTATAATTCTGAAAATCAGAGGGGAATATTTATTCTTTTGTCTTTGGAAAGTGCCAGGTATATTCTGTCATATCCTAGACCAGTGATTTTCAACCTGAAGTTTTTTAATATAAATATCTATAAAGAATACTCATTAGTTATACTCACTCAAATGTTTTAATTTCACACAACTGTGAGCAATTTGTTGTTTTATGCAGTAATGGTATAATGATGAGCTAGATGGACTAGGTATTTATTCTAATGACACATTTTCTCATTTTCTTTACCTCTCAAACTTTAAATAACCAGTGAACTTGTGTGTTCTTACCTCTCCAACTGAACAGATACTTCCTATGTAGATTTTGTTGTAACCTTGTGATGCTCCTCCCTAACTCTTTCCACTCGTCATCTATATCAAAGCTCATGGTTCCAGTAATAGTCTAGTCTCATCAAATTTTGCTTGAGGAAATTAATCAATTTAGTCAATCTGATGGAAATTAATCAATTTAGTCGACATGATAGATAAGCTTTGATTTAACATAATAGCTTTATCCCTGGAGTAATTTACTTTTTTATTGCAAACTGTTAAAATAAAAATTTAAACTATAAAGGAATAAGATTCTGAGAGTGGACTGATTAGAAAGTGGAGAAAGCAAATATAGTGGAATTTTTATCAAAAATAGCACTGCCTGAAACCATACAGCATAGAAACTTCATATTGTACAGGCACAAATGTGTGTTGGCGTGATTGTAAATTAGGCTTTACTAAAGAATTTAAATGTTGTTGGAGAAGTAATGAAACTAATAAAGTTTTGGGTAAATGTATACAATTTTACCTGCATAGTAAAGTAATTCCAAGGGAAATGTGAAGTGCAGCAGAGAGGACAAAAAGGACCTCATTATAGAGGAAGCTTAAATTAGACTTGTTCAGATGAGAGACACTGAGAGATTGAACCAGAGTGGTGATAATGGAAATTGGAGTGAGAACAGACTCATGAATCATTTCAGATATATGCTATAGACTTAATAATCAATTGACTGTGGGAGCCACAGCAGAGTGAGAATTCATTTTATCTTTGCAATTATCATCTGTCTTTTGTATATCTTCACATTTAATCTGAATTCTATTTTAACAGTTGGCTGATTGATTCATAGTTGCATAGATGTTCACTTAACTTTAAAATATGAGTTTCTTAAGTGACTCATTTCTACTAATCAACAGTATTCACTCATAGTGTCTTATTTCTATAATAAACTGAGAAAAAGATTACAACATGAAAAGATCAAGCGAGAATGTAAAAAAGTAATATAACAATTCAGAAAAATAAAAATCATAAAATGTTAATATCATTCAAATATAACTGCTAAGTTATCATAAAAGAGGTTTTGTGAACTTGGAACTAATAGCACTTAGATGATCATCCAGTAGAATTTTCTTAATTAGTTGATATGTATACTTTTATGGCTTTTATATATCATGCCAATTTCATTTCCAAAAATGTATGGTTTACTTTTGTAGAAGTGGACAATGTTATTTTTCCATTTTTCCCCTTAATTGAATGAAAAATAATCTAAATATTTAGCATCATTTTGTTTATAGCAACAGTTGACATCTATATAGTGTTTATGCAAGGACTACTGGTCTAAAGTACTTTTATAGATTAAATTCAAATAATTTTCGTTTGGACCTTGTAAGGTTGTATTTTATTTACGTATTGCTATGTAACCACCCCATAACTTTGTGGTGTAAATGGTAAGCATTTATTATCTTCCAGTTTCTGTGGATCAGAAATTGCAAACAGTGTCAATTAAATCATTTATATATGACAGTGAAGATATTACTTGGGACTGAAATAATCTGAAGATTTGATTTGGGCTGTGAGAGCTTCCAAAGTACTTCACTCTTCACTCACATGGCTGGCAAGTTAGTGCTGTTTGCAGGCAGTTCCTTACCTCATGGACTGGTCTTTAGCTCTGCTGGAATGGCCTCATGTGGAGGCAGCTGACCATAAGCTGTCAGCCTGGCATTCATACTGTCACTGCCACAATATATTACTGGTAGAGTAGATCAGTCCTATTCTGCAGAGGAGGGAAATAAATATAAAGAGTATGAACACCAGAACTTGATATCAGTGACTGTCCGGGAGGCTGGCTTCCGGGAGGCTGGCTGCCACGTTCTATTTCTGTTTCCTTTCTATCTATGAGGAAACTGAGAGCAAAGTTACTAAGTAAAATGCTCATGGAACCATACTAAGTGATTGAGGACTTGAATACACAATCTCTATCTCTAGAACAGGTGTTGTTAAGAGAAAGGTGGTTAATAGTTCCTTTTAACTTTAAATTTTTGATTACTAAGAGAGTTTCACATTTTGTATATCTATTGTCCATTGAATTTATGTACATTTGTATACAACACATATCCTTGGTTTTTCTGCAAAGGTGACTACCTTTCTAAGTGAATTATAAAAATTTTTCATATTCTAAAATTATTGACAATTTAAAATTTTAGAGATTTTTTTTTCAGTTGGCTAGTTGTCTTTGGGGTATGTGTATGGTGTTTTTATCCAACTGAATTTTGTCTTTGTGTCAAAATTTATCAGTGTTTTTCTTTATGTTTTTTCTAAATTATTCATGGATTCATCGTTTATTATTTCAAAGCATTTTGTAATTCCCAAAGTTACTTTTTTAAGACATATAATTTTTAGCAACTTTAAGAATTATCCAGTAAAATCAAATAGAATGTGTGGATTGTGAATAACTAAAATGCCAAATTGATTTTATTTATTGGAATTTGTTGATGTGAATATCATGTTGAAGAGTTGTGGGGACACCTTGATAAAAGGTGGTGAGGTTGAGGAAGGACAGTCCATGGTAGGGAATCAGCAAGGCAAAACATTCGGTTCCATTTTCCCTTAAATTAACTTCACTGTGCATTAAGAAAGTCCTTTTAAGGTGCTTTGCCTCCTGGTGAAACTGAAATTTCAACTTTTTTTTTTGTATGTTATATGTTCTCCCTCCTTCTATTTATCATCTGTCTGTCTATCTGTCAGTTTGTGAGGATAGATATTTTGCAGGGAAAGGGAGCAGGAACTTCCTTTACAATTTTGTCCAGACTAATGGTGCTTTCAAAAACAGCTGCCACAGATTATATACAGCATCTATAAATATGACTACAGGTTGTCATTTGCCTGGGAGGATCAGGCAAATTGTAGTCTCCTCCTTGATTGGTAAAAAAAAAGATGTGGACTCATTTCCATTTTTATAAAAGATAACTACTTATTATGGCACTTTGTACCTTATTTCATACTTCCCTGTTACTTCAATCTGAAGGTTACATTTTTATAAGGCAGATGTAAAACAACAAAATCCTATGTAGATGGATCCTCTTTGCTTAACCCATGATTGAGCCTGTGGGTCAGATTTATGTCAACATAAATTCTTATTCAGGAAGTTCTGAAGTCCTTAATAATGTAAATTTGTTCTTCTCAAAATACTCTCTTTTTATAACAGTTTACAAATAGGGAGTTTATTTCATCTCCCAGCTCTTAGATATTGGAAAATGGCATGTGAAAATTTCCTCAAATCTTTGCTATGTTACTTTCTAAATGTTGCTTCATTACACTTACTCTTTCCTGCTTTTCTCTTATTACTAAAGGATTCCCTTTTCATCTGTATGCTGTATCCCATTGGCCCATAGAGACCCTATCAGTAACCTTATAATATTTTTCTAGTATTTAAATATTAAATATTTTCCTAATCTTTAAATATTTATTATTTCCTTAAAAATATAGAAATCCTCCAAATTTATTTTTTATTTTATTTTTATTTTTTTTAAAGATTTATTCATGTATGCATACAAGAGCCAGGGCACAGGCTAGAGGTGTTGGGGGGGGGGAGAGAGGACTCACCAGAGTGGGGAACAGAACAGGCAGACTGACCAAAGTATACTGCCGAGGGGAGCAGTGGGTGAGGCAGGAGAGGTCTGCTACGCCATTTGGGCAGCTCGCTGGCCGGCCAGGGGTCGAACTTGTGCTGCAGAGGCCGCGGACGGCCTCATAGGTTGCATTATAACCCTTTGCACTACCAGGGAGGACCTCAAAATTTATTTTTAAGAAAATTTCCTCTGTAGACTTTCTTCAACTTTCAACTACTTTGCTGTTCATTGACTTTAAAAGTCTTAGTTTAAACATCACTGTATTTGGGACCTTTTCCTGATTCCTTCACGACAGGAAAGGTGTATCCTTTTGTATCCTCTCATGCCACCGGCACTTATTTCCTTTATAACACTTATCACAGTATTTATTTGCTACTCATAAATCTAAAGATCTTTCAAATTTCCTCTGATTAGTGACAGAAATCATAGTCCAGCTACAATTTTGGGGTTTTGTGTGTGAGTGTGTGTGTGCGGTTGCCAAGTAATAGAATTGATTCCAAGGGCAGTGTTTGGCTATACTTCCCAAACTCTTCCATAAAAAATGGTGTTTGGGGAATATGTGTTTGTATTTTTGTCAGTCATAAGTTCCATTTAGCGGTTGAGACATTTGCCCATGGAAAAGCAAGTAATAACCTTTAAAGTGGCATAAGGAGAGCAAAAAAAAAAAAAAACCCACTAAAATATGTAGCTTATTTTAATATACTTGCTTGATCATTTAGACTTGTATAACTTTTGTGGATTTCTTTATAGGCAATTTGAATGTAAAGTAAGAGAGTATTTAGAGAGTCTATAACCTCTATGATTTTTTTATCTGAAAACTGCTTAACACATATATACGATAGCAGTTTTGTGAAGCTTAATTTTATATACGTATGTTTGTATATGTATAGTCTCACAGAAGCATACTATTTGAAAAGCATGTCCCTCAAAACCGTTCCCCACTCCTTGAATAATTACTGTTAACAGTTGATTCCTGTTCATATAATTTGTATAGTAATTCATATATATATATATATATGCACATAGGAGTATGTATGAATACTTCAGAACTTCTATATAAACTAGGGACATGTTTACGTTGTACATAGATGTTATGTTGTATTTTTTGAAACTTAATTTTTTATATACAAATACACACATATAAATATGTACCTTTTAGCATGAGAGTGAAAATAGTGTTTGGTATTATTATTATGTAAGTATTAAGAAGATTCAATAACTATATCATTATTATGATATCAATAACTACCATGAGCTAGAAGGGAAGAATATTTTTGTTAGAACCTAAAGAAATACTAGCTATGAAGACAATTTTTTTAAATGTTGATTGCCATGTTTTTTAAATAAAGGGAATGTCATAAAATGGAAAGGCTCTAGAATGCAGAAGTTTGATCCTTCTTTTGAATATTTAATGTGATACATTTCTTTAAATTGCAACATTAAAATAATTCAAGCAATTAGAAGACAAAAATTCTTTTTATACTCAGAGTTATAGAAGTGAAGTAAATCTCCTTTACAAAATACTGTCATTTTCAAACTATGTTGCATTCTATATATTTAATGTGCATTCTTATATTTAGATCTTGTGAAACTAAATGACTTTTAAAGGTTTACTTAATTCTATTCTTAACCCGTTTTGTGGTTGAATGGCTCACAATCCCAGAATTGGAGAAGCCTGTGATGTGTGTGCACATGCACATATACCAACCTCAGGTCACCATTGGTTATTTAACTGATTACAGCAACAGGAACAAAATGAAACTCAATTGTTGCAGATTATCTAGATTATCTATTCTCTTCTAAGAAAAAGAAGCAATTTTCATAGCAATCAACTCAGTCATGCTTATAAACAGTCCATTAAGCAAAGGATATGTGACAGATTTTATAATGCAATTTGTTTAGTCAGTCTATGTAATAAACTTTCCCCCATAAAATACAAATAACATTTGATTTTTTTAAATTCACTCTCATTTGTAATTTAAGCTCTTTCCAAAGGATATTTGATTTTTATAAATCATAATCTAGGACTAGATTGGTTTAGTGTACTTTCCACTGTTGTTTACTGCTTTCCAAAGAGCTGTTACCTAGCAACTGCATGGAAGAAGCTTCTAGTACTTTAAATCACACAAGAGCTTAGGAAATACCACGAGGCAGATTTAAAGGGAAAAAAAATCTGAATTTTCAAACTGTAATTAACAATTATGTCTTCCATAAAGTAAAAGGAACTTGAAAATGATTTAATTCCTATCTAGCTAAATTTGTATATTTAATTATAATTGCTTATCTTAAAAGATTTTAAATTAAAAGTAACAAAATAACAATAAAAAAGAACCAGAGACAGCATGTAAAATTACTGTTGTAAAGTTATATCTCTCAAAACTGTTTCCTGCCTCTTGAAATTTTTTTTTTTACCTATACACACAATTTTTCTAACTTTTGCAGAATTACTTGTGCACACATAAGTATGCAGGCAAAATTCAGCAATTTTATAAAACTAGGATCATGATTTAATTGTGGAGCAATTAAATACTAGCTATATTGTTTTGCCACTTAAATTAAAAAATATTTCATTGACATTATTTCAAGGTAGTTTATCAAAATCTATATTTTTAAATAATGAATGATTGTTATGATTGATAATATTTATTTAGAATTTGATCAGCATTTTATATTTATTATCTACTTTTCTGCTCAGAAAGCCCTATGAGGGTCTCACACTGTATTTTATTTTATTGAAGTAGTTTGGTTTACAATACTGTGTAAGTTTCAGGCATACAGTTTCACTCTTGGAATATCTTACCCCACCCCACCACCAAGTGTCCATCCACCACCGCACATACTACCCCCTCTCCCCATTCCATATCACCTCTCCCTCCTTCACCTCTGGTAACCACCATTCTGTCGTCAGAATCAAAGGTTTTTTTGTTTTGTTTTGTGTGTTCATTTGCTTTGATTCTTCCCCATATAAGCAAAATCAAAAGGTATTTTCTTTTCTTTGTTTCATATTTTTCACTTGATATACTTCCCTCAAGTTGCAAATGGCAAGATTTTACTCACATTTTAAAAATAAAAAATCAAGAAAGTTAAGCTGAAAAGGACAGGAACTTGCTCCCAGCTGGACACACCCAGCGGGGTACCACTTCATCTTTTCCTTATGCTTTCTCAGCAAGCACAGAGTAGAAAGATCTAAATTAAAACAAACAGAAACATTAAAAGAAGAAGAAGAAAATACCAGAGGAAGTGTGTACACTTTTGAAAGAGGAAATGGTTTCTTTCACATAGGCATGAAATTAGAAGCCATAGGGGGAAAAAAAAAAAAAACTGGACTGATCTGCTCTTTGCTACAGAGTTATTTTTGTCAAAGTTGGGATTTTGCCTCATATTTCATCATTAAGTAGTCTAGGGAAAGTGATTTTGTCTATATAAATAATCCAGAAGTTGGAAAGTACCTAATCATATGATCATGTCTAACTGACAGGGGAACTGGGAAATGGCATTTTCTACCTGGGCATGTGAGCCCCCAGCTAAAACTTGGGGATGGGTGAAGGGAAGTGAGCGCCTCTATTAATAAAAGGAAGAAAGAGCATGCAGAGTATGAGAGTAATTTAAGCCACACAATTCAAACCTTTGGCTACCCAAGTATCCCTGTAAAACATTTTTCTTACATATCACGATGCTCTTCCAATTCTGTGACAAGTACTCCAAAGTTGCACTGATTGCTACTTCCAGCTCAAAATCCAGGATATCTCAATAATTCAAAATTAGTTCTGGATGTGACTCCAAGTGGTCTGGCAAAACACACTAATAAATTAGTTAACTGCTCCCTGCTCCATTCTATATGCATATATTATACTGGAACAAGATAGCTATAATGAAATGATTGTGTTTGGAAAGTGGAAGAATGGGAGACACACATCAATCATTGGTCAATAGCAGTGATGAAATTCTGTTAGACATGTGCTAATTGCAGTGACCTTGCAGTAAGATCCCAGTTCTTCATTTAGATAATCACTCCTTTGTCTATTCATAAGCATGCCTCTTTTTTTTTTAATATTTTCTGGAAGTTAAAATTGGACTGGAATCTTCTAGTCCTTCCCATGTGTCAGTCATTGGTTTCAACGTTTGTTTTCCGCAAGAGCCTGCCTTATGTACTGACTTTTATTACCCTGCCCGTATGTATCTCCCTTTTATGTGATAGTGGTGACCATGGAATCCTTTGAAACATATGTTTGAGCAGGCAGGTCTGGCTTGACTGAGAGTCTTAATGGGAGGTTTCTGATCAAGACTGAAAGAGAGTATCATCTCCTGCTATATAGAGTACTGTTCACATTTTCATTTCTGCAATTTTCTAGATTTCTATTTTTTTTGGTTTAGATTTCTGACTTCAAGAAAACAATGTCCTAAGAGAGCTCTAGTCCTTTTGCTTGCAAGATGATCAATTTTCTCCCTGTAGACAAGATCATCTCTCCATGTATACCTGACTATATAATCTAAGATGCTGTCAACACACATTAGTATTTTTGTCCTTTTCTTCGCCTCTTCCAGACATGCCTCCATAGATAGACTCCTGGATGCAGTGGGAAGTTGATAATAAGAGAAAATACCAATTCTGTCACAGATAAAATGCTGTATCATGCTTTTCATAGAACTCAAAAATACTAGATAGTATTTTTTTGACTTTGTCTTATATTTTTAATTAGAAAATTATTTGATGAAAATAACTTGAAATGTGAATTGTGACTTGAAATGTCACAGAAAGGAATTTCAACTCATTGATAAACCTGAAAAAGTACTCAATGTCCTAGCTCATTGTCATTCTCCAGCCCTGCTTGGTCATAATAGTTTATAATAATTACCAATGAAAATGATATTTTTCAGGCCCTACACCCATGTTTCTTTCATCTCATTTCTTTTAATGTTGTCTACTTCTATCTCAGCACCCACATCTGTGGCATATGCTCTGAATCATGTCATTACCAGTAAATGCGATCCCTCTGTAACCCCCATCAGCCCTTATCTTTTCAGTTCATGTCCTGTGATACAGAAACCCTAATATGTTTTTACTATATTGGGACATACAATTTCTTGATTATACCAGATTTTCACTGTCATGTATGCTGATAGTTACTTCCCTTCCTAACCTATTTGGATTCCATAGCACACCATTATAACACACTACACCCAATACATTGTTCCTCTCTCCATTAATTACACTTGTTTGCTAAGGTGATATGTAACTGTCTGTCTTCATGGTTTTCACTTTGATGCATTTGCATGGAGTTAGTTAGAAGAAACAAACAAAAAGAAGCAACATACAAACTATTCCCACTTTCAATTCATGATCACTAATTTTCAGAGATACATAATTGCCAAATAACCATTACTTTCTTCTGTTTCCTCTCCCACTCTCTTAAACAATACCATGTTTACCATCTTTTCTGTTTTCACCTCCAACCTCTTCCGTAATCATCATTTCCACCTATTTTACTAAAAAAAATAGAACCATAGGGAGAAAAACAAAATTTTCATAAAACTTCCACCTACATATCTACCCACCAACCTCCATGTATTCCCATATGCTTGACCTTCTCTCCTGTTATTGTAGATGAAAAATTTTAGCAGCACTGTGATTAAGAACGGCCTTGTCTGGGCAGTAAATTATGTTAGTAGATTACCCTGATTTCAACAATCCAAGAATTATATTTTTAGGAAATTAACATCTATTCCAAAAACTTTAGGATTTATTTAAGGTCATTAATCAATATGCAGATCAGTGATAATTGCAATATGCTGTATTTGCATGGTCCTATACTGTAGCCAGCAGTCGTGTACACTATTGTTTGCTTTATTATTTTGGAAATGTGGACAGTATGATGGAATAAGGAAACATTTATTTGTATTAAATTTTAATTTCTTTAAATTTAAATAGCACACAGGGTTGTGGCAACTGTATTGGACAATACAATTTTAGAGACTTAATAGATGGAGTGTTGCAGAGTTCGATGACATGGAGAGCATTTAAGAAGATATTGCATTAGAGAAGTGAGAGACTCTCAGAGCTGGAACAAAAGTCTATGATCCCTGAGCTCTAATACTGAAATCTTTTCTGAAAACCAGAAAACTTTAAAAAATGAAAATATTTCCGTATTTCTGTTCATGTAAAATTTGACCCTGAAATTATTTGGTGCAATTCCTACACTGCATTTTATTCTTTCCATTTAGTATAAGTATTTGCATATTTAACTGAAGAAATAACAAATGTTTTAAAGCATAGGTTATTCCTGGGATATATTACATAGATCTGGTGATGGAGCATATTTTCTTTGTAATATCTGAAATTGTTTTTACTCTAAATATGATATCTGACTCATCAGGATTATGGATAAGAACTGGAAGCATGTAGTAACAAGTGCAAGTGGAGATGGGATTTACGGGTGAGAAAGAAAGGGCTTTTCTTCCTAAAGAAAGGTTTAATCAATAAACCTTGGCAGTCAAATGACATTGGGAAATGCACACAAAGTAGCTTGAAGGAATATTACGTTTTTAAGTTGCCTTAGGAGAGTGATTAGTACTTTAACAAGTCTCAGAAGGAGGAATGGATATGGATCTGTGAAGAGAATTTTAGAAATTTATTCAATTCTGTTTTGCAGGCTGAGTTTCAGTTTAATTTATATAAATTAATGGAGATTACTGCCTAGTTGAATATTCTATTGTTTTTCTTTCCCTGTATCAGTTATCCATATTGATTAAAATTATATTTTCTTCACCTGTTCCAATACCTCTTTTTGCAATAAATATTTTATAACAATACTCTCTTTACTAAATTGGAATAAAATTCAGCATAAATACAACCATTTATACTCATGCACTTTAAATAATATGCTAGTTGCAATATCAAGGAGATGAAGAAGGAAAATTATTTTCCTGTAAAATATCAGAGGTATCAGAGTATGTATTAAGTATCAGAGGTATGTATTTTTAAAAATATCGTCCCCTCACCTCCCTGATGCTGCAAGGGGTTAAGTCTCAACACTATGAAGCAGTCAGCAGCCACTGCAACATGAGTTCATCCCTAGCAAAGGAGCTGACCCACATGGCACAGCAGACCTTTCCTGTCTTGCCTGCTGCTCCCCTCAGTAGTGTATTTCAGTAGATCCCCCTGTTTTGCTCCCCACTCTGTCTCTGGTGAATACTTTCACCCTTCCTGCACCTCTGGCCTGCACCCCAGCTCTTGTATGCATAAATAAATAAATCTTTTAAAAAATAAAATAAAAAGATCCCTAAAGATCTATGTGTATAAGCAAACAAAAAAAAAATAATAACAACACACACACACACAGAGAGAGAGAGAGAAGCAGTAGAAGGCCATTAACAGAGACTTGTTTTTTTTTTA
This sequence comes from Talpa europaea, assembly GCF_964194135.1. Taxonomy (NCBI): domain Eukaryota; kingdom Metazoa; phylum Chordata; class Mammalia; order Eulipotyphla; family Talpidae; genus Talpa; species Talpa europaea. The sequence continues at coordinate 80,346,742 of NC_140077.1, forward strand.
AGAGTAAATTCTGAGATTTAATAATAGCATACAATTTCTTCTGTAAAATGTGAAAGGAGAAAATAAATAAGGAAATGAAAGAAAAAATAGTAGGCTCTTTCATATTCTAATCATATTATCAAAACAGGGGTAAGGTGGATATTTATCTGTACTGAACATTCCTTGAACCATTTCCCAAGTGACCTTTTCTTGTTTCTTTTTAAATTATATGGTTTGTGTGTTCATTTTGTATATTTGGCTCACTTAAAAATTCAACCATCTATTTCTTAATTTAGCTAAAGCTGCTATTTTCTGCCTAAGAATATTTGTTTTCTTAGAACTTTAAGCATAGTCTTTATTTTGAAGACCAGCTTTGTGTTTGCTTGGGAGGGAAGGTTTTATTCCAAAATAAACAGTACTTTCATCACTTATCTGGGGCAAGAAAATAATGTATGTGGACAGAGTTGCATCATTCCCCTTCAAATGTGACTTATAACCTCTACGGTGTCCTCATCTGTGGCACACTTCTGCTTTTATACCATTGGAATTCAGTTGCCATTTCTTATCTTTCCTAGTTGTACCTTATCATCTTTTGAATTTATGGCATAAGGTCTTAAAGTATAATTTAAATTCAAATTTATTCTAACATTCATTTATGATGTTATATTTTTATCATATAGTTTATTACTTATAGATAATATAAATGAGTCACATCTTTTAATATTTAGTTTGTCTTTATGCTGTGTGACTATTAATTTCATAAATAAATACTGTTTTAAATCAACATTACTGTTCTTCATATGTAGTTTAGGGAAAGTGGTTTGGTCTACACACTTTCTAATAATCCAGAAGTAGGACAAAATCTAATCATATGATCATGTCTAACTGGAAGGGGGACTGGAATTTATTTTCCAGATTGTACCTAAACCTACCTACATCTCACCTCTTTGTAGAAATGGGCATAGGAAAAGTACACATTTTGCAGAAGACTGCCAATTTTGTTAAAGACAGAACAAGGGCTAAAATCCCTTTCCTTCTTGATCACTTAACTCATCTAGTACTCTTATGAAATATTTTTCCCTGGGGAAAATTGCACATGTAAATACATCTCTTAACTAACTGTGTTTATATGGAAAGTAATTTTATTCATTGTTTTATTTTTCATATTTTTAAAAATATTACTATTCTTAGGTAAATTATTCTAATTTACCTATTTTATTTCAAACAGATCATGTTGTTTGTGAAGAAGAGTTTAAATACGCCATGTTAGCTTTAAACTGTATATGCCCAGCAACATCTACACTTATTACCCTACTGGTTCATACCTCTAGAGGGCAGTAAGTATGTTTTTTCTTCAAGTTAATGCATTTTAAATTAAAAAATAATATAAGTTCAGTTATGTGATTTAGAAAAATAGTAAGCCAAGATACACCACTGGATATGTACCTATACTTGTAAGAGTTATCTTCATCTAATAGATCAGTGGGTAGAGAATACAGAGAGATTTGTTAAGATATCCAAGACAATAGTGTTTTGCTATTTTTTCTAACTATACTTGAGATCATTTGTTTTATTTGAAATTTTAAATGTCTATATTATTTGTTCGGTTTAGGGTTAGTTTCTATTTTTGAGATTAATTCTTAGCAAATAAAATTTTAAAAAACAGCGTGATGACAGTCACTACTGTAAATCCTTAAGCCAATATTATCTATTCTTGAGGTAAGTTTTTATTTTAAAACTATATGTACACAATTAAGCTCAGAATTATAATTTTGCAACTATCACAGAATAACAAAGTAGTTCATAAAATTAACATATTATAAAAATCATCTTTTTATATTTGTTTCAAGGTAGATGGGGGAAAATCATATAATTGGAAACTTTTTGGTTATTCTTTGTTTATTTTGGTAGAGTTTCACAAAATACACAGGTTGTTTTGTCTTGATCAAGGGAAAAAACTAAAATAGTCATGGCTCCTGTTAGAAACATTTCATACTTTTTCATATTTGCTACTTATTATTTTAGACCAAATGCTGATTTTCTAAGTAAGATCTACTGTGAAACTTTTGATTTTGATTATTTAAATTTAGCAATCTAATTGATAGCTCCCTAAATGAAGCGTCAAGTAAAATAAATCAAGGGAAGTTCTTTCTTAGGATTTAATACTCAATGAAATAAGTTGCTAAATGAAAAGTAGCAAATGCCTCGTGATATTTTTAAGTAGCTTTTAACTATCTTCCTTGCCATTATGTTTCTGTTCTTTTGGGGCAATAAATTTTTTCAGGAGCAATTTTCTTAAATTTCTGATTAGAAATATTTCTGTTCTGTACATTTATAAATTTTCATTCTGTTCAATAGAAAAAATACAACAGGATCATGAATAAAATACTTTTTCTCTGTAGAAAGTACTCAATATTTTGATGAAATACTCAAACTCTTTGTTGATATCAAATAATTGACCATTCATAGAACTTATCACATGGGTCAATTTTTATACTATCTTTGCCATATAAGCATAAAGCTGAGAGTTGGCTCTCTATTACAGCTTCATTGTTATGCAAATGAAAACACATCAACAGTAGCATTCATCACTACTTATAGACTGAAGTTAAATTACACTGTCCAACTATAGTAAATATTATTTATTGGCTCACAACATTGCCTGATGAATAGATTGCATGTGACATAGCTAAAAAGACCATTAAAAAGACTTTTTCCAGATACTCCAATGAATTTTAAAATTGTATTTAAATTATCATATATATTAAATATTAAAATAAAGTTATAACATATTTAAAAAGAAAGTTATGTTATTGAAGATGTTATCACATAGTTAAGGATTTCCATAAATACGATTGACCTGCAAAATTATTCACATGAAGTATCAGAATAAATGCTTTAGTCCCCCAGAATAACCTCCTTTATAGCTTTGAGATACAATTAAAATTCCAAATAATTCACTAATTAAAAATGTACAATCTGCTGTTTTACAGTACAGTCATAGAATTGTGAAACCATCACCACTGTGTAACACCTGAACATTTTAATTGTCCAATAAAGAAACTGTCTACCTTTTAATAGTGACCCATATTTCCCCTCATTCTTTCCAGCTCTTGGTACATTGATCTACTCTGTCTCTGTAGATTTTCCTATTCTGGATATTTCAAGTAGATGAAATTATACAATTTATGTGTGTTTTGGCTTTTTTTTTTTTTGATTGGCTTCTTTGCAATTAGCAATATATTTTCAAGGTTTATCATATTGTAATATGTGTCAGTAATTCATTACTTATTATGACTGAAAGATATTCTGTTCTATGGATATATCACAACTGGTAGTTATTTGATTTGTCCCCAGCAAAGTGAGTAAGGCTGCCCTTAACTGTCATGTGAAGGTTTCTGTGTGGGAATATATTTCATTTCCTTTGGGTATATATCTGGGAGTAGAATTGTTTGGTGACCTGGTGACTCTGTTTAGCCTTTAGGAACTATCAGAATGTCTATCAGACTGTAACATTTTCTATACACACAAGCAATGTGTTAAAGTTTCAATTTATTTCTTCATACTCTCAATAGCATTTTCTACTATCCATTCCAGTGGATGCAAAGTGTTATCCCTCATTACAGTTTTGATTTGCATTCCACTGGTGGCTAATAACATTGAGCATTATTTCAAGTCTTTATTGGTCATTTATATATCTCCTTTGAAAAGAACTTGTTAAGATCCCTTGCCTATTCTTTTAAATTAAATTTTTGCCTTTGATTTTTTTGAGTTGGAAGTATTCTTTATATATTCAACATACTTGTTCTTATCAGATATATACCATTATTCGAATATAGAAAATTATTGAAAAGGTCACCTACTTTAACGTATAAAGTGTGTGTTGGACTGAATAATTTGTGTCTTCTTCTGGATTAAGCATTAACTGAAATAGAGTCAAGATTCATTTAGTAGTAGAGTATGTCTGAAATTTTGTCCCTGAGCATCATCAAAAATTAGAAAGCCCCAAAATTGATTTAATAGTAAGAGCATAAACTTGGGGGCTGGACTAAGAATTATAGAGGGAATAATGTTGAAATGCTAGGGATTATTCTATGCAAACATTCATAAATCCACTAATTGAAACCAAAGCTACATAATACTCAACTCTTTCCATTAAAGGGAGAGTAATATATAAATTTCATTCTATAATAAATAGTGATTTTGACTAAAAATAATAGAGGTTGACAGACTCTTATATATCGGATTAATTGATAAAATGTGAAAGAAAAGAAATGAAGACTGTATAGAATACCTCAAGTGTAGAAACATAAAGGACACTATACAAATCTAAAATGGCCCAATATAAAAATATATTTAAAAATAAAGTGTTAAAATAAAGTAGATTTTAGATGTTTAAAGATAATAATAAAAATGAGTTCTGAAGCAAATGAGTTAAGCAAAAGAATCAAGATTTGAAAATGAAAAGGTCAGATCTTTTAGTAACAAACTTACTTAAGGTCATGGTAATAACAACATCTTTATTCAGTCCTATAATCAGAATAGACTTATCCAAAACATCACATTCATCCTTAGTTTTCTTCTTGTCAGTGGAAATGGATACACCTATGAAAACTACAAATTAATGATTAATTAACAATTTCCTGACTTACATTAAAAATATGATCTTCTGTTGGAATCGCCACAGCAGTTCAGCCAATACCCTTTCTTCTACAGCTCCTAAGGCTGATTAACACACTTGCATTTTCTTTTTCCTACATATTAATGTATTTATTCTATTTGAATTGATCCATGAGTCATAAAGTAGCTTTTAGAGAACTTCAAGTATTCGTGCTGCCATTATTTATTGAGATTTTACTTTGTAAGCACTTGATAACTTCCCCTTGCTCATTTCTCTTATACTTGAATGTTTAGTACTCTTGGGAGTGGTGTTTCTGATGGTTATTTAAACTGACATTTTGATTTATTTAGCAGTCTTGTTAGAAAGAAGAACATAAATTCATTCTGTGGACAAAAATTTCTGTAGACTGTTGAGCAGGATTGTGATGATTTTAGCAAGGAAAGGTCAAATTATCAGCCAGTTGATAGACATTCCATTTAGCCATCTTGACATTTCATCCTTATCAAAATTTAATTTTCTTTTCCTTTCACAAAACAAATTGTAACAGTCCCTTCCAGGAAGTAATAATTTTGGTGTTAATCAATGAAAAATAGAGGGTTGGTAAGAAAAATATAGCAAGGGTAGAATTTATGGAACCTGGCCACTAGTTAGAAATGGATGTAGTAAGGTTAAAAGAAGGAAGTCTCACATGTTAAATCTGGAAAGAAATATAAAATATGTGGTTTGGCAGAAGCTAAGAGGAGTTGGATGCTGGACAAATTTGAGAGCGTTCAAAGCTGTTGTTACAAACTTGGCACTATTAAAATCAGGAAATATTTAGAATATCTATAGTATAGTTGTGTTATTATTACTTCTTGATTATCCTTTGTTGAATTTTTAATATGTTCTATATCAAAGATACTCAAACCAAACATATTATTATTAAATGAATGTGATTCAGAAATTGGTCTCAATACATTAAGCAACTAATATTGGCCACTTTGGAAACTACATAAGCTAATCACAATTAAAATTCCTTCCGTAAATGGAATTTATAAATTTAGGGAGGATGTGTGGGAAAAGGAAGGAACACCAACTTCGTCAGATAGAAATGGTTGAGTCAGAAAATGGTAAAGCCAGCTAACACTGATTTCATTACATACTCCATCCAAATCCCAATCATTTTATATGGAAAAGTTGGGATAATGTAAATTTATGCCAATTTTATTTAACAAGTATTTACTGAATGTCTAGTGTGTGATAAGCAAAACCCCTAATACCAAGGACCTTTCTTTCTGTTCAGGGAGCCAGATAATAATTCAAAATAAGTAAAGTGTATAATATCCAGAAGGCAACAGTACAGTGGAGAAAAATGAAGCAGGGAAGGATGATGAGGAGTGCAGAGATATAACAGTGGGTCCAATTTAAATGACAGAGTCATGTAATAACCTAATCACAATATCTTAAAATGATTTTATTTTATTCACATGACCAAAGAACAGGAGCTTCAAATAGATATCAGTTGATATGTGATATAAATATATACTCTAAGTATATATACTTTAAATGTATACTTAAAAAATATAAATATATACTTTAAGTATTCTGGATGAATGAAAAACATTTCATTACCTTCCATAAATACATATAAATAGGGAAAAGCTAAGTTACTTTTTTTATTTTAGTTAGAATGAATTTTAAGAAGTTACTATTTTGTAAATATGTTCTCCAGGAGTGTTAATTTCATTAAAGGATCTTCATTAAATTACTGGGCATGTTTATTATTTTCATCAGTCGGACCTGAAAACTGCAGATCTGGGTATTGTTGCAGTGCCCTTTGTGAAAAGAAAATTAGCTTAGCTATTAACTATTAAATTTTGTCCTTTGTATTCAAAGTAATTGATGTCTTTGAAAACAGCAGAATACCTCGCTTCATGGATGTTTCCTGAACTTGCAAAATTTTATCATACCATCAGCCAAATGCAAGGAGTTTATAAAAAACATAAGGAAATGGTTTTACTTAACTTTCAATCACAAGCTTTTTAATTGTATACAGTTAAACTTAAGTAAAAATTCAGCTTTTCCAAATAATCGTTCACCAAAGATTGCCTGTTTTTTTTTTTAAATTAGCACCCACAATAGAAACACAGAAAGCCAAAATACAGTGTAATTAATATGTGTGGTATAAAAATAGTGGTTACATTATTTCATAAAATTTCCAAATTTGTGTTTCAAGGCAAAATGGATATTAATGTTTTTCTGAAAAATAAATTACAAGCTCAAGTGAGATTGACAAATTCTAGATTATCCATTATATTTTTAATGGCTTAGGTTTGTTTGCCCTTTATTTTGAACTAATTTTAGACTTCAGAAAAGTTACAAAATAGAGTTCCCATATGCTCTTACCATTTAAACTTTTCCTAATATTTACATTTATATAATCATAATACAATTATCAAAATGAGGAGTTAACATTGGTACAATATTGTTATTTTTACTTGAATTTCAGCAGTTTTTCCATTAATGTCCCAATTCTGTTCCAGGATTCTCCCTAAGATCATACTTTGCATTTAACCTAAGCAGTCTCCAGTAGGTGGCAATTCCTATAGGTCAGGTTGGAATCAGTAAAAGCTCATTATTTTGAATGCAAATGTGCAAAAGAGATATAGAGGTATAAATGTGTGTCTGTGTCTTTTAGTATGTTTATGTATGAATTTTATCTCACTTTACTAAGAATACCCAGAAACAATGACATCTCAGTAGTAATGAGCACACATAATGCTCAGATATTGTTTACTAAATACCATTCTTTAATAAAAGAAATCAGGGCTTCTCAGGGTATTGGTTGATTTCAGGACTGGGGCCGGGGAAATACAAAATAAACCTAGAAAATCTTATAGTGCCAGAAAGTAAGAAATACCTGAGAGCATGGGGGATTCGTCAAAATGACACAAAAACCAACTTTTTTTATTTTATATATTTTTACATAATTTTTCATTTTTGTACAATGTATGCATTTTCATCTTGGTTATAGTCCCTGTACAATTCGCACCACCCTTGTTTGAATCCTACTCTCTTCTCCACCCCCTCCTCCGTAGTGTGTCTCTGGTTTATAGTCACTTGTTGTGTGTTTGCTTTGGAAGCACATATACTAAAATATAGTTGATTTTGATTTTTACTTTATCATGATTAGTCTTTTTCCTGATCCTTTATTTAGGTTTTCTAAAGTCCTGCTATGAGTGAGACCATCTGGTATTTTTCTTTTTCTTTCTGACTTATTTCGCTGAGCATGATCCCTTCCAGCTCCATCCATGTTGCTGCAAATGGCATGAGTTTATCTTTTTTGATAGCTGAGTAATATTCCATGGTGTATATGTACCGCATCTTCTTGATCCAATCATCTATTTTGGGGCATTGGGGTTGTTTCCATATCTTACCTATTGTAAATAGTGCTGCTATAAACATAGGGGTGCAGGTGTCCTTTTGAATTAATATTTTTATGTCCTTTGGGTAAATACCTATGAGTGCAATTGCTGGATCATATGGAAGCTCCATTTTTAGCAGATTGAGGAACCTCCACACAGATTCCCATAGTGGTTGGACCACTTTGTACTCCCACCAGCAGTGTAGGAGAGTTTCTTTTTCTCCACATCCTCGCCAACATTTGTTGTTGCTAGTTTTTTTTTTTTTTAATATGTGCCATTCTCACTGGTGTAAGATGGTATCTCATTGTAGTTTTGACTTGCATTTCCATGATTACAAGTGATGTTGAACATTTTTTGATATGCCTGTTGGCCATTTGCATTTCCTCTTTGGAGACGTTTCTTTTTAGCTATTCTGCCCTTTTTTTGACTGTATTATTTACTTTATCTTTGTTGAGTCTCATCAGTTCTTTGTAGATTTTTTTGTGATCAGTCCTTTATCATTAGTGTTGTGTACAAAAATTTTCTCCCATTCAGTGGGGTGCTTCTTTGTTTTGGTTACTGTCTCTTTTGCTATACAGAATTGATGTAGTCCCAGCTGTTTATCGTTGCCTTCACTATCACTGCTTTGGGCGATGTGTCTTTAAAGATGTTACTGAGGTGTATGTCATGTAGTGTTTTGCCTATATTTCCTTCTATATATGTTTTTTATGGTTTCAGGTCTTATGTCTAGTTCTTTAATCCATTTTGAGTTGGTTTTTGTGTATGGTGTGAGGTAGTAATCAAGCTTCATTCTTTTGCATGTAGCAACCCAGTTTTCTCAGCACCATTCATTAAACAAAGGGCACCTGCACCCCTATGTTTATAGAAGCACTATTCACAATAGGTAAGCTATGGAAACAACCCCAATGCCCCAAAATAGATGATTGGATCAAGAAGATCTGGTACATATACACCATGGAATATTACTTAGCTATCAAAAAAGATAAACTCATGCCATTTGCAACAACATGGATGGAGCTGTAAGGGATCATGCTCAGTGAAATACGCCAGAAAGAAAAAGAAAAATACCAGATGGTCTCACTCATAGCAGGAATTTAGAAAACCTAAATAAGGGACCAGGAAAATACTAATTATAATAAAGTAAAAATCAGGTCCTCTGTCGAGGTCTATGTTTCAGGTCTATGTTTCAGATCTTATGTCTAGTTCTTTAATTCATTTTGAGTTGGTTTCACAAAACCAAATCTAAGGAGTTCTTAATAAACCAAAATATAACAATTTGAAAAACAAGTAATTGTGACATAAGATTTTAACCCATAAAATCAAATAAAAACTGGTGAGCTCATGCTGATGTAATAAACAACATACTAAATATTAGATAAATGGAGGAGAAGGGACAGCTTTTTCATATTGAAAAATTCCAATTAGTCAACGCAAAAGAAAAAAGAAAAATACAAATTTGTAGACAAATTTCCCCAATTGGGGTTAATATGAAGGAAAAAAAATATAACTTGACTGTAGAGAAACCTGACAGACATCGCCTAAACCTAGGTATCAATGTAAACATACCAATAAAAGAGATGTTGACATCATGTAAACCCTATAGTGCACCAAGAAGCATATAGCAGATTCATTGGTGCGCCTGCCAACATTTTCTGATCATAAAAAAGTAAAATGTCAAGGCAGTGAAGGGCAATGAAAGAGGAATTAGGTATTTATTTTTAAGCATTTCATACAGCTTTATTGGAGAGTATTTTTGAATATTTTAGATAGTATTTTGACTAAAGGAATTTTCCCAGCTAAATCTTTAAGAAAAATATATTTGTAGGAAACATGGGGCAAGTAAAAAAATCAAGCCACTTAATTTTTTTGCTATATCCCACTACCATGAACCTAAATTCTAAACAAAACTTTAAGGATCTGCTGAAGTCTCTGTTTTTCTTTGACCGTCAGGTCAGTGACCTTACATGAAAATTGGTCATGACAACTCCTTTGTAATACTTCAGCGTTAGGAGGGTCCCAGTTTTCAGCACTGGACTCTGAGAGAAAAGGAAACTCTCATGTCTTACTATTCCCAGGAAAAGAATGGACACAGGGAGGAAGGCAAGGAAGAGTTTCTCCCTTTATTATTGAGCTGGTCCACAGACAGCCTGGGTAATCAGCTGCCATGAGAGAGGAGAGAAATTTTCTCAAAAGTAATAGAGATTATTCTTGCCACCCTGACTGAAAAGAAGGGAAAAAATGTGGGGGCAGGGAAGAGCCTGCCTAGGAGAGCTATCTTTAGCTCTGTTGGAAATTTCGCACTCCACAACTGGGACAGAGGATTATATTTTGTAATCTGGCAAATCTAATTCAGTCACACAGCTCCGGTAGGTGGATGAAATAGAGTGCCTATGAGATGAGAGACCCTGGATTTCCCATTAGAGCAAAGCACTTTTTTTTTCAAGTTTTAATACATTTGAACATTTGATTTCAACTACTCATCACTTGGAGTATATATCCTACATTTTATTTGATAAAACTTTCTTATGATGAGTCCTAAATTCCATTAGTAGCTTGATGTGTATATTTTCTAGTGTTTTCAGCCAGATTTGAGAGTACTAACTGGCTTTGTTTAAATCAAACCTTAAATGTCTTTCCTATCCCTAATACCTCACACTATTAGCAACCTAGTGACTCTCTAACAACAGCAGGATAGGAAAGTGTAAACATGTGACTGAACATGTGACTGATGGCATGGTGACTCTGTGCTTCCTTTGTGGTCTCACATCCTGCCTGAACAGCCAGTGCAGCAGTCCACTAGACAGTTGCTGACCACAGCTGCTATCACCATCTGAATGGCTTCCTGATAGACCTTAAACCTAATGCTTGTTCTGAGGGCTGATATCTGCCCCGCAGAGCTGTCTGGAGAATGGAGCTGCTGGGATGCAGCTAGTCCTCAGTTACTTTTGCCAGGCTACTCACTTCCTCAAGTGTCTCCTTAGTCTCCCCCAGATGACTTCTTAGGTTTACATATGAAGTTCATAAAGAGCCTGTGAGAAATGTAGTTTCCACACCAAACACACCTCCGTGTGTGTGTGTGTGTGTGTGTGTGTGTTGGGAGTGAGGATGCTGTGGTACCTTCTCACCTGGCTGCATCAACTGACCAATAAATTTATCTTTCCTCATGCTTCAAAATTCTCTGCTTTTCAGCTAACTATAGACTGGGAAGAAATGTTCTGCTGTTCAGACCCCCAGACTACATGGAAATGGCCTTTTAATATTTCCTTCCAGTGTCATTCCCTTAGAGGTGAATTAATTTTACTTAATCAAGGAACTGTACAATAGTCCTCATTTATTCTTCTCCAACAACTCTCCTACTTTGCACTATTCTGTTCTGAATTCCTTGTATTCTTTTGACCATTGAATCAGTTCCCTTAGTGCTGCCATAACAATGGGACTGGGAGGCTTCAACAACAGAAATTAATGTTCTATCAGTTCTAGAGGCTGAAAGTCAAAGCTCAAGGTATTGGCAGGAGTGGCTTCTCCTGAGGTCATTCTGGCCTGCAAAGAGCTACCTTCTCACTATGTCCTCACATGGTCTTTACTCTGTGCACACTTATCCCTGTGCCCATATTTCTTCTCATGAAGACTGCAATCTTCATGACTGGTCTAGGGCCCACCCTTACAGCTTCAGTTTAACTTAATCACTTCCTCAAAAACCTTAGAGCTCCAAGTAGTCACATTGTTAGGGATTGGGGTTAGCACTTCAGTGTATGAATTGGGGGGCAGGATAGGATGTGCACAGCAGAAGGTGTGAAAGTGAGGGGCACTGTAGATTTTACCAGAACACATTTATAAGCTGTTACTGCTTTCAGAGTGCACCTAGTTTTGCTGATTCCATAGAAGCCTGCATCTTTGATGCCTATATATCCTTGGGAGTCTTTTCTATATTTCTCCCATTAAAAAGAAAATGGGCTTTCAAGTTTGGAGGTCTGAATGGAAGTAATCACAAGGAGGAAAATGACAGAAATCTGAAAGTTGCTTTTACTTTTCTTTTATATAAACTAATGTGTGCTGAAAATCTCCACTGAAATACGTTTTTTTTATGAAGTGTCTCCAAAATCTCTCTGACTACCTGAGAAATGTTTCCCTAAGCATACCTATTAAAAGATCAACTGGAACAGTATTCTATTAAATATTTTGAGAAATTTGGATCCTGGTCTAGTCTGGCAGTCTTCTGCTTGAAAAGCCTTGAATAGCTCATCACTCATCATCAAATTAGATGCAAATATGTCTGTTGTATTTATTTGAGGCCCTCTATGCTCTAGTCCTAATTTATTTTTATATCCTATCTCCCATGATTCTCTTATATATGCCATGTTCTCCAAATATCATGATCCTAAATATACTTTGTGGTTTCCGCCTTCTGCATCCTTTTTTAATGGTGTTCCCTCTGCCTTGAATTCATTTCTTTTGCTTTCCTGGATGATTTTGCTAAATCCAAAAATTCTATCTTCTCCTGAATATTTTTAAACTCCCCAATTTAATGTGATTTCTTCCTTCTATGAACTGGCATAGGGTTTTATTATATTCTGCCAGAGCATGTATTTTGGTCTTTTAATCTATTTAATTTTCTTTACTCAGTAGGCTACCATTTCATTCAAGGTAAAGAACATGTTTTCACTCATTCATGTATCTTCTGTGTTTTTCACAGCATGGATTCTCAATAAACATTAGTTATATAAATTAAGTAAGGGAGGCACTAAAGGTGATTCTTTGATGTCTCTGGTTCACAGTAGTTTATGAACCATATGCCTTTATCTGCTCTCTTCTCAAGAGATGCTGTTGAAATGATGAGAAAGAAATAAAAAATCAGAAGCTTTACTCTGTGGGAAAAAGTGGAAGACATGAGAAATTTCACAAAAATTGTAAGAGATGAAAAATGGATAAAGAAATAAATTCAGTAGAAATCTCCATCTCAGATTATATTTACAACAGGACAATATGCTATCCCCCAGTGAAGCTCTGGGTTACAAGATTACTAGAAAAAGAAGAGAGATTTTAATTGAATGTTTGTAAGTAAAACAATTATTCCTGTTCCATGTACCATGGCACCAGTGCCCTGTAATTAAGTTTAGTTGGACTACTACTAGAAAAAAAAATCTTATTTTTCCTAAGCAAATTAGAAGAATATTTCTGCAATATATACGCAAACAGACAGAATATATATGCACACAGACAGTTTGAGATGGGGATCCAACACGCTTATAATCTGGAAGTTAGGGCCTCCAGACTAAATTGCCTAATTCCTTCATGTTCATTTTAAGGTGTAACCAACCCCTTACCAAATCCATTTCTTACACTTATATTTCATGCTCATAACTTAGAAATATTGCTATTGTCTTTTGCTGACTACCTGTATGCAGAATGAAATTAGGGAAATAAATTTAGATAGAAAACAGTTATCTCTACTTACACTGGAATTGTTTTGAGTTCGTTGGCAAGGTTGGATCTTGTACTCACTAGTAACAAATTTAAAAATATCAATAATCCACTAACATTTGAAAGGGAAGCAAAATATATATTTTGAAAGCAAGAAGAATCTCAGTAAATGAGAAGGAATACACTAAAAGGAAATCAAATGTATTTTTGAAAAGTAGAAAAGTATAATAGTTCAGGAGAATAGTGACAGATTATAAAAGGATGATGACCATTATTTAAAGAAATAAAATGCTGAGAAAAGAATTTTGTGGAGGTAATCATTTTCAGTTCCATCTGATTTCAACAGAAATCAATTTCTTGTTGATTATGATTCTGGAGGCTCTGGATTTTTTTTCCAACAACATGGAGAGGAAGAAGCCTTAATAAGTAAATATGCAAATTCAGAGTAACTGGATTATTATTCTCAGGAATATTGAAAAAGAAAGGTGGTATGGCAAACAAATCGAGGGAAAAAAATAAAACCCTTTGAAATTTATAGTGATTGCTGAATTAAAATTTCATGAAAGCCTTTAATGATAATGTTATGTACATTTGGAGGATTTCAGATGATACAAAGAGAAAGAATATATAAGAAAAAAGATAGAGTATATAGTAATATATGTAGTCTTATATTAGAACAAGTTAGAAAAAGAGTACATAAGAAAAGCACAGAGGATTAATCGAGGAGAAGTAATATCTGATGTAGTCAAAATTTCAGAGATAAATAAAAGAGAATGTGGACTGTAAGAGTTTATAACCAAGAAGGGAAATTGAAATCTTTAAACTCATTGGACCTCTTGCCTGTAAATGATAATGAATGAAAATGAAAAGTATGTAGGAACAGAGCATTGTCCTATTACAGAACACAAGTGTTGAAGAATAGCTTATTAAAATGTGTAGAAAAGGAGGAGGTAATCAGTATTAACTAAGTGTAAAGACTTTAAAAGGAATATGGATAACTCACAGAGCAAGAAAGTTTGCCTCTAACATCATAGAATTGTATGAATTATTTCTATAGCTAACACCATTAACCTGATCAGGAACTTTGACATCCCCAAATCCTAGAGCCATACACTATCACTGCAGTCACCCACCACAACAAATGCCTTTGTGCTACCTGTTTCCTCATTTAGCTCACTACCAAAGTAAAAATCTACATTTTTGTCACATATCTATACCATAGCTAAACCCAAATATTCCTAAAGGTTATGATATGAAAAGCCAGATATTTGGTCTCAATAAAAGCATGAAATAGATTAAAAGCAACATATGCAACAAAGAAGACATCTATTTTCTCTCCATGGTAGACTCAAAGGCAATCATAAACCCAGCAATTTTTTAAAATTTTAAATAAAGCAAATTAAGTAAATTTTTTAATATCCTCATCTTGAATAGCTCAGGGAAATACAGACTATAGCACTCCACTTAACAATTGAACTATGCTGCAATAATCATAGTAATGTGATCACCACACATGGATTCTCTACTTTTTTTTCATTGTTATAGGTATAGTTGACACATAGCATTGTGTAAGTTTTCTGCCATTAATCTAAATAGCAAAATACAAACATTTGCAATCTAACTGTAAAAATAACTTTACAGGGCCTCCCCGGTGGTGCAGCGGTTGAGCCCTGGGCTGCAAAGCTGCCTACAGCCTCTGCAGTACTGGTTCAATCCCCGGCCACCAGTGAGGGTCCCACATGGCCACATGGCGTGCAGATCTCTCCTGCCGCCTGCTGCTCCCCTCAGCAGTGTACCCCGTCAGTCTGCCTGTTCTGCTCGCCGCTCTGGCTCTGATGAATTCTCTCACCCTCCCGCACTTCTGACTGTACCCAGTGCTTGTATAAATAAATAAATAAATCTTAAAAAAAAAAAACCTTTACAACACATTGTATTTTGTAGTAAAGCAGAGAGAGAATGTGAAAAGAGGGTAGTTAATACCCTCAGTTTAAAAAATGGAAAATCAAAAAAGCCAGTAGAACAGAGTTTTAAGTATATTATTTAAAGTTTAAAAGTGACTGGTAGATATGAAGTTGCAACCTCACAACTAATGGTCCAAATTCTCCTTTAAGGTAGGTGTTATTTAGCCACTGGTCTCATGTAAATATTTTTTTTTTTCTTTTGAATCGTTATCATCTATAATCAACTCAGGAGGCATGTATAACCAATTCAGCAGAAACCTAAACACTCCCCATTGTCTTACATCTGGCCTGATTCACATATTTACTTTACTAAACTTGTTCTGTAGACAACTCAAAGGAGGATTCCAAAGGAGGAATTAAAAATAATAATATGATTATATGAACAGCCCTTTGGTGGATCTGTTGTGAGATCATTCTTTTATATCTTGGGGAAGTAAGTCAATAGGTAATGCCTACAATGAAATAGTAATACATTTTTAAAGATTTATTTATTTATACATACAAGAGCTGGGGTACAGGCCAGATGTGGGGAGGAGGTGAGAGGATTTACCAGAGACAGAGTGGGGAACAAAGAAGGCAGATTGACAGAAGTACACCTCTGGGGGAAGCAGCGGGCAAGTCAGGAGAAGTCTGCTGCACCATGTGGGTAGCTCCCTGGCCAGCCGGGGATTGAACTCGTGCTGCAGAGGCTACGGATTGCTTCACAGGTTGCATCTTAACCCCTTGAGCCACCTGAGAGGCCCAAAAGAAATAGTAATAATTTTACTATCAGTATTATTAAAAGATATCTGAAAACTCTAAATGCAGCTCAGTATTTGAAGCAATTTTTTTTTTTGGTCAAAACATAAACATAAACTATAGATAAAATGTTAACAGTGACATTGAGTTGAGTTAGAATGTTGTTATGGCTTGACTGTTCATTCATTTTCCATAAATAATAATCACATGCATCCAAATATGTAAAGTATCATGTTAGAAATTGGAAAATGCATATGTAATATATTATGATCAAAAAGATCAATATACCATACAGTGTAGGACTCAGTGCCAATGTTTTTTACAAACAATTTTCCAACATACTATAAATTTCCGTTAGTACTACAATTAGTTTTATTAATAAAGTTTCTTTTAGCTATAAGATTAGTTTGCATACATTGAGAATAATCAAATGACAATATGGAGAAGCAATAATTTCCTAATACAAATAAATTTAAAAGGGAAAAAGACCCAGTCAATTGATAAAATGTAAATAACAATAAGAGCTTCTGAAGCTTCTGTAGTCCTAAATACTAATATTTAGAATATAACTTCTGAAAATTTTACAATGATTTGCTAAGTTAAAGAACAGATAGAATAGAGCAATGTGAATGTACAAGGGCATGAAGCACTTGAACAGAAATTAATGCATGGTATTCAGTAAGCAGGCAAGCTGTGTTCTGAGTGGGGGTGGGTGGGGTGTGTGAAAGTACATTTTATGAATAAATTTTAAAAGCTGAAGTAGAACAGCCTTAAAAGCTGTCAGTGGGCTATGACTTTTTAAATAATGGAATTAAAGTGCTGAGAATGCAGTTTCATTACAACAAATGGAATTATGTTTTCATTTGACAATCTAAAAAAATAAAAGTCAGTGCAGAAATTCAGGATTTTCTTTGGTGATCATTACGTAGCTTCTTTGATTAAGAGCTTAAAAAAATTCACATTGGAGTTTTTGACCTTAACTAACTTTAAGAGCAATGAATTTCAGCCACCTTTATGAACAGTCACCCTTTCAAATTTAACTTTAGAGGTCTGGCTTCATTCCTTCTGGAAATAGATCCCTTTCAAAATACTATGTGTTGTGTATGTTAACTGTTAATAATGCTTGAAAGCTATGTAACATTTCTGTCTTCTCTCTAGTTCAACAGTGGTTTTTATCCTAATGGCATACAGCTCCCCAGTTCCACCTAGTGGTTGAAAATTAATAATTATCCTCTATATAGTTTTAATAAATTTGTGTCAATTTTGGGGTGAATCTTAAATTGAATAATGTGGATTTCACTATTAGGGCTGAAGAGAACAAAATGTAGTAGCAAAACTAAATTCAATAATTGCAACTTAGGTACTTTAAAAATACAAATACAATGTTGTGAGACATGGATTTCTATTAAGGATTACACTTTACAGCCTTAGGGCTGTGATTCAATAACCATGGTTAGTCTTCCTTAGTTTTCCTTTAGTCAGTGACACTATTACAGTCTTAAAGGAGACACAGGTAAAAAAAATCTTTGCTTTCTAAAACTTATTTGTATGAGTTTTATAAGGCACATGTCATTAAGAACAGGAAGTTGTTAGTAAATTAAAGTTTTATGCTATTTCCTTAAAAATGCAAACAATATTACTGACCAAAGCAGTAATTACTGACTGTCTGGAGCCGTCCGGAATATGTGCCATGTTGCATATGCTTGCCATGAGTTCGTTTGCCATGAGTCCGCTTTACTGTTTCGCCTATTGGAGAACCACAGGTTTTTCCTGTTAAAGCACATAAGACTGGGAGGTACAGGGGGAGGAGCTACGAGGGTATAAGAAAGGAACCGCAAGAGAGAGACTAGGGACTGTGAGGAGACTGTAAGGAGATATGGCAAGGGTTACTGCGAGAGGAGCAGAGAGAAGGCCAGGGAAGTAAGAAAGTCAGGGAAAAGAAAGATATGTAAATGTAGGATAAAGGAAAAATAAAGAAGCAAACGCTAGCGTTAAATTGTCAAGCCCCTCATTTTAATCCTCAGCCCTTCTCTTCCCGTGCCTCCGAATCCCGCGGGTCGGGACAACTGACCAATAATCCGACCATGATCTCAAGGCATTCCTAGAAATTGGAACAAGTTGTATAGTATAATAAGACTTGAACTTATTGTGTCTGAAACAGGAAATTCCGGGTAAATCCTTTCTCCCTTTGGGAAAATATAATCTTGGATAACATTTAAAGATAAAACTATCTTAGATTCTTTTACTGCATTCAGAGTTTGGATTAAAATTTATTTCCTGAAATAGTAGAACCACGTATTTATAGATAATAGTGCTCGTGCCTTGGTTGATTGTATTGAAGCACAAGACACTGGTATGTGAACTACTTTGCTCTCTGGTAATAAGTATCCCTTTGACCTGAGTTGTAATCATAGATTAATGAGGAGTGTGCTATTAGTGTTTCAAAGAAAAATAAAATCAGCTGTCAAAATTGATCTATAATACATCTGAAAGTTAAGTGGAACAAATGATATTTTTAATAATTTATTTTTAACTTGACAGCAATAAACAGACAACAAAACTGTTTCTGGTGTTTTCTTGTTTGTTTGTTTGTTTTTCTTTTACTAATACCTAATACGGTGAGAAGGACTTGCTCTGTTGTCCCAGGTTTAGTGACTAACTTAAAACTGAGGACAGAGAAGAGTCAAATATGTCATTTTCTAATCTCCCCACCCTTTTTTTGTGAAAAGAAGATCAGAAAGAAAACAAATAGAGGAGTCTGTGCTTTGGCACAGTGGGTGCTTTGGCCCCCATCAGCCAAGTGAAGTGAGGTGCAAAAGAACTACCTATTGTTCATAGAGAATAGCAGTGTTTACAGGAAATAGGAATTGCATCTCATTTGCCAGTTTGATTTCTGCTTTTGTGGGTTTCTGTGATTGTCTGAACACAGGAAAAAAGAATGAGAGAGAGATGGCAGGGCAGAGAGAACTGTAAAGTAGCCCATGTGCATATGTGTGAGTTACCTGTAGCAAAATTGATAGCTTAAAAAGATTTGGTATCTCTTCTAAGGTATCTCTTCTAAGGGTGTTGGCCACAAGGTGAGGAGACCCTAGAACCTGAAGGTTTCTTGCTTGCCAGTGATAATATACAGAGACCCACTCCCTATTTTCTACAAAGCATTTTCACATTTCTTTATGAGATAACCAGCCTTTGGACACCTTCATAGAGGACATCAATGACCAGTTAGACTTAGTCCAAGGAGCAGCACCAACCCAGGAAGAATAAGCCTGAACTGGTAAGACTGGGATATCAAATTGTATGGGGCTGGTTTTTTAATACTGAATGTGCTTTGAAAAAAAAAAAAAAAAAAAAAGGGACCTGCCTGAGACATTAAAGCAGAGGAATGGGAGGTTGGACAAAAGTACTACTGAAGGTTACAATTTCTTGAAGACCTTAACTTGGAGTTTGCAATTTATTTCACAAGATACTTTCCCCCCTTTCTCCTAAGCAATTCATTGTTGGCTTTTCTTACACTTTCTTTTTTCATGTAATTTTCTTACTAAGGTATTTGTTTAGGATTCAAAATGCAGAGAATAGCAGACACAGCCTTCTAGGCTGCCCAATCAAAGTATTTCTAGGGCTCTAGTGCCTTTGGCATTGGGTACATGAATTCTACAGCGTGTTCCTTCTCTCAGGAAAAATAGAGATCTCAGAGAGATTCTTTCAAGCATCAAGCATAAACTTGGTTTTCTAAACTCATTATTTTCTTAATGAAATATTTCATTTTTCTATTGCTTTTCATCCTACTAAATACCTTTACAAGGGCCTCCCCGGTGGCGCAACAGTTGAGCGCTGGGTTGCGAAGCTACCAGCAGCCTCTGCAGCTCCGGTTTGATCACAGGCCACCGCGAGGGTCCCACATGGCGCGCAGACCTCTCCTGCCGCCTGCTGCTCCCCTCAGCAGTGTACTTTGATCCTTCTGCCTGTTCTGCTCCCAGCTCTGGCTCTGGTGAGTTTTCTCACCCTCCTGCACTTCTGACTGTGCCCAGTGCTTGTATAAATAAATAATAAATAAATCTTTAATAAATAAATAAATAAATACCTTTACAAACAGTGGAACTGGAAATTATATTGAAAATAAAGGTGAACACAAACCTGTCTAGAAAGGGTTCATTACTATTCACTTTTCAGTCAGTATGGTAAAACATCTTTAAACGGTATGAAATAGACTATAAACTATACTGCCTTACATACTGAAGTGTATATCAAGGTTAAAAGTAAATAAATGCACAAGCTACATTTTCCCCCCTAAGTGTTCATTTGATTAGCTTAAACACATCTTTAATCTTCATTAAGTTGTTTTGGTAAATTCATCATAGGAAAAATAATTTGTTAGGCCTAAAAAATTATTCTGGTGAAGGAGATATGGAATTATATAATTAGAAAAGTTGAACATTTAGTAACCAAGCATGAAGAACATTGTTATATTATTCTTTGTTCACTTAACAAAACATTTATTAAGCACTTTCTCTGTGTCAGAACTATGTCAGGTCTCAGAGATACAGTGGTAAACAAGATATCATCCCTTTCCTCATGGAAGTTATTTCACAAGCAAGCACAACAGTAATGAATTAAAACAATTCAGTGTTACAGTATTATGTAAAAGAAGTACACTATTACAAAGCTGGGAAGTAATGACTAAGTTGCAGGCCAAAAATTGAGTAGGGCATAGGAGGTCGACGGAATAGCATAATGAAAAGTCTTAGATATAAGAGAGAATCTTATTCAGAAGAAATTATAGAATACTCATGACTGGCACACATCTGAGTAAACAGGCAAAATGATAGATAAAATTTGAAACTCAGGCATAGCAGAGGAAATCATGATAAAAGGGCAGCTTTTTAAAAGTAGGTTTATGACTCTTTTAAGAGTAAGAATTAGTGATGGAGAAGGGGATACATGACAAGTTTAAGAGTCACTTAGGTGACAATTAAAGAATTCTCTTATATTAGAATTTGGAATTTTATTTTTATTTATGTAATTAGCTCCTCTAATCCAAATGTAATACTAGATTAAATCTGTCTGAATATATAAAGATAAGACAAAGAAAATTAGAATGGTAAGTTGAAGACAAATAACATTGTTTTTACAGGTCTGTAGATTTTGCAGGCCATAAAATGACCTCTATTATTTTATTTTGTTAAGATGTAATAGACGTAGCATATTGCATTAGTTTCAGATATACAGCATAATGATTAGGTATTTGAATATACTGAGAAATGATTAACACAGTCTACTTAACATTCATCATTACCTATATGTTTATAATTCCTACTTTTAAGATTTACTCTTTTATCAACTATCAAATGCATAGCATGTTATTATTAACTGTAGTCACCATTACTGTTTTTTATTTCCTTCGGATAAATACCCAGAGGTGGAATTGCTGAATTATATGGTAGGTCTATTTTAACTTTTTAAGGAACCTCTGTATTGTTTTCCACAGTGATATCAACCAATTTACATTTTCACCAATAGTGCAGAGCTCACTTTTATCCACATCTTCACCTGTACTTGTTATTTCTTGTCTTTTTGGTAGTAGCCATTCTAACAGCTATGAGATAACTCTTTTAAGGTTTTGATTGCTATTTTCCTGATGATTACTAATACTGAGCACTTTCACATATGCTTATTGGCCATTTGTATGTCTTCTGTGGAGAAATGTCTATTCAGTTCCTCTGCCCACTTTTTAATATTTGTTTGTATCTTTTGTTATTTAGTCTTATGCATTCTTTACATATTATGGACAGTAATCCTTTCTCAGATATGATTTGCAAGTATTTTTTCCCATTCAGTAGGTTGCCTTCTCATCTTGGTGGTGGTATCCTTTGTTGTGCAGTAACTTTCTAGTTTGATGTAGCCCTATTTGTTTATTTTTGCATTTATTGCCATTGATCTTGGTATAGATCCAAAATAACCTCACCAAGACCAATAATATCAAGATGCTCACCACCTATGTTTTCTTCTGGTAGCTTCATGGTTTCAGATCCTTTGTTTAAGTCTTTAGTTCATTTTGAGTTGATTTTTGTGAATGGTCAATGTAGAAATACAGTTTCATTCTTTTATATAGGATTGTTCAGTTTTCACAATACAATTTATTAAAGAGATTATCTTTTCCCCATTGTGTATTCTTGACTCCCTTGTTTATGACCTCATATATATGACTTATTTCTGGGATATTTTGTTTACTTGAACTGTTTTAATGCCAGTACAATAATGTTTTGACTAGAACAGCTTATTAATTTTTTTTAAAGCTTCTCTTAAATCCCTGCTAGCCAGAAGAAAAGAAACCTCACACTGAATATAAGAGTTACTCAGAACTGAAGCTTCTAATTAAAGGCAGCATTTGTAGCCAGACTGTGTGGGTTCAATTTTTTGATCTGCTCATACAGCTAGACACTTGAAATTATTAATTTTCAGTTTTTCTGTACAATGGGTATAATAAAAGCATGTATCACCTACATTACCAGGAGGATTCAATTCTATCATTAAAGAAATATTTATGAATGTGGGGCCTCCCTGATGGCGCAGGCAGTTGAGCGCAGCGCTGCGAAGCTGTCCGCACCCTCTGCAGTGCAGGTTCCATCCGCGCCGGCCGCAGAGATACCCACATGGCAGGACAGATCTCCCCTGTCTCGCCTGCTGCTCCCCTCAGCAGTGTATTTCACTCAGTCTGCCTATTCTGTTCTCTGCTCTGTCTCTGGTGAATCCTCTCACCCTCCAGCACATCTGACCTGTACCCCGGTTATTGTATGAACAAATAAATCTTTAAAAAAAAGAGAAATATTTATGAATGTTTATTCTGTCCTAGAAAATGTTCTAGCGGGCTTCCCCGGTGGCACAGCGGTTGAGTGCTGGGTTGCGAAGCTGCCTCCGGCCTCTGCCGCACCGGTTCGATCCCCGGCTGCTCCCCGGCCACCGGAGGAGGGTCCCGCACGGCGCGCAGACCTCTCCTGCCGCCCGCTGCTCCCCTCAGCAGTGTACTTCGGTCCTTCTGCCTGCTCTGCTCCCCGCTCTGGCTCTGGTGGATTCTCTCACCCTCCCGCGCTTCTGACTCTACCCAGTGCATGTATAAACAAACAAACAAACAAACAAATAAATAAAGCATGCCTCTGTTTAAAAAAAAAAAAAAAGAAAATGTTCTATCAATAGTTCATAAGATCCCATAGAGAACAAAATAGACAATGGGGCTCACAATAGTTCGTGCTTACATTCTGCAATAATTGGCAATGAATAAGAGGCCAAAATAGACATAGAAATAAAAGTTCAATATATCAATATTATAAATATGTCAATTTTACCCAAAATTATTAATTTAAGGCCATTCCAGTAACCTGCTCCCAGCATTCTTTTTGAGTAGACAAGCTTAAAGTTCATATGGCAAAATAAAATAACTGAAATAGCATGAAAAATTTTGAAGGAGATCAATAATAAAGGAGCTTGCCCTTAACTTTAAGAAAACATTTTATAGCTACAATAATTGAACTAGTGTGGTTTTAGTGAATGGATTGAGACAATCAAATTAACAAGCTAGAAAGTCAAAATACAAACATAATTAGGAATTTAGTGTTTGATGAAGAAGTCATTTTAGAGCTGTGAGCAAAAAGATGGATTATTCAATAAGTTGAATAACTAGGTAGCTATTTGGGGAAAATTATATTTGATACATTTGTCCTGGGAAGAAGGAGCAATGATTACTTCTTTCCTAAGAAAAATATTAGTACCAAATTATGGTAAGCACAGAGGTTCTCCAATAGTGGATGGGGTTTAAAATGCTACCCTGAAAGGTAGCAGTGAAAAACAAAAGCTTAAACTCTCATTGCCAATCCTGTTTTTTTGTTTCTTTTGCAAAGCACTTTACTTTTTATTTATGGGAAATAATTTAGATATTCAGAAGTTATAAGAATGCAATCATAACAATCCATGTACCCAGAATTTCAGATTTTAAAAATAGACATCCCAAATATTTGTAAGGCCATGTATACTATCTCTGATTTCTCTTCTTCCTAAGGACTTACCTCACTATAATGACAAATCTAAAACCACTTCTTTAACATTTTATATTTGAGTTTTCTCCACGATATTTCATAAGCACTAGGACTTAATTTTCAATGTTATCTGTACGGATATTTTATTTATGTTTTTCTGTATTTATATTTCCATATTTTTAGTTGACATAGTAGTATATATATATATTTTCTCTTTAATTAGCAATTCCCTGCAGATCAAGCTTCAGAACATAACAAGAATCTAACCCAGTTGAAACCATCATCATCTAGTTCAGTAATTAAAGTAACATCCTCACTGGACAGTGCCCCTTCTTCAATCTATTATCAGTACAATGACCCAAGAAATTTTTGTAAAATACATCAGAATAGTTTGTACCCATCTTTGAAATCCTCCAATGCTGCCAAATCTTCTGCAGTAAAGGTCAGAGACTTGGTAAATTTTACAAATACGTACATACAAGACTCCCTCTCTGGCTTCATTTTTCCCCTCCTTTCTCAACTCCAAGTGAACTAGTTTCCTTTCCTTTCCTTGGCCATACTGGACATTCCCTGCCTTGGGAAATTACTTGCTACTTCTACCTGGAATGGTCTTCTCCATTTACCCATATGATTACCCCACTTAGTCTCTTCAAGATGCTCACTTAAATGAAAATCTTATCATCTCAGTGAGGACTTCCTCAGCCACCCCTAAACATTATTTTCCTGTCTGCATATTTTTCTCTTCACTACTTGTCACTCCTAACATATAACATAATGTGATTATTTATTTTATTTCTACTTTAAGCCTCCACTAAAAGCTTCAAGAAATAAAACATTTTTGTCCTTTTTGTTAATGGCCATAACTTTTGAATCTACAGCTTTTCCTGGTGTATTGAAGGTACTCATTAATTATTTCATGTCAGAAGTGAGTGGGGACTTCACATTCATCGTATTAACTAGAAATACTCATTTCAAACATTTCTCTATCAACTAACATGAACTGAGAAAAATGTATATATTTACAGTTTGGTGAACTTAGAGATTCTTAGTTACCTATTACAGATTTTTGAAGAAATCATAAAGAATATATGTCCCTTTAGGTAAAAGTTGCCAATATAATACAACATAGTATGAGAACAAGCAAATGATTGAAGGAAATTCATTCGAACTGTCCTTGTCTGACCCCCTCCTTTTTTGTTCCCATACCACAGTGTATTCCCACTTCATCCCTTGGAATTAGATTAATCATTCTGTTGAGTAACTTTTAGTACCCTTGTGTGACAATTAGTGACCTCATACTGCTTTTTGGATGGCAAACAAATCCTGATTTTTTGGATGGCAAACAAATCCAAATTACTGGCACCTTGTTTTATATTCCCACCCTGAAAATGGATTCTAGCTTTGCCAGTTACCATCTTGCCAAGTAGCAGTGAGGTACATAACAAAGATAATTTTATTTTTGTTTGCCAAAGGGAACATTTTCTCCACTGGGAATGATCATTCTTAGGAAGCAATAGTTAGATGTAGCCATATGCAATCACGAATCCAAAGTATTTCATTTTATTTTTCTATTTCCAAAGATACATTGACCTTATGACAAAAAGGATAATGTTTTAAGAAAGTATCATTGTTTAACGATCATTGTTTAAGGTATTTTGAAATTGTCTCCAAAATTTAACCATGAGGAAATAGAACAGCAAAGTAATAAAAGAAGCTAACATTCACTGAGTGGTTACTAAGTAATGCCAACATCCACTTAGTAATTTATTTGTGACACCTCATTTTATTCAACCTAATGATGCTAGTACTATTTTTCACAGAAGCAGGAAAGAATCTCTTAGAAGTAAATAACTCAGCCATCTTGCAAACTTGGGATTTAGATCATGCAATCAGACTCCAATCTCAGACTTTTTACTCTATTTAAGGATTGAAGTACAAATGTAATATACCTGGAAAAGTACGTGTTTTCTAAAACAATGCATTGGTACTTTGAAAATGTTGATTAATATGTTATCTTCCTCTTGATCCTTTAGACAAAACTGAGAGTTTAAAACAGCTTTATAAACCACAGGTGTGTTATATATGTTTTGTCATTTGTTTTCATCTATTAAGTATCTGTAGAGATTGATAGAATATTATCACTTTCCTTCTAAAATGTACATTTCTTGCACTTACAGTTTGAAAGCCTTATTCAGCAAAAGTAAACAGAATTTATTGTGCACAATAGGGGGAAAGAGCTAGTGTATATTTATGAAAAAACTTCTCATTATTTGATTTTTTTTTATATATGCAAGACTACTGAGCAGACTAGCACAAAAGAAGTTGCACTTAATGTAATGAATTGATCTTCTTTTGAAAAAGTGCTCCTGGCAGTCTCTTTGGGGAGCCCCTATTTTTCATCACCAAGTAACTTTTTCTTAACTGCTACATAATTTGAAAAAAGTCATTGCTATAATATGGTAGAAATAAGAACACATTTTTTATGAAATCACATTGATAAGCTGATATGTATACATTTATAATGATAATTACAAAAAAAATAACCTACAGAGGTCAAGCAAGTATCATGAATGAGATGCAGTGGATCATATTATTGACATGATAAAACAAGTTTATGCACACACACACACATATACACACACCCCATATATATGGTATTCATGACAGGATATACATAAAAAGAGATTAGGAGTCAAATACTCATGTCTTTGGTTCATGATCAGTGTAAATGCTTTCATTAGCTGAATGGTGAAAAATTTCCACTAAGTCTCTCCCCCTTCTCAAACTATATGCTGTATTTTTAAGATTTTGTAGTATCTCTAAAAATATTTGTAAATAATGCCATCATTTAGGGCACCATACAGATAAGTCTTTGAATTGTGCTCTCCAATTCTTACAGTTGGGAAAATCCAGACTATGTATGACATCTGCTTTTTTAACCACCTTCACTGAGTTTTTCTCTTTGTATGTGTGTATGTGTGTGTGCTTTTGTTGCAGAGAAGGCCAGCAATCACCAGAACAATGGCAGAAGATGTATGGTAGATGCTCTGGGAATGAAGTATACCACATTGTTTTGGAAGAGAGTACATTTTTTGCTGAATATGAAGGAAAGAGTTTTACATATGCCTCTTTCCATGCACATAAAAAGTATGTTTCTGCTTCCCAAGTATTACAGAATATAAACCAATTATATCTTTTAAACAGCTTTCTAAAATACAGCCCATATTGGTACTCATGAGTTACAAGTATTCTGGGTTTGTTTTTTTTTTTGACATGTTTATAAACATTATAACTCTGGCCTTTTTTTGTGGTCTCCACAAGTTAATATTGTCAGGTGTAAAGTATAATTTATTAGGAACATTTACTTTCGTAACTTTCAAATTGTCTTAAAACATTTTAATCCAAAATTCACAATTGTATGGCAATGAATCATCAATACACATCTAAATTTTAAAGTGTTGATTAAAACTTTAACAAAGTTACAGTAACATTTATAAAACTAGACTTTCATTAAAACTTAGTTTGACCAGAGACAGAAGTTAAAAAATAAATAAACATTCATTTCCCTGTTCTTTTAAGATAAATTGTTTACTTAAGAAGTAAAAGTAAACTCTTGTCATGAAAATAACATCATCAGTATGATAAACATATTAATATAACATATTTTGGGGATTTGTATATACTTAGTGTATTCCACAAGGTATTCCACTTCAATTCTCAGTGTGATTCTATTTATACATATGAATTTTCTCTTTAAAATTTTTGTAAAGTTGAATTACTTATAACCTTTATAAGACATATTAAATAAAACATTACAGGATAATTTGTGTTTGGGGCATACCCTATGAAAGTATATAAGAAATTTTCAACATCTGTTTTATCCAAAGATTGTTACTAAGTTGCACACTTATTCAAGTCTATTTTAAAAACTTTTATCCAAAATTCAGAGTAAACCAAATATAGTAGAAACAGAGCAACAAAAAATTTAGGGATCCTGATTCTTATGTTACTTTGGGAAGTTTCTTCTACTACACTCAGCAAATGGTTTTCAAACTTTTTGGCTAAAGTAAGAAATACTGTTTACATTTTTGACCAAAGTATGATACATGTCATGGTGAGACTCAGTACATACAGGCAAAATTTACAGAAAATTATTACCCTTACTAAATAATATGCATTCATATACTTTCTATTTTTATATTCTATTCTGCATTAAAAGTATATATCATAATCAACTAAATTTATTTTACAACTTGCCAAATATGTATTTCTTTTCCTGTAAAAGCAAGTCCCTTGAATTTTTATATATGTTTTCAAGCTTTAAAGTACTCTGATGTGGGACTTTAATTTTCTCTGCCTTATCATAGTTTATTAATTTTTACATATGCAAACCTAAAATAAACAACTAGGACCTTTGCTGAATTTTAATTCTTAAGCTCCTTTATTTTCTTTTTTAAATTAAGGTTTGGTGTCTGCTTGATTGGTGTTAGAAGGGAAGATAATAAAAACATATTGATGAATCCAGGTCCTCGATATATTATGAATGCTACTGATATATGTTTTTATATTAATATTACCAAAGAAGAGAATTCAGCATTTAAAAACCAAGACCAACAGAAACAAAGCAATGCATCAAGCTCATTTTATCATGGACCATCTAGATTACCTGTACATAGTATAATTGCCAGCATGGGTAAGTATAAGGAAAGGAAAATACAATGAGTTTCTTTCTAAAAGATAGTAAATGTATTTGAATTTTTATTAAAATTCTAAAATCAAACTTAACACGTATTTGTATATATTGCAAACTTGGTATAATTAATTATAAAGAAAAAAATTCTAAGTTTGTAAGTCTGTAAGATGTTTCAATAATTAAACACTACCAACGATTTTATATTTCTGATCAGAACATAAGCACATGATGCTTTTATATTTCTTACTAATTTTGGCTAAAAAACAGATATGATAATCCTCTAATTTGTCACAATTCAGTTACTAAATTCTATTAAATCTGATTCATCTCTCTGGATGTCCACTCTTTGTGTTGCAATAGTCTACACTTCCTTCATCATTCCCTCAACTACAGGATCCACTACAATTCTTACCTTTTCTCTGCTTCTAGTCTTGTTGACATGCTTTTCTCACCCACATGAAAAGGAAATAAGCTTTGGGATTAAAGGATAAACAGTAATATATTTCTGCTTGTACTGATTTTATTTCATTTCACTTTGATCAGTAAGTGATTGATATACTATATAAATGGCAAATGCCTTAATGGATATTCATGTTTCATTGTTTTAGGTACTGTGGCTATAGACTTGCAAGACACAAGCTGTAGATCAAGTGGCCCTACCCTATCTCTTCCTGCAGAGGGGAGCAAAGAAGTCAGAAGACCTAGCATTGCTCCTGTTTTAGAGGTTGCAGATGTGTCATCAATTCAAACATGTGATCTTCTAAGTGATCAATCAGAAGATGAAACTACACCAGATGAGGACATTTCCTCTAACTTAGAGTATGTTTATATACTCTCAGTGTAGATTTAATGGAATTTTTGCTTGCCATGGAGAAACAATGTCCTAACCTTCTAGGCATTCTACAATCATATATATACTTCTTCCAAAACGCCCTTCCTAGTAGCCAGTATCTTTCTTGAGTATATAGCATTCTAAGCAAACACATTCCTGACATCAGTATATATTGATACTTTCTTTTTTCTCTAAATTGAAACATAAGTCAGTATTTCCACAATATAAATTACATTATCATGTTTTTGTTAGATCGTATTGTACCTTCTATCTTTATTTTCTTCTACCTTCATATTGAAGTTTAATTACTCAATAACATAATACAACTTTCTCCATTGTTTCTTCTGCTTATCTCAACGTTGAGTAGTCCTTTTTTTTTTATAAGATTTTTTATTTATTTATTTATTTATTTATTTATTTATACAAGCACTGGGTACAGTCAGAAGCGCGGGAGGGTGTGAGAATTCACCAGAGCCAGAGCAGGGAGCAGAACAGGCAGAAGGACCAAAGTACACTGCTGAGGGGAGCAGTGGGCGGCAGGAGAGGTCTGCACGCCATGTGGTACTCTCACCCAGCAGTCGGGGATCGAACCGCGCTGCAGAGGCTGCCGGCAGCTTCGCAGTCCAGCGCTCAACCGCTGCGCCACTGGGGAGGTCCTGAGTAGTCTTTTTTTATATACTGTGTCAATAATATTTTGAATTAATGAAGAAGTGATGTACTTGTTTTTTTTTCCTAAGCTTTCATCACATGTAGTACCAATATATATATATGCTATTTATTACATTTTAGCCTTCAGTAGAGTTTGTTGACTTATCTACATGTTATACCATCATTTCTTGAGGGAAGCACAGTGGTGAATAGTGTTGACTATGGAGTCTGAAAGAATTTGCTTCCAATGACATTTCCAACCTATACTGGTGTGTGCAAATAACTTTGATTAAACAATCTGGTCCACAATTTCTCTGTCTGTAAAGTGAGTATAATTACACCTGGTAGTGTTCCTATGAAAATTAATTGAGTTGAAAAAAGTATACGAAGGATAATGCTTTGAACAGAGTAAGCTTTAAATGAATATTAATTACTATTATGTGCATTAACCAGTGATAGTGACAACATTCAAATACTTCTCCCAAACTCTTTCATATAATTGATGTTCAATTAATGACAATTTCAACATTAACTGAAATTTAATTAAAATTTGCAAAGACCCTTCTTTTATTCCTTCACACTTAAAAAAAGAATTTCTACAAGAACTTTGGTGCAGCCACAGAACACAATTCTCTAAAAAATCAACTGTATGCAAATATATTTATGAAATATATAATGGGAACAAATATATTTAGAAACATTTCTAAAAATGGTGATTTAGAATGTAACTGAAATTCTTGCTACATGCACTTTTAAAAGATTCAGAGGTTGAATTTTTATTTCCAAAAATGAAAAACATTTTGAAATAATAAAGTCCACTTCTAAATTTCTAAATATGCCTCATTTAACCTTCTCAGTTTATGTTTTATGGAAAATAGTCTTGAATAGGTTTGAAATGTAAAGTTAACTTTTATTTTAAAAAGAAAGCTTTCATACAGGTAAAGGAATTTTACCTGTGTTAGATTTTCTTTTACTTATTGTCATTTATGTTGCTAATTTTTGATAATTTCACTTTGAAAATTCACACCAATAAAATATATGACTATTTTTATAAAGTCATCAATCAAACGTAATTCATTTACTCCTTTTTTCTTATGTATCCAAGGCTAATATATCCATTGATAATGAATCATAATGTCCTTTGCTTTAATATATTTTGTGAAAACTTATTTTATTTTTTATCATTAAATATATTTATTGTTATTATTTTAAATCCCTCTAAATTTTTTAGATTAAGACTTGGCAAATCATTTTTGGAAAAAAAGCAGTTCATAAATATTCTAGACTTTATGGACTGCATGTTCTTTGCTACATCTGTTCAGCTCTAGTTTTGAAATATTAAAGCATCCATAGACAAGATAGAAAATGAATGCACATACCTGTGTTCTAAAGAAAACTTGTTTATGGGTATGGAAATTTGATTTCATATAATTTTAAAATGACTTGAAATTTTTTTTGAATTTTTTACAACCATTTAAAACTATAAAAATCACTCTCAGCTGTGTGGAGATTTCTGGACCTACTAAACATAGAGCTTCCATATGATCCAGCAATTCCACTCCTAGGTATTTACCCAAAGGACACAGAAACATCCATTCCAAAGAGCACCTGCACCCCTGTGTTTATAGCAGCACTGTTTACAATAGCTAAGCTTTGGAAACAGCCCAAATGCCCAAAAATAGATGACTGGATCAAGAAGATGTGGTACATATACACCATGGAATATTACTCAGCATTCAAAAAAGATAAACACATGCAATTTGCAGCAACATGGATGGCGCTGGAAGGGATCATGCTCAGTGAAATAAGCCAGAAAGAAAAAGAAAAATACCGGATGGTCTCACTCATAGCAGGAATCTAGAAAACTTAAATAAGGGACCAGGAAAATAAATAACTATAAGAAATGAAAATCAAAATCAACAAAAAACTATGAACCAGAGACACTCTATGAGGGTTAGGGGGCGGGAGGGGAGGGATTGGGGTCAAAATATAAGGGGGTTGCAATTGTATGGGGAATATAAAAATAAAATTTATTATTAAAAAAAATAAAAAAAAAATCACTCTCAGTTCACAGATGGTTCAGATTTGGTCCTTGGACTCTTGTTTCCTTACCCCGTTCTAAACTCTCCTTTTCAAAATGTTACAGCCTCTAGCTTTTTCAAAATATAAGTACATGACTATAATTTAATTGTCCAACTTTGCATGCCTTATTCAAGACATTTTACAATTTCAATTTTACAGATATGCTAAAGGCTACCCACCCTACTCTCCATATATAGGAAGCTCACCCACTTTTTGTCATCTTCTTCATGAAAAAATGCCATTTTGCTGCTTAAGATTAGACAAGGTAAGCACTTGTTGCTGTTATTTTTCCAAAAATGAAATTAAGCCACTTTGCAATTGTATATATTTAAATAGTTTTTTTTAGTCTTTTGACTCAAATGTTTAAAAAGCACTCTTTTCAAATGTAAAGGTTATACATAAATTGGTGAATTTTACTTTCTTAACTATGCTAAAGATTACCCAGATGTTTCACACCGCTAAAGTCTCTAATGAATCAGTGAGTTACATTTTTTAAAGAAAACAGAGATGCCAGAATCTCCCAACAATGAACTCTCAACAACAGTTTCCCAAAATCACATTGACCAAATGTGCACTGTTAATTTTATCAGACATTTTTGCCATAAATCTCAATGTGGAATTGGTTGACATGATGAAATTAGCTGATCTATGTTAGTCACAAAGATTCATTATTGACTGGACTGGAAGCTAAAATAACATGATTCTTAATATCTCCTAAATATTTACTGTAATGCTTGGCTTATATCTGAATATTCTAGGGAAATGAAGCAACACAGAAATATTTCAAGAATGAAGAATTTTGATTCTTTCACAATATGGCCAGTGGGCTTGATCTTGAAGCGTTTATTCTTCAGAATAAGAAAGCTGATAAAAAAAAATTCTCAAATCCCAACTGCCACCCCTTAGAAATT
Source organism: Talpa europaea (assembly GCF_964194135.1). NCBI lineage: Eukaryota > Metazoa > Chordata > Mammalia > Eulipotyphla > Talpidae > Talpa > Talpa europaea. The sequence goes on from NC_140077.1 coordinate 80,380,059, forward strand.
AAATTATGCCATGTTTCTAATGAGAAATGTCTTCCTAAATTGTCTTCCTAAATGTCTACTCTAAATTAAGTATTAGCCATAATTAATTACCAGTTCTCCATTTACAAGCTGTGCAATTTGGCTGAGTAATATCACCATTAAATTTCAGTTTCTACATCTGTAAAATGGTTGTGATTTTAATATGAACCTCATAGGGATCTTGTGAGGGTTATATAAACAAGCACATGAAAAAAGCTTCAGCTTAGTGCCAGAAGCTTAATGTGTGAACATTAATGTAATACACCTACTGCTCTTTTGTTAATATTCTAGTTACTGTTATTTTTTTCATATGGTAAACATAATAAATCTTGGCTGTTGCTATCACTCTTGAAGAAGAGTAACAAAACATTAGCAAATTTCTGACTTAATATTCCTGAAGTTGTTTTAGGAATCTGTCATTGCTCCTATCTGGGTCCATTAAAATGGGCAGTTCGTCTCACATTGCCTTATTTTTTTTTTTCAGTTCCTTTTTATTTTACTGCTCTGCAGCATTTGATACTGCTAGCCAACTGTGTATTTCTCATAACAGTAGTTTTAAGCTTTAGGACCTTTCGCCTATATTGGCTCACTCCAAGTTTCTATTTTTTATTTATAGTATTTTTGTTACGTGAATTTTTCTAAAATAATTCAAGTTTTCAACCCCACAAAACCTGAATTCACTTCTGCTGACACTTTTTAATATACAATTAAATTAAAATAAAATAGCTGGAGACTAAATGAAGAGTGGAAATTATTAACCTCCATGCAAAGGATCTGATACATTGGAAAGGCTAGGCCTGCAGAGATGAGGATTGATGGAGTCAGAGTTCTTTTAAAGTCAAAGACTAGGAATTGTCTCTTTATCCTATTAAGAAAGCAACATTTCTGACTATTACTGACTGACTGGTGACTTCTAACTGGATGTGGTCTGCTGTGTAAATGAGTGCCCACTTTGGGATTAGGGATGGGATTCTGCAGGAGTTGGGATTATGTTGTCCAGGCCATTCTGCATCAATATCAGCAGTAGATTGGTCCCTGACCAAAGTTCATCAACACTAAATTCATTGTCCTCTTCTAATTTTTTGGTGTCTTATTAGTTGAGTTGCTTCTGAGACTCCTAAAATTTTTTCCCCTCATTTTATCTCATAAATATGGAAGCTCTTATTAATCCCAACATCATCTGGTCTCTTCTCCTTCTATGACCTATTTCTAAATGATCTTATTCCTTCATTTGTTTTATTTTAATAATTTTCCAATCATAATCCCAATAAAGAGATTGCCCTTATTTATCATTTGCCCTTTTCACCATTTTTTTTTTTACCTTAAACATTCTTTCTGGATTCATTTTCCTATAGCCTAGATTAAAGTATTTAGAAATTCTATTTATGGGAATTGAAATTTCAGTTTCCCTAGAAATGTCCTTTTGTTTTACTTAATGAAATACAATTCTGCTGTGTATTAAATTCCAGGCTATCAGTTTTCTTTCTTTTTTAGCATTTTAAGATTTTATATGCTGCCTTTTGGTTTACATGTTGCTATTGAGAAATCAGCAATCATTTTAATTTATATTCCTTGTGGATAACCTCTTTTCTTTCTGGCTGCTTTTAAGATCTTCTCATTGTTTTAGTTGTTCTGCACTTGCATTATAATGTGTATGACACTGGATTTCTTTTTATTTACTTGGATTAGGAGTCACTGGATTACCAGAACCTGGGGATTGAGGCTTTTCATTAATTCTAGAAATCCTCAGTCAACATTTACTTGAATCTTTCTGATTCTCTCATCTCTTTTTCAGGTATTCTGATTAAATTTATGTTAGACACTTTCACACTATTTTCCAAGTATCTTAGTTTTTCCATCCTACTTTTTTCTTCTTTTCTAATATGTCCTGCATTCTACATAATTTCCTCAACTCTTACTGTGCCGTTGATCCCTTCAGCAGCATCAAATGTGAGATTTTACCATCTTTTGAGTTTCTATTTTTCAATTGTATTACTTTTTAGTTCCAAAGGGAGTGTGTATATATATATATATATATATATATATATATAAACATTATTTGGATATTTTAAATACCCCCTCATTCCTTTTTCATACTTTATGTATTCCCTTTAATTTCTTTAAGCATAATAATTCATCTTATGTTTTGAATCTAAAAATAGAAAAATCTGCAGTTTTTGTGAGCATAATTCTATTCATTTTTTCTGCCGACTCAATCCCACCAGTGTTCTCTAACTTTTTATTAAAGAATAAAGGCAGAGAAATTCTAATCGGTAATGAATTACAGAACCAACTAATCTCAACCCAAATAAATAAAAAGAAACCCACATGGAGACATATAAAGATGAAAAAGCAGAACAATAAAGCAATTCTCTAAGCAGAAAAATGTAGTTTTAATGAATCTTGGTTTAATTAAGCTAAATCTAGAAAATTCTAGCCACTGCCCATAGCAAAATGCCTTCAGAAGAACAATGAGTTTTGCCAAAGTATAATATCAGTATCTTACTTTTAAGAATCTCTATCCTATTTTCCAGCTCAGGTATGCCTTTAGACAATTGGGCTTTTTTTTTTTTTTTTTTTGCTTTTGTTTTTTAATGACAGGAGAAAATTCCTTTAGATGTATATCTCTTCGGGTTTTCAGTACTTGGAATGTTCCAACATTATTATATTATGGCTATATTTCTGAAAATGGAACTCAGAGATAGATCCTTTTTTTCTAGTTTTATTGATGTATGATTGAAAACATTATATATATTTAAGGTATATAATGTGATGTCTGATCTGTGTATAGATGGTGATTATCTTTAAGTATAGTTACACAGTTGTCATCCACCAGCAAGTTTTAGTTTACAATAGAACACGTATACTCATACATTGCTGACTTTTCCCCCCTCACATCAAGCTATATGGATGCAAATCATTTGTCTTGTCTATGTACACTATTATTTTCTAAAGTGGGCTGGAGAACTGGGCATAGGAAATGTAACTATTTTCAAATTTGTAGAAAATGAACGACTCTCTAGGTTAGAGTAATTTTCCATTTCCATGTATCCTACAGTGTTCACAAATTTCAGTGGATTATAAAAATGGCATTTTTGTATAATTTTTCTTCTCTAGAGTTGCCAGCATAACTACTATGAGGACGCAAAAGCCTATGGATTCAAAAATAAACTAATTATAGTTGCAGCTGAAACAGCTGGAAATGGATTGTATAATTTTATTGTTCCTCTCAGGGCATATTATAGACCAAAGAAAGAACTTAATCCTATAGTACTTCTATTGGATAACCCGTAAGTATATTTTAAAATACAGAAACAAGACAAAGATTTTTTAATATTATGTCAGAAATAACTTATTTTAATTTGCTTATAATACTTTAAATCAGTTACATTATGGCACATGATTCATCAGGAGATATATTCTGCAGGATGGAACAAAACAAAAATGGGATATGGTTATAGTTCACAAGTACTACTTAAAGCATCACTGGCATACTCTGAGCTTTTTATTTAAAACTATTTTGCAAATGGCCATCTACTCAATAATCAGTGGGAAACAAGCCACTGAAATAATTACAGTAATTTCCTTTAAATTAATCAACTGGCTTGGAAAATTCTCTGCCAAAACTGGACAATTTTGTTGTTTCTCTAAAGAACCATTAATTATCAAAGAAGTATGTTCATATTAATGGTCCACTTTTACATGTTATAGCATGAAACATTTTCATAATTTATGGTGTTTCTTCTAGTAAAGCATACATTCTATAATGTGATATGAATAATTAATATTTTATCATGTTCATTTATTTTAAAATGATATACTTTTGTGAAATAAGACTATTTAAGCATTTCCAAATCCTCATGCAAATACAAATATAAACCACTAAATGCTATGGTCAAATCCATTGTATCCTAAAATTATGATATTCTTCTCTGTGACTCAGAATTAGTAGCAGGTGGTTCTTAGATTAGTACCATACTTTAGGACCTTCCAACACTACTCTTTATTTATTTATTTCCAAAGTGAAACAAATTTCAGGATAAACTACATAAAACCAAAATCTATTGTCTTGCCTTTAGGCCTTTAAAATTTTCAAAAGAAAGTTCTCAAAAAAAAAAAGTCTCTAATATATTATAACTTCATTGCTTCCTCTGAACATCATCAATATCATGACACTCACTGATGTATTTTTAGCATGATTATCACAATTATAATCAATTCTAAAAATGAGCATACCTGGAGAGGTTTTAGTTCAATAATTGTCAGGTCAAATAACTCAGTTATTTGTTTGATACCACTTTGGCATATAAGGAAAGGTGAAGATTTAGATCCCATAGATACTTGGATCCAATGTGAAAAGTAGAAACACATTATAACAAATCCTATGAGAATAAAAGAGGTATTGTGGCATGATCTCGGTGACAGAATGGTTGTAAATTGCAAACAGTGCAACACTTAATACCAAGACCTCCAGGGCCTTTGACCATATCCTTAATTCTTGAACTTTTCTGGTAGAAATCTCTGAGGGACTAGTGGAGCTGGGGCAAGAGAGATGCTCAGTTAATGATGTGAATTAAAATGTGTCAGGTCTTTGTTCATTTCGCTTATGCTGTGTTCACTCCCCTAGAAATAAGTTTTTAGTTATGAGCATTTACACACTGATTGCCTTAAAGCTACCCCATCTGGTATGACTTGGATCAAAGTGGATCAACTCATGCCCAGAATTCAAAAAAAATAAAAAGACTTGGGATAAAAAAGAAGTGAAACTATGCTTATATCACCCCTTTGGTAGAGCAAAGGGTTAAAACTGTGCTTTCCCCTGCTTTACATTATTTCAAGATAAAAATTTCTTGTGCTGATATGCAAACCTCCCAAAAGAATCAGACTTTCCAAAATTGGGAGTGGAGTTTGCTGCACAGAACAGAGATATAGTCTTTTCTGTTTCTAGCTCCAGTTTTACTAAGTAATCCCATTTCAGAATCAGGAATCCCCTTTATTTATTATTATTATCATTATCTCAATGACCAGGGAGCAATACCTAGAGAATCCTTGACATATGTATTTTATGAATATTTTGGAATAGCTATTATAGTCAGGCCTTGCTACTTGGTTTTGAATAAAGAAGTACTGAAAATGCCAGATTACTGAATGATTGATCTGTTTATTATAATTATAAAGTGGTTGTTTCTACTGCCTTAAATCCTGAATCTAATCTAGCATAGAAAAACCTGAAAACTGTTTCCTTGATAACAGACAAATTGCTTAATATTTCTTTATAAATAAAGCTGTAGCTTTAATCAGAGAATTTTGTCAATGAGGCCATAGAGATCATTTAATAAAATTAGCATTTATTATCTGCACCTTCACTTCCTATAATAACTTAAGCATTTACTACAAGTCAGACATCTAGACACTTCACCTTTATTTTCCATTTTATTCCCATTAAAAATGTAACCATTTATATCATGATGATTTATCCTCAGAGAGATGTATCAAGCACCTTAAGATCTCAAAACTTGCAAGTTACAGTGATAACATTTAAACAAGACAAAGTGTATTAACTGGTTATGTTACTGCTTCTTACGGAAGACAAAACATACCCAAAGAAATTAAATGCCTTTTTAAAGGTCAATTCTAGGATTAGAACATCCTATGCAAGTCTTAGTTTATTGTTCTTTCAACTATATAATCTTACCTAATGTATGGGGTTTTATATATGAAAAAAATGCTTGTTGATTTTTTAAAAAACAAAGCTATATTTTAATTTTAGATTATTTTACATTAAAATACCCCTTTGCTCTTCTAAAGACTTCCATTTTGGACTACAGCTGTCACCATCCTATTATTTGGTAGATGATTTTTGTTTGGTTTGAGTTTATTTATTTTGTGGGTAAGGACAGAATGCTTACCGTAAAATGTGTTAGCTTCCTGTGCTCTTTCCAAAAGTGGTATCTAGCATTTTTATTAGTTGTTCTCTGTTACTTTGGTCAAAAATGAAGACACAGAAGTTAAACACTAATAAATAATGTTTTAAGATGTTTTATGCAATCCTTTTTTTTAAATAATGAAAAACCTGTTGCTCTGCTGTGCTCTGCTAATATTTTGCAGTCTATTCTACAATAGTACAAAGAAATATGATGCTTTCATTTTTAAAATATTTTAAGAATTTTACTTGAATAATTGTATGCACTTCTAAATTATTAGTTTTATTTTAAATTCACATGTGAATTGCTGAAAATGTTATTCTATATATTGATATTTAAGAAGTTTGGTTGAAAGACAGTTAACAATATAACATAAACAATAACAAAAGTCTTAAGTATGGGGTTTTAAAGTGTAGGTTAAATGTACAATATCATAGATCAGAATAAGAGTTCCAAAGAGAATGCCTTCTATTTTTTTTAAAGATTTATTTATTTATGCATACAAGATCTGGGGTGTAGATCAGAGGTGTGGTGGCGGTGGAGGATGAGGGGATTCACCAGAGATAGAGTGGGGAGCAGAACAAGCAGATTGACTGAAATACACTGCTAATGGGATCAGCGGGTGAGACAGGAGAGGCCTACTGTGCCATGTGGGTCAGCACCCTGGCTGGGGATCAAACTTGTGCTGCAGTGGCTGCCAATAGCTTCATAGTGCTGAGATTTAACTCTTGCACCACCAAGAATGCCTTCTAGATCTCATATGGAAATTAAGTAAAGCAAGTCACATTGGAAAACATCCTACGCTTAGTACTGGACCATTAGAGCTAGTCTTAGTTCCGATTGGTTGGCAGTATGTTCTAAACCATCTGTTTTTGTGCTATACTGATTTTTAAAATTTGATTACCATGTCAACCTTAAGTATCATGTGGTCATCTGATCATACCATTTCATCTGGGAAATGTAAATGAGATCTAAAACTTTGAACTATACTACCCAAAGCTACATAAAGTTGAGGCAAAAGATCCAGGTATATATTCCTGATTTTCACATCTTGTCACACTATCCCTTTATTAAATCAATTTTCCTTTTGAATAGAGTGCCAAGTAAACTTCAGCTTATTTCAAAAGTAATAATAGAATGTTGGGTGATAGTAAAGATATTCAAATTTTGGACTCCTGCAGATCTAAGGTATAAGCTTACCCTTGTGATAGAACTGTTGCATGCTATTTAATATCTACAAACCTCAATTTTCTCATTTATAAAATGAGTAGAACACTTGTCTTAATAGATTACTTTGAAAGTATATTAATAATGTATATGAAACACTAGAGCAAAAGCTGAGTCATAAGAGGAAGTCAGAAAATGTCAGTTTCCCTTCTACCAATCAAAAAATTGATACTGTCACTATCACTATCCCAGCTGATGGGTATACTTGTGTAAAAACCCAATTTATCAAATAGAAAATTTATTTCAAATAGTTTAAATTAAATACATATATATGTACATATAAACATTGTGTATACATATATATGGAAAATATATATATATTCCTTAAAAGTGGAACCATAAATGCTCTCAAAATACTACTCTCATAAAGATATACAGCATTCATTTACTGGATTTGAAATAGAGAAATTGTTCATTATAGCCATTTGTTCAATGGGGGATAATTTGAAAAATCCATGTAAATTTACGAGCTGTTTTTACTTCCTAGCAATTGCAAGTTAATTGCAAGTTAATTAAAACTTGTTTATAATGGCAGTTTTAATAATGAAAGAGTTTTATACTTCTAAGTAGTAATCTTTCTTAATACAGTTACAGTTAGGACTCTTAGGAAGTACTCATTTCTTTTCTATTTACTAATGACAATTTCTTGTTGCATTTGTTGAATTTTTCTTTTATTATTTGTTAGCTCTAATTTGTTTTGTTTTTATCTATGCATATTTATTTTGCCCTATATCTATAGTCTTTTCATGTTTAGTTTCTCTTATTTGAAATACACATTCATATGTTAAGCAAACTTGATTTATGACTCATATATTGAGAAACAGATTTTTAAATATTTATTTCCTACATGTTAAATTTTTTGATGAGTTTTATAGTTAAATCTGTCACCCATTTCACCACTTTTCCTTAATGTAATTTCAAAGATAGACCGTACCAGTGAGATTTTTAAAACTATGTACTTTTTACTCTATTGTATTTATGGTTTTAATTTTTTATGTTCCACTCTTCTTCTGTGTCGGATTTGTGGCATAAAAAATAGAGCCTCTTCGGGCCTCCCCAGTGGCGCAGCGGTTGAGCGCTGGGTTGCGAAGCTGCCTGCAGCCTCTGCGGCGCCGGTTCGATCCCCGGCTGCTCCCCAGCCACCGTAGGAGGGTTCCCACATGGCGCGCAGACCTCTCCTGCCGCCCACTGCTCCCCTCAGCAGTGTACTTCGGTCCTTCTGCCTGTTCTGCTCCCCGCTCTGGCTCTGGTGAATTCTCTCACCCTCCCGCGCTTCTGACTGTACCCAGTGCATGTATAAACAAAACAAACAAACAAACAAATAAATAAATAAAAAACATGCCTCTATAAAAAAAAAATGTAAATAAAAAAAAATAGAGCCTCTTCTACTTTTATAGTGTTTTGTGTTTTCATGTGAAGTTTTTCAATAATGATGCTCTCAATTTAAACATTATACTTACAATTAACTGTTTCTCAATAGCTAGAAAGATTAGTCTATTAAGAGGCTATATTATTTATATTACTTTTTAATTACTAAGCAGTATAGTGCCATAAACAGTGTTGCCTTTGTTTTTAAATTAGTCAACATGTTACGTGTAAGTATACAATTGATTTATTCTTTGTATTTCAGGTTTCCTTTAAACCACCTTTATCAATAAAAGTAGTGTGATTCTATTTGTTTCACAAGTTAACTTTTTCAGATTAAAACATATATTCTAATGTATATTTTGGCTATACCCAAATCTCTGTGTTTCTTATAGTACAAGTTAACATGATACTCTCTTTTGCATATGCTTGAGTATATTAAGATGTCCATTATATAAAATACTTGGGATACCTATATGTTCAGTAAATAGGTGCATGAAAGAATTATCAACTTTATAAAATGAATGCAGTGGATTAAGTGATTTCGGAGGAAGTTTCCAGGTTTACGATTACTCCAAATATGCATATAAGTAAAGATTTCAGTTATAGTAAATATTTGCTCAATAGTAAATAGTCAATCAATAAATTAAAAGGTGAATGACTTTCATTTTAGTTTTACATCCTATATTGTATAGATATATCAATATTTATTGCTTGATATTTTGATGTATTAAGGTGCATGCTGTTACTCTACATAGCCCTCAGAGAAAGTTGCTTTTAATAGGAAAATGAATTGAGCTCCCTATACATTGGGTCATATAATAGCCTTACTTTCTCTTTTTAAAAGTCTTTATTTCCATAAATAACTTTTAAACTCATTACTAAGATTTTGTTAGTCACAATTAAGAGTAGCAACTTAGTATTTGTCATAGAATTATGCCATAATGTTTCTGATTTACAGAGCAGAAATACAACTTGTTTTTATAATCCTGACTGCATTGATTTATTCATAACAAGTACAAAAAATGATATTTTCTAATTAATGTTAAGGAAAAAGTCACTTAAAATGATTCTCATTGTTAGTGTTTTATTTTGAAAATGCAAACTAAGTCAACTTACTCCTTTCCCTTAGAAGTGCTGCCAGTCTTGTGACATTGTGTTTCATTTTGTAACCCATCTGCTACTTAGGCCAGATATGCATTTTCTGGATGCAATCTGTTGGTTTCCAATGGTTTACTACATGGTGGGCTCTATTGACAAGTAGGTAGCAAAATCTTTGGCACACTAACTAGTGTGGTGTCCTGTGGTTTGTCATGTGCTGTGCCCTTGTTGCATGATGAGTGTAATTTACCGTTTCAGTATTGCAAATATGAAAATAGTTTGCATGTAGAGCTTATGTTCTCGTGTTATACATCTTATATTCAAAGTTTCTAAGCAGTAATGTATTATTAAATTAAAACCTATCTTACTGCATGCCAATTTTTGTCAATTTTGTTAAGTTTCTAAAGCTATTTCAGTTTTGTGTTGTCTACAATAGTAGCATTATTACTATTGACACAGTGGTAAAGGAAATCTAGAAGTTCAACATTGTGATTCATTAATATCATTGTCATAACTTATAGAAATCTTCAAAATAATTTAGAAATGCTCATTGTAGCCGGATTTATGTGTTAGAGCATTTCCTTAAGTGTTTACTCTTCCCAGCAGTATATCAGAGTCTGTACTTTCTAAAATATTTATTAATTTCAGCTCCAAAGTGTGCAGTGCATTAGTATTAAATATAAATTATCTTATGTGCACCAACATATTATTAAAAATTAAAAACTTAAAAGATCATAAAATTGTTATGCTTATAATACACTTTTTACAATTTTAAAAATATCAGCCAGAGCTTTTAAAATAAAATGCTGAAAGTTATCAATTGTGAACATCATCCTGTGGATGTTGAAAAAAACAGTTTTGTAACTTTGAAAGTATTTATTGACTGTGGGTTGGATACCTTAAAGGTCAAACAGTAATATATATATTTAGCCTCACTCTATGCTAATGTGACTCATGTTATCATTTGTGAGAAATACTAACCAACTATCTAAATGTGGTTAGATGAACTAAAACTATTTCTAAATCCATGAAAGTAAAATCAACCCTTATTTTATCACTAATAGCATTACCTAGATATTATATTCTATTAAAATTCATTAGAAAAAAAAAGTTTAAAAGATAAAAAATAAATCTTCCTTCTGCTCTTTCTGATATTAATTGCAAAATAAATTCTTCCTCTATAAAAGTATTTATGTTAAGGAAAACAACTGAGAGGATCAGATTCCTAGAATTAGAGATGATAGTTATTGAAGCTGGTCATTGGCAAAAACTGTTCTTTTACTTGTGTTTGAAATGTCTTTAAAAGCAGAAAAAAATAAGCAAAGCATTTAATGGGTTAAAACACTCACAAATAACCCATTATATTTATACATTCACATTTTAGTTCCCCTTAGGAAAGAAAATCTTAAAGTGTAAAAAGTGAGGCATTGCCAATAAGATTATCTGAAGCTATTTTTAATCCATATGATTTTTTTCCTTAGGCAGCCATCTGGTGGCTGAACTGCGTAAAACAACCTTGCTTATTGGCCTCGCTTTGGGTTTCTTGGTTTTACTTTGTTTTGTTTCCTTTCAAATGCTCTTAATTTGCTGATCAATTGTTTATATAAGTATATAATTTTGTTTTTAAATATAAGATGTATGTATTTATTACATCCATCATCAACTATGTTGTTGGAAATATAACTTCTTACCCCAGTATGTGCTATTGCTTCACTCACACTCCACCAAACGCCAGTGCGAATACCCTATCAACTTCCTTCCCCTCTCCTCTCTGCCCCCTCATCCTTTATGGTAATCTCTATAATTTTCAAACAACATAAGACCTGCAATCATAAAATACATAAAAGAAAACAGGTGCTATACTCCTAGACATCAATTGCAATGGGAAAAGCACCAGCTTTGTAGACAGGATAATGGGGAGAAATTATGACAGATAGTTATAACAATAAATTAGTAACCTAATAAAAAAGAAAAAAGAAAAAGATAACATTAGAATATATATAAAGAATAATTCAAATTTAAAATATAGAGCAAACATGTTTCTTCATGGTTTAGGAATGTCATTCCAATTTTATGTATTTTCTATAGACAAATCCATTTAATATTACTAAAATTATTTTTGAAGGTTATGTGTCAATTACAGGAGCAAATTTTTTAATATAGAGTAAATTGATGCATATAGTTATAGGGAGCTGTTAGATATTTAACATAGGTATCCTCATAGTAAAACTTTTGTCAGATATTACCTTCAACTTCATGGTTTATTGATGATGAAATACTCACCTTTCCTATCAAAACTTTTATCTCTATATCCTTCTCAATAAAGCTTACCTTCTACCACCTTATCTTTCCATTTTCCTGTCTAGATAATTGTAATATTTTTTAAATGGGAAAAAATTTTGTAATACTGAAATATGAGAATGTTAAAATTATAATAAGGTGGGTTGAAGACATTTTTAAGGCATAATTTTTATGGACCATATCACATTCATTTTCTACCTACCTCTTTCCTTTTTAGATGTATTTTAAGCAATGTAAGAACAATTACAATGAATTTCCTAGATAAAAGGAACACCCAAGTATTCTAGAGATTTAAACTTGGTCACCATATTGGTTAGATGTTATGGTCCTGGCCCCTCTCACCATAGGAAATTTATTTGGAATAACATTCTGTTTCCACAGTTTTAGCCATAAAATCTCTGCCACAGAACATTGTTCCTGATTCAAGCGAAATATTTTTTCTGGACTACTCCTGGGGATCTTGGACTCAAAGCTTTGGTAATACTCTCTCGCCTTATAACAGAGTAAGAAATCCTGCCTCCTGCCTTCCCATGAAAGGAAAATAGTTCCCTCTAACATGACCTGGCTAACTGAACCAGTCATACACTTGGAAAAGATCCTCAGGGAAATGCTTCTTCAATTTAAGGATATAAAAGGAACAGCTGTTCTTTAAGTTTTACACTACCTATTTTAAATCAGAAGATGTCAAAATCAATTAGCCCAAATTATATGTCTTCAATTAGCTCTACCTAAAACATTCTTGTTCAAGTTTAATGTCCTTATCAAATTCAGTCCTATTTTTCTAATTTGAATTAAGTAGAAACAATAAGAATATGTCTTCCCTTGTGTAAGCTTTCATGAACATTTTCTTTTAATTCAGTGAGAGAATGCTAGGTCAAGTCTTTATCAATGATAGGGGAAAAGTCTGACTAGATCACAACTGATAGGGATTCGTATCCTCATTTATCAATTAATTTATACAGCCAAAGAAATCAGGTTAGCCAATCACTTGCTCAAAAAATAAAGGCTGGCTAAATGAACAGTAGGCTTGAAAACAACTGATCTTCATTTATTTCACATGCTCTTGGCTGTGTAGAACCAATCTATAACAAGTAGCTCTTACACCAAAACATAATAGACATTTAAAAATAAATATTTCATATTTTATATTTATTAGGCTTGACTATCTAAATTACCACAATAATATTCATTTCTATCTCTTTTACCAAAAGCTCCTTAGGGATAAAAAATGTAGATGTCATGTCTTTGAAATAGTGCATTAACTGAAAAAAATAACAAAGTCCGACATGTTCTATTTCAATTTGATTGCACAATGGATGTACTCCACTTGTTATTTATATCATTCATAATTATTATTAAAAATTCTTAGTGCATATCCTTTTGTACAGTTGAGATTTAATGAAACATGAAGATCCCCAAAACACATATTATTTCATATCAGTACAGAATACTGTATTATAATTCCCACTAACATCTGCTGGTGCACACTCTGTGAGAGCCACCTATAAATGCAGCCATTACAAGTGCAGGGGTTAAATGAGTTTGACACTGATCCTAACACTGAGATTTATTGAAAGTCCATTTTTCTCTGTTGATTTTTATCAAAGTCTAGATGATTTACTCAGGTGTGGAGTGACCTTCGCTGCCAACATGGTAGTTGTGGACAAAGAGAGCACCATGAGTGCGGAGGAAGACTACATGGCCGATGCCAAAACGATTGTGAATGTGCAGACCCTTTTCAGGTAAATATCTGAATAGCCCAGTCAAGTTGTTTACGTAGTGCCAAACATCTGTGGAATATTTGAGTGTGAATGTGTGTATGAGGAATGAACATGAAATTCCTACAATGAATTTATGTTTATTCGTTTAATCCTACAACCATTATCACCACCTGATATGTGACTTGCATTAGATAAAGTCAAATTTCTAATAGTTCAGGAATGCTCTTAAAAATTAATAGAATGATAAATCTGTTTTCTTATATAATTTAACAATAGATTTTTTAAGAAATCATGCACAGTAGCAGACGTGATTTCTTGTAGAAAAGGGATATTCTAATCTTGATTGCTGTGCATAGTAGTGACCAAAGTTATACTTTCATATACTGGATAACTAGGATACAACAATTACAAGGCTGTAATTTACCCATGTTAGGAGCAAAATTATAACCTTAACCTCAACTCACTCTTTTCCTGTCTTTTGTTAGTTGAATTCACCCAGATAGGAATTCTCTTTATCTTCATCTTCTGGTAAGAGTAAGCAATCTTTACCAGAGGAAAGTACATGCTGTAAGCAAAGTCAAAGTCATCTACAAATCAATACATCTGTGTCATTTGGCAAGATTCTTCCTAAAATGATTTTTAAATTAAAGTATCTAAAAGACTATGTTTTTAGGCATTTTGCTTTGTCTGTTTAGTTTTGCAGATACCTAAGACAGCTTTAAGGCTCTGAACCTCCAAAACATGAAAGTCAATATAAGAATGAATTCTATTATCATCTCCCCTCTACTTTCTTACCATCATTTTGTGGTAAAGCATATGTTGAGGGTTATTATGTACTTATAATTTGAGTTCAGAATTCAAAAGAGAGAGCTACATGAGTCCCGCTTAAGTTGACTATGACATTAAGGCGAATTACTTTCCTTCTCGAAGCATCAATGTCTTAATCATTTTGTTTGTTAGCTTATGACTGAGGGGCATCCCGGAGCCCCACACATAAGAAGTACATGCTGTAAAAGGGATTCTGCCATCCACAGTACAAAGACAAAGGGAGCAGACTTTCAGTGTGAAAGATCTTTAATAGAATTATTATAATAGAAAGAGGAGGGGAAAAGTATATTCCTAATAATAATTTCCCATTAAAACCCTTAAAATTATCTATCCCCTCGTGGGCAAATGCCTAACCAAATATGACTGAGCCTAAGTGGGGACTCAGAGGCCTAACACTTGCCACAAATCTAAGGTACCTTCTGGCAAGAAACCACAAAAAGGAATGAAGGGACTGGGTAAGTCTAGGACAGAAGGAGAGTTGCACAAATACAAATTAGGATAATGGTCTCCATTCTCTCTGCCAAGGCCAATCTCCCCATGTGCCTTTCACCCTCTGGTCTCTTTAAGTTCTCCTACATGTCTCTCCTCCCTTTGTCTCTCAAAGTCTCTGGGTGCAAGTCAAATTCAGGGAAGCAAGAACCCCCAGAGCTCACCTGCCTCCTGTGTGATATAGCTTCACCTGGCTGCTCAGCTCCACCCCTATTTCCCAGTAACTACCTTGCTCAGGAAGTAAGTGGGGGAGGGGAAAATGGCACCTCTCCTTCATAGAGGTGTGTCTGCAAGATTTTAAGATATGTATTGGCTTAACACATGCCTGGTAACCTACATTTAGTAAATTATTAGCTATTATAAATTTTTTAAAGATTTATTTATTTATTTATTTATTTATTTATTTATACAAGCACTGGGTATAGTCAGAAGTGTGGGAAGGTGAGAGAATTCACCAGAGCCAGAGGGGAGAGCAGAGCAGGCAGACTGACGAAGCACACTGCTGAGGGGAGCAGCGGGCGGCAGGAGAGGTCTGCATACCATGTGGGACCCTCGCTGGCAGCTGGGGATCGAACTGGCACTGCAGAGGCTGCAGGCAGCTTCACAACCCAGCACTCAACTGCTGCGCCACCGGGGAGGCCCTAGCTATTATAATTATTAACAAAATAATGATCACTTTTATGTGACATACGTTGAAACAATATGCTGTAGCAACATGTAGATTTCATGTAGCACAACCATCCCAGAAGTTCCAGCAGACTCTAATTCTATGACCTTAAGTATGTATATCTCATCTATAAAATGCATAAAATGATTAAACTTTCTTGCAATATTCATGCAAAAACGGGGAAATCAGAGGCGTAATTAATCTGTCATAACTTCTGGAAAGCCTACCCTGAACTCGAGTAAGAACGTCTTCCATAAGGAGAAATATACTTTCTAAAGTTAGTGGCAATTCATTTCTAATATAGCTAAGTAGCAATTGATCTATATTGAATAGTACTGTTGAGGCCCAGAGGAAATCATCTCTTACTTAGCGGGTAATCAAACAAGCATGATGCATATGTACATGTAAGATGACATAACTAAAAATACTGACTCTGATTAAGTTTAAGTATGAGAATTATACCTTTATATAATACAAAAATATTTTAACCTTTTTTGATTAGCTATGGTTTTATATTGTAAAAGAGTCAAAATAGTTTTCCATCTACCCTTTGAGGTTCTTGACTGAGACACCCTTTGTAATTTAAAAAACAAAAACAAAAACACAGACCTCCCTGGTGGCCAGGGGATAAGTCTCAACACTATACCATGAAGACCCACTGGGACAGCTGGCCTGATTTTGATCCCTTGCCATGAGGTAACCCACATGGCACAGCATACCTCTCCTGTTTTACCCAGTGTTCCCCTGTGCAAAAATAAACAAATAAAATCTTAAAAAAAAATTACAGGAGAAAAACAGAAATTTAATAACATGTGCCTCCTCTATACGTGGGAAATATCCAGGAAAACTCAGCAACTCCATCAAAAATGGCCCAAGTCATCACTTGAAATGTCATCTCCAGTGAAAGACAAAAGCAGTTGGTAGGGACTGGGGAAGCAGTTATGGGAGGCTGTGAGGAAAACAGTTAGTTAAGGGTAAGGTTGTTAAACAGATTTTTACTCCATGCCATCTCCATTGATGAGTTTCTAGAAATTGGCCAACCTTCATATCCTCATATAGAGAGGGAGACACAAGTGGAGATTTTCTGATAAATGGAAATGTCTCTTGCAAAAGGGTAAGTTCTCAATTTTGAGAATTTTTTCTGTGTTTATGGTTTCTTTAAAAAAAAAGATTTATTTATTTATGTATGCAAGAGCTGGGGCATAGGCCAGAAATGCAGAAGAGTGGGAGAATTCACGAGAGACAGAGTGGGGAACAGAACAGGGAGCCTGACCAAAACACACTGCTGAGGGAAGCAGCGGGCAAGACAGGAGAGGTCTGCTTCGCCATGTGGATCGCTCTCTGGCCAGCCGGGGATTGAGTTCATGCTGCAGAGGCTGTGGATTGCTTCGTAGTGCAGTGCCTAACCCCTTGCACCACCAGGGAGGCCCCTGTGTTTACAGTTTCTTAAAAAATAACTAGCTCAAAAGGATCCCATGTTCACAAGGCATATTCTGGGGCAGTATATTCTGTTTCTTTTCAATAGAGATGAAGTTTTAAATGTAGGAGATGTCTCATATGTATCACACAGTTGGGGCCCAGGGGTGCTGAGTTACCCCGGGCTACTTGACTTCTACACTGGAAGAATTCATGCAGAAGTCAGTCGATTGGGTTAGAATTGAAGCTTTACTGTGTGAGAGGACTCTCTCAAAAGTGAGTATGGGCAGATGCAGAGGAGAGTCATGCCTTGGGCCTTAAGGCTGCTGATATAAATACTTGCTTAGTTTGAGGGGCAAAGGCTAACAGACTGGATGCTGAATGGGTTTTGACAACTTTTGCTTAATAGAGAGGCAGGAATTTACAGATGAGAGAATGGGTTTTGGCCAATTACGTTTATCAAAAGCACATGACCTAGGCCTAACCTGTTAGATAAATATTTGCCAGAGATTAAAGCATATTTATATTTGTTTTAATGTTTATACTAAATTGTAGTCTTACACTGACTTTTCATGTATCTCTTTATGTCTGTAAACCTGTGTATTAATTTACTCCCTTGTTACTCAAAAACATCATTCCCAGTCACCAGGACAGATAAGAATGTACAGTGTAAAAATAAAAAAAAAAAAGAATGTACAGTGTAGCACACTAACAAGAATGTAATATTTTAAGATATTGTAAACATTTTCAAGATTTGTATGTTCTTATGTTGTTTTGCTTTAATATGCAAAAGCAACTAGTCTCAATTCTCTCAGTATTCTGTGAAATAAGTTTACAATATGCCTTTTATTTTTGTATTGGTTCACACTAGGCATGTCAAAAATATTTATTAAGAATTAATTCAGGGGACCTCCCTGGTGGCCTACGGGTAAAGTCTCAACGCTACCACCATGTTGGCCCTCCACTTCTGCCTGAGTTTGATCCCCAGCCAGGGAACTAACCCACATAGCACAGCAGACCTCTCCTTAATAGTGTATTCCAGTAGATCTGCCTGTACTGCTCCCCACTCTGTCCCTGGTGAACCCTCTTACACCCTGTACTTCTGGCCTACACCCCAGTTCTTCTGTGCAAAAATAAATAAATAAAATCTTGGGAAAAAAAAGAATTTTGGCAGAGAATATTTCACTGATATCTTACATCAGCATAATCATGCTGCAGGAGGCCTTGTTGCTCCAGCCAGATAGGATACTGACAAGCAGCTAAGAGAGAAGGCCTCACACCATGGGGCTGAAGATCTGGCATCCCTTTGCTTTTTGTTCTTGGTCATAGAGAGAGAAAAATTTATCAAAAAGTATATTAGGCAATAAATTATATGTATCAGCATATTGTAAGTAAATAGCATGAAAAATTGTCTGTTTAGAAATTAGTTGTTGGGCAGTTTGGCCCACTTGACAATGGGAGATGGTTTATTAAACATGCCTGACAAGCATTACAATACAATAATTATAATAGGTCCTTCTTTTGCCTTCTCTTGAAGTTTCTTGGGAAAGTTTTTAATATGAAGCTATTTGAGTTAAGGAATTTCTAGGTAGAAAAAGTTCTGATAGCTGAGCAGCAGCTGGTCTCCGGCTGAAGGTCATGTGAATGGAATAGTCCTTTGATGCTTAGGCTTTAGCTGATAGGGATGCACTGGCGGTTATTTACTGTTTTAAATAATTGTCTAAATGAAAAAATAAGTAGCTTTAATGTTAGGTTTGGTTTATTATCTATTAACCTTGAAAGCTGCCGTCTAGCTGAGACCCGTAGGGGCCAGTAGTCTATGGGAAACATAATATACTAATTGTTTTTGCTTTACACATGATAATGTATTTCCTTATTATTATTACTAATAATGAATAAAAAAAAGACCTGCTGAGTCTCTCAGCAGAAGATACTAGCACCTCACCAAGTGTCAGTGTCTCCTCATTCTACCTCATCCCCTTCCCCTCAGCCCTTAAGTTTCAGCCCTTTCGTTTTCGCCTAGGCCGTCTCATCCTTTCAGGAACCCCTGGCAAGACGTTTTGCCAGAGGCTGGTCCCCGGCATAAAGTGATTATAAGAAAGCTTTAAATAGAACAATTTTTATCACTTTATTTTTTTATTTTATATATTTTTATATCATTTTTCATTTTTGCACAATATATGTATATTCATCTTGGTTATAGGCCCCACACAATTCCCACCCCCCTTGTTTTGATCCTACCCCCTTCTGCACCCCCCCCCATAGTGTGTCTCTGGTTTATAGTTGCTTGTTGATTTTGATTTTTACTTTATTATAATTAGTTTTTCTCCTGGTCCCTTATTTAGTTTTTCTAAATTCCTGCTGTAAGTGAGACCATCCGGTATTTTTCTTTTTCTTTCTGGCTTATTTTAGCTGAGCATGATCCCTTCCAGCTCCATCCATGTTGCTGCAAATTTCATTAGTTTATCTTTTTGATAGCTGAGTAATATTCCATTGTATATATGTACCACATCTTCTTGATCCAATCATCTATTTTTGGGAATTTGGATTGTTTCTATAGCTATTATAAATAGTGCTGCTATAAACATAGGGGTACAGGTGCCCTTTTGAATTAATGTGTCTGTGTCCTTTGGGTAAATATCTCAGAGTGGAATTGCTGGATCATATGGAAACTCCATCTTTAGCAGACTGAGGAATCCTCCACACAGTTCTCCATAGTGGTTGGACCAGTTTGACTCCCACCAGCAGTGCAGGAGAGTTCCTTTTTCTCCATATCCTCGCCAACATTTGTTGTTGCTAGTTTTTTTAATATGTGCCATTCTCACTGGCATAAGATGGTATTATTGTAGTTTTGATTTACATTTCCCTGATTACAAGTGATGTTGAACATTTTTTCATATGCATATTGTCCATTTGCATTTCCTTTTTTAGAAGTTTATTTTTCGCTCTTCTGCCAATTTTTTAACTGGATTGTTTGCTTTTTTTTTGTTGTTGAGTCTCAGCAGCTTTTTGTAGATTTTTGTGATCAGTCCTTTATCATTCGTGTTGTGTGCAAAAAATTTCTCCCAGTTGGTGGAGTGTCTCTTTGTTTTGGTTACTGTCTCTTTTGCTGTACAGAAGCTCTTTAATTTGATGTACAACATTTTTTAATTACAATATTACTGCCTAGGAAAAAAAAAAGACATAATTTTATTTCTAAAATATTCTGTAATCAAATGTATTTTGGGTCATAGTGAGTCCCAGAAATAGGTTTATAGTGTCAACATTTTAAAGTTACAAAATCAAATCTATTAGACAATCACATTTCTAAATATAAAATATTACAATTGAATACAGGTAAAACATTATAGATACAAAGGGCACTGCAATAAAACATTTCATCATTTATTATTTATTTCTAGATTTTTCACTAGGTGGCAGACTTAGATAATGTATTGTTTTTCAGTTTAATATAATATAAATGGTGTAAGTTCATATATAAAAAAAAATGGCACATTACGTAAATTGTGTTGTCCTATCTAATTTCAATTCTGTAAGTCAGTTAAATATATGACCAGGTCACTCAATCATATGACTAACTTTTACTAAGATCTCAAATATATCTGGCTGCATGGAACTAAATTTCTATTTGATAGGTGTTAGAAAAAGATGATAAGCAAGAGTCCAAATAATCACAAATTTATACAAAGTTAGATAATACATGAAAAATAAGTCATTATTTCTAAAAGAAAATAAAAAATTTCCAAAAGAGCATGAATATAGGTTACATTATCTAAATAATTCTTTTTTTTAAAGATTTATTTTTATTTATACAAGAGCTGGGTTACAGGCCAGAGGCACAAGAGAGTGAGAAGATTCACCAGAGACAGAGCAGGGAGCAGAACAGGCAGAAAGACTGAAGTACGCTGCTGAGGGGAGCAGCAGACAAGACAGGCGAGGTCTGCTGCACCATGTGGGTATCTCCCTGGCTGGCCAGGAATCAAACCCACGCTGCAGAGGCTGCCAACAGCTTCACAAACTGCTGCACCACCAGGGAGACCCCTAATTAACTAAATAATTCTATGGAGTTTTATGTTCATTGACCCATCTTAGTACTATTATTTATTCATTTTATTTCCTTTCATCGAAGCTTATAAAATAATATCTGTGGCTATACTCATATGAAGGTAAATATCTCCAGTGACACTGTTTGTTTTGAAATATTTATTAAATATTTATTAAATAAATTATTTTGAAACTACCAGATGGTGTGAAATTTGGCAGTAGGTGGCATTTCCTAGGCTTTGTGCCTTGGTGCCAGCTGCAAAATCAATTGATATTTTTCCATTAGGCCATTCTAATTTTTCAAAAGTTTCTGAAACAATGAACTTTAATTTATAAAATATGCTATCATTAGTGACATTTGAGCAAAAAGAATAGAGCATCTAAAAGAAGGTGGTAAGGAAATAAATAAGTAGTGTTATTCTATAAATAATGTTAACTTGCTGTAACTTCATCAAGATTTTATCTACTAAGCCAAAAACACACAAGAATTGAGAAAATACTTACTGTAATACTGAATTAAAGGACTATGAGGAGCACTGGGCCCTTAGAGTGCAACTGACTTTCTAGCTGTAATGATGTATTAAAGGATAAAACCATTCAGGGATTAGTTCAACCCTTTGTGTAATAAACAGTGCAAGTCACATGTTAGGGAGCCAATGTGACAAGAATGATTCCAACTTTGGGCAATTTTAAAACTTCATCTCAATTCAATTTGAGAGAACCTTTAAATAATGGCTGCACTTTCAAAATACAGAGACTGAGGAGAAAAGTAGAGGAAAGGAACTCAGCTAAAGTACAAATGACAACATGAGAAAAGAAAAAAAGCTAAAAAATTTAACAACACTACTAAGAAACAGTATCTTCTGTATGTCAATGTGCTGTATCACAAAGCATATCTATAAAATTCACAGCACCTCTCCTTTACAGAATCTGAGCTGTAGAGTTACCTTAATCGACTTGTTGGGACACAAAAGAAATCATCCCTGAATTCTTCAGTGTTCTTCTCAGGCTGTAAAAGTAACCAAAACAGCATCAGGCTGGTTAGCAAAGGAAAAACAATTAATAACACACATATGGAGAAATTACATGGCTGTGCATTCTTAAGGACAGTGAAGCACACCAGGAGAGATGGGGAGACTTGACAAGACAGACAGAAAAGAGTGACATCATCCTTACTCCCAGAGTAAAGATGAGATTCTTAGAGCATGTTTACCAATAAACCTAGAACAGGGGGGAAATACCCTCAAACTTAAAAGCTTTAGTCATGCCAGGGAAAACAGTGATTGCTTCTTCAAGTAGCAAAAGAGCAGAAGTTTAGAACATGGTCTCTTCCTTAATTATGGAGGGGTGAAGGACTTAGGCAAGCACAGAAGCTTCTCACAGTCTTTTAGGACCCTCACTACTCTCAGCCCAAAATAATACACTTTATTTAATGGTAATAAACCTTCAAAGGCTTGCAGGGGTGGGGCTTGATTGGCCTCTAGTTCCCATAACAAATGACAAGAGGCCTGTGGGTATGTTGAGAAAAGCCTATTGAACCATTTTTAGAGAGACTAACCTCACAAATTCAACCTCACAAATTTAAGGTAACAAAACTATTGAGAACAATGATCAAATGCACAAATAAAATTGTGGTATTTTTAACATTAAAAAACAGCTAAAGAAAATTATATTCTGATCGTTTTACTGATGTTATTTCTATCAAACTAATTATGATTTACCTAGATTAAGAAACACAACAACATTTGCTTTCAAAATGGAGATTAAGCTATGTAATGCTGATTATATTTTTTATTTTAAAGAGTGGAATTTACAAAAACACCTGATGATATAATTTTCAAAGGTTTTGATTAAGTAAGATTCAAGTATTAGTCAATTAAGAAAATTAAGAGGACGCACAGTTTTCACACATAATTGAATTGTATACTGAAAGAGTATTTTAAAGAATTTTTAGAGTCTTAACTAGAATGGTGGCCAAAACCCAGTGAAGATAGATCTGAGAGACAAATGTCAAGGAAGACCTGACCACAGGCTGGGCCTCTGCTATAGAAGTTAACATCTTTATGCTGCTTAGTAGGTATGCAGCATTCTTTTCCCTAGGAGAAGGGAGCAGTTCTGGAAAAAATCCAATCAAAACTCATATATAGTCCTAAAGTTCAGATCAGGGTTCCCATTTTAAAAGAGCTGTGTTCCATTGAGATATCACCTTACACCAGTAAGAATGGCACATATCAAAAAAACAAGCAACAACAAATGTTGGCGAGGCTGTGGTAAAAAAGGAACTCTCCTGCATTGCTGGTGGGGTGCAAACTGGTCCAACCACTATGAAAAGCTAGGTTCCAAAGTCTACTAAAAATGGAGCTACCATACTACCCAGCAATTCCACTCCTAGGGATCTACCCAAAGGAAATAAACACATTGATTCAAAAGAACACCTGTACACCTATGATTATTGTAGCGCTATTTACAATAGGTAAAACCTGGAAACAACCCGAATGCCCAAAAATAGATGACTGTGGCATATGAAGATGTGGCATATGTACATAATGGAATAGTATTCAGCAATCAAAAAAGATAAACTCATGCCATTCACAGTAATGTGGATGGAACTAGAAGGAATTATGCTCAGTGAAATAAGCCAGAAGGAAAAAGAAAAATATCGGATGGTTTCACTTATAGCAGGAATATAGGGGAACCAAATTAGACATCAGTGTAAAAAAAATAATAACAGTACAAAACTCAACAAAGCAAAAACAGACAATTATAAATCAGAGACACATTGCAGGGGAGGAGGCAGGAGAGGGATCAGAGGGAGGGAGGGAGGAGCACAGGGGTCTGAGGTGATGGTACACGGGTGCATTGGGGAACGAAACTCTACACCTGAGCAGGTAGGGGGAAGCAAATATTGTTTAAAAATGAACAATGATGTAAAAAAAATTAATATTGAAAAAAAGAGCTGTGTTCCTCTATAATGAACCAAAAAAGCACTGGAGCATGTGGAAGACTAGTGCCCTAACACTGAAACTCATGAAATGAGAGTAAGATCAGCTGGACAAGCTGATGTGTTGAGTCATTAACTGGAGGTTTACAAGTGTGATATCCATAGAAAGGGAAGGTCACAGGTTCCCTGCCCCACCCAAGGAAGGTTGGAGCTGAGGAGTGAGGAGAAGCTAGAAAAAAAACTGGGGAAAGGAAGAAAAGAAGAGGACCTGGAGGAGGCACCTGGATTAAAGAGACATGTGAAAAGGCCACGCTTGCTTCTTAGCCCTGGATTTGTCCAAGGGACTTATGAGGACATGCAAGGGGACACTTGAAACAGGCATGGAGGGGAGACTCTTGGAGAGGGTGACAGTGGCAGCCTTTACTTCGACTTGCATTTTGATTTTGCTCCTTTCCTTCCAGATTTTCCTGGTCCCCTCTTCCCCTTTCTATGGTGGCGCCTTTCCCAGAGGGTGGCCTAGACTTGTTGTAAGCTTTGGGGCCTCAGTGGCTTCACTTTGGGCCAACCCTGTTTGGGCATTTACCCATGAGGATATCGGTAACGGTATTTCTCTTTTCTCTCCGTTGCACATTAATTGTATTGAAGTTCTTTTCTATTGAAGATCTTATGCACTAAGAGAATGTTTTGTCTTGATGTGGTGGATGACAGAACCTATTTAGTGCAGGCAGATTTGGGGATCCTGGGGTGCCCCTCATTCTTCCACTAACAGAGTTTATATCCTGCATATTTTTAATCAGTCTGAGTTCAAGGTATGGGTTCAACATGGTGGTAGGAAAATTATGTGGCCATTGCTGAGTTAAAACACTTATTGTCTGGGGAACAAGGCTGATTATCACATGAAGTGGTTACCACCGGATATCTCAAAATATTGTAACCCAGAGCTACCAAGCATGCATAGATGTCAGGTAAAAATCCAATTATCAACAACAAAAAGGCATTTGTGTAGTTTTTTCTTGTCTCTTTACTTTGTGGGAAAAAATAATGTACCTGGGTGCATGCCTGCATTTTTTTTTTTTTTTGAGTGTGAGGTTAATAGGAAAAAGCTAATGCAGAGCTACAACATGTGAAAATTCTCAGGATCCTTTTAGAACATTATCAACTGAACCTTGGTCTGAATATATTACAAAGAAATGCTATTTCAGTAAAAAATATTTTCTCCTCTGAGAAGTTCATTATGGCAAAATTTGACATTTGAAATTCCATACTATGGAAATAGGGAGCCATAGAGATCAAAGAACTCCCATTATGGACAATAAGCTCATCAGGCAAAATTTTTGTCAATCAGCATGTTCTTCTTGAATTTTCCATTTCAATATTTTCTACAAAGCAACATTCTAAATTCTTAAATCAGCTGTATAAGTTTCTCTTCTATGCTGGGAGAAAGTGCCTAATAGAAGCCAAATGATTTCATTCATTTTTCTTATTGTGCTAAAATGTTTTTTAAATATTTTCTTAGAAGTGTTTTTCTAACATTTTATAGAACATTTTATGTGATACCACCTGCTCTTGTAATTGCATGTCAATTCATGCCTAGGGCAAGGAATCACTCACTCAAATATGTTGCTATAAAGAATACCATGTTGGGTTGTTAATGTAATGCAATTTTTTTTTAAATGTAGGTTGTTTTCCAGTCTCAGTATTATCACTGAGCTTACACACCCAGCCAACATGAGATTCATGCAATTCAGAGCCAAAGACTGTTATTCTCTTGCTCTTTCAAAACTGGAAAAGGTAAGACTCCACATTATTAAATAAACTGGATTTGACTGTGTTGGTAAAAAGAATAACTAGAAATGTCTCTGTATAGAAGGAAAACCATAAGATATCAAACATAAAAATGCTTTTTGAACTATTTTTGTGCTAAAATCTTGTAATTTAAAAATGTGCATTGAGAGATTTGATTTAAATCCATGATAGATTTACCACTAATCATTAATTGATGACATGTTTTATGAAGGAATTGTGTGGCCATTTAAAATATAAATTATATCTATAATATCACAAATGATTTGCTGTGTCAAGAAAGTTATAAGGTTTTGTAGTTTTCAAACTTCTTAAGACATTAGAAAAGTTGTAAATTTTGTTGAAAGTGAGTTTCCCAAATGTCACCAACATAACCTCAGACAAAGCCAAGTTATTGCTTACTTAGGTAAGAGATACTGTCAATTTAAGACAGCTTTGGCAATGCCTCAGAGTAAGGAGGTAGGGGTGGCAAGGTCACATTTTATTAAGAATTGGAATTTCATTTAATGTGGGTCTTTAAAAGGGAGAACTTGATTAGGATTGAAAAAGGATCTGGATAATTCTAACAGTGGGATTGCGGTCATGTAATGTGAACAAATGGTTTGTGTCCAGGCTGAGGGTAAGGATAAATGAATTCAGTGTTTGCTTGCTACTAGTATACTGGGAGAATTTGATGTAAGATTGAGAGAGACTCAGTCTTATACATCTAAAAATATGTTAATAGGCCATTTTTTTTTGTTCATAATAATATGAGAGATAAAGATAAGTTGCCTTACACTTTTTATC
This sequence comes from Talpa europaea, assembly GCF_964194135.1. Classification (NCBI taxonomy): domain Eukaryota; kingdom Metazoa; phylum Chordata; class Mammalia; order Eulipotyphla; family Talpidae; genus Talpa; species Talpa europaea. The sequence goes on from NC_140077.1 coordinate 80,406,690, forward strand.
AGTTTTTTTCTTTCCTTACTTTTATTTTGGTTACTTATGCCAGATACAGTCCTGGTCCCTGAGAAATTTATTGTCGAGTGAAGTCATTTCTGCATTCCTTTTGATTTCCATCTCCAAAATGTGTCACATACATTATACTAGTTGAGCCTTTCTACTGCTCATTTATACACATGTTTAAGTATTGCTGTGCCCTACTTCCAGTTGAGGAAACTAGTATAAGACAAGTTGTATAGTTTTTTCAAGAATATATAGCTATTAAGTCAATTCAGAAAGAGAAACTTAGTTATAATGCCAGGGCAGTTAAGTTCCATGATGCCACACCTCTTTAATAATATAGAAAGGGTGACAAGCATTGTTAAATCGACCTAGCATACACAAGCAAACCCAATAACCAGCAATCAGCTAGAATAAGTGTTGGCATGATGTAGTTGGTGTGCTTCATGACAAGTGGTGTAAAATCCCCCAGCGATAAAGAAGATAGGTTCTGGAGTCAAGTTGGTCCATTTCTCTACTTCTAGGAATGAAACTTAGATAAATTACTTAGACATTCATAGCCTTAGGATACTTATATAGAAAATAGTAGTAACACCTAAATAATAGGGTCATTGCAATGATAACAGCACATGGTCTAAGTAAGACATTTAGTCCAATTTTGGCATACAATCAGTAATTAAATAAATGGTACTAAAATCATAATTATACATTATTATTAGTAACATTTCAATTAATTAATATTCCATTGTATGTATTCAATTTTATCCCAAGTCAATTGATGTAGCAAGGTCATCATTATGGAAGATACTTTCAGGATTAATGAGTATGTCTGTTGCATTAGGGAGAGAGAAGAACAAAAGGAGGTTTTGATTTTTGTTAAGGAATTATTAAAAATAAATCCTTTACCAACTTAGAAATCCTCTCCACTAATGTAGATTTTTTTAAATAAGTATTAAGTCAGACTGTGATGTCTATATTAGTCCACTTAAGAGAGTGTAAAGACAGAACTATATCTCACGTTTTTTTCTATAGGCAGGCAGAGAATAGCACTTACACACATGTTAAATATCTTTATCCAAAGGAAAAATAAGTATTGTTGCATTTTTGCAACAATCAATAAGTTAGAACTTGAGCACACCACCTAGGTTAAAGTCCCAGAGAGACAGGATGCCATCCTGCTTTCTGCTCAAAAAGAGAACAGCAGATACTTCACTTACAGTCCTCAGAAGGAACCAATCCTCCTGACCCCTGATATTAGACTTCTACATTTCTGTTCTTTAAGCCACTCACTTTAAACTGAGTCAAGGGGCTCACAGCCATATGTGCAGAATGCCAATTTTATGACACCAGAATTTTGCAAGAGGACAGTTTATTAGTTGACTGATAAGAAAAGCATAGTTAAAAGTCAAATCTGTCTTTGCCACAGAAGAAAGGAAAGGAGTTTGTTTTAGTTTCTGGGAGGCACATTTAGGAAGAGTGGATTCAAATTTTATTGACTAAGAAGTTATCTATGGACAGAGGAATATAGAAGTGGCTAGAGTCCATTGGATAGTTACAAATTAACCAATATAAGGAGAGATCTTTTGCAAATGACTGAATTTTCATAGTGAATCCATTCCATTCCTTTCTTCTGAATGCCCTCTGGGGGTTTCCTTTTCCAACCTTTTTCATTCCTTGTTAGCAATCTCATGATTTCGAGAGTGAAAACTGAGGTCAATTCTATCTCTACATGCAGGCTGGTATGTCTCATAGTAGGTCATGAAGCCCTGTTGCTTTTGTGAAAACTCAAAACAAGCTCAAAAGATAGGTAAATATGTCCACTGTTTCTGCTTACAGCAGATTGGCCATGATATTGATTGGTATGGAAATACAGCTAGCTTACTATTTGAAGTGATTGTTGGGTTTCTGTATTTGTATTCTGCATATAAGAAAAAATTTAAGCTTAGTAAACTGATCTTTATTTCTAATATTTAAGTGAAATCCCAGTAATATTTTCTAGTTATCGTTGATTGGGGAAAAGATGGGTTTTTATTCTTCCAAACATAACTATGAATATCATATTTTATTTGTCCTACAATTAGGTGCACCTGCACTTTCACACATGGGATCTTTACCTTTAGAAACACAATCAAGGTTTAAAATCAGAAAAACACATCAGCTTCAAAGTGCTGAGCACACTTTTCTACCAGTTAGTAGTTGTCATTCAAACTCAGAGATAGAATCTATAACAATGAGTAGAGAACTTTGAATGGTTTTGCCCTGGAGACTTCACATATATGAGGATTACATTTTGATGTTTGTCTGGTAATAGACCTTCTATTCTGATAGGTGGTTTCTATCAGTAACAGGAGTGATACTGTTCTCTGTGAAAGGGCATTCACTGAAGAATATTGCCACAGTAGCTTCCAGGAGGTAAAGAAAAGAACTAAACACACAGAAGTTTCACTGGTCCTATAATAATGATATAAACAATAATTGTGAAAACCCCTCTCAGCTCTTGTGAAGAGGAAAATCCTTAAATATTTGTTTAAATTTGCTGTCTTCTGGAATCCCTTTGCCATTGTTTTGTGTAAATTTGTCTCTTACCTCAAGTTCTTCCTTCTTCACTATTATTCATGTCACTTAAGAACTACATACTACTTACAGTCTCTGCAATGTTTGCATCCTGCATCTTGGTTATTCTAGTTTGACAATATCTAAACATTTTTTAAGCTGATGGAAACTTTTTCAATTATAATTGAAATCTAAAGCCTTTTCAGACTACATTGCTAATTTCTCTCAAAAATTTGATAAATTTCTTGGGGAATTATTTGAAAAAAAATTGATAAATTTCAATAGGTTAACATGCTTCCCTTCAAACTGTCATCAGAAGTATACTTAAAGTTCTTTCTTAAATATAATACTTAAGTTCCTTATTTCTTTGCTTCCTCAATCCGTGCATTTCTCTGTTATTTTCATGGAAGTACCTTGAAATTATTGTGACAAGAAAATTTGGTTGGACTTTGTTTTTTCATGTTTTGTTCAGTTTTATGACATGTTCTGTTGGCATCAGGAAACAGATTCTTTTTAAATCTGAAGGCTTTTAGTCTTTGAACTTTCTACTTCCTGCAAATCCTATTGAAACTAATTCTTACCTGAGTAGCTATCTTTTAATGTCCAACAAAATGCATCAGGTAACAGTATACCCAACCAATATTAAACATTGAAGATTTTTTGGACCAGATCTGGCAATGGCACAAGACATTAATTCTTTAGCCTTGGTTGATCTTACTCATGACTACGCCTAACTTCAGAAATGGTGTTCAGTCATGTGCCTAGGAAGAACAGGGTGTTGGCTTTTGTGGACAGTTAAGATTCCCTGACACATGTAGTAAATGACACTTACATTCTTCAAATTTGAAAGTCTAGCAAAATATTTCCTGAACATCTGATCTGGCATTTTCATTGGCCCTATCCTTTGTGTTGTCCATTTTTGTTGTTTTATTTTGTCTTATATAATCCTTCTTGAATGTTCCCATCACTGTCACTGTTTTCCTTCAAAACACCTTATGTTTACTTTTTGGTCCAGTTGGCCATTGACACTCCTAATGAAATAATATAGCAGTCAACAGAAACACAGCAGAAAAGCTGACCAGAGATGGAGAGTAGATAACAGGTAACAACAAAAGGGAACAGAGGAAATAATAAAAAAAAAATCACATCTCATTTCAACTCCCTCTAGCAACTTATTTTGTTACTCTTGTTTTGATGTGTCTCATTTTAAAATATCTTCTCATTCATGCTTTTGGCACAATTTGCTTCAAGAACACTTCCTTTCAATTTCCTTTGAACTATCACCACTCTCCAATGATGATCATGATTACACTTTAGCAATCATATGGTAATTACACACTGATGTAAGAAGCAAAGTAATGAAAATGTGAGATGAACAGTATGGTATAAGTAAGTAAATATATTTAGTCTTTTCCCTAGTCTTTGTCCTGACACAGAACTTCAAATACCCTTTGAATTTCTTGAGTTACAGGAGTAGCTGTTCTTTCTCATACTTTTCAACCAAGCCTGATTTCATACTAACAAGCAACTAATGGAGGAGACTGATCCTTAACAGGTTCAGGATGAAGCTGCTTTCGTCATCAGAGAAAGTATTTACATGATTTGAGGAGTAGAGAGGACAGGGTATTGAGTTTAATCATATACTTAATGATTTATTTGATCATACTTACCTATCCATACATATTTACCTAACAAGGTTTGAGAGCTTCCTTATTGGCAGAAATACTGAAGGACCAGGAATATTGCACACCGTGATCCCTGGGGCCAGGGCCCATACTCTGGAGCCTCCAGACCTGCCTTAGGCCTTTCATGTGCTAAACACTTGTATCCTTACTATAAGTAAATGACAATTACTAAGTGTAATACTTTAGTGAGTTCCATGATAATTCTAGCAAATTATCAGACCTGAGGGGGTTCTAGGAAACCCCAAATTTGTAACTGGGTGGACAGAAGTGCTATTGGCTTAGGGGCACCAGGGACTTACACCTGGTGTCTGCAATGGGAGCAGTCTGATGGAACTGAATTTGGTGTGCCAGGGGAATTAATACCTATTTGTGACTTAATCTTAAAAACCTTTCTATATGACAGAAATTTTTGTAGAAGAGTTCCTTGAAAGTGTCTATCCTTAATGCCATCATTATATATAACTTAAACCAACTAGGCATACGGCTGATGCCATAATCTCCAAACCACCCAGACCAATCAATTAAGGAGTATGTTAAAAGTTTTATGGGCTTGATATCTAGGCTAATAAATTAGAAAATGTATCATGATGTAATGTTCATAGATCAAAACTGGGGTAACATTTAACTGCCCTTTCTTTACTGGCACGCTAGTCCTCAAGTGAGGCTATTTGTTAGTCTGGAAAGCCTTTTCAACCTGAAAAGGCATGGTGAATATGGTGGAATAACTTCTCTTCTTTTCTTTGAGAATCGCCAAAATTACTGCTTTTGAAATAGGATTTTATTCTCATTGTCTCAAAAGGTGAGAGCTGATCATTTTTCAATTTGCTTAACTGTATCTTTCTCCTAATAAAGGAAAGTTGGCAACAAAATAAACCAGCATTTTTGAGGTTGTCATTTAAGTACAATGTTAACTTCATGATTAAGAAATTCCTTTTAGGGGATGGTAAATTGAGTAAAAGGACAATTGTATGGTGAAGGATGAAACTGTACCTTAGTGAGGAACATAATGTATTATGTACACATGTGAACTTACAGTGATGCACAGCTTAAATCTACAAAGTTATAATGCAATATCATTTCAAGAAAATTGAAAAAAGTCCCATCTAATCTTAAACAAATATGTTCTGTCATGCCTTTGTTTATTAAGGGGAGATAGTGACAACATGATTTTTAAAAAAGAAAACCCCAAACGCCATAATACACAAATGCGCCCAGTTTTGTTGTTGTTGCTGTTGCCATTTAAGGAAACTTAGCTGGAGACTGGTGTGACTGGCACAACTTGAAAAACAACTGGAGAAATGAAAACTCACATGACTAGAAGCTAAAAACCCTGGATGTGATGGTTCCTACCTGCCTTTTATTTCCTCCTCATGTAGAAAAATGTTCAAAAACAGATCTCTTAGGTGTTATGTTAAGTTACATGACTTTAGGTTTTCTTTTTACTTTAATTAAATGACTTTAAAGTGTTTGTTCCTTTTATTATATCACCTTAATGCCTATTCAGGAATATGTGTGAAGAGTAATAAAGTGTTTAATGTATGAAAGAATTGACCTGTCTTAACTATTGAGTATTTTAGTTAAGAAAACATGGTCATTAATACTAAAGGAACATATTACAAATTTAATGGTAAAGTGAAATAATGACACACACATTCATAAATTAAGAAACATATAATGAAAATAACCTTTGTCACATATGTCAGGAAAATACAGCTAAACAGATAATTTCAAAATATAGAATGCTCATAAATGTTCTCTCTCAAATTTCTGAACAGAAAGAAAGAGAGAGGGGCTCCAATTTGGCCTTCATGTTCCGACTGCCTTTTGCCGCTGGGCGGGTGTTTAGCATCAGCATGTTGGACACACTTCTATATCAGGTGTGCAGTACTTGATTTTGTAAGTTGTTTATATTGCATCTGGATGTTATTTAATAAATGTTTTGTTTAGTGTTTCTTATGGACTTGTTAATTTGAGGTACCTTTAAAAGTAATTCAGTATTTTAATTCATACGTTTAATGACTTAAATATGCCTACAAAATGTTTTGTAAGGAAAACATTATTTTTCAGGTAATCTGTGACACAGATTTTAAACATTCAGTTTCCGCCAATGTTATCTGTGACATTTCAGTACATTTTGCACATTACTCTAGGATATTACTGGACTTAATACAAGCTTAAAAAAACAGCAAAACAAAATAATTCATAATTATGAATTTTTTTCAAGTTTGAAAAAAAGATACCAAAATTGATGTCAGTAAATTTATTAACCAATGATGTCTTAAGAATCTGCTAATTATTGCATACTTTTAAAAATATGTAAAACAGATTTTGCAACAAAAATCTGTGCCCAACAAAGTGCCTAAGTTAACACTGTCAATTTATCCTAACTGAGAAGTTCCTGGATGTTATTTCACACAAATATATTTCAATCTTCAAACAGATAAAAAGCCAAAAACCTCTGAGGGAGACAGACTGGAAAGAAATAAACTGCCAAAAACTGAATGGCCTAAAATATCTATCATTGATTAGAGTAATCAGATAATTTCTAAAGATTACCACCAATGCCAAAAAATATTTACAGAACTTTAATTTGATGACTTTAAAGCATATTGCTGTGCCTTTACCCTTTCAGATTCCATATTGTGTGTACCCTCTTTTACCTTGCTTGACTTAATGAACTAATCCAAAGAGTGTTAAAACTTTTCTACTGGCCTTTGGGCTAATTATGCTCAAGAGTATGCCTCCAGCAATGTCATGAACATCTGTGTTTGCCAAATGAGCAGGAACAAACACGGGGGAGAATAAACACTGCATCTCCCACTGAAATATCCAGACACATTCACTGGTCACAAAGTCCTTTCCTGCTGGGGGAAGGACTTACCTCACACCCTTCCCCACACACATGTACTTCCAGTCTCTTAATGGAGGATGGAACAGAAGTCTTGCTTGAAGAGCAATGTTGAAACTGATCAATGTACATCACTAGCAGTCAAATACTTGATATCATTGCACCAGTATATTTCAGATTTTTATTCTAAACAGTATACTATACTTTATCCAATACTATTTGTATACTATAGTCATAATTCTATATGCTTAAATATATTCATGAGGAATATTAATATATAAGCTAATTGGAAGGTAAAGCATTCTGTAGGAATGGAAACTACTTTTTTTTTCTTTTTTTGCTTTTTCCATTACATTTTTTAGCAGTACTTATTTCTTCCTCTTCATTTTTGCCTATGTTTTTGTTATAAACAAAGATGTAGGAAATAATGTTTTCTGGAGTTACTACAGGAAGAATAGTTTCCAAAGTAGCCATCATTTAGGTTCCTTTCCCCATCATCACCTGAGATACTTTCCAGCCCATTTTTCAGATAAAGAAATGCTCATTTATGTGTTAGAAAATACTAGAAATGTAAAACATTATATATGCATGTGTATATATATATATATTAAAATTATATAATGAGCATTCTTTTATTCATAAATATACTAAATATCAGCTAATAGATGATTAATGATTTAAGTCTGTCCTCATATATATTTAAGAATAATTATAATTATTATTAAACTAGCATTGCATAGAGATTGACTGTTAATATAATGCTATCCTAGTAATCAATTCATTTGCTTCCCAAAGAAAACTGTGATACAGACATTATTATCAACCACAGTCTACAGATGAGGTCACAATTTTCACATAAAACAGATCACCCAGGGCCTCCCTGGTGGTGCAAGGGCTTACGCACTGCGCTATGAAGCAATCCACAGCCTCTGCAGCATGAGTTCGATCCCTGGCCTGCCAGGGAGCTGCCCACATGGTGAAGACCTCTCCTGTCTCTCCTGCTGCTCCCCTCAGCAGTATATTTCAGTCAATCTGCCTGTTTTGTTTCCCACTCTGTCTTTGGTGAATCCTCTCACCACCTGCATCTCTGGCCTGTACCCCCTCTCTTGTATGCATAAATAAATAAATCTTTAAAAAAAAGACAAATTATACAATGATCCATGTGAATGCTCATCTTCAGGCCATAATACCTCATAAGGTGACTCCCACCCCTATCCCTGTGGTGTTGTCCCCGCATTTATATAATGGTTTAATTTCTTATGGGATTTTTGCTTTTTAACTTACTACAAGGTTCTTTTTCTTTGTTATATCTTCTCCATAGACACTTTTTGCTTTCCCACTGGAAACACAGCTTACTCATATTTTTTAATAATTTCTATTCTCATCTTTGTAAGGTTTGAAAACCAAATTATTAAACAAATAGGAACCCTCTAAAATAAAATTAAATAGACACTAAATGAAACTGAAAAAAGATTCTTCTATGATTAAATTGTCCGAGATTTAAAACGTAGATTATGTGATATCAGGTGGGGTTGTCTACATCTTTTTGTCACATTCCTACTTTTTTGTCTGTGCCCTGATGAAGTTACCAGGCAGGTGTTTTCAGGACAAGGAATTTATTAGTGACAAACACTAAATGAGCTGCGTTGCCGTATCTGGCTTTAAAATAATTTAAAACAGTTCTCTGCCAAATCTTCGCTTTTCCCTTCCATGAGTACTTTCCACTATTCATCATGAAAAATAATAGTTTTTTAAGTGTCTGAAATTTTGTTGTAAAACTCTTCCTTTTTTAGTACACACTGAACTACAAATGAAGTTGAGAGATGTTCTCTTTTTTTAATCATTTAATTAATTTTATTTTATATAATTCTTGCTTCATTTTTCATTTTTGCACAATGTATGCATTTTTATTTTGGTTATATTCCCCCATACAATTGCACCCCCCCTTATTTTGACCCTAGTCCTTCCTCTCCCCTTCCTAAAGGCATGTCACAACTCATTTTGCCCCCCCCCCAAGTGTTCCCATATTAACTTCTACATTGACACATCTTGAAATTTAAAATGAGATTTCTTTGGTCTGAAATGAGGATTGGGTTTGTTTTCTTCTGTTCTTCTTTAGATGGGAGGGTTTTGCTTTCTGAACCTAGCTGTTTGTGAGCTCAAGTAGCAATTAACAAGTATAGTAGATTTATATGAAAGATATTTTAAAAGTCTTTCCTATGCAAAACAAATATTGGTTAAGTTTTTAACTCTTTAACACTTGAAGATCAAATTCAAGGAAGTCATTTCATGAAATTTATCAAATAATGTAACATTTGCCACGGTGAAATTTCCTTGCATCAGATGAAATTGTTTTCACTCAGAATTTAAAAATTATAAGAAATTAGAAACATTGTTAACTATTGAGTAATGGTTATGATACATAACAAAATATATCTGATTTGTTAGCACACAAGTAGTTGGATAAAATTTATTAATAAACTATTACTTCATTCACATTTTATTAACTTCAAATATTAGAAATTTATTTCACTAGCATAGAGATTAAACCCCCAAAATAATTAAAATATTACATTGCAAACTTTAGTTCATGCATTGGTTTTTTGATTCTCTATTTTATTTTAGCTCATAGCTCTTATCACATCTAATAATATGCATAAAATATAAACCTATCGATGGGGGTTGAGTCTGAGGACTTATCACTATCACTACCTGCATTACATTCCCGGCCAAGGAGCTAACTCACATATGGTGCAACAGACCTCTCCTCTCTCGCCTGCTGCTCCCCTTAACAGTGTATTTTAGTGAATCTGCCTGTTCTGCTTCCCATTCTGTCTGTGGTGAATCCTTTCATGCCCCTCACCAATTCTTTTTATTCCTTTACACATAAATAAATAAATAAATAAATAAATAGATAGATAGATAGATAAATCTTTAAAAATGTAAGCATATCAGATATTCTAGAGAGTAATTATTTTCTATATATCACTATAGACAGGTTAACTATGCTTGAGTATTAGAAATGAAAAGATAGATTTTCATTTCTCTTTTAAAATATGAGAAATGTCCCAGTTCAATATTCTACAATACATTTTATATTTTAATAAGAGTAGAAGGTCCTTTTATTATTCTTTTCTTTAAAAAAAATTATTTTCTTTTTCATAAAGTCTTAATGATGTATTAGGAGAAGTAATCTATGATTATCACTACCATATGGAATGTTTACCTAAAATGTTTACCTCCCTGGCTATTGCACTCATAATAAATACATATTTTGTTTGTATTGCAGTCCTTTGTGAAGGATTACATGATTTCTATCACCAGACTTCTCTTGGGATTAGACACTACACCAGGATCAGGGTTTCTTTGTTCTGTAAGTTAAACTCTGGAATGGAAGATTGTCCCCTGATGGACTCTTAGGATATCTGTCTCTAATGTACTTTAGTTAACTCTTTTGGGTCATATATATCTAATGTGTATGTGTGTATGTGTGGATGGATGGGTGGGTGCACACGTACATGTGTGTACTGATCCAAGAATAGCATCATCATTTTTTCCTTTAATATTTTTAGGGAAAACATACTATGTTAAGTGAATAATCATGATAAAAAAGTCACTCCACACAAAAATCAATTTCTTTTTTAAACCTGGCATTTTGAGACTGATAGTTTCTGATATAGGATGCCATAATGCAAAAAAAAAAAAAAAAAAAGTGATCTGGGCCTCCCTGGTGGCACAGGCAACTGAGCACAGCGCTGTGAAGCTGTCAGCAGCCTCTGCAGTGCCAGTTCGATCCCCGCCGGCCTCGGAGCAACCCACATTGCACGGCAGACCTCTCCTGTCTCTCCCGCTGCTCCCTTCAGCAGTGTATTTTGGTCTGTCTGCCTGTTCTGCTCGCCACTCTGTCTCTGGTGAATCCTCTCACCCTCCCATGCATCTGGCCTGTACCCTACCTCTTGTATAAATAAAACTAATCTTTTTTAAAAAAGGTGATCATGTAATTTAATCCCTTTGTTTTTTATATGATCATACTATGTCCAGATGTATTTTTTGAAATGACTGGCTAACAATTCAAACTTGTAATTAGCAAAAAGAGACTAGAATTTATGCCTCCTGTTTTTAGCCCTGTGCCTTTTGCTCCACTTTCTCAGTATTGGTGTAATTAGCACTTTTGATGGGGCAGTTTTTGTTTTGCTGGAGGGTCCTATGTACTTTAAGATACTTACTTTGGCTTACCCTGTCCACGGAATTTGGTAGCAGCCTTCAGTTGCTGGAACATTCAAAAAAGTCTCCACATTTTCCAAATCTCCCAGTCAGTTACCAATAACTCTTGCCTATGGATATTGAACTAAGACAATACTATGTTGCCAAAAATTATGCAGGTTTGTTTTTTTTTTAATTTGGATGAATCCCAAGGATATGCCTGAGGTTGAATGCAAGCCCTTATAAAATTCAACTTTGAGATTTCAAATTATTAATGAATTCTGCCTTCAAGTAGAAGAAAATAATCATTGGGTTTTTACTTCTTAAGATATGTAGATAATTCTCATACTTGTTATAGATGAAAATCACCGAGGATGACCTATGGATCAGAACTTATGCCAGACTTTATCAGAAGTTGTGTTCTTCTACTGGAGATGTGCCCATTGGAATCTACAGAACTGAATCTCAGAAACTTGCTACATCTGAGGTTTGGAAATATCAAGATATTCATATTTTAGTGTTTAATATGCTTGAAGACTGCCATTCCTAATCTTGGAAGCTGATTTCTGGAAAATGCCATAAAAAGTTAATAACTATACATAATGTTCATTCAGAATATGTCCATTCAGTAATGTCCAAAACAGTACATAATGTCCATTCTCAGAAGTAAAAATCTATCAGCTGTTTGTTTTAGGAAACTATGCCTGTGTTTAATAAAATATTGCTGCCTAATGTATTGTTCTAATTTGTAGACTTTGGCTCTGAATGCCTTTGTAGATCTAACATTTTTTATTTCTAGAGGATTGTTGGGAAACAAGCTAATTCTAAGTAATCCTCTCACACAGAAGAGGACAAGCAATCTAACTTTCTAATAAACTCCTTAACTTGTTATATATTAACATTTGGAAGAAAGCAAAACAAAGAAAAATTAATAAGCACTGAAACTCATTTTTCTAAAACTCTAGATTAAATAGTACTTTGCAGGCAGGAGATGAATCCCAGCAAAAGTGCCAGACTTTTCCAGAGATAGTTCACTAATTTTGAAAAACTAGAGTTCATTAATATGAAACAGAATTCCTGATGGCTGCAATTCCTGATAGTACCACATTTTGATCTACTCATGTTACATGGTTTTAAATAGTTTTTATATCCCTTAGTAAAACAGCATCTTTTAAATTAGACTCCTTTGTGAAATAAAATTTTTGCAGAAATGCATGACCCTATCAGCATCTAACAAAGTTATTTCATATAAATTATGTCTTATATTCTTGAAATATTTTTTCTTCACAAACTTAAATGTATTAGAAATTTTTGTTATTTTGTTTAGCCATTCATTTTATTTTCGTATGCAAAGAAGAAAATTTCTTATCAGCTGTGAGACTCAGATCAATTTTTATATGAATTTTAGTAGTCCATATAATTGGTAAACCAGTGTGTGATAAAATCACTCAATCCATATAGCAAAACAAAAATCTGCCAAGGCACATAAAAGCAATTGAGTAGATTTTTGTTTTCTTGTTAAAATTAGTAGTTTCATATTTAAATAAGTGATATATAGGACTGTGGGATATACTTCTAGTTTTTTGAGGTGTTTGTTGATGGTTTCACTACAGTTTCGGGAGTACTAAAAGGAACTATATTGCCATTTCTGCTCCTGAATTACAATTGTTATTGGCTGTGGATCCTGTGGTTCCCACTACAAAGCAAAAGTCCAAATCAGGAATGCCTCACAGTTAAGCATAAGTCAGTTTAAATATGTAAGATAGGCCAGCCAGATATGCTTAAAATTTTAAGAATATTGGATCTAAAAATATTGTTGATTAAAGATAAAGAGAAATAGTTTCATCCCTAACCAAGTAACAGTGTCTTATTTGAACTTGGTAAGTATGAAGAAAATTTCCATACAGTGGAGTATTATGTTCTTATACAGGCTTTGTGAATTTCAACATAGTAAATTCTGTCCTTGGTCAATTCCAAGTCCTTGTGAATTATTTTGTATGTGAATGACTTTGTTCCATGCTGTTTACACTGTTGGTAGTATTTGTATTGCTGTCAAAGAACATTTAACATTACATTTTTGTCAAATCTTCACATCACAATAAAGATACTTCAGTAAAATGCTTATAAACCCTAACCTGCTCCTCTAGGGGACACATGAGGATGATATTTCTGTCTGCAGGAATATCCTTTATCCACAGTTCCAAGTTTTCTAAATTCATTGGTAGCAAAACATCACTTCAGTTATTGTGAGATTATGTATAATATTTACTACTTCCATTTTTTTAACATTTTTTATTTATTTATACAAGCACTGGGTACAGTCAGAAGTATGGGAGGGTGAGAGAATTCACCAGAGCCAGAATGGAGAGCAGAACAGGCAGACTAACGGGGTACACTGCTGAGGGGAGCAGCAGGCGCGGCAGGAGAGGTCTGCGTGCCATGTGGGACCCTCGCCTGTGGCTGGGGATCGAACTGGTGCTACAGAGGCTGCAGGCAGCTTCGCAGCCCAGCGCTCAACCGCTGCGCCACCAGGGAGGCCCTACTTCTTCCATTTAAAGTGAATAGTCATACTTTACATGGCAGAAAAAAGTATATTATGTAGTACTACCTCCCCCCAATATGAAGAATTCTAAATTAATAAGCATTTATTCCTTTTTTTTTTTAGTAGAAAGTGTGGAACTTCCTTTGTTTCCAGTTTATAAATTCAATGAAAATCATTTTTGCTTGATATATAATATAGACAGTGAACAATTTAATTAGAAACTTGAAACAGATTATTTTGTAGCATACTAAATACCAGCATCTTTGAAGTACAGAGAATGAATTTATGGAATATGTTACTCTGATTGTTGGTCACCTTCACAGTAAATATATCCTATAGGTTTAATAAATGTATATAATGGATGATTACTGAATTACTAATCATTAACTCTTTACTATTAAATTGGAAAGTAAAATTTTATATGTATTATGTATACATATATATTTTATGTATAATAAGCAGATTAGCTTTTATAAAATGTTAGTAATAAAATGAATTTAATAATAATTTAGAATAATTTAGAAACTCTAGCTGCCCATTTTCAATGTTTATTTCATTGGGACGCATGTTTGGAATTTTGAGACAGTTTCAAAGGGTCTGTAATAAAATGTTTATTATACGTATTTTTATATTTGTATAATAAATACATATAAAATAGAAAACATATAAAATTATATTTTATGTTTCTACAATATAAAACATTCCCTTTAGGTAATGAGTTAGATTTGGGTTATATTAAAGAAAATAATTGAAAATTTTACATCACCCTATTGAAAAAATGAATAGAATATTAATCCTTAGAACTGAAAAAATAAGTTGGTATGATTTCTTTAATATTTTTTTTATGCATACAAGAGCTGGGGTACAGGCCAGAGGTGTGCGGGGTGAGAAGATTCACCAGAGACAGAGTGGGAAACAGAACAGCAAATTGATTGAAGTACACTGCTGAAGGGAGCAGCGGGAGAGACAGGAGATGTCTGTGCTGTGCCATGTGGGTTGCTCTCTGGCCAAGGATTGAACTCGTGCTGCAGTGGCTGCAGATAGCTTCACAGGTTGCGTCTTAATGCCTTGCACCACCAGGGAGGCCCAGCATGATTTTTTTAATTGAGGTAACATTGGAAAACAATGTTGGTTGTGTTTTAGAAGCATGAGGCCTCCCTTCAGGTGTTGTCACCACACCACAGTGTCATGACTGGGCAAATGAACTTCTAGATTCTATAATCAATATGAAAAAATATAATATTTCTGTAAGTTTGATGAAATTGAATGTTTGTTTAGTTAAATATGTAAGTATGAGGAAATAATTTATTGTAAGATCTAATTTTTAACACATTAGATTTTTTTTTTTTTTTTGGGTCTCCCCTGGTGGCGCAGTGGTTGAGTGCTGGGCTGCAAAGCTGCCCACAACCTCTGCAGCACTGGTTCGATCCCTGGCCACCAGTGAGGGTCCCAAATGGCGCGCAGACCTCTCCTGCCGCGCCCACTGCTCCCCTCAGCAGTGTACTTCGTCGGTCTGCCTGTTCTGTTCCCTGCTCTGGCTCTGGTGAATTCTTTCACCCTCCCGCAATTCTGACTGTATGCAGTGCTTGTATAAATAAATAAATAAATCTTAAAAAAGTTAGATTTTTTTTAAATTGGAAAGACATTTAATGAATTACATGGGAAAATGTGTATATTCATTTTAAATTTTTAAATTTTAAATTCTATTTATTGAGGTAACATTGGCTTACAGCACTGTGAGCGTTGAGTATAGGCTCACACCTCTATAATGTGCCACAACCAAAGCCCAACTAAACCTCCACTTAGTTCATTGAACCCACCTGCTTCTTCGTGCCTTCCCCCCACCCTCTCTTTTGGTAGCCTCAGTTCAATAGTACAGGTATTGAATAGTACAAATACTGAATAGTACAGATATTGAATAACATTAATGATTATTGATATTATGTCAGCTATTATCTTATGAATATATTATTTTTCATCATCTTCTGCAAACTGCTTCATTTTCTTTGATGCCTCTTTTACTTTTTTCAACCCTTAAAAAGAAAATTTTAGCAAAAAAAAAAAAAAAGACCCAAACAAACTGCCTAACATGAACAACTCTCTGGTAAACTTTTAAAATAATAGCTTATGCTTTACCAAATTTTATTCAAAAGCTCTAGGATAAACAATCAAACACAGTATATTAATGCTACTTAGTTCTGTCATATTTTGTTCTCATTACATATTGTTTCATGTATGTATTGTTTAGTCATTATTTAAACTGTATTTTGTATGTTTCTTTTTCCCTCTCTTTGTGTCAGTTTCGAGAAATAGCATCACAAGTAAGTATTTTGTTTGTCTCCCATTCCTCAAATGGTTTAATATATGACTTCAAAGCTGTTGAAGGAAAGGAATATTAAGATTTAATTTAATTTTTCGGATTTTAAAATAAAGCAAATTAATGAAGATGAAATATATATAAATATTCTCTATTTTCAACTTAGTATATTTATATTTCCTGATCGGATTACAAATTTGTTTTACCTGTTTGTCCTCAAATCATATTAATATAGTAATTCAGAAATCACATGTTTTACTGTGTGGGTCTCCTTACCGATAGCCACTTAATGGTGATGGACTGTTTGTCCTTAAGTGAGGTAGCCACCTTCACAAAAGGAAATAATGGGGATCATATGATATGAAACATACCCTTTAGTTCTTATTTATTATGTATGTATGCAGACATTAAGTATATTCCTAAAACTTGGATGTTATTTTCAGCTGATTTGGATTTTTAATTTTATTTGCCATTTTCTTCATTTAAACTGTAGTAATTGTCATTATGTTTTAGTGCTTAACACAAACTCCCAAGATTAATATAATTACTGAAATCATTATAATATAAACACTTTCAACTTAAAAATTGCATTTCAGATATCAAAGTAATGGTAAAATGTAGTCATCAAGAGTAAAACTTGTGTGTGAAAAATAACAAATGAAGTCCAACTTAAGTACCAACTAAAAGTCTATGTTTGATGTTGCTGAATTTTGGAGAGAAGATCTACATTATCATAATATCCAAATTGTTTGATATAATGGCTGTTGTTTTGATGTTGCTGAATTTTGGAGAAAAGATCTATATTATCATAATATCCAAATTGTTTGATATAACAGCTGTTGTTTTCCCTATATCATAGTCCTGAATCCATTTAATAATTTCAAATTCTGTTTATTAAATAAATTTGAACATCTTAAATTATTTATTTAAGGTTTATAATCTGTCATTTTATTACTTTTCAAATTTTTAAAAAATTTTTTAAAGGAACTTTTTTTTTTTAAGATTTATTTATTTATTTGTACAAGCACTGGGTACAGTCAGACATGCAGGAGGGTGAGAGAATTCACCAGAGCCAAAGCAGGGAACAGAACAGGCAGAGTGATGAAATACACTGCTGAGGGGAGCAGCGGGCATGGTTGGAGAGGTCTGTCGCGCCATGTGGGACCCTCGCCCAGAGGCCGGGATTGAACTGGCGCTGCAGAGGCTGTGAGCAGCTTCGCAACCCAGCTCTCAACTGCTGCGCCACCAGGGGAGGCCCACTTCTAAAAAATATTTTTATTTTAGTTCCAATATATTGATTCATTTGGGATTTACTAAATGTTTACCAAGAAAGCTTCACTTTGGGTATGATTTTATGATTCACAAAACTCAGCAAGTGTCTAAATGTGAATGAACCAACATGTTTTCAGTTTTGCTATCAAGTACCTATAACCTCAAACTACTGACTAAGGAATGATAGTCTCTACTGATGGTATATATTACTTTAGAGTTTATGAGTTTTAGTTTTACTGAAGATTTTCAGTATATTATCAAGTAGGGGAAACTAGAGTAAGTTAAAATTTGTAAAGATATCCATGATTGCAACACCATAGCATTTAAACCATAGCATTTAAAATTTTGAAACTTCCAGATTAAGCTCTGAGATATAAATACGGTTATAAATTTTATTCACATATTCTCTTATAATAAAGTTGTGAAGGTCAAAGAAATTATTTTATAACACTGTGGTACAGTACTGTTTTGAAACAAATATGAAGTTAAATTTTTATTGAATTTAAGTGTGAGATTATCACCTAATTGCCATTAGGATTTGTATGTAAGCTTTGACTGTGCATCCATAATTGACTTTTAAAGGATTTTATTGGAACCCCCTCCTGGTCTTAAATTGGTAATTTCATGGGCCTCCCCAGTGGCGCAGCGGTTGAGCTCTGGGTTGTGAAGCTGCCCGCGGCCTCTGCAGCGCCGGTTCGATCCCCGGCTGCTCCCCGGCCACTGGAGGAGGGTCCCACATGGCGCGCAGACCTCTCCTGCCGCCCGCTGCTCCCCTCAGCAGTGTACCTCGGTCCTTCTGCCTGTTCTGCTCCCCGCTCTGGCTCTGGTGAATTCTCTCACCCTCCCGAGCTTCTGACTCTACCCAGTGCATGTATAAACGAAACAAACAAACAAACAAATAAATAAAAAGCATGCCTCTATAAAAAAAAAAAAAAAGATGAAAAAATTGGTAATTTCAATTCTGTTACTTTGAAAGCCAGCAACATATGCATGTTATAGCTGAAGCATAAACTTTCACCCATTGAAGGAAAACACAGCAGATTTATGAATGCTTCTTATGTAGGGTGACTTTTAGGAAGCTGTTCATTTGCATGCACATACTTCTAGAAAGTAAAACTTTCTGCTTTGATCAGTGTTGCATTTCATATGGCTTCTTGGTATGAAAAGCAACATATTTGACACATAAAGCTTTTACTTATCAAAGACCTAAAAATCAAGAAGAGCTTACTTTAAAATCAGATATAATAGTAAAAGTGTACATCAACATAGACTTTATGAGTTTGTTCATTGTTTTTCCCTCCGATGGAAGTAAGCCTGATTTAAGTTTTATTTGTGGTTTTGGAATACATTAGCAAAACATTAGTATTTTATTACATATTTTTTCGCCTATAATACAAAGATCAGTTTCTATAATATATTGTGATATTTTAATCAGAAAGTATTTTATATGATGAATAAATAATGGCATGAATTTAAAATTATTTTGTTTTCTTCTGGATCATCAGGGAATAAATTCACATTATATGAAGTTCTTTCTAATGTCCTTAGAAAGAGCAATAATTTTAAAACCTTTAAAATATTATTAATTCCAAAACAAATCTTCATAATTTTAATTTAAATTTCATGTACGGCACGTGTAGATTTAGAAAAGTCCATTATATGGACTTTATTTGAGTAAAGTTATATGGTATCTAGTTTTTAGGTTGTTTGTTGTTTCAAACTACTCAAGCTAGTAGTCATTCATGATAATTCTGATGCATAAAAATTAAATCCTTTCATAAGAACTTATATTGGAAAAGCGAAGATATTTTATCTGGTTGATCTATAACTTCAAAAATATTTTCTAACATTTTTTAAAACAGAAAATTAGTATCAATGATTATGATTTTGCTCTTTCTGTGAAAACTCTCATGAGTAGATACATAATTGTAACAAGATATTTGCAAACAAATACTAGACTAGTTAACTCCAGAAAACAATTATTCCTAAATAACTAATTATAAATATCCATTTCCTTTAAAGTCTCAAATATCTATCAGTGTAGAAGAGTGGGAAGACACAAAAGACTCCAAAGAGCAAGGTCATCACCGAAGCAACCACCACCGCAACTCAACATCCAGTGACCAGTCAGACCATCCCTTACTGAGGAGAAAGAGTATGCAATGGGCCCGAAGACTGAGCAGAAAAGGTCCAAAGCACTCTGGCAAAACAGCTGAGAAAATAACCCAGCAGCGACTGAACCTCTACAGGAGGTCTGAAAGACAAGAGCTTGCTGAACTTGTGAAAAATAGAATGAAACACCTGGGTCTTTCTACGGTGGGATATGGTATGTTCTTTAAAAGCATTGTACTGTACCGACCTGTAGTTCCTTGCCCCTGTTAGTCGCTTAGTTGGCTTGAAGCAAGTGAAGAATCACAGTTTTGTTTCACAGGTCAATTTGAATGAACTAGTAACAGATCTAAGCTACAAAAAATAATTATAAATATGTCAAGTATTTTCTTAATTCACTGATGTGAACCCATTATGTCAATTATCTTAATTTTCATTTCGCAAAAACTATTTCATTTTAGAGACAAGGAAGTTCCTAATCAGTTTGTGAAGTAACTTACTAATTAGTTTGTTAATATTAAGTGTTCTGTAGAAATTTGTGCTTGTCTGGCTCTGAAGTCTCTTTTACACACACACACACACACACACACACATCCAGAGAAAACTCATCTTTTTTTAGGACCTAGGATAAAACAAATGTGAGTCATTGGCCAGTAACAAAATATGTAATAATGGATGAGCCACAATATTTCTACAAAATGTACTTAGGTTCTTGTGTCCAGAAACACAAAGTCTTCAAAAGTTTAACACTCAAATAATGTTTACCCTAATATAGATTATATCTGAATCAATAATTGATAGGCTTCTGTATTGATCTCTGATAGCAGTATAGACTATATAGCATAGTTTAAATATATGATGCAAATATAATTTTAACACATATTATTTATTAGTCGAAGAATTTTATTTTAAAAAGAATCAATAAAATTAGGAAAAACAAATTATAAATAAAATATTTTGTTTTCATACATATATAACTTGGCATATATAATATATATACACATAAATGTTACTTGGTATGTGTATATGAGCTAAGAGTGTTGGCAGACTAAGGATAAAATAAAATGTACTTCATAATTCTTCCCATCTTATCATTATCATTAAAGTCTCAACTTAAAACAATGGAGAGAGGGAAAACTTCCAATCACTGAATTATATAGAGTTTAAGTTATCTGTGTTTCTCTGAAGAGAACTTACTTACTTGGTGTCCATTCTATGCCAGGTAGTTTATGTATATCTTCTCATTACTCCTTATAAATGAGTAATTTATACTTTAATTAAGGTTGTACATTAGGGCCTTCCCGGTGGCGCAGCGGTTGAGCACTGGGTTGCGAAGCTGCCCTCAGCCTCTGCAGCACCTGTTCGATCCCTGGCCACCAGGCGAGGGTCCTACATGGCGCACAGACCTCTCCTGCCACCCGCTGCTCCCCTCAGCAGTGTACTTTGTCTGTCTGCCTGTTCTGCTCTCCGCTCTGGCTCTGGTGAACTCTCTCTCACCCTCCCGGACTTCTGACTGTACCCAGTGCTTGTATAAATAAATAAATAAGTAAATCTTTAAAAAAAAAAAAAAAAGAGATTGTACCTTAATCTGATTAGATAAGTGTCTCATTTTCCCCTTCAAGAATTTGAAGCTCATAGGTTAGGCCTTGTTCAAGGGCCTACAGCTGAAATGTGGTAGGATCAGGATTCCATATGTAATTGAAATTCATAAGTATATTTCACTTACATGTAAAACAGACTAATCTGTGACCAATAATTTTAATATAACCATCCAAGATCTTACAGTAAGAAGCAAATTGGAAGAATAAAATGATGTTCATTTAAAACTTCTTTTAATAGCTATTTGCCAATTTAATGATATTAAGTATGTTTATATTTCTTACATGACTGAAATTCTATATTTATGTATACTTTTCTTAGTTATTCCTCAGTTACTTTTTTCTTTTTTCTTTTTTTTAAAGATTTATTTATTCATGCATGCAAAAACCAGGGTATAGACCAGATGTGCAGGAGGATGAGAAGAGTCACCAGAGACAGAGCAGGGAACAGAAAAGGCAGACTTACTGAAATACACTGCTGATGGAAGCAACGGGTGAGACAGGAGAAGTCTGCCATGCCATGTGGGTATCTCCACAGCCGGCCAGGTTCCAAACAGTGCTACAGAGACTGAGGACAGCTTCCCAGCACTGCGCTTATCCGCCTGTGCCTCCAGGGAGGCCCCTCAGTACTTTTTACGTTTTTATAAAAGGTTTAGTAAATGATTATTCATCCCATTTCTACCTGTTTCTTGAGCATTCTAATCCCAGGCTGGCCTTTTAAGCAGTGTGGCAGGTAACCGTTTGCTTTAAGAGAAACATGCATGAGTTAACCATGTAAAAGAATCATCAGTGAATGTATTATGTTTTTACTAATGAAACGTTCTTCATGTAACTTGCATTTAATTTTTAAAATTTGTTTATTTAATTCTCACATTAGCTGTTACAGAAAGGAATGACAGATACTGTTCATCTTCTTTTTCCCTCTCTGTGTCCATTCAATCCATCTATTTACCCATAGACCCATTAGTCCTTTCTGAAGTCATGCACATCTCTAATAACATAGATGTTCTGAAAATAATATTTTCAATTTAGTACATCATGGGCCTCTGGTCGTCTCTGTTTATTCCTAACCCACAATAATTCTCCATTCAATAAACTTTCCTGGGAAACCTCTGAGCCAGGCATTATTCCCAACACTAGAAATAAAGCAATGACCTAGGTGGATAAGAACTTAGCATTTATAAAAGTGATATTCTCCTGTCAACCAGTAGATTTGTTGATGTATTTAGCTTCCCCAAGCTACCTTTTCATTCGTGAAATGAAAACAGGAATAGCTAGTCCTAGGTATGTTTTGAAGGACAAATGGGATAATAAATAATAATGTGCTTAACAATCAGTGAATACCATAGATTTACCATATGTCTGTTTATGTACTGTATGTGTATCTGTATTTTACACATAGAAAGAGTAAGATTTTTGTTTTTTCTCATCTCAAAAAACAAACAAAAGACAACTGTGCACCCTTGAGAGCAGTAGTGACTCCATCGAGGATCCAAACTCTAAAACAAATTATTGTTTTCCATGTTTGCCTTCCACCCTAGAGGGAAAGGAAATGTTGTACTCAACTTTTCATCTTTGTATTCCCCAAAATTACACATTTCCTGACACATAGGAACCCAGTAACTGCACATTCATTGTGTGAATAAACATAAGGCTGCAGATGAGAAAACAAGGTCTCAATTAGAAATGATTTCTTTGGTCACTTTGCTTAGTACACACTCAACAGTTACTGTAACTTACAACTTTTAATGCTTTGTATTTCTGTGTTTCCATGATACCATTCATTTTATTAACATTGTTATCAGTATTTTGTAGTGTTTCACATATTCAGAATGCTTTTAAGTGCTTTATATATGATGCATGATAATTGATTAGCTCCCATATGATCTGATTTTTTTAATGAGTAAGTCTGGCCTACTCCAAGAGAATAAACAGATTACTTTTAACTTTGTTGGATATGAAGCATAAAGAAGAGGGAAAATGAGGAGTGAAAGGAGAGATAAGAAGAGGAGGAGTTGGAGGAGGAAGTGTATAAGATGATGTCTTTGAGGGTGAACATAGTAAATTTAATTTGAATGCCTGAAAAACTTCAGATGCATATGGTTCCTTAAGAAATTGTATTTCTGCTAGCTTGGGCTCAAGAAAGAGACTTGAGCATAAACTTTTAATTAATGTCTTAAGAGTAGATGAAGTAACCTCAGGGGAAAGAGAACTCTGAAAGCCACATTTCAGGAATATTAAGGGAAGAGATGATTTTTTAAAAAATAAGAAGCTGAAGTATATAGAAGTGAATTATTCAAACAATATACCATAGTATAATAGTATGTTTCAGTTACTTACATGTTTTTTCATGATTTTGATCTTTTATATCTTCAGAACACCAGGTGCAATCAGTTTTGGCCTCTTCAGAGGCTCCCTCAGAGTAGTCATTACAGTCGAAGTTTTGTCTGTTACCCCAATGTGATGTATGTATATCATTGTCTATATATCCTGTTATGTGAAAAAATGTTGGAGAATGTTGGATTAGATATAGAAGGGAAGATAATAAGTTTGTAAACCAGATTTCAGTAGCTTGTATAAAAATTTTAGGTAAAGATGTGGATATAGTGGATTTAAATATATTCAGGACCCCCAAAGGATTGGACCCCCAAAGGATTGGACTGCTTCATCATGATTAATTTATTCATGGTACAAGATGAATATTGAACTCAAATCATTTAATCTACATTCTACTTAGGGAAGAAGAGAGAGAACAATGAAGGAAGGAAGGAAGAGAACAATGTCAGTTAAAAGACATTACCATGTGGTTGCACACACTGTTTCTACCATGTCCCATTAGCAAGAAAACATGTTTTATTTTTTATTTCCAAGTTAATATTAAAGTAGACAGAAAGAATGATCTCTCAGAGACAACTCTCAGTCTCTGACAAGTAGATATATTTTTTCTCATATTCTTTTTTATTATTATTATTTTAATTATATATATATTTTACATCATTTTTCATTTTTGTACAATGTATGCATTTTCATCTTGGTTATAGTCCTCATACAATTCCCACCCCCCCTTGTTTTGATCATACTCCCTCCTCCCTGCCTTCTAGTGTGTCTCTGGTTTATAGTTGCTTGTTGATTTTGATTTTTACTTTATTATAATTAGTCTTTTTCCTGGTCCCTTATTTAGGTTTTCTAAATTCCTGCTATGAGTGAGACCATCTGGTATTTTTCTTTTTCTTTCTGACTTATTGTGCTGAGCATGATCCCTTCCAGCTCCATCCATGTTGCTGCAAATGGCATGAGTTTATCTTTTTTGATTTCTGAGTAATATTCCATTGATTGCTGAGTAATATTCCATTGCTGAGTAATATGTGATGCATATGTACCACATCTTCTTGATCCAGTTATCTAATTTTGGGCATTTGGGTTGTTTTCATAGCTTAGCTATTGTAAATAGTGCTGCTATAAACATAGGGATGCAGGTGCCCTTTGCTCAGTAAATAGTGCTGAGAAAACTGGGTTGCTACATGCAAAAGAATGAAGCTTGACTACTACCTTACACCATGCACAAAAACCAACTCAAAATGGATTAAAGAACTAGACATAATACCTGAAACCATAAAAAATACATATAGAAGGAAATATAGGCGAAACACTACATGACATACACCTCAGTAACATCTTTAAAGACACATCACCCAAAGCAGTGATAGTGAAGGCAAAGATAAACAGCTGGGACTACATCAAATTAAAGAGATTCTGTACAGCAACAGAGACAGCAACCAAAACAAAGACACCCCACCGATTGGGAGAAAATTTTTGCACACAGCACGAATTATAAAGGACTGATCACAAAAATCTACAAAGAGCTGATGAGAATGCAACAAAAACAAAGTAAATACAGTCAAAAATGGGAAGAAGAGCTAAAAGGAAACTTCTCCAAAGAGGAAATGCCAATGGCCAACAGGCATATGAAAAAATGTTCAACATCACTTGTAATCAGGGAAATGCAAATCAAAACCCCACTATCTCTGGTGAATCCTCTCACCCTCCCACACATCTGGCCTGTACTTGTATGCATGTATAAATAAATCTTTAAAAAAAAAACTACAATGAGATACCATCTTACACCAGTGAGAATGGCACATATTAAAAAAAAACTCTCAACAACAAATGTTGGCGAGGATGTGGAGAAAAAGGAACTCTACTGCACTGCTGGTGAGAGGGCAAACTGGTCCAACCACTGTGGAAAGCTGTGTGGGAGATTCCTCAACCTGCTAAAGATGGAGATTTCATATGATCCAGCAATTCCACTCCTAGGTATTTACCCAAAGGACACAGAAACAGTAGATATATTTTCAAAAGAAATTTCACTGCAAAGGAAAGGTAAGAACTATGAGTAAGTAGAGGAAGAGGGGCTGTTTTTTCTGAAGATCAGAGAGGTATGAGCATATTTAACTATTAAGACTGAGCCATTGAAGACACTGAAAATACAGGGGAAAGATCAGAGTTAGGGTTCATTGCTTAGTTATTTGGAAGTGAGGGAAAGACATGTTTTTAAATGCAATGAACTTACAGGTAGATTGACAGGAAATTGTACAGTATTTCATCTGATAAAAAGAGGTAAAGTCATCTGCAGAGGAAGACGGCAAGAGTAGAAGGGTGATTGTTATGAAAATAATTCATAATATTTGCAATCTCAGAGGGAAAGATGTCCTTTCTGTCTAATCTCAAAGGGATCATGCTCAGCGAAATAAGCCAAAAAGAAAAAGAAAAATACCGGATGGTCTCACTCATAGCAGGAATCTAGAAAACTTAAATAAGGGATCAGGAAAATGAATAACTATAAGAAAGTGAAAATCAATGGGCCTCCCCGGTGGCTCAGCGGTTGAGCGCTGGGTTGCGAAGCTGCCCGCAGCCTCTGCAGTGCCGGTTCGATACCCAGCTGCTCCCCGACCACCGGAGGAGGGTCCCACATGGCGCGCAGACCTCTCCTGCCGCCCGCTGCTCCCCTCAGCAGTGTACTTCGGTCCTTCTGCCTGCTCTGCTCCCCGCTCTGGTGAATTCTCTCACCCTCCCGTGCTTCTGACTGTACCCAGTGCATGTATAAACAAAACAAACAAACAAACAAATAAATAAATAAAACATGCCTCTAGGAAAAATTAAAAAAAAAAAAAAAAGAAAAAAGAGAAAGTGAAAATCAAAATCAACAAAAAATTATGAACCAGAGACACTTTTTGGGGGGTGGGGACCGAGAGGGGAGGGATTGGGGTCAGAATGGGGCATGTGCAGTTGTATGGGGGAAATATAAAAATAAAATTTATTATTTAAAAAAAATAAAATAAAATATTATGTCAACTGTAAAAAAAATTAATATAGAAATTTTCAACCAGGATAAATTTGGAAAGTATAGTATAATGAGCACACATAAACTCATTATCAACTACCAATTCATGGCCTGTCTTGTTTCATATGTGCTTCCACAAATTCTCTTCACTTCTTTTATTATTTTTAGGTAAATTTCAGATATCTGTATTTCAATATATACCTCCATAATTTAAGAACTCGCTTTAAAAATATAACCACCTACAGTATTCACACTTAAAATATTTTTGGTATCATCAAGTATTCATTTGATGTTCAGATTTCCAATTATCTCACAAATGGCAATTTTTTATACTTTATTTAAATCAGACAGGGTGAATTAAGGTTGTTGCTATGAAATTGTTGAAATGTTTAGTCATTTTTTAGTTTCCCCTAGCTCACATTTTCTTTCTGTTGCAATCTATATTTTAAACTCTCTTTGTTCTCTGGTTTCCTGTACTTTGATGGCCTGTCTAAATTTGCCCACTCTGTTCTATCCCCCTCATTATTGTGAACTCATAGGTTTAAAAGTATTTGACAGGTTTTAATAATTGTAGTTGTGAGCTATTCTTTGCGTTGTCCTCAATTTGATCTGCGGAACCTCTTCAAATTGCTTCTATTATCCTTTTGTTACAATTTTAACCTTTTATGATAGTCTTACTTGTCTGCTGGACTAAATGCTCTTCACCGTAAATAAGTCATATCTCCAAGGATTCTGTTTCTTTAATGGGAAGCAATATTTCCATATGATAGTCAAGTTCTAGAGATGCTTATTTTTTACTGAGTTTGTCACTATAAGTGTTTTCAGGAGACAGAGCAACAGGATAAGTAGATTATATAATATTGGGATTTATAATAAGAATTATATATTTGATTTTTGTTTTGTTCTGATCCAGAGTTCCTAAAGCCCTTGAAATTTATTAAATGATGAGAACAATAAAGGTCTTTTGTTATGTAAAAATCATGAGTTCCTATCACACCAATGGATGGGGGCCAAAGGAACCCACAAAGGGACTTGGTGATTACAACCTTCATTCTCAGTACCCCTATCTCTTCCACCTCAGGTGGGAGGTGGGAGAAACTGAAGGTTGAGCCCAGTCACCAATGACCAATGATTTAATCAATTGTGTCTGTGTAATGAAGCCTGTATAAAAACCCCAAGCCCTGAGTTTGGAAAACTAGCGTTTGTGGACACATCAAAACTGGCTCACCTGGAGAATTCATGGAAGCACCCTGCCCTTTCTTCATGGATTGCTCTGTGTATATCTTCCATGTGGCTGTTCCTGAGGTATAGTCTTTCATAATAAACCAGTAGTCCAGTAAGTAAATGGGCTTCCTGAGTTATGAGTCTCTTTAGCAAGTTAATCAAATCCATGGAGGAATTTATGGGAACTTTTTATTTGTAACCAGTCGATCAGAATTGTAGTTAGTGTCTAAAATAGAGGGTAGTCTTGTGAGACTGAGCCTTTAACCTATGGAATTTTGATGCTGTCTCTGGGTAGGTAATACCAGAACTGACTTGCTTGGTGATGTTGGGAACGCCTCCCTGTGAATTGGAATTGGGTACAGAACAATTTTTAGATGGATGTTTAGGAGACTTTTCAAAATTTAATTTCATTTTTTAATAATGTAAGCTACTCATATAGTCAGTCACATAGTCAATAAACTCTTCACATAGTTAATATTGAACATAGTCAAACATTTAATATAAGATATATTAAAAAATTTTAGCATCCTTGTCATTTCACACAATCTCTTTTTTCCCTCATGGATGAACTTTCCATTAACTTTATTGTTTATCATTCATTTTCAAAAAATATAAATAATGGGCCTCACTGGTAGTGCAGGCGGTTGAGCGCAGCACTGTGAAGCTGCCCGCAGCCTCTGCAGTGCCAGTTCAATCCCTGACGGCCACAGAGATACCCATACGGTGTGGCGGACCTCTCCTGTCTCGCCCACGGCTCCCCTCAGCAGTGTATTTCATCAGTCTTCCTGTTCTGTTCCCCGCTCTGTCTCTGGTGAATCCTCTCACCTTCCTGCACATCTGGCCTATACCCCAGTTCTTGTATAAATAAATAAATCTTTAAAATATATATATATATAAATAATAAAATTTGGATGGTAGCATGATTGTTCGTTTTTTTCCATGTTGCGTCTTTCAATAAATATATTCTGGACAGACTTGCTAGAATATAGAAGCAGTGTTTGGTTCTTTCTACATCTGTCTTATTGTCCAGTGAAGATGCATCATAATCTAATAGCCAGATTATGTGTTTATGTGTCTTTTGTGATGACAAATAGATTGCAAGTAATAGGATTATGTATTTATCTTTCTGTATTTTTCCTTGTCTGTTTCAAGAGTAAAATTTTTCAAAGCAAATTAATTTTGCTCAGTAAATGTATCTTATATTTTTAGTAAAGAGTTTTACTTAATCATTTGCTTCTTTGCCACCATCAATGTTGATAGTTATGATAGGGTCTTAAAGAGCCAGCATTTTCCCCACCAGATCAAAGAAATAACTGAAAAATAAACATAAGGAATGACCAATATAGACAGAATACCAGACTTAAAGCTGATAAAGCTAGATTATTGAAAGTGAATTGTTACCACATTGACCTTTCAAAACATTGCTTCCTTATTCTTAAAAACAACATCGGAAAGAGAATGAAATGTAGACCTTTCCAACAAAGCAGCAGAGCAAGAACAAGCAGGCCAGAATTAACTTGCATCAAGGTAGACAGGAAAAAGATAGCATGGCTTTGAGCTCAGCAGCTTCTTTTACCCTAATTGGAAAGGTAAGTAAATCCTCTCTGAGAAATCAGTGAGGGCTACATGAGGAAAGTAAACCAGAAGCCATAAACTCTGGGTGTGCATTAACACATCTTTATATGGGATCATTAAAATGGAATCACTGCACATTAGCAAAATATTTACTCCAATTTCTAGAGTGCATTGAAAAAGTAAAATCCTCAGAATAATAAAACAGGATATTGAGCATAAAAAATACATAATAGTTATATCTATTGAAATAAAGTTCTCAGTTATCTAAGCAGTATTTGCATTCCTAACAGGAAAAAAAAAAATGTCACCAATAGATTTCTACTCAATCCTGGAACGAAAAAAGAGTATACAATATCTTATTAACAATCAAGGAGAAATGTTGAATATTGACACTGACTGAGAAGTTATTTGTTAAAGTTGTTTTCCTATACTTTTTTTGGTATTATTTATTTATTTATTTATTTTTATTTAAATATTATTTTTATATTCCCCATACAATTACAACCCCCTTATTTTGACCCCAATCCCTCCTTTAAGAAACCAGTCATGTCACTGCTTATATGAAAAATAGAGAGCACCTAACCAAATGCGATTATCTGGCCTTTTCTCTCTGGAATCTACTATCAATCCCTATTATTTAATAAGTCAATTGTAGAAACTCACAAGGACAAATTTTCTCAAACAGCATATAAATAAATCAAGTTGCTTTCTGTATAGAAAGATGATCGAGGTAAACTTCTTCTGCTACAATGTGATCTGAGTTGGAAATATATCTTATTTAGAGTAAACTCATCACTAAATACTTTTTTTAATTCTTTGCTCCAGCCTCTTGAGTTAGCTATCTAGCAGCAGCTATGAACAACAGATTTAGAAAATAAAAAAAATATAGGATTTCCAGTTAAATTTCATATAAACAACAAATAGATTTTTAGTAACTCATATATAATATTTATACTGAAGAATGTTAGTTTTCTTAATCTGAAATTCAAACTTCACTGAGCAGCTCTATCCTTATGACCAGGTACAATTCCTTGTGTCTAACCTGAGATACACAATCCTTTGTATTTCTATGACTATTAATTTGATGATACTATATTTATAGTAGTTCTACTGATAAATTTATCAATGATTAGATTATAGTAACATTTATCTGCTTCAGAAGATAAATATTTTCATTTATAAACTTTACAATATGCCACATCTGCATATCAACTTGAAGTATCATAACAAAAATATTATCTTTCACATTCAAGTGGCAATTTTCTAGTTAGATAAACACAGAGTAGACATTGATTTATGAAAACAGTATATCTTTTCCACGGAAAATTTAACCATGGAAATCAACTTTAAAAAGACCTTTAATTTTATTCAATTATTTGAGCATTGATAGTTCTCTCTTGGTTTAAAATGTATTCTTAGATGTTGGATCAAACCCCAAAATGTAATGCTTCTATTAGGAGCCAAACTTATCATCAATCGAAATGGCTGCAAGGGTTCTAGTATAGGATTGTATTTTATTTTTTTTAGTGTAGGAATTTTTTTAAAGATTTGGTTATACAAGAGCCGGGGTACAGGCCAGAGGCGCAGGAGAGTGAGAGGATTCACCGGAGACAGAGTGGGGAGCCGAACAGGCAGACAGACTGAAAGCACTGTTGAGAGGAGGAGCAGGCAAGACAGGAGAGGTCTGACCTGCCATGTGGGTATCTCCCTGGCCAGCCAGGAATCAAACCCACACTGCAGAGGCTGCAGACAGCTTCATAGGGCTGCACTCAACCTGCTGTGCCACCAGGGAAGCCCTTTAGTGTAGGATTTTAACGAGTACCCTCAATCTCACATCTTTACCTTTGGGAGACACAATGTTTATTGAAGTATGCCTCTACAGTGTTTATACATACATCTTACCATAAACTTGACAGGTAAAAGATATAGATCAAAAACCTGTTTTCTTTTTCCAGTGACCTGTAAAAGTGCTAAGTTTGTTCTCCAAACTTGAGTTTGCAGATTTCCTCGGAGTAAATTAATAAAATTAAAAGGGTAGAGCCAGGGGCCTCCCTAGTTGTGTAGGGATTAAGTCTCAGCTATCACTGCTAAAGTCTGAGTTCGATCCACCACCAGGGACCTAACCCACATATGGTGCAGCAGACCTCTATCTCACCTGCTACTCCCCTCGCCAGTGTATTTCAGCAAATCTACCTGTTTTGATCCCCATTCTGTCTCTGTTGAATCCTCTCATCCCCTGCACCTCTGGCCTACACCCCAATTGTTCTATGAAAAAAAAAGTCTTTTATTTAGCAAATACTGTTTTGAAGGATAAAAAGCAAACAATTGAGTAGTACACATATCTTAAAACACACAGTTAAATTCTGTACCAAAGGATTATTTGCATTTTGCAAAAACCATTATATCAGATACACTGTGTAGCATAACAAAAATAATTAGGGCATTCAAGGTTTTTAGATATAACTCCATTGTTTTTTCTAAGCACAATATCATTAAATTACTTTTCACAAAATGACCCATATGAAAAGTCCTTTCTTGGATAATCATCTGTAACCACAATTATTTTTTGTAATTGATAAAGCGTAAGTCAAGTAAACATCTTGTCTAATCATTTCTTTAAATACTCTTTTCCATTGTTATCATTTAAGGGTAGGAGATGACATGGATTGTTATGAACAGAATTAGATACCTCATTTTTACAATGTATTGAGACAAAAAAACAAGTTACTTATCAGATATTTATAATGACAGTAATTTGAAAATTATTAAACGTATGTACACAATCATACCATGAGAAAAATTATGACAAGTTTTCTTTGACAGCTATATGGTTTGAACATAAGATTCACTACAGTAAATCCTGTTATTTTTGCAAATAATGTAACAAACTTGGTATTTATTTATCTTCTAGATGAAATGAATGATCATCAAAGTACCCTCTCCTACATCCTGATTAACCCATCTCCGGATACCAGACTGGAGCTGAATGATGTAGTGTGAGTTGATCTCATATCTTACAGAAATTTATTTTTAGAAAACCAAAAATGTATTTATTTGTATATGCACCATTATAGTCCCTTATTTATATAGCCTCATATATGCCTAGAAATCTAAATGTATTTGTGTTCAATAGACAAATTTCACATTTTGCTGTGCACAATACTATTGGAAAGCATTCTAAGATTGTAAGAGTATAAAGGAAGGAAATAGTAGCATGAACTCTGCATTTTGTGAGCTATTTCATATTTGGGGAAATAAGGAAAACTATATGGACTAATAAGAATAGTTCAAAAGGAAACCTAAAATATCTAATACTATCTAGTTCTAAATACCTTAATGTTCCTAAAATCAAAATAAATAGGTCAAAATAGTAAAATGTTATTGTTAGTAAAATAGATTGATCAAAAATTATTGTGAATGTACAGTTCAACTAAAGTTGCCCTAAGAGTATACAATAGACATAAGACATTGTCCCTGATTTCAAATTGCTTGTATTCTAATTAATAAAAAAACTAAAATTTGAGATTTAACAATGTAATAACAATATATAATATGACTTTGTCACTAACAAATTAAGCATTAATTGACAAGGACAGAGTTCTCTCCATATTGAAGAAGGAATTGTTCGAGTGATTACAAAGGATCTTAGACTTGAGCTACATTTTGAAGGATAGGTAAGATTTGTGTAGGTGGATAGCAGAGACCATTCCAAAGAGCAATAGATTGAGAAAATGCACTACAAGGGAACTGCATAATGTACCTCTGTTCACAATACTACCCAAATCAGTTTGACTGGAGTTAAAGTTTTGTATTTTTAGCATTTCTGTTGTTCAGAAGTTAAGTGTAATATTAGAAAATATATTAAAACTGACTTTTGAAGGATATTAGATGACAAAGTAAGGATTTTATCTGAACCTTATAGGTGATAGGTGGCACTTAGACATATAAGCAAGAAAGTAACACGATTATGAAAATGTGATTTGATAGCTATTGACATAAGCTAAGAAGAAAAATTCCTGGTAAAAGTCTGGCCATGAGACAGGGGTGGAAAGAGCACAAGGGACTATGATGATAGTGCACAGGTGAATTGGTGGTGGGAATTTCATGGGAAATCATACATTGTACAATTATATATATATATAAATTCTGGCCTTGAAGTCAAACTCCTGAGGCTGAGATGGATCAGCAGCTGCTTATCAAAAGTAATTAATTGCAGATTTTACTCATGACATAAAGCAAAAGCCAAAGGTCTAGATATCTTGTGGGTGTTAGGTCTACAGGATGTCTTTGTTCCTATAATCAGGAAAATAAGTACTGTGATTAGAGACTAAGAGAAATGAGAACATTTTGATGCACACCATAAAATGGATCCATACAACCGCTTTCATGCTAAAGCTAAGAATATGCCAAAAATTAATTACCTACTTTTATATCTTTCCTGTATAGAAAGGATAGATGTTTTTTTAGAGTTTTAAACAAGGAACAGAACTGATTTGCAGTAAAGATCTAGGTGTTATGGTTGAGATAGATCTAAGAATCAGGAAATCAGTAAGCTGTTACACAGGTGTGAAGGAAATAGGAATCAGATAGTGATTTGTAAAGATAGGGTCCTACATACATAATTTATGAAGGCACACATCTCTGTCACATAAAAAAAAAAATGCTGGCTCACTGCAACATGTCAGAATAGGCAGGCAATTTTCCATGTGGAAAGAAGAGTGATGATGATACAGTGTTCAGTGAGCAAAGTGTAGATGTCTGGAGGGCATGTAGAGAGAGTACTGGAGCTTGAAATTGAAATTAGTTCTATGAAGAAAATATTTTTTTATCTTTTTGATGAATAAAGCTGAAAAGAGAATGATTTCCCAGTGAAGCAAGACATAAAACAGAAAGGGTGGGAGAACTGATATCAAAATGTTGACTAGCATTCAGTTTTAGGGCAGAGAGATGAATGTGTCTCAACAATTTCTTAGGAAAATACATCAGCAGGAGTACACTGGCCCAAAACCAGTGTGAAAAGATTTCTGCAATGGTCCTAAGATAGAACTATTATTTATATAATAATGCTCTATTTTGCCATCTCTTGGTACTGGTTAGGTTATTGGAACTTTGAGCTGCTAGAGTTTTTGAGGCAGCTGCCAAAAATTATATCCTGTGGTTATTTGAATTTATAGAGGAAGTTAAGTAAGAAGAAATTGTCTTATTTATGATGCACCTGGCTTTCAACTGCCTGTTTTGGTGACTACATGACAACAGTAAAACAAAGTTGCTCTGATTTCCTTGTGTCCATATTTTATACATATCTTCCTCCCTTTAAATGCATAAAAAGAGACCACTTTTATTAATTCTCCAATCTGCACCCAAACATCTTATCACTTATTTTCCAAATTAATTATATTTGTATTAATTTTGTAGGCTTTTTTAAAGGTATATTTACCTTATTTGTATCTCAAAGTAAACTGTAAAATTTTTTGATCTGATATATCCGTTCCTGTGATTCTTTTTGATGGAATGGGAAAATATTGTTAGCCATTGGAGCCTTTAAGTATGTCCTTTTATCAAATAGGTGTTCAAAATTCAAAATAATTCCCCAGACTTTTAAAATTACAAATAAGCTGTGTATATTATAATGTATACAAGTAAAAAAGATATGACATTTTCTGTGTTTTTAATGCTATTATCTTTTATGTTTTAAGCTAAAATATCAGATTAACTGCTATAAAAATACCTTTCTTGCTATGAAATGTATTGTGGCATTGAAATTATAAATTTTAGGTTACTTCAGCAATGAAGACAATTGTAAAGAGGTATACTTAACATGTACTTTTTTATATTTATTGTTCTAAAGTATGCTTTAAAAACTTACTAGTATACTGTATTATACTAAAAGTTATACTCATGTACTGAGTATACTAAAAGTATAAAGTCTTTTATATACTACTTTTCATGATCTTAAAAGTAATATATGAAAACACATTTAAGAAATTTGTTTTATTAGATTCATAGGTTAAATAGTGATTATAACAGAGAAAGGAACTGTTGCAGCTACATCAATACATTCAGGGAGCAATGGAATATATTAATAGCTTTTATGTCTTTTTAAGATTTCGCTTTCAGAAGTTCATTTTAAATGAAGGTTGAGCATTAATTTGATTCAAAAAACAATAAATCACTGAAGATATGGCATTATAAAACTTAATGTGCACTATTGGTTTTCTTAATTGATCTACAGTACAATTTATAGTTAAAGTAATTACAAAGCAGTGTGCATAGATAACAAAATCTAGCTCATAGATCCAAGGATACTAATCATAACTTTTTTTAATCAAAGTATATAAACTGCAGTGTTTTAAATTGCCTTTTCTCATTTTCATTAAAGGATCCATTTTATGACTCTATTTCTCTAGTTTTTAAGAAGAAATATATTTTCATGAGATTTCTTACCTTTAAATTAGTTTCTCTTTTGTACCTTCTAAAATTAATATAATTAATAAGCTCATGAAACAAGATTTTCTTGGAATGCTATGTTACATATATTATGTACAGATATGCTATTTAGGTAATCTGAAAGCAGATCAAATATATTTGAAGCGGTAATGTAAAATGTCAGTATGAATTAGTTTTGTCTTTACCTACTATTATGCTTTTTTTGTGTGTGTTCTTCTTTTAGGTACTTAATCCGACCAGATCCATTAGCCTATCTTCCAAATAGTGAGCCTAGTCGAAAAAACAGCATCTGTAATGCCAGTGGACAAGATTCTCGAGAGGAAACTCAGCTTTGATAAAACAAAAATGATATTTTTATTCCTTCAAATATCTTGGTTTAAACAACTCTAAATCTTAGGGGAGGAAGTGTTACTAGCTTGAAAAACTAGATTGGAATATATTCAATTCTCTTATGTTTTAAGAAATCTACTCTCTTAGAAGTATAGATTATTTTGAAATTAATTTACTACTTATTGGAATGATTTTGAAAAACTAAAACATGAAAGTTTGAATCTGATATTTCATAATCCATAATGTCTGACACCAATATTTTTAAGTATTAAGGTTTTTTTATGGAAGTAAATTAAAAATCCAACTATATTCGGTGCATCACAATGGACACACAAGATGTTGTTCCTCTTAAAAATTAAATGTCATACTATATTCTTTAAATTTGCTGTTTTATAAAATAGAGCTCATCATAAATGTCTAGTCTTCTCTACACAGAAACTGACAAAGAAACTTGTGTGGTTGACTTTTATGTAGAATCACAGTTTGCATTAGACTATAAATCTTTTAGTCATCTTAACTTTCTGTTTTCTCTTCCTAGTTTATCATTTTAGATCTTGAGATGTTCATAGCATGTTTTATTTTTCTGAAGAAACCAAAAGAATCAAAAAATTATCAAGTAGCTGAAACTTTGGTAACTCTATGTCTGACACATACTGTATTCCAGGAAAAGTATACAAAAAACAAATATTTATTGTTCTCCTAAAAGAATGCTTACATAGATCAATACTTAAACCATACTTGTTTTCTTGAATTTAATCCAAGGATGGAAACATTAATTCAGTATATAGTAATGACTTCCATTGTACACTTAGACCTAAACATTTCCCATGTATTTGTTTCACTAGAAAATTATTTTAAAATTCAAAAAAGCAAAATTCCATATTCTTTATGGAATGAAAAGATACTTCAAAATATAAGAAGGTTGTCTTTTATGCCTTTAGTATTAAAGTAATCATACGCTCAGAAAATAGTAGTTAAGTTATTGATTTAATTTTGAAAAATCATTAATAGAAGTTACGTTTTAACATTGTGAGTAAAAGGAATGTAATGAAGTTAGATATATTTTGCAATTTAAATTTAATATAAATCATGCAGTTTTGCCAGCTATAAATTGAATTTATACCTTTGCTTTTGTCTGTATTGTTTTATCCCTAACACAAACAGACTGAAAAGCCAGGAGTATCATTTGCCAGGTAATTAAAGTGTGTTCAGTTATTCCCATGAGAGAGACTTTGGTATATTTTTCTTCTAATTTGGTATTTTTCTTTATTCTTGAATTTGACTTTGAGTTTTAATTCAACAGAAAACAGGACCTAAAAGAGCTATTCTATTCTTTTCATGAAAAAGCAGATAAATTAGAAGGAAAATAGGATCTTGAAAAACATAAAAAAGTATAACATTCTCCCCATTATTCTATGGAAATTAAAATGTAAAACATAAAAGGGAAATTAAAAATTATAGATGTTGTGTTATTTTGCTTAGGGAATATGAAAGACCTAATTTTTGTCTTTTAATATTTTATATTACCCTCTCTTTAGAATAACAAGAACACCATAATTTCCCCTAAAATAGAGAATACCTAGCTTTCATTTGCTTTAATCAAAGATAAAGTTTGTAGTAAGTTACTTAAAATTGCAAGCATACCATAATTCTTTGTTTGCATTTGTATGTGTATATGTTTAAATTACATGAAATATATTTGTCAAATGCACATATTCACATGTAAATTGTTTAAACTGAAAAAAAGAATTGAAGTAATACATGTAATGGAGTAGAATAATGAATTTAATAAACTTTTTCACATTTGGCATCAGTAGTTAAATATGATGCTTCTTTGATTGCCATCACTTCACTCCACTACAGCTATTTTTAGGAAAAAATGTAAGATTTTACAAATCTTCTATTTCCCCAGAAAAGCTCAAGTTTAGTATTTTTGCATTATGACAGTTGTTAAGACTAGGATTTTAAGCTAGGACATGACTATATTTCCTATAAAACTGAAAATTTTGTTTCTTAAATTTTACAATAATTATTTTTGATTATAAACATTAGTCCAAATTTAATATTTGACACAGTTCATATCAGCTTGCTATAATAATGATAGTTTATTAGTCTTCTGTTATTTAAAGACTAAAATGCTTATAAAAGCCTTTTAAAAAACTGTTGCCTTTTTCAGATAATTATACTTGCACATAAATATGAAACATAAAGTCAATAATAGTCCCTATAATTCTATGGGAATTGATTCTGTTTATTGTCTATGTACCATTTTGCTACAGTTATATTGAATTGCTTTAAAATAAATAATAAAATTATTTCTGATGATGAAAACCCTTGGTTTTTGTTTGTTTGTTTGTTTATTTGCCAAACTTGGTTTCGACATATTATGCTTGAAAACTGCCCAATTCATTAGTCATTTTTGCATTTTAAAGCCAATATAAATGTGAAGGTGATGTCATTGGAAAAGATAACCAGAAGTGAACTTTCGTTAAATTACTTCTTCATGTAATAGATTCCGAATACCAATGAGCACAGATAAAAAGTCCCAGGAAAAGTCTCTT
Organism: Talpa europaea; assembly: GCF_964194135.1. Lineage (NCBI taxonomy): Eukaryota > Metazoa > Chordata > Mammalia > Eulipotyphla > Talpidae > Talpa > Talpa europaea. The sequence continues at coordinate 80,445,289 of NC_140077.1, forward strand.
TTATTTGCCAAAGGCCTGACTTGCAGAAACTCAGACTCCTAATCTCCTAATGCTCTGTGGTATTGGGTGGTTTGCTGGAGAGTGCTACCAGGAATTGTGCGGTTCAGCATGTCTAGAGGCCAGCAGTTTCTCTGGGCCATTGGTTTTGTAGCCAGTGAGTCCAATGACACACTTCCCCAAGACATCTTTCCCCAGATTTCAGCAAGTTCCAGCCGATCCTGATTCCAATCCTGTGGTCCCTTGGGCATGCTATCTCAGCCTTAAAGATGATAATGCATTTTTTCTTGTCTACTATTGCTGTAAAATTTTTAAATTCTTTTTACTTATTAACTAATCTGTCATTACTCTAGAGCTCTGCTTCAGTTAAGAACTCTCTATTTTAAACTCTCTATTTTAAACTCTCTAGTTTAATAGAGTTAAACTCTCTATTTTAAACTCTGTCAAAATCATTTTGTGGTTTCTTTCCAGAGTGGACTCTAGCTGAGACATGATGCACAAATCAGCAGTTCTCATCTGATTAGATCTGAAGTAATGGTGCTGTCAAATTCCAAAGACTGATCTGAGGAAAATTTAGGAAAATTCAACAAATTAAGTATACCTGATGGAACTTTAAAGACAGTTGTCATCATGTGGAGCAGTAGGCCACTTTTATTTCACTGTGATTTCTGCTTTTATTTTTTAAGACTGTTCTCCAGTCTGTTTTACTCAGAAGGTAAGTTAGTTTCAATTATGATAGATCAATGCAAGATTATAGAAAATGGCTCTAAAAAACAGTTACTAGGCTAATAATTAAATCTCTGTATTATATTATTATTCAATAGATTATATGTTGTTTTATTAATAACAACTACCATTTTTCAGCAGAAACAAGAAAATGATCTGTTCTAAGTACATGTAATAGAAGTTTCACTGTAATTTACTTACAATCCAATGAAATATATTGTTCTATACAGAGTTATATTTTTTCATTATCTACCACATACAAAATCTATTCCATTTATGTAACACCAGGCTCCATAGCTTTGTATTTTACAAAAGCAATCAGGAGTCTATAGCACCTTCGAAACTTTGTTTAGAGGTCTCCTCGGTGCATTTCCAATTTTCATCACTTCAGTTTTCTACCTTCTATAAAGCACTAGAAAATGGTTAACACCTATGACAAAGATAACCTTTCATCCAGTTTCAGTAACGTGTTCCTCATTTCTGTTAGGGACCCCATTAGAATATCCTTTATGGTCCATATGCACTAACATTCTGTTTGTGACAACTTGGGTATTTTCTAAGATCAAGGTTTTCTTTATGACTCTCCTGTTCTCTTTCTAAGCTCTCCCTACAATCACCTTTAACAGTCTAGCACAACAATGTAGGATTTATCAAACACATTTCTCAAAACTCTTCTAGCTTCTAACTCATTATAGATACTTGGAGGTTCATTCCTGGTCAGGGAACCAAAACTGATAAAGGGTGAAACCAAGGGGTGCCAAGGCTTCCTAAATGTTAAAGAGAAAAAAATGTCATTTATACACACAAAAGAGAGCAATTAGTATTCTCTAGTATTCTCCAAGTTTTAAATAGGTAGAGAGAAGAGGAATAGGAAAGAGAAGAATTTCAAATAACAGACTCCCAATGAAACTCTGAAATCATCCATCTCCTTATGGGCAAATGCCCAGTCTAGGCCCAGAGCTAAGTGGCTGAGGCCTGAAAGCAAAGTTGCCAGGGATCCAAGGCTCTGACAAGCAGGAAGATTAAGCAGCACCTACTGGGCTCAGAAAGGAGAGACCTGAACTTCACAATGTACCTTCCAATCTGGATAACTTACCACAAAGTCAACATGGCCAGTACCACTGTCCCTCAAGAGCCGGTTTGCTGGAAGCCCTAGAGCTGCAAAGTCCAGGAGTAGCCTGCCCATGTGTCCTCTGTTCCTCACACAATGGCCATGTTATTCTTACTGCCCAGTATCTTCCCCCATTCAGGCAGTCTTGTTCCTGACATGCTGCGATTTGTAGTCCAAGGTGTCGGATATGTTATCAGTAGGGGATGAAAGTGGGGTCCCACAACCTCAGCAAGTGCTGCTCCCCTTGCTGTGGTGATGTATCCTGCAATAGTTTCAGTTTTGTAGATTTTTTTTAACAGCAGCACCCCTACTTCTCAGAATCAGTTTCTGTCCTAGTCCATTCAGATGACTATAACAAAAGAACTGGGTAACTGAAACAACATATACTTATTTCTTATATTTCTGGAAATTCCATGTTCAGACAGAGTGTCAATAGACTTGGTGTCTGGTTTGAGATCTCACTTCCTGGCTCATAGATGTCTGCCTTCTTGTATATTCACATGGGGAAGTTGAGAGAAACAAGCTTTATTGGGACTCTTAAGAGCATACTCCTATTCATGAGGGCTCCACCTTCATTACTTCATCTAATTGTCTCCAAAGGTCCCATCTCTTATATCATCACTGGAGGGTAGGATTTCAACATATGAATTCCAGGAAATTGGCATGATGGTTTAGCTATACAGAAGTAACAGATAAACACCATAAATTCAGTGGCTTATAAAATTTAAAAATATTAGATCCAGAAAGATACCCAGTGCAGAATTGATCTAACGTTTTAGAATAATAGATTTTTTTTAAATCACATGCAGGGCCTCCCTGGTGGTGCAAGGGGTTAAGCACCGCACTATGAAGCAATCCGCAGCCTCTGCAGCATTAGTTCAATCCCCGGGCAGTCAGGGAGCAACCCACATGGTGCAGCAGACCTCTCCTGTCATGCCCACTGCTCCTCTCAGCAGTGTATTTCAGTCAGTCTGCCTGTTTTATTCCCCACTCTGTCTCTGGTGAGTCCTCTCACCCCCCGCCAATACTTCTGGCCTTTACCCCAGCTCTTATGTGCATAAATAAATCTTAAAAAAATAAAATCACATACAATATAAAATATAAATATTCAGATCCCTTGAAGTGACATAAATACAAAGGAACAATTCATTACCTTTGTTAAGAATTTAAACATATATTGGGAAAATGTAACTACTTGAAAAAACTTCACTTTTATATGTGCTTAGGCTAACTAAGCTACTTGCTTTTGAAAATAAAATCTTATGATCACTTTTTAATGAAAACTAATTGATTTTTAATGTTTTTGGCAAAAAGCATGCTGTGAAATAACTGATATTTGACATTTCCACTGAAAAACTGCAAAAAGTGATTGAGCAGTTGTGCAAAATTCTTGAACTACTCAATGTCCTCCATGTTAGTGTGGCAATCTACATTTCTCACCTTAGGGAAATGAATATTTAACCTAAATAGGATATTTCACTATGAAACAAGTTGTAATCAGATTTGAAATAAGAAGAGCAATCAGTTACTTTTGTCTCATGATTTCAATCTCATAGGTCTAAGTTTTCAGGAGAGAAGATGGTTCTTTGATCACTTTAGAAGGAATGCAAGTGTTTCAGGGCACATATTTTAAAAATAAGAAATCTTTGCAAATTTTCTATTTATTAGCCAATATGGTTGTGACATTTGTTAGTACTAAAAGTGGAAATTGCATAAAAAAATTATTTTTAATTTTGTTATGTCACGAGTTCATGCTGTCATGAGTGTTTTTTTCTATTTTTTTTTAGCTTGATGAAATTTTATTATCTGTGTACTATAAATCACAAGCTATTAAAAGTGTATTATTAAGAATCTGCAAGAGCAAAAGATTAGTATTGCAAAATAACTCCTGCAATATTTGCAGTTTTTCTTTTTTTTAATTTTTATTTATGCATACAAGAAATGGGGAGGATGAGAGGATTCACCAGAGATAGAGCAGGGAGTAGAACAGGCAGATATACTGAAATACATTGCTAAGGGGAGCAGCAGGCGAGACAGGAGAGGTCTGCTGGACCATGTGGGTCAGCTCCTTGGCCGGGGATGGAATTCACGCTGCAGTGGCTGCCAGATGGCTTCATAGCACTGACTTTAACCCCTGCACCACCAGGGAGACAACAATTAGTTCTTAAACAACTAATCTGAAAATATCTGTCATGTCTCATAATTATTTGGACGTGGGAACAGTTTTTTAGTATTTAAAGAATCAGATTTCCCCAACATTATTCAATATTCCTTTTGTGTTTACTTGTTATATAAAATTGCCACCAAAGCAATTAACAAATTCATATAACCTTGAAATAACTTAGTGAAGTAATTTAACATCTTTTTGTATCAGATAGAAAACAATTTTCATCTGAATCTGACATCAATGATTTCTTTGTAACTCTTCCAATATCATCACAGAATAAACTATAGGTTATAGATTATGATCAAGGGTGGGTAATTTGTTTTGCATATATAGTATTGATGGCTTCTTTAGACTATTTGTGTCACAATTGTCACATCTTGCATCTGCTTGTTTCACTATACTCACTTGGCACCGGGGCAGCACTCCCCAAGCCATGAGCTGATGCACAAGGGCAGATCTGGACCCAAAAGTCACCCACTGATGTGCTGGTCTTTTGAAGTTCATCTTAGTGGTTTTTTCCCACCCACTTTTACTCTTGATTTAATTATAAGCTTATGTTATTGAAATGTGAATTTACCCCAATAAATCTTATTGCAATTATGTATGTTTGACTTGAGTGATAAGTCAAATTTCCCTACCCAGTTGGAAGTGCACTTGTTGCAATCTGAATCTCATATTGCTTATACATAGTTTATGTACCCTCTTCAAAGGGAAATAACACAAGACTTTCCTCATTAATCATTCAGCTCCAAATCTGGAATTTCTGGATAACATTGATTCCTAGTCTGATTTCTTCACTCAGGTGCCAAAGTCTCTAAACCAGATAAGTCTAGAAACAACAAAGAAAAAAATAGTTCTGTCTTTTAAAAAATATGTCATCCCATAATATAGTCTTGAAGGAACCACTGTTTTAGCACCAGCTCTCAGTATTGAAAGAAGTGTATTTTGGATATAGTAAAAATAGAAACGCACCATATTTGGTTACTGACTCATATGATACATCATATTTTCTAAGATAGCACCCAAAATTTGAAAGATACTCTTGTTATATGCCTTGCTATACTTGAATATTCAATGTATAATTCATAATTCTCTATGGCTAATGCTTCTGGGTCACAAGGTACATAACAGTATCAGAAAAGGGGCCTCTCTGTGGCACAGGGGTTAAAGTCTCAGCACTATCAAGCTATCATCAGCCATTGCGGCCTGAGTTCGATCCCCAGCAGGGGGATCAAACCCACATGGTGCAGCAGACCTCTCCTGTCTCACCTGCTGCTCCCCTCAGCAATGTATTTCAGTAGATCTGTCTGTTCTGCTCCCCACTCTGTGTCTGGTGAATCCTCTCACTCCCTGCACCTCTGACCTGGACCTCAGTTCTTGTATGCATAAATAAATAAAATAAATCTTTAAAAATATATATCAGTAAAGATGATGGGTACTATATTTACCTAGTGTATTGTGTTCAAAATCATGCCTCCCAAATTCTTGTAACACTCTGAACATGTGTTTATGGCCTTATTTAGAAATAGGGTCTTAGCAGTTGTGATCAGTTTAAAGTCATAGACAGATAAAGCCATACTGGATTAGGTTGTACCCAGTCCAATATAAAATTATAAATTGTCCTTATAGGAAGAGAGATATGCAACACAGAAACACAGAACGCAGAAACATGCAATCAGAACACCATGTGAGGCAATAATTGGAGTGATGGATTAGAAGCCAAGGACTGCCAACAATCACCAAAAGCTAAGGGACAAGGGCATGGAACAGTCACCTTCTGAGACTCCAGAGGAATGGGCTTTGCTGACAACTTAATTTTGGATTTGTAATTATAAGAGAACAAGTTTCTGTTGTTATGGGCCACACAGTTTGTGGTAATTTGTTGTGGTAGCCTTAGGAAATTAATAGAACTGTCACCTTTATTCTTTTACATTGATATCATTTCTTGTCAGAGAAAAGGTTGGTGGGGAAACCAGGATAATAATAGTGAGTAAAACAAATTCAAATGCAGAATAATCTAACTTCAACTACATGGTCTGAAACTGAGATAATAAAAATGAAATCATTCCAAAGTCCCCCGGGGCTAGGCAATGAGGTGGCTCAATGGGTTGCATGGAAATTCAATTTGCCAGCTAGTCTCCACTGCAACAGCAGTGACATTCCCCAGTGAAAACTGGGCCTCTCCTCCATTCAAAATACTTTGGATACTATCATCTTCATCTTCTTTAGGTGTAAGAGTGGAGTCAAGATCAAAGACTCTCATGGTTGTTAAACTCAGGTTCTGCAAATCAGTGGATTGCTTTGCAATTTCATTCCCAGGGACCAAGAGTTAATTTTACCACTGCCAGCAATTTTTTTTTTTTTCAGAGAAAGCATTATAACATCAGTCTTGATACATACATAGCCACTTTACTTGAGAGGTTAGGAGGTCTTACTTAATCTGGCAACCTTGGATTTCCTCTTATCCCTGTGTGAGATATCAAAAATCTGTAGCCATTCTCAGCTACATTTTAGGCATAGGGAGAACAGTAATGAAGGAAATAATAGATATTAGATCTCTCTTTGATAATAGATGTGAGATCTAGCTTTAGCCCAGTGGTTATAAGCTAGAATTTCCTGAAGAGCTTTAGCTTTAAAAAAATATAATAGCCTGTTACTATCCCAAACCAATTAAATCATAATGTCTGAACTTTGTGTATATACCTATTAGCATTTTTTATATCTTTTTAATGCATGGTCACATTTTCCCCCTCTATAAGTTTTTAAAATGCTACTGTCTCTGAAAATTAACTTTCTCTCTGGGAGTCAGATGACCACTAGTACATACTTACTGTGTGTGCCTGCTCAAGAATCAGCTAGAGGACCAGGAATAATCTCATCTGTCCCTTATTCTTGTTTACTTCTGTCACCACAGGAAGCGCCAGGTTGGTCTAATATCCATGATTCATCCTTCTTATATAGCTGTTAAGTGTTTTATCTATTATTATAATGTGAACTTAACATTCACATTATGAAATTAAGGCTATTGGGAAATTGAATATTATAGGAAAGAGAAAACTGAGTTAATATAAATATTGTTCTTGTAATGCCATGTTACTACCTGTATCCCCAAAAACTGAAGAGTAAAGCTATGTAAAATCACATTTAAGTATTCTAGTGCTGTTTTGCAGTTGAATATTCATATTGAAACAGAAATCATTGAACTTTAGTTCAAAGGTATTCAGAGCTCTAAAATATTGCTGTTAATTTTGTCTAAGTGTTCATTTTATTTCATAAAAGCACACTTCTTTACTGACAAATGAGTGTGCAAACTGAATCCCCTAGCTCTGAATTTCCTAACACAGCTCCTTGCAGTATAAAATTCAGATCAGATCCTCATTTTACCTTAGATTTAAGTTTTTGTTTTAGAGTTAATTGGGCTTCTCTTGGTCAAAGCAATGTGACTGCTGATGATATACAACTGCATGTAGTGGCTATTGAAGTTTTTACTATGTACATTAATACCAATTCAATATGTGCCATTTGTAGATTCTAAGATACACAGAAAAGAAAAATATTGAACAAAACATGTATTGTGAATTGTAGCAAGAAGAAAAGACCCAATCAAAAATATTTTCTGAACAGATGCTGGAGACAGAATTAATCCATAATTTGTCTAGAATTATTGATTTATCTTTATTTCTTTTTGTTTTATGTTCTACAAAGTTTTGCAGAAACAAATCAGTCAGCAGTTTCAGAGTGAAAAAAATATAGTTATTGAAAGATTTGTATATTTTCTCATGCTTGTGTCATGTGAGATTATTTAAGGTTGAATACATGCAGCATTTATAAATTGGCAAACAAACATGTTGGGGTGATCACATAGTAAATACAACTGTTAAATAGAAAGTAAATATTCTTGTTTTGCAACCAACTATATGACACAATTACAGATTATCTGCTCTTTAGAGTAGTAGGAGAAATAATCAAAATTTTAGTAAATCTAGAGAAGCGTATCCATACATAATTTTCATATATTTACATCTTCCTCAATTTTACATTTAGGTGTATTAGGAGAAACAGTAGGCAATAGTAATCAGATGTGTTATTTCTCAGTTAAATAGGAGGATAAGGCGATGAAAAATCCATTTATAGGGTAAATGAAGTTATCATGCTTCTTTCTGCCATTCCGCCTCGGGCTTGGATGCCGAGCCAAGGACATGGGCACGCAAGCCTTTGATTGTGGACACGTGGACCCAGGCAGCGCGGGAGAGCGCATGCGTACGTGCTCACACCTGTGCGGAGATGCCAGGCCTATAAGGGCGGTGCCATTCTGAGGCTAGGACTACGACCTGAAGTAGGGCCACTTTGGGAGGAGACCAGGAGACAACATGAAGCTGAGAAGACCAGAGAGTAAACTAGACAAATAGCATTGATTCCCGGGGCAGCTGGGAAGCTGGGTTCCCTGCCCGCCTCCCGGCCTCCCTGCCCTGTACTTGCCTGACTCCTTTGTATGCCGCCCCCCTGCCTAGTGTGGCTATGTACCTGGGGCCCTGTAAAATCTATCAAGGGCTCGGGGACTCCTTTTATTCTCCTACCCAAATTGACAATGAACCTTTTCTGTACATGCTCGCAAAACAGCAGCCAACAATTATTTACAATTTAAAAAGGATCAAGTCTCCTAAAGCTACATATGTGAACAGCTCTAGTGTTTGTGAAATTTATATTCAGCAGATAATTTCAGCTTCTATTATTCAACAAGGAGTGAGAAAATCAGTCAGAAAATTAATAGCCATCACAAGTTGCAGACATGGTACTAACTCTGAGATGGTTCAAATTAACAAAAATCCCTATCCACAAATTATAAGAATGTTTAAGTAGGCAGATTATGAGGAAGGGCATACATGGGGCAGAAAACTTTAAAACCTGTGTATACAAATAACACAATTCTGGTTTTTTGTAGAAAAATAAATGATTGAAATTAAGAGAGTTGCATAAAGCCAGGTTGGGATCAAATACATGGCAATTTGTGATAATATGATTGCAATAACTCTAGCCTTTTGTGGGGTGGGGGGCAGGGGAGTTAAAAATTCACAGATGATTGAAATTACCAAACTTTTGCTTGAGGAAAAAATTCAGTAGTAGTGTTTAAAATGTATCAATTTGAATAAAAATTGGAAAGAGAGACAAACATCAATATATGTAAGCATTTCCCAAAGGCATTAATTATAGGCAAGGGAAAGCTTTCATACCACCAACCCCTAGCAGCATATATCTCATATGTAACTGGACTTTTATTGAATTTTATTAATATCTGTCACTCCCTTTTAGTTTATTTAAACACCCTAATAGTGGAGATTATCACTGTAGCTCACTGCTTTAACTCCAGCACCTGTTATAGAGACTGGCCCACAGTTGTTGCTTAGCAGATAGCTGTTAAATCAGTAACTTGTTGAAAGACGAATCAGAGTGAGGAGATAAGTATTAATGGGTCTTAGTATTTTTGAGACTAAGTGTTTTGCATCAAAACTTGTCATATTGTGGTTGTCAGAATAAGCATTTTGACCAGGATTATATAAAGTAAGCAATCATAATTTTTAAAACTATTTTTTTTAAGAATAAGTTTTTTTTTAATATTTATTTATTTATACAAGCACTGGGTACAGTCAGAAGTGCGGGAGGGTGAGAGAATTCACCAGAGTCAGAGCAGGGAGCAGAGCAGGCAGAAGGACCGAAGTACACTGCTGAGGGGAGCAGCAGGCGGCAGGAGAGGTCTGTGCGCCATGTGGGACCCTCCTCCGGTGGCCGGGGAGCAGCCGGGGATCTAACCGGCGCTGCAGAGGCTGCAGCCAACTTCGCAACCCTGTGCTCAACCGCTGCGCCAGCGGGGAGGCCCTTTAAAACTATTTTTTGATTGTAATACAAAATTTCTTTGAACTTCAAAAATTAAGAATGTTCAGATCCAAATATGGGAAAATACTATACATTCTACTGTCTTCTGAAATATGATATTTAGTGTTGTGTGTGTTTGTATTTAAACCAGCATTTTTAGTTTTGTTGTGGGTTATTTTCAGAGTTTTTTGGACTTTAATCCAATACAAGATTCATACATTGAAATCATGAGTTTTTTGGTTTGAATTTCCTTTTTCCCAAGAAACTGTGAGGTTGCCAAAGCCAGGATGCTTGTCTGTTTAAGCTTTGTGCTTCACAAAATGCCTGCTGCATATAGAACTCATCATATATTTGAAAGAATGAATCTCAATCAAGTAAATGTGGAATAAGAGCTGTAAATCTGCTCTGAGTTCCAGGGAATGGTGATTCTTTTTCATTCAGTTTTGTGTGCTCAGGGAACGGATGTCTACCCTTTGTACCAGTACCACACTGTCTTGATTACTACTGCTTCACTTAGGACTTCAAATTAGTTCCCCAACTTTGTTCTTCTTTCCAAGATTGTTTGGCTCTTTTGGTGTTTTGCATTTCCATATGAATTTTAGGATGCATTTCTATTACTTAAAAAAAAATAGAGCTAGCTGGGATTGCATTTTTTATGGATAAATTTGGGGAATGTTGTGGTCTTAACAATTTAGTCTTGTAACCCTTGGCCCTGCCAAACTATTGGGGGAGTTCATACTGAATGAACTCCACTCACTGATGTTTGTGGACTCCTCCCCGACCTCCATACCAAAAACATCCCAAGCACCAAGGACTGTAATTCCCATCGTGCCTTGAGTCTGCCATGACCCTTAATTTCCTGCAGGGAAATTAATCCCCCCCTGCAGGGGGGATTGCTGGGACCTAAGGGTGCAGTTAAGCAGCCAGGCTTGTTATAAAATCAAATACATATGGGCTTATGGGACTCTAGATGTTGCCTACCTTCAGTGTGTGCCCAGGTACCAGCTCAGATAGCAGATATCCATAGGAAGCATAGGAAGTATGGACTAATTAATTTCTTCCTCTCTCTCTCTCTCTCTCCCCCTTCCCCCTCTCTCCCCCTCTCTCTCACCCACCTTTATGCTCGCCCTCATTTCATTCCCCTTGTAAATAAGCCTTTTATTTTCTTCTTGCTGTGTGCCTGCCTTTAGGTCTTGGCCTGAGTTTTTAAGGGCAGGGTTGAGGACTCACATTCAGGCCATGCCATTTCCCTTTGGGGTTGCCCTGTAATAGAACCTTTCCATTTATTTAGGTCTTCTTTAATTTCTTTTAACAATGTTTTATAGTTTTTCACTGTACAAGTGTTTGCATTTCTTTTGTTTCTACTCCTAAATATTTAATTCCACTTTTTAATTTAAGCTTAATTGGAAAATGATCTTGCTCATTTGCTCACCTGCTTTCTATGGCTGCTCTTGCTTCAACAGGAAGCCTGTAGAAACAGGGTTTGCATATACCTTGTGTAATAGCTTTCCCAAAGATATTCTCTGCTTACTGCAGAAATTATTTTCCATGAACATTTTGAGAAATGTAAATGTTATCTGTAAATTACAATTGAGCAATCTTTACAGTGCATAGTTCTCATCTTTTATTTTTGGTTCATTAGCCTCTGCAATTCTACTAAAAGTTTAGTTCAAAAACCCTGAAATTGCTAACCCCTGACTGTTGAGTATTTTAAACCCTGAATGAGAGTTTCTAGGACCTTCAGATAATTCCATGTTTATTCCAGACAAGTTGCAGAATTGGAATCCTGATATTTTTAGCATTTTTAGCCTCATAAAACAGTGATAGTACCACACCCTTTAGACCCAACTCCACAGACTGCAGTGTGAAGGATATCAAATCATCTGAGAACAATGCTTTGTTAGGACTTCCTCTCAATTTCCAAGTATCTTAATGAAAGTTCTTAATTGTTTGCTGTTTCTGCTGGCTTGGAAGTCATTCAACACATGGAAATCCAGATGGTAAAGATGACCAAATTAACAAAAATCTCCTTCCAGCTTTGTTATCAAGCTTGTTGTTTTCCCAAGTGTTTGCTCTGTTTATGACTGTTACATTAATTGTTGCTCTGGGTACAGGAAAAGGAAATATCTCATTTGTTAAATGATGTGAAATAAATATCAGTAATTAATTCAAATAAAAGTTATTATTTCATATTTTAAAATATTATCTTATCAACAATACACACCGTTTTCTGCAGATTGATTTATATGATCTCCTCGAGGGGTAATGGATCAGCGATAGGTGTGAGGTACAAAATAAATGAAAAATGTAGAACTAAAACAGATGTTGAAATATAAATTAAGTTGGGGAAAGACACTGTTGACAGTTTTAAAATTTAAAGACTTGTCTGAGAAAGAAACTCAAAATATGCGTGTTTTGGAATATAAGTTGGTTTATTTTTCGAATTCTTTGTTTATTGCACCATCTTGTGGCCAAATTTAAGTTTCCCATGGCAAGCTTACCAGATTATGTTTTAATATAAAACTTCCTATGACTAGCCTGTAATATTACACTTATACACTATCTTTTAATTGATATTACTGTCATTTTAATAACTGGCTTGTGTTTTTTAAAATTCAAAACTGTTTTCATCATATAGATACTGAGAAAGACCTTATTGTACTCTTCAAAGCTAATAAATTAAAATTATATTGAATAAAGTAAAAGCTACTTATCAGTTATATGTAAGAACTTATTTGCAATCAGAAATATTTTCACTGAAATTTTTAAATGTAGAAAAATTTGAAGAAAGTATATTATCATTAAATTTTTAAATAGTTTAAACCTTAAGGTCTGGCTAAGATGAAGAATAATAGTTTATAGGAATCATGGCATAAATATCAAAAGCATAATAGAAAAATGTCATCAAAATTTGTGTTATTCATGTTAAATATGGCTTTGAGGGAGGACATTTCTCTTCTGAGCTCTTGGGCTGGTAATACAATCAGATTAGCACAGAGAGACAAACAAAAGAACAAATTTAATTACATATGGAGAACCTACAATTATGTGAATTCTGAAGTCAGTGAAACAAAATGAAGGTATATATCCTGAATTAGGGGATAGGCTAGGGGCTTTGGGCTTTAAGGAGAGAGGAGAGGGACTCAAATGGTAAAGAATGGTGACTCAGATGAAGAGTAGCATATTCTCTGTAATTAGATGTTTTCCCTGAAGCACAGATAAATATCAGATAGAAAGGTTGTTTCTGGTAATAACCCAGATTCTGTGTGATATTCCACATTTTCATTCTACAAGGTAGTTAAGAGAATAGTCAAAGTTTTCATGAGCCTGCAGGACCTCAGGTGATCTCAACTCCAAATAATACTCATCACAAAGTGATACATAATAGAAAGGACTGGTCTGAATATCTTGGGGTGCTTTAGTCTTCAGTGTTAATAGTAGGTATGCAGCAAATGTCTCCAATTTTAGACTCCAATAGTCCACTTCTTATACTGGAATCAGGGGCAATTTCAATCAATTTCTTTTTTCTCAGGAAACATAACACCTAATTCTATCATTCCCAACATTATAAATCCAATGTGAATTTTTCTCAGTCATGTAAAATTTCTAATTATTGATGATGATGGACTTGTTCATAAGGAATATGCCTCGGGCCTCCCTGGTGGCACAGGTGCTGAGCGCTGCGCTGTGAAGCTGTCCTCAGCCTGTGCAGCGCGGGTTCAATCCCAGCCGGCCACGGAGATGCCCACATGGTGAGGCAGACCTCTCCTGTCTCCCCCGCTGCTCCCCTCAACAGTGTATGCCTGTTCTGTTCCCTGTTCTGTTCCCTGGTGAATCCTCTCACCTTCCTGCACCTCTGGCCTGTACCCTGGTTCTTGTATAATTAAATAAATCTTAAAAAAAAAAAAAAGGAATATGCCTCATTTCACTCTTCTTCCCTGGGAGCTAATTCCTATGGCTGTTTAAATTATGAACACACTATAATAAGGATCACCTCCAGCCTCTCTGTCTTAAGGAGCAAAGTAAGCTAAGAGGAAAAAAAACCTTGAGTTTTTATTCTGAAAGACAATGTAATTATCCCAAGTGCAACCTTTTGATTGCCTAGGAGGAATTTTAGACCCCAAAGTGACATACTTTTCTAAATTCCATTATATTAGGCTAATTAATCATGGGGCAAATACTTTATGTACTGAGGTATCAGTATTCTCAGCTAAATTATAATTTATTAAAAATTTTTCTTAAGGTTTACTCTTTCTATATACACACATACATACCGTGTGTGTCTGATTAAATGTTTAGTTTAGGCTTTCTTAATGTAATGCATCTCTAATGAAAATAATAGCATAAGTGCTTGCTTTTGACACATCCCGGAAATTTTGATTTCTTATGATTTTATTTGAATTTATTAAAAGCTATTTTTAAATTTCTTTTCAGACTTCTACCTTTACCCATGGGTTATTTAAAAATATGGTAGTTGCCATAGGCTGGGGATTGCTGAGATATGTTTTCACTATTGTTTTTAGTTAAATTCTGTTAAAATATCAGAATATATTTTCTATGATTCTATACTTAATTTTTGCTAAAGTAGGTTTTATGGTCCAGAATATAGTGTATTAGTGGATCATGGTGAATATTCCATGTGCACTTGAGAGGTAATTGGCTCTTTGGGGTTGGAATAGTCTATAAATAGCAGTTAGGTCATGTTGGTTGATAGCACTAGCAAGTTCATCTGTATTCTTACTGATTTTCTACCTGCTCTTATCAATTACACTGTAGAAGGTGCTATATTTTCCAACTGTAACAGAGGCTTAATCTATTTCCCGTATTATATAAATATATGGCTGACTATATATATTTTTTCATCTAGTTGAAACTCTTGACAGAGTGTTCAAACCTACTTAAGATTATTTGCTTGGTGCAGCACTACCTTTGCCATGTGTAATATCCCTCTGTTCTGTTTTATCACTTCTATCACTTCATTGTTTAAATTTCTTTTGGACTGGGCCTCCCCGGTGGCGCAGCGGTTGAGCGCTGGGTTGCGAAGCTGCCCGCGGCCTCTGCGGCGCCAGCTCGATCCCCGGCTGCTCCCCGGCCACAGGAGGAGGGTCCCACATGGCGCGCAGACCTCTCCTGCCGCCCGCTGCTCCCCTCAGCAGTGTACTTCGGTCCTTCTGCCTGCTCTGCTCCCCGCTCTGGCTCTGGTGAATTTCTCTCACCCTCCTGTGCTTCTGACTGTACCCAGTGCATGTATAAACAAAAACAAACAAACAAACAAACAAATAAATAAAAGCATGCCTCTATAAAAAAAAAAATTCTTTTGGACTAATTCATTGTCTTCCTAGGCTTTGCAATCTTTATTTCCTGTAACTATATATACAAATACAGTTGTATACCATTTATCAGGGAGTATGAGGACTTTATAACGTGAGTTCTCTGTTCATCCTTGGTGTCATTTGCCATACATTTCACTATTACATATGCTGTAAACTTACGTGACATCAGCTACTCTACATTTTGAGTGAAGAAAATTCACTTGAGTGAATTTGAGTCAAGGAAATTCTCTACATAGAAGCAACCAGCTTATAAAAAATTTGAATTAAAAATCTAGTTCTGCAGGTTGACTTTCAGGTTTGTTTTTAATTTTTACAAGATATACATAAAATGGGGTATTATAAATGTGTCCCACACTAAAGTTATAGAATTATTGACTCTAACTTTTGTTTATTAATATTCTTTTTACAAAAAAAATATTTAATGCATTGTGTAGACTGCCTTTTGGTATTCATTGACCAAGATTAGTGGAACCAAAAATACATGAAAATGCTTAACAGAAATGCTTCTTTCTGAATTTTTGTAAACACTCACAATCCCTTGATTTACCAAGTCAGTAGGAAATCTTACCTCTGGGGTAATGCATATAGCATGGGACAAAAAAAAAAAAAGGTGACAGATCAATTTTGAAATATCAAATTAGACATTCTGCATGTCCAGCACAAAAAAAAAAAAAAAACTAGTTATGAGAGCTATTGTAAAGCTGGCTTTTTAGAAAAAAATATTTGTTGAGCTCAAAGTTGAGAGCTAGGAGAGTTCAGATTACAAACTGACTATAAATAAAAAGCTACAGACTACAAATAAAAGTTATTTTCCTGCCATACAGACTATTCTGGGTTGCAAGGGGCAGGTGGTGGGTCTGACACCTATCAGTGGTGAGACACAGGGTAAGCTAGGAATTATGCAGTTTTAGGGACAGTGCAGGAGGGGACCTCTGAAGAATTTAGGGAGGCTTCAGAGATAAGGACAGCCAAGGGAATGTAACAATTCCACTAGGAAATACAAACATCTGAGGACCAAGGACAACATTGTTAACTCTGGTCCTGGTTTCCTTCCGTGGTAAAGGGAGGCAGAGATTGGAGAAATGGAGAGTGGTTTAATTTATGGACAACTTAGAAGGGCAGATGTTTAACTTCAATGCAGGGATGCCCATCCAGAGGACCGGGCCATAAAGATAAAGATGTAACAAATGGGGAAAGAGAAAGCTGTTAGATAAGGAATGTGAAGATCCCCCACTCAGTAGCAAATTAAGTGAGACAGCCGAGAACTAACCAATCACAAAGAAACTGGTGGAGCTTTAGAATAATTAGGGAAAGAAGGTATATATTCCCTGAGACACGACTCCACTTTGGCTTCCTTGCCCCTCCCTGGCCTGGTTTCCTGGCCTGGGAGTCCCACTTTATTTCTGTTCCTTTTCTCCTCCAATAAACTTTTTCTTTCTCTAAACAAACTTGCCTCTTCTCGCTTGCTTGCCTGAGAGTCTGCGAAGTTCCTGCTGGACTTCGTGAGACACCAACCCATGGGGGTCTAGTGGCTGGGGCTCAGCACTGCCCTGCAGCCCGGGATATGTTCCTGGCTGGGAGACTAGGCCTGACAATTCCTGTATCAGTGGGGACAGGTTTCTCGCCATGGGTATCTGCATCTTGGTCTTTCCTGGGTCAAAACCTTCCTTGAAGAGTGATAAAGCCCCTTAGATTTATTCCAAAGCAGTTCAGCCTAAGCAGATTTTATGGTTGGGTCTCTTTGCAATGCCAACCTGGAAGAAGCCCTTGTGGCTCTGTGAAATGGCCACAGTTGTGTGGAAACAATTGAGACCTGGGAGTCTCCTGGAGACCTGATTTCCTCCATCCAGTCCGCTTCCTTCCCATCTTACACCTGTTTCCTTCGCTTTCTGCTGCACCTCCCCCCGCAGTGACCTTTAGGACTAATGGCTTTCCCCACCGTCCCTAGGTCCGGCTGGGCAAGGAACCAGCGCGCAGGGGGAGAACAGCAAAACACCCTGAAGCAGGGGAAGTACAGCAAAGTTCCCTGAAAAGACAGAAGCTTATCAAAAGATAACGACCACCAGGAACCACTACAAGAATGCTAAAAAACCTTATCCCGTCTTTCTAGAACTACAAACTTTAATCCCTTATTGTCTTTCTAAACTTCCTTCTTTCTTCTATAAAGGTCATTGCTTGTTAATTAAAAAATCATATGAAATCCTTAAAACAAGGCTGACTCAAATGAAACATTACTAAACCCTGTAATAATTAAAATATAGTTTAGGTAAAAAAGTAGTTAGTAAAAAATGCAATTATATAGTTTAAAAACAAAACTAATGGTCTATCTACTTAGGAATGAGTCTGGGTCCAGATGTAGATCACCACCCTGTTGGTGATAGGCTGAGCCCATGAGCAAGCTGATTTCGTTGATATTCATTGTTCCTGTGCTTTTGGAAAACATATATATACTGGTCACAAACTCAAAGAAAATTACACTCAGATTTACACTCTCTCTTGAAGTGTGTCTGTTCGTCATTTCTTTCACCGACGCCCTGACCACCCTGCACGTTTCTCTCAACCCTGAGACGGCCTCATCGTCTACTGCTGTGCTGGTCCGCGGCAGCTTTCTATACTAATAACCACAGGCATTCTCCTCCCCACCATCATTTTTGTTCTGTTCCTTTGCCTCTTATCTTTGGGGCTGGGGATGATATTCAACAATATGTAAATTTGAACAATTTTGAAATTTAATCCTTTAATAAGCAAATGGGTTAAATTTTTAAGAGTCATAATTTAGAGATGAAGTGTACATATCTTTCTACATACTGCATTTTTTTTTCTGTCACTGAGACAAAGGTGCTCAACAAATTACATTTTTGGATAAAGTCTAGAATTATGGTAAAAAGAGCCAACAATATCAAGTAATTTAAAGACTATCCAGTCTCTAAGCATTTGATGTGACAATATGGTCCTAAGTTTAGTAAAATGTAGACTAGCATTATATCCATTATATCACTTTTGTAACATCTTTTACAACTATTTTTACCATCTCGACATTTACTTTACCATTGTCTCCACTTTTCCTTTGAGAGTGAATGAAACTGATTATGCAATTATTCTATGCTTTCATTCCAGATTCTCTTACAAGATAATTGACTTTTATAGTTATTATATTTAATTTTACAAAAACATTTTTAAAAACACTAAATAAAGCATTAGCATTGTTTTGTTGTACTGATACTGGTGAACATATTTACACATAGATTTAGTCTGTGTTCAGAGCATTTCCTTAAGTCGTTTTCCAAAAATAGAATTAATTTAAAGTAAAATATGGGGCCTCCCTGGTGGCACAAAGGGTTAAGACACAACCTATGAAGCTCTCCGCAGCCTCTGCAGCATGAGTTCAATCCCTGGTCTTCCAGGGAGCAACACACATGGCACGAAGACCTCCCCTGGCTCACCCACTGTTCCCCTTAGAAGTGTATTTCAGTACATCTGCCTGTTCTGCTCCCCATTCTGTCTCTGGTGAATCCTCTCACCCACCCCCACACACCTCTGGGCTCTACCCCAGCTCTTGTATGCATAAATAAATAAATCTTAAAAAAAAATAAAGTAAAATATAAATATTCTAAAATCAAAGTTCTCTGACCAAGGACAACATGAACTTACTTTGTCAGGAATGAACAAGAGTGCATATTTCATTTTATCCTTACAAACACTTATTTCTAGCTATCTTCTTCCAGGGCTTGATACAAATTTGCCTCCATCCTTCTCTCCCTGCTTCTGCGCTTGCTCTTTCTGTTACCCCTCTGCAGTCATCATTATTCTCAGCTTTTGCCAATTGACCCCTTCTTGCCCGCAGAAGGCCCACCTCTTCGCTCTGGTCCTTCCCTTTTGCCCCATGAGCTTCTTCGGTGGCTCTTTCCATCCTCCCTACGTCCTCTCGCTTCCCATCAATTCTGTGCTTTTGCTGTTTTGCTCCTACTTGCCACAAGGGGGCGCCCTCTGTTGTTTTTCTGCACTTCGTCCCTCTAGACCCTTTCCACTTCCCTTCTGCCCTCACTCATTTCTCTGGGTTCATTCATGCTCCACCCTGTCCATTGTGCACTCCGTTCCTTTCATTTCTGTCCTTTGCTGGGAGCTGCTCCTTCCTCTGCCTTTTCCATCCCCGCCTGGCTGTGAGGTTATCACTAGGCTCAGGCTGTTTCCGTGCCCTCTGGCAAGCTTGCCGAATGTGCAGGTTGACAATCTAAGCATTGAGGGCGAGAAGAAAGGGTGGAGGAAGGTGAAGCGTGTGGGGCAAAGAAAAGGAACGGGAGGAAAGGATTTTGCCGCCTGATGGCAAGGAGGAGTTTTACGGAGGGGTGAGATGAAAGGATGTGGTGGTCAAATGCAGAGCAAGGTGTGATTGCAGGCACCCTTTCTGTCATCTTCATGGGCAAGGGGCTGGTTTGTTTTGTCATCTGTGGCCCCTGCCAAGTAATCTTAAGTTTTCAAATCCAAGTAGAGATGTTTTGCTGTTTTAATGGCTTCCTAAAATTTCCCTTGACACTAATTTTAGAGAAGACATGGGATATTTGCCTCAATTTCAGTTTGATTTTCCAAAAGGTGTTGCTGTAGCCTGATTGGGTGAGCGGGGCAGTCCCCTTGCCCCCCTCCCCTTGCCAGCTGCACCTGTGCTAAGGTCCGTCTGGCCTGCAGGTGCGCTCAGTCCTGCTGCCACCATCACCAATACACTTGCTTCCTTGGCACTTGTGAAATCTGTGCTGCGGGGAACCATTTTCAGAATCCACAGGGGGAGGTGCCTTTGATCTGAGATGACTTCCTTGGCTCAGAGAGGACAAGGTGAGCCAAAAGTGAGCTAGGGTGAGAACATCTCTTTGTGGGTGGCTGATACCTAAGGGGGTCCACTAGGAGGATCCAGTGCAGGAGATGCAGAAAATTGTGGGGCATTTTTGGGTTAATTTTTGGGCCTAGAGGAGCCTTGGGGTCGGCTTTCATTCCTGAGCATGACTCCTCTGCTGTCCCGTTGACTGAAGAGCTGAAGAAAGTGCCCTGGGGGATTTTTACTCCTGGCTCCTTTATGGAAAATTCACCAGACATGGTGTGGGTATTTCTGGGCTCCCTTTCTGTTCCATTGGTCTGTGTGTTTTTATTACTGTAGACTTATAATATAGTTTGGGGAACATATTGTAATCTTTTCTGGGGCTGACATCCCCTCCTTCTCATCCCAGATCTAGTAGGAAAGCAAAGCCATGTCACAGTCTCCTGGGGAGTACAGGTTCTGACCCAGTGGGTTGTGTGGGGTCTGGGACTCTGTATTTCTCACAAGCCCTAAGATGATGCCCATCCTGGTCCTGGGACAATAGTTGAGTGCTGAGGTCACTTACCTGTCATGCAACTGTTGTTACCATTCAGTACCCTGAAGGGGGAAATTTGACATTTGGAAACTGCCTTATGTGAGGTGACTTTAAAATATCCCTTGGATAAAATCCAGGCTTTCCTGAACTTTTGAGTGACCAGGAGCCACACAGCCATCCACAATGGCTACCAGTCTTTGATTCTTTAAAGGGGATTATTGGGCCTCCCCTGGTGGTGCAGGCAATTGAGCGCAGCACTGTGAAGCTGTCCGCAGCCTCTGCAGCGCCGGTTGGATCTCAGCCTGCCAGTGAGGGTCCCACTTGGGGAGCAGACCTCTCCTGTGGCACCCACTGCTCCCCTCAGCAGTGTATTTCGTCAGTCTGCCTGTTCTGTTCCCCACTCTGTCTCTGGTGAATCCTCTCACCCCCACCACACACACACACATCTGGCCTGTACCCTGGTTCTTGTATAAATAAAATAAATCTTTTAAAAAATGGATTATTAATTAATTAAACATATTGAAAACAGTGATCCTCGAAACATTATAAAAGGGAAAACACCCATTAAAACTTGCATGAAGGGCAGCTAGACTATCATAACTAATGGGCATTTAAATTTCTTATTGAAGAGCTATCTGAGACAGTAAAGGGCCCATTTATAGGCTCATGTCATTTTTTCTCTACTGATCTCTGGTGCTAAGAGGATTCCTGCTATTTTGGGGATTTGATAAGCCTCTGTGAATCATTCACCTGGGAACTGGACATTTTGTAGATAATCCACTTTATTTTTTCACCTTTTTAATGTGTTAAACTGATTTTAACCCCTCTCTTGCAAATCCTTGTTTTATGCTTTCTTTAAAGTTGAACTCCTCAGGAAGGAGAAAGGAATTGATGTTTATTGAGCACCTGCCACTGATTACCTGACTCTGTGCATTGCATTCATTACACAAGTAATGTGATCCCTATTAATGACTCTATAGAAATATTAATTTGAGGTCCAAAAAAGAGCAGTAACACAGATAAGGTTACAATTAAGGACAAGAGCCAGGTATTTTTTTTAAAAAATATGTATTTATTTATGCATACAAGAACTGGGGTGTAGGCCAGTTGGTGGGGGAGGGGGGTTGAAAAGATTAACCAGAGATAGAGTGGGGAACAGAACAGATAGCTCTACTGAAATACACTGCTGAGGGTAGCAGCAGGCATACAGGAGAGGTTCGCCATGTGGGTGTCTCCCTGGCCAGGAGTGAACTCTTTCCACAGTGGCTGGCAATAGCTTCATAGGCCTGACACTTAAAAAAATGGCTGGCCCTCCCTTATGGCACAGGAGTTGACTCCCAAATCTCTATTTTCTACTGAACCAGAAGTTGTCAAATTGCGGCTAAATTCTAAACCCCCTTAGAGGCCAGGGGGAGTGCGGGTGTCCTCCATCTGACCTCAGAACAGCTTCTTGAACGATGAGCATTCTCCCTCATAAAAAGGGAGCTTCTAGTTAAAACAAGTCCAAACAAATCTTTTAAGTATCA
Organism: Talpa europaea; assembly: GCF_964194135.1. Taxonomy (NCBI): domain Eukaryota; kingdom Metazoa; phylum Chordata; class Mammalia; order Eulipotyphla; family Talpidae; genus Talpa; species Talpa europaea. Next base: position 80,467,362 of record NC_140077.1, read on the forward strand.
TTACGTTACGTGAAGATGCCATTTTTATTCCATATTATTTAATAGTTTTGGAATACCTGTAATCCTGAACATGATTACTAGCAGGGAATTAAGAGACTGTGGTTAAAAATCGCCTTTTCACTAATTAGCAAGCTTAACTGCTATACCTACTAGAGGAAAGTCCTGGAAATCTAAAACATTGGTAAGAAAGAACTGCTGCATTGTACATGATGAGACCCCACCCCTTTAGGTGTTAATGTTTAGGTATATCTCATCCATATGAGTAGAAAACATATTAGAAGCAGTGACCATTGCCCTCAAGATGTTTGTATTCATGGTGATTTTTATAATTATTCATGTTTTTTCTCTGCTTATGACATTTCTCAATGAACTTGTGTTATTTTTTTATTAGATTAAAAGGGCTATTTTAAGACAGGTCTACAATGCCATGATATAGTTCTAAAGTTTAGATATTTGCATGAACTCTTAGTGATCCCCTTTTCAGTTTTGAAGAGAATGTATCCGTGGTTAGAAATTATATTGTTTACTTTTATCATTAAAATTGAGTTCCAGTAGGGTGGTTCCAGGAAAAGGGGAGGTTCCAGGTTCCCTGCTGTCCGGAGCCGCCTGGAGCATGCGCCGTGTTGCGCAACACATGTGCCATTAATTAGTTATCGCTTTACCGTTTTGCCTGCTGAGAAACCACAGGTGTTTCCTATTAATCAAATGAGACTGGGAGGTACGATGGGAGGAGCTGCCAGGATATAAGAAGAGAACCACGAGAAGGTCGAGAGGTCATTGCGAGAGAGGTTATTGCGAGAGAGGTTATTGCGAGAGGAGCAGAGAGGTCAGGGAAGGTAGAAAGACAGGGAAAAGTAAAAGAAAGGAAAAGGAAAAATAAAGAAGTAAACGCTAGCATCAAGTTGTCTCAAGCCCCTCATTTCAATCCTCAGCCCTTCTCTTTTCGTGCCTCCGAATCCCGCGGGTCGGGACAGGTGGCGCCCAGCGCGGGGCACGAAAAAGAACGAAGGAACCGCTGAAGGACCAGCTGTGGTGAGCCGGCAAGTAAAGTAAAGTAAGGTAAGGTAGCTGGGATCATGGGCAATTCAATGTCCAAGGGGCAGTTAGTTATTTCCCTGGAAGCTCTCCTAAAAGAGTTTGGGGTTCCTCTCAGTAGAAAAATTCTTAAAAGATTTGTAGAGACTCTTAGTATCACTAGTAAATGGTTTCTGGAGCAGGATCAGGTCGATAGTGACAATTGGATTAAGGTGAAAGGAGATATTGTCTTACATCAGCAATTATATGGTCTTGAGTCTCTTCCTGGCACTACTTTGACGGTCTGGGGAGTGGTGGGAGATGCTCTTAATGCCGGTGGTACTGCTGCCGTTCAGTTAGCCACTGAGGCCGACAGGACAGCGAGACAAACGGAGGAAGAAGATAGAAGTTCCATTATGAGTTCTACATCGGTAAGTCCCCCTTCCTCTACTCAAAAAATACCAACAGCCCCTCCCCTAGATTATTCTACCCATGAGTTGGGAGGAGAGGAGGAACAGGATGAGAAAGGTCTCAGTTGCTATAAGCCAAGGAAGCGTAAAAGGAGATGGAAAACACCTGGGGAGCCACCTCCTGCGCCACCTCCTAGAACACTCGACAGGGTTGATCTTCCGTTAATGGAAAGACTATGCTCTATGATGGAAAGAGCCCTGGTTTCCCAGGCTCCTAATTATGCTTACCCAGTCATGGAAGGGACAGATCCTCAAGGGGTGCTTACTAGAGTACATGTCTCCATCGACACATTCTCTAGTTTTCTTTTCGCCTCCCCACATTGCGGTGAAAAGACTTCTGATGTCCGCTCACATTTGTTACAAGCGTTTGCAGTAATGGGCCGCCCACGTGTCATTAAGACAGATAATGGTCCTGGTTATACCAGTAAGGCTTTTGCCTCCTTTTGTGCGGTCCATCGCATTGTGCACAGAACAGGAATTCCATACAACCCGCAGGGGCAGGGCATGGTTCTCTGAAGACTATGCTTTTAAAACAAACAGGGGGAGAACACTCCCCCAGGGACCGTTTGACTACAGCTCTCTTTACCCTTAATTTTTTGACCCTAGATACCCAGGGGTGGTCAGCTGCTGATCGGCACTGGTCGCCAGACCCTCGGCAGGTCACGATGCTGCAAGCGAGATGGAAGGACCCAGTTAATAATGAGTGGCAACCACCCGCGCCAGTATTAATACAGCTGCCCGGCAGCATTTGTCTTTTCCCACAGGATGCGGAATCACCCAGATGGGTTCCTGCTCGATTGGTTCGGTTTGTCGATGTACCTGACCCTGCTAACCTTGATGACACAAGCGTCCCAGATGTCAGTACGTTGGGCGATTGTGCATCAGCTGCCTTTTTTACTGCTTTTTGATCATTATGATTCCACTTTTCTGCAAGTATTTGCCACTAATCTTACTACTGGTCTGGCTTCCAAGCCATTGGATAGTGCCCTGTTGGGCCAGGGTGAGGTAAAATTATTTAATGACATTTAATTTGCAAACATTAGTTCTACCATTGAACAATCTGTTAGTATCCAGAATGATAGATCAGAGAGTTTGTCTACTGTTGTTTGCCTGTCCCCTCTTTCTTTTTTGTCCTCTTCAATAATGCAGGAAATGCAACTGTGTTGAATTGTTCAGCGGAGCCCTGCACCCTCTCTGCCTGCTGGACCCGGAGTGCGGAGAGGGCAGTGATCGTTCGTCTGCCTTATACTTTAGTCATACCCGTGGATGTTTCTGCACATCTTTCTCCTGTTCTACCTAGGAGGAGACGTGATTTTGGCATCACTGCAGCTGTTGTCACTGCTTCAATAGCGGTGGCCACAGCTGCCGCCACCGTCTGTCACTCAAACTGCTGCAAATGCTGACACTATAAACAATTTAGTTGCCAATGTTGCTTTTGTGTTATCAACATAGCAAGATATGAATGAACATTTATGAAATGGACTTTTGATGCTTAATTAGCAGATAGCTCTGATGTAAAAAGAGATACACACTTTTGTTAACTGCTGACGTGATTGTAACTTTTTGTACAGTTTTATTTGTGTAATTCCTGTTATAGTGAAAAATATGTTTATGGAAGAAAATAGGTTAAATAGTGTAATCAGAGGACCTTAGAGCCACCAGCTCCTGAACCTGACCTCTCAATTGGCGAGACAGCTCATAACTGTTAACAACACATGGGTTACCCTGTTTCGAGTAAGGGTCTCATTGCCTGGTTTAGAGGACTCCTCCCAGAGTTGCGGTTTGTGCATTCGGCATATGGTTTCTCCGTCGGCTACGGAAGCGAAACAAAAAACGTGCTATTGCGGTCAGGCAAGTACTTGGCGCCATGGTACTTGACCAGGACTCCCCAGTGGCATCCGGATGGGTCAACTTAGCCCTAGAGAACCTGTGAGCCAAAGACGGGTAAGAGCGTAGCCCGTCCAGACCAACCTAAGACAGCGGTCCGGACCAAGTGCGCTGGATTAGCGATGACGGGTAAGGCTGGTCACGGAATATGCTAACCTAAGACAGGCCAGGTGTCTCATTTAAAAGAAAAAAGGGGGAGATGTCCGGAGCCGCCTGGAGCATGCGCCGTGTTCCGCAACACACGTGCCATTAATTAGTTTTCGCTTTACCGTTTTGCCTGCTGAGAAACCACAGGTGTTTCCTATTAATCAAATGGGACTGGGAGGTACGATGGGAGGAGCTGCCAGGATATAAGAAGAGAACCACGAGAAGGTCGAGAGGTCATTGCGAGAGAGGTCATTGCGAGAGAGGTCATTGCGAGAGAGGTCATTGCGAGAGGAGCAGAGAGAAGGTCAGGGAAGGTAGAAAGACAGGGAAAAGTAAAAGAAAGGAAAAGGAAAAATAAAGAAGTAAACGCTAGCATCAAGTTGTCTCAAGCCCCTCATTTCAATCCTCAGCCCTTCTCTTTTCGTGCCTCCGAATCCCGCAGGTTGGGACACCCTGCCCCACCCAAGGGTGGGTGGAGCTTGAGCAGGGAGGAAAAGAAGCTGGAGGGAGACTGGAGAAATAAGGAAGAAGGATGGAGAGTAAGGAGACCTGGAGGAGGCACATGGAGCAGAGAGACATGTGAAGAAGCTGCACTTGCTTTTTGGTCCTGGACTGGTTGAAACAGATGTGGGTAGAGACCTGTGGGGAGGTTAACAATGGCAGTGTTGATCTTGATTTTGATTTTGCTCTTTTCCTTCCAGACTTGTCTGGCTGTTTCTGACCCTTTTCTATGGGTAACACTACAAGAAAGGTAAAATTGCAATAAAGCAAGTCACTTTTTTGATTTCCTGGTGCATATAAAAGTTGTTTACACTGTACTGTAGTCTATTTAGTATGCAATAGCATTATGTCTGAAAACAACATACACAATCAAATTAAATATGAAGGGGCCTCCCCGGTGGTACAGCGATTGAGCATTGGGTTGCGAAGCTGCCTGCAGGCTCTGCAGCGCCAGTTCAATCCCCAGCCACCGGGCGAGGGTCCCACATGGTGCACAGACCTCTCCTGCCGCCTGCTGCTCCCCTCAACAGTGTACTTTGTCAGTCTGCCTGCTCTGCTCTCCCCTCTGGCTCTGGTGAATTCTCTCACCCTCCTGCACTTCTGACTGTACCCAGTGCTGGTATAAATAAATAAATAAATCTTTAAAAAAAAAAATAAATCAGCGGTTCCTATATTAAAAAAAAATATGAAGGAGACATGACGTGAGCATATACTTTTGGAAAAATACTGCTGTCAGCCTTGCTTGAGTCAGAGTTGCCACACACCTTCAGTTTGTAAAAAGCAGTATCTGAGAGGTGCAATAAAGCAAAGCACAACTGGGCCTCCCTGGTGGCACAAGGGGTTAAGCACTGCACTATGAAGCAATCCTCACCCTCTGCATCATGAGTCTGATCCCCAGCCAGCCAGGGAGCAACCCACATGGCACAGCAGACCTCTCCTGACTTGCCCGCTGCTTCCCTCAGCAGTGTACTTCGATCAATTTGCCTGTTCTGTTCCCCACTCTGTCTCTGATGAGTGGTCTCACTCCCCGCATCTCTGGCCTGTACCCCAGCTCTTGTATGCATAAATTTAAAAAAAGGCAAAGCACAACGAATGTGGTATGCCTTCATGGGAGTGATTCCTTTGGGTTTTAGTAAGTTATGCACATCTGGAAAGTGGACTCATATTTATTGATGATGTCTGTACATAACTATTTTTCAGCAAGTATATGAACACTGGAAAATGTGTATTCTTTTCCATGTAAAAACATGCTAGGAACACTCAAACTAGTCAACAAGTGTTTGTTAAGTGCCTGCTATATGCTGGGCACTGTGCTCTACCTACAATTTTTTAAAAACTTACTGTGATCTTTTATAATGTTAGGGCCTCCCCAGTGGCACAGCGGGTTGAGCACAGTGCTGTGAGGCTGTCCTCAGCCTTTGCAGCGCGGGTCTGATTCCCAGCCGGCCAAGGAGATTCCCACATGGCACAGCAGATCTCTCCTGTCGTGTCCACTGCTCGCCTCAGCAGTGCTTTCGGTCTGTCTGTCTGTTCTGCTCCCTACTCTGTCCCTGGTGAATCCTCTTACCCTTCCGTGCCTCTGGTCTGAGCCCCAGCTAAATAAAAAATAAGTCTTTTTTAAAAAATGTGCTGCCATTAGTTGAATCTCAAATGTATAAGTAGAAAATATGGAACTTTTTATAATATTGAACAGTTACAGAGGAAGCAAAATGGAAAACAGATTACTTAGCTTCTAGTTAAATTATTTCCCAGGCTGTAAATGCATACATCAGCACTGAGGTAGCCAGTATTTTCTGCCACCATCCCATTATACCTCTGCTCCCGAAAGGCCAGGAGTTACAGTCCACATTTGGGACCATTGTACCATTGCTATCCTTTCTTGCTTTAACCTATTATCTTGTGTTGCACAGTTTAAGGGCAAGCTTTAAAGTAGCTCTAAACTAATTAGCCTAATTGCAGGGTAGGAAACATTAGAAATGAAAAGTGTAAGATAATGAACTAGGTGAATTAATATTCAAAGAGTAAAACACAAGTGTTATTAAGAAACAGGAAATGAGGGCCTCCCCGGTGGCACAGCAGGTTGAGCGTGGCACTATGAAGCTGTCTGCAGCTTTGGCAGTGCCAATTTGATTCCCAGCCAGCCAGGGAGATACCTACATGGCGCAGCAGACCTCTCCTGTCTCAACCACTGTTTCCCTCAGCAGTGTATTTCGGTCAGTCTGCCTGTTCTGTTCCCCGCTCTGTCTCTGGTGAATCCTCTCACCCCCTGCACCTCTGGCCTGTACTCCGGTTCTTGTTTAAAATAAATAAAATCGTTAAAAAAAAGAAACAGGAAATGAGATGAAAGAACAGTTTTGAGCTTGAAATTTTTACAAGTTTTATTTCAAGCTGGAGAACTTAGGTGGGAGATAGATGAAAAGTTTATCACTGGTGACCTTTGGAACTTTCTTATGCTTTTGGTTCTGATGCAAAATTTGCATCAAAACTCTTGAAGAAGATAAATAGAAAGAATGGAATGTTGGCAAAGGTGAAGTGAACTATATACTTTCATTCTTTTCTGAGAAAATAATAAATTGATATCTGTTCTGCAGAGAATTGTGAATTTAAGACATTTGTGCTGTTTGGTATAGTAATTTTTGGGAAATGACCAAAGGAAATGCTTTGAAATACATATAAAACTTTCTGTGTGTAAAAATGTTCACCAGCACTTTATAGTTATATAATTGGAACCAATCTAAATGTAAACCCCATGGAATGGTAAAATAAATTACTATATATATATATATATATATATATATACATATATATATATAAATGAAATGCAGCAAGTAGAGGGTGGATAATGCATGAAAGGGCAGAGGAATGATAAGGGATCTGGGGGGACAGAAGGGGCCCTGAGGGACCAAGTGCAGAAAAAATGGCAGTGTGCACCTAGGTGGGAGGACAGGTAATGTGGTCCTGAGAGAAGGGGAGATGAGAGGGTGGTGTGGTGGGGCTGGGAAGGGGGGTAGGACAAAGAAGAAGAAGCAAATCCCAAAAGCCATTCTATCATTACGGGGGAAAGGATTTGCTTGTTGCATCATCTGTGGTCACTGCTAAATGGCGCAGAGCAAGGTTTTAAATCCAGATAGACACATTTTGCCATTTTTAAAAAAGATTTATTTATTTATGCATACAAGAGCTGGGGTACAGGTCAGAGGTTGGGGGGGTGGGTGAGAGGATTCACCTGAGACAGAGTGGGGAGCAGAACAGGCGGATCTACTGAAATACACTGCTTAGGGGAGCAGCGGGCCAGTCAGGAGAGGTCCACTGCGCCATGTGGGTAGCTCCCTGCCAGGGGATGGAACTAGTGCTGCAGAGGCTGCTGACAGCTTCATGGGTTGCGTCTTAACACCTTGCGCCACCAGGGAGGCCTGCATTTTGCCATTTTAATGGCTTCTTGAAATTTGCCTTAACACCATTTTGGAGAAGACATGGGATATTTGCCTCCATTTCAGTGTGACTTTCCAAAATGTCTAGTAGCAGGAGGGCCAGATGGGCGGGGCCGCCAGGGCCCTCGGGCCGCGCATGCGCACTCTGCCCGGCCTCTTCCTGGAGCGTTTTCTGGGACCTGGGGTGAGGTCAGTGCAAGCAGACCGGGTCTCTTCCGGTAGCAGCAATGTGGGGCGCCATCAGCACTTTGACGTGGGGACCCTATTGGCCTAGAGAGGACAAGGTGAGCCCCAAGTGCGGGGAAGGTGAGGAACGTCTCCGGTGGCGGCTGAGGGTGTCCAGTCGGAGGACCCACTGCGGGAAGGGCTGGATGTGGAAAACGGGGGCTTTGGGGCGGGGTGGAGGGAGTAATTATTGGGCTTGAAGGGGTCCGTGTTCATCCCTGAGAGGCACCCCGATGCATCCGGCCGCTGACTGAAGAGCGCTCGGGGTGCCGTTTGCCCCTTGGCGCTGCATTGATGGTGTTACAGGGCAGCCCCGCTACAAAATGGGGTGCCTGACTGTGGGTCCTCACCCGGGCTTAAAAGGACTTATCAATACTCTACTGCAGGCACACACGAAAGGTTAATGAAAGGTTTATTTACAAGGGAAGGGGAAATGAGGAAATGTACAACTCAGGGAGAAAAGTGGGAGACAAAGTTTTAAATGTGTCCTACCCGATCTGGGGATCTGGAATCCCAAATGGCGCTCTGAGAGCTGGCCGCCAGCCAGGAGCCCTGAAGCCAGGAGGCGAGCCAGAGAGCGCGCCCCACAAGGCCCATGTGTTTGGTTTTTATACCCAACCTGGCTGCTTAACTCCACCCTCAGGTCCCAGCCACCCTCCCTTTGGTGGTGATGGGATTTGTCTTTCCCAATGTCCAGATGGCTTTGGTCTGGAGTGGGGGTGGAGTCCACAAAGCCTGCATGGAGTTTGCTCAGGACATCCTTTCCCCCTAACAATGGCGCCCTTGGGGAGGGTTTTCTGGGCTCCCTGTTCTGACCCCAATATTGGTCTGGGCCTCTTTATTGCTGTGCATTTATAATACGGTTCTGGGAACATGCTGTATGATTTTCTGGGGACCACGCCCCCCTCCCTCCGGAGTCTAGCAGGCAGGAGAGCAAAGCCACCTCCCAGACCCTGTCTGAGCAGCCCCACCCTGCACCTTGTGGAAAACTGCCCCCTGAAGGTGAGGCCAGTCTCTTCACCCCACTGTTGGCCCTGGAGGCAGAGAAAGAAGAATTAACAATGGGCTGTCAGCCTGCTTCTCCCCAGGACATTCTTCATAAAGGCAGAGATTAATCAGGCTTTGCCTTCCCCCAGCATCAGCATAAGTTTAGGTTGAGACCAGGTGGAGCAGAAGACCCTCCCTTCCAGAATAATTACACTGTTAATGTCTGTGACACACCTATAAATGCCAACTCCTGTCCTGGGTTCAGATCCTCACTTGAATTATCTAATAAAATGGCTAACGTTAGTTGAGAGTTTGTTTCAACAGTTTTTTTTTTTTTTTAATAGAGGCATGTTTTATTTATTTTATTTGTTTGTTTTGTTTATACAAGCACTGGGTACAGTCAGAAGCACGGGAGGGTGAGAGAATTCACCAGAGCCAGAGCGGGGAGCAGAGCAGGCAGAAGGACCGAAGTACACTGCTGAGGGGAGCAGCGGGCTTTAGGAGAGGTCTGCGCGCCATGTGGGACCCTCCTCTGGTGGCCGGGGAGCAGCCGGGCATTGAACTGGCGCCGCAGAGGCTGCGGGCAGCTTCGCAACCCAGCGCTCAACCGCTGCGCCACCAGGGAGGCCCTGTTTCAACAGTTTGAAGTTGGACGGAGATTCCTCCAGCTTCACTCTCAAGTGTTTTGACTCCTCTTGGTCCTTTGTGCCTCCGTACACATTTCAGGGTGGTTAGTTCTGTTTCTGTGAAATATGCCATTGGAACTTTGATTGGGATTGCACCGAATCTGTAGTTTGTTTTGGGAAACATGCACATTTCAATGATACTAATTATTTCAGTCATGAGCACAGAATCTCCACTTATTTGTGTTTTCAATTTCTTTCAACAGTATTTTATAGTTTTTTTAAGGTTTTATTACTGCTTAACTTTTTTTTTAAGATTTATTTATTTATGTGTACAAGAACCGGGGCACAGGCCAGAAGTATGGGGAGGTGAGAGGATTCACCAGAGACAGAGTGGGGAACAGAACAGGCAAATCTACTGAAATACACTGCTGAGGGGAGCAGTGGGCGAGTCAGGAGAGGTTTGCTGCACCATGTGGGTATCTCCCTGGCCAGGGATCGAACTCGTGCTGCAGTGGCTGTGGATTGCTTCATAAGTTAGGTCTTAACCCCTTGTGCCACCAGGGAAACCCATTATTTTATAGTTTTTCAGTGGATTTTCTTCTTGGTTAAATGTATTCCCAATATTTTATTCTTTATGATGCAATTGTGTATGGTACTCTTTTCCAAATGACTTTTTAAAAATATTTATGCATGCAAGAACCTGGGATGTAGGCCAGAGGTGTAGGTAGGTGAGAGGATTCATCTGGAACAGTGGGGATCAGAACAAGCAGATCTGTACTGAAATACACCACCAAGTGTATTTCATAATACTATTAGTACTTGACATTTTTTTCCTATGACCCTTTTTCTCTTCCTTTCCTTTTGATGCTGGCGTGTATAGTTACTGTACAGCTGCTGCTGTTGCCACTTTGCCATGAGTTCTTGTCTCTTGAAGCCACAAAAAGTAATTCAGACTGTTCAGATAAGTAAGCAGAGAAACGCAAATCTTGTCTTACAAAGAAAAGTTTTAAGAAAAAAGTTTTAAGAGAAAGGACAAAGAACAAAGACTCCCAGGTATAAGGTACCTGGGGACACCCAGGTATAAGGTACCTGGAAGGGGCCAAGATGAGCAAGTATGGGGTCTTGCTTCAGGAATATATACTTTCTTTCCCTAATTATCTTAAAATTCCAGTGGTCTCTCCATGATTGGTTTGTTTTCAGGTGGTCTCACGTAATCTGCTACTGAGCAGGGATCTTCACATTCCTTGTCTTTCATTGTACTCCTTACTGAATGTTTTGTTGACCTTAGTCCTGGGATGTTTGTTATTCCCACTGGAATTAGTTACATTCCTCTTGATGTCCTTATCTCTTAAGCCTTCCTTAACTCTCCTGAAGTCCCTGCACTGTCCTTGAGGCTGTCTAATTCTCCCTAACTTGCCCTAGGATTCACTTTTTAACACATTTCAATGATACTGTTACAGAACAGGAAGAGGGGCACCCCAGACCCCCAAAACCTGCCTGCTCTAAATAGGTTCTGCCATCCACCGCATCAACACAAAACATATGAGACTTTAACGGGAAGGAACTTTAATATAATTAGGAAACAATACAGGAAAGACAAAGATGATAGTTTCTAAATCAAGCACCCAAAGTTACCCGTAGCCTCATGGGTAAAAGTCCATCCAAATGGGATTGGCCCAGAGCAAGGCCCCAAAGCCTGCCACAAGTCTAAAGCATCTTCCAGTGGAGACCCACAGAAAACAATCAGAAACAACCAGACAAGTCTGGAAGAAAAAGAGCAAAATCACAATCAAGACAAAAACCATCATTGTCACCTCCCCACGGGTTTCTCATCCACATCCGTGTCACCCAGTCCACGACCAAAAGACAAGTGTAGTTTCTTCACATGTCTCTCAGCTCCATGTGCCTCCTCCAGGTCTCCTTCTGGCTCTCCATCCTGCTTCCTTCCTTCCTCAGTCTCCTCTGCAGCTTCTTCTCTCTCTCAGCTCCACCCTTCTTTTGGGTGGAGCAGGAAACCTGGAACCTCCCCCTTTCCTGGGGACCCTCCTGTTACAATACTAATTATTTCATTCATGAACACAGAATATCTTTCCATGTATTTGTGTTTTCTGAGTTTTGTGTATTTTTGTGTTCTGTAACTTTACTGAATTCATCTTTTCTAACAGTTTTTTTGGTGGAGTGAGATAGAGAATTGGAATTTAAAAATCCTAATGTTTCTAATACATCCTGGGTCATTGGCAACACCCAAGACATAGTGTCTGTTAATAGAATCTTCCCACAGGGCCTCTTAATAACACGTGACTCCTAAAAGGCGCTTAGCTGCACAACATTGAATGGATTGGATCTGGTCAGGGCCGGTCAGCCATAAGGAATTTCATTGTCATCTGTTTTTCTGGAGAGGCATTTGAAAAGTAATTTAGTTTCCAGATACTTCACATTCACAGAAAACTTAAATAGCAGTACACATGCTCTTTATTTCGATACAGAGATTCCCAGCAACATTGCTTTATGCCATATTTTATTTAATCTGAAACATTTCATTGTGTTTTTATCACAGTATTCCATTGTGTATTTAATCAAAATATTCCAGCGATCCACCACATAGCCCCTGATTAAGTAAATAACTCATCATGGTTTCCATGTTATTATCCAATCCACAGGCACATTTGTGTGAAAATGTCTTGTTCCATCTGATCCACCTTTCTTTTCTGTGACTGTTCCTCATTTTCACAACCTTGATGGATTTAATGTGCACACATGCCTGCAATGTGGGTGCTCCTTTCTGTTTGCCCTCTTTCACTTAGGTTTTTCATGTCCATGCATTTTTTTTTTAACTGTTTGCCTGCACGGATACTTAAAATTTTGTTTCTTCATTCTTAGAGCTGATTCTTGGCATTATTAAACCAAGGGAAAAAAGAAAATTTTTTATGGTGGATTATAATATATCCATGACAAAAACAGGACAGTATTTCAGCTTTAATGTCTGCATTTTGTTTTCCACTTGCCATATTGATATTGCTAAAAAATAAGACACATTTTCAATGTCAGGGCTTTTGCACTGCCAGCTCTCTGTGCTTGGAGTACCCACTGGAGCACTTCATTCCGGTCATTGTCAATTAACTGCCTCCTCAGAGAGACTCACTAGGTCACACTATCTATAATAGTGTTACAGGGCAACCCCGATATAAAACGGGTTGTCTGACTGGGTCCTCACCCATGCGCTTAAAAGGGATTTATTGATACTCAACTGCAGGCACACATAAAAGGTTAATAAAAAGTTTATTTACAAAAGGGGAAAAATGAAGAAATGAATAACTCAGGGAGAAGAAGAGGGAGATAAACTCATGAATGTGTCCTACCCATTCCGCTGACCTGGAATCCCAATGGCACACTGAGAGCTGGTGAAGAGCCAAGAGCCCTGAGACCAAGAGAGAGCCCCAAGGCCCATGTGTCTGGTTTTACATCAAATCTGGCAGCTTAACCCCATCCTCAGGTCCCAGCAACCCTCCCTTTGGTGATGATGGGATTTGTCATTTCCAGTGTCTTGATGGCTTTGGTCTGGAGTGGGGGTGGAGTCCACAAAGCCTGTATGGAATTAGCTCAGGACATCCTTTCCCCCTAACAATAGCACTCCTCTATAACCTTAATCTAATTTCCAGACCTTTTCTTCATAATACCTATAAGTACTTGACATGTTTTCCTTTGATCCTTTTTCTCTTCCCTTCCTTCTTGAACTCAGAAACCTCACTTATTTTTTTAGCAACTAATAGTTTTTATAAGTATTGTGCTTTCTTTTCTGATCTGATATATACACATCCCATCATTAGTCTTTGTCATTCTGATTTGCTTTACTACAAATGAGTCCCTCAAATTCCTTCCATTTTTCTTGTAAATGGTAATATTTTGTCTTTCCATATGGCTGGATAGTGTTAACACTAACTCTCCATCCCTCCCTACCCTCCTCCCCTGGTAACCACATTCTACATTTTGTTTCTGAATTTGACAACTCTGGATACTCAGATAAGTGGAATTTCTTTGCATTTGTCCTTTTATGTATGTTTATTTCACTTATCATAATTGTTACAGGGCAGGGAGAGGGGCAGCCCAGACCCTGCAAACCTGCCTGCTCTAAATAGGTTCTGCCATCTGCCGCATCAACACAAAACATATGAGACATTAATGAAAACAAACTTTAATACAATTAGTAAACAACACAGGAAAGGCAAAGAATATAGTTTTTAAATCAAGCACCCAAAGTTACCCGTCTCCTTGTGGGTAAAAATCCACCCAAACAGGATTGGCCCAGAGTGAGGCCCCAAAACCTGTCACAAGTCTAAAGCATCTTCCAGTGGGGACCCACAGAAAAGGATCAGAAACAACCAGACAAGTCTGGAAGGAAAAGAGCAAAATCAAAATCAAGACAAAAACCGCCACTGTCACCTCCCCACGGGTCTCTCACATCTGTTTCACCCAGTCCATGACCAAAAGGCAAGTGTAGTTTTTTCATGTGTCTCTCAGCTCCGTGAGCCTCCTCCAGGTCTCCTTCTGGCTCTCCATCCTGCTTCCTTCCTTCCTCAGTCTCCTCTGCAGCTTTTTCTCTCTGCCCACTCAGCTCCACCCTCCCTTGGGTGGGGCAGGGAAAATGGAACCTCCCCCTTTTCTGGGGACCACCCTGTTACATAACAACTCTAAATTTCCTATAAGTTGTAGCATGTATCAGAATTTCCTTCCTTGTATTATATATATGCGCCACATTTTTGGATTATATACCTAGACACTAAGGTGGATAGCATTATACTTTTAGTTCACTATAATAAAAATATTGGTAATAAGAACTAGCTCCCATTATGTGAATGATTTTCCAGGTAATTTTCACAAATCAAAATCTAAAAACTAAAACTAAAACACAAATCACAAAACTAAAACTAATAATCAAACAGTAAACAAGCACCTATCATGCACTGGTGGTGCCTCTTCTCTGTTTGACTTACTCAAAATGCTGTTCAGGTTATTAGTGGCTTTGGGGAGCTTCCCCTTGTCCCCTTTTTGGTCTGGTGTGTTTGGCCAGCAGAGTCTTTAACTCCCATAATCTCCCCCCACACACTGGGAGCCCCTTGGGTCGGTGGCCACACCTTTAATCTTATAGCTTCTGAAGAAAGGGTGCTCGAGAAGTAGTCACCTGCCTTGGAGGCTTACGAAGAATTCTCAGTGATACCTTGCAGTGTCTTAGAAGAAGCCTTCCAAAGATCATCACCAAAACTTGAGTGGTAGACTTGGCACACATCTCTGCACTTCACAGAACACCCATCCATTTTTGGCCCCTCCATCTTTCAAGTGCTTCAACTTCACTCCTGCTCAGCTCCTCTCAACACCTCCCAGTTTTGTTTTTCTCAAGAATGTCTCCAGCACTAACCCCACCCCCGCTGGCTCTGACCCCTGGCTTTTTTATTTTCATCTCTCCATGTCTCCATTATCATATCTTGAAAGAGCAGCTGACTCTCGGACCCCAGTGACAAAGTTAGGACATGCATAGCTTTGAAGTCTCAACTGGCTTGGTTCCTTTTACCATCCAGTTTAGACAATTAGCTAACTTTGACCTTAGGAGGTTTGGGGGCTGCTGATACCTCAAAACTCACCATAATGGCGAACCTTGACATTTGTAGAGGAGAGCTTTTAAAAAATGCAGATTTTTATTTCAGAAGTTAACGTTCATGGTTTTCTTTTATAAACCTCATTTGTTCAAGAAGTAATCCCTACACTGTCATGTGTGTGCTATAGTCTGATGGTTTTGGTAAGCAGACTTGGTTTCTAGGCTGAGTACAGAGTATGTGTCCAGACAGACCTAGGGGCACCCTAGGGTCTCCAAATTTGCAATCTCCAAAAGAGTCTGGCCATCTGTGTGCACAAAGCATACTGGTAGTGCAAAAGCATTTCAATAGAATTAGTGTGCATCGAGAGAGGAGAAAATATCATAATTTCCCAATAAAAAAACCCAGTTTATACACCCCTTCATGGGTAAATGTCCAACCAAACAGGGTTGATCCAAATCAGGGCTGCTGAGTCTCAAAAGCTTGTCACAGTCTAAGATACCTATTGATGGGGAGTCACAGGAAGTGGGGAGCAAGAGGCCAGGCAAGTCTGGGATGAAAGGAGCAAAATCAAACTGCAAATCAAGATAATGGCTGCCATCATCAACCTCCTTACCTGTGCCTCACCCACATGCCACTTTCAAATGTCTCCTCATGCCTGTCCGCCACTTCTCTCCTCCAGGTCACCCAAGTGACTGGTGCAAGTCCAAAGCCAAGAGGTAAGACATCCCCTTTTCCATGTGTCTCTCTTGAGCCCACCTGCCTTCGGTGTTACATTGCTTCACCTGGCCACTCAGCTCCACCCCTCGCTAAGTGGGGGTGGGAACATGGTCTCTCCCCTAACACAGGTAGAAGTTATGGTTCAGCTGAATGAAGCATAACTGTGGTCAGAGCCATCAGGGGAACCCTTTTATGTGAGACCTTAACTGCTCTGAATGACTGCACAAGATCAAGGATCTGTCTCTGGGACATTAAGCCTCGCTCACGGAGGAACTTTTTCTTATACCTACCAAGAAAATATCATTAGAAGATTGAGTGATAACATTTAAAATGTATTTAGATGTGAGGTCAGTTTGTAGCGGTTTTGAGTTTGGAGTGTGGGATCCTTGGGTTACCTCTGAGAAAAGTTCATCAGTGCTCTCCTTTCGGTGGCATGCGGTGAGTTTCCCCACAAGGCAGGGGCATTTATTATATTTGAAAGGGCAGGTTTATTGCAAAAATGGAAGGGAAGGGAAATAAAGGATAGGCTGCTTGCACAGACACAAGCAGGCAGAAAAAGCTGTCCCTGAAAGGAGCAGGTTTGTTAGAGGCCTGCACAGTCCCAGGCGGGCAGTCTTGGGAAGAGGCTGCCTGCAGTTCTGCTGCTTTGCAAAGGGAGAAGTTGGTGAAGACAAACACCTGCACAGTCCCCGGCAGGCAGGAGAGCTGCTGCTCCTTGCCAATGCAGAAATGGCACTGATCCAGTCTTGTCTTTGAGAGGAGCTCAGTTCTTTGTGGATTTGTTAACTTGGTTAATTTGTTAACTTGTTAACTTGGTTAACTACCTTGATTTGGTTAACTAGGTGGAATTTGAAAGGACCAGAGATTCTGTAATTCTCAATCTCCATATCCCTCCACCATTCTGGGCTTCAAAATTTACACTTGCTATCAGTTGGTGCTTTAAGAATTTCTCTAATTGGTTTGACTAAGTGGATGGCTTTGGGATTTATAGGAGCCTGAAGCTTGCTATTAGTTGGCAACTAAGGATTTGTTTGATTTGGCTAGGCTGAACTGAAAGGACCTGAATTTTTTACAGTGGTCCTCAACGTTCAAATCCCTCCTGGTCTACACCTCAGTCTGCATCTCTGGATACTTTGCTTTTCTGTATACATTGTTTAACAGATCTGTTAGTCATTTCTACCCCTGCCTCCAGTTTCTGGCCTTGTGTGAGCCTGTTTCTAGTCTTGTGAGGCCTCCTTTCATATTTTTTACTCTTAGCCTCCATCAGATGGTCAAGGCAACAGAGAGATGGCCCTAGACTAGGTCACGGACTCAAGCACTGATTTCTTTGGAGCTGGTGATTCAGCAGCACCTGCCCCTGCACATCCCAGGACTTCTGCCTTCACCTCTGTGGCTGGGGCCTGTGAGAACTTGAGACTCCCATGCCGGTGAGGGGCTCGTCCCTTTCCCTGCAACCAGTGAAAGTCATCCCTGTGGGGCTTTGCTTTGAATTCACTCAGGTCTGCTTTCCATGTCCCAGATAGCCAGTCTTCTTCCTCCTGTGCTTGGCCAGTACGTGACACAAACAGGTTCTCACTGAGGAAAGTCCTGGTTCCTTGACCGTTTACGTTTCCATCTCCTTCATTCAGCTTCCCTCTCAGTAACGTTTTTCTTTCTTTAATATTTTCTGTCCCTGCCTTTCAGGTCAGAGTTCTACTTTACAAAAGCTCTCTTGTGATCAGGGTGACCATGAGTCTTTCCCCTGTGGGCGCAACTGCATTGTTGACCATTTTCAAGGGACTGCCCAGAGGCTTCTGAGGGTGAGAAAGAGCACAGCACAGCAGCTTCTCTCTGAGCTATTACCTGCCCTGACAGTGTCACACAGTGCAGTGGGGAGGGAATCGCCTCACAAGAGGCTCAGTTCTCACCAGCCTTACCCATACTTGCCCCTCACCTGCCTAGTCCCTCTTACTTAATCCCCTGCCCACTTTTTATATCATGAGAAGCCAGATCACAGGGCTGTGCTAGCAACAAATATTCATGTCAGCCAGGGAGGTGGCGCTTTCTACACGACCCCAGCAGGTATCTGCAGGATGGGGAAGGAAGGGCTGGGCTACCTCGATGTCTTTAAGAGCAGGGTTAGTGGACCCTGGTCTTCTGTTGATAGGTTCTTGCTTTGTGTTCTAACTAACTGGGTCTTGTTTTTCTCCTGAGGCTGGGTTGTGGCCTAGTAGCCCATGTCAACACTGTTGCCTGGGAGTTTCGGTCATCTGCCTTTATTTGCTTAATTTTTGTTTTGTGATTCCAGTTGCTTTCCTGACCTACCTTAAGTTGTGTTGTTTCTGCCCTTTTCAGATACTACTGTTCTACAACTTTCCTAGCCCTGACACTCATATCCAGGTACCATCCATCCTCATGCTAAATAGATTTCCATTTTCAATGCAGGTTAGCAATGAAGACATTAAGGAATCCTGATGGTGATCCTATTAAGAACTAAGGCTCCACCTACTTTTTTTTAAAGACCCATTATTTATTTATGCATAAAAGGACTGGGGTGTAGGCCAGATATGTGGGGGGGTGAAAGGATTCACCAGAGACAAAGTGGGCAGCAGAACAGGTGGATATACTGAAATACATGGGGAGGGGAGCCAGTGGGTGAGAAAGGAGTTTTGCTGCACTATGTGGGTCAGCTCCTGGGCAGGGGGATGGAACTCAGCTCACTGTGGCTGGCACTAGCTTGAAAGCGTTGAGACTTTTTCAACCTTTGTGCCACCAGGAAGGCCCCTCCATCTACTCTTTTTAATGATGGCTTTTTAGCCCATTTTCACCAGTTATAATGCCCACCCCACTTTCTCAGTGATTTCCCAAAGCTGCACAATCTGTGTGACCTCCACTATGTGCTAAATTTATAAATCCCTTCAAGAAAAATTCTTACTGGACTGTGATGGTTAATTTGCTTTCAAGCCATAGTGCTTATTATTGTGAACCATAGGGCTTTTATGCTGACTCTTATTTTCCTTCATCCCAATCCCCGTCCACAGATCTCCAAGCAGTCCCCCCTCCCCTCTGCACCCCTCCTCCCATGGTCAAGTATGTTCTATGCGTTTTGTCTGTAACATGGAAATTTTATTTAACTCGTTCCCATATTGTTTGTAATTTAAAAGAAACTCTGCATAGCTAAAAAAAAAAAAAAAAAAAAGAGCCAGTATCCTGGTGATGATGGTATTTCCCCTTCCTCTTCAGCCAGGGCTGCCTCCTGACTCCAGTCATAACACTGTGACCACCTTTCTGGGTCTTCTGCCCCGTTAGCCTCTTGTCCCGGTTGTGTCAACCACTTTTCCCGGCCTCCCTTTTCTTCTTGTGAAAATCAAAAGTCAGCTCTTCAGGATAGTTTGTCCTTGTGTCCCAGGGCTCAGTCCGTTCTCTGATTCCATAATTTCTACATGGCGTGAAAGTTTTCACCATGAATCAATGATTTCACTTGTTGAAACTAATCTCCTTGTGCTGGAATGTTGGCTGGGGGAAGGCGCTGCTGCCTGGGAGTCCCGCGGGGATGGGGCGGGTGCGCGCTAAGGGTGAGAAGGGGAGCCTGGAGCTTCAGGTTTCCTGGGATGCAACCTCAGTTCCCGCCAGCGGATGCAGAAGGCCCCCTTCAGCAGGACGGCGGGGATGGCCCAGGGAACTTGGAAAACTCTGAAAAGGAGAAATTAGGAGAGATGCGAGGCGGACCGCCAAAGCCTCACTATTTAAATGTGTAGTTACAAATGAAGTGTGTGTAGCACTGATGTCTTCCCATGCTGAGATTGAGATTTACTCATTTTTGCCAAAAATTTCCCAAGTCATTGTCCTCTGTGTTTATCAGTTTGTCCCATTACATTTATGTTTAGCTTCATTCACTTGGCTCAGGGGTTCTCTGCCAGTGTCCTCCATGCAAAATCAGTAATTTTTTAGTCATTAGTAAGGGTGATGGAGAGAGAGGTACTGAGCAGTGGGTAGAAACCATCTCATTTAATATGAAAAAGTTCTCTTTAGATTCTCTGTTTCTTCTTTGATTTGGAAAATGAAGGCTCTTACCTAAGGAGATACTGGCTTTTCCAAGTGAAAATTACCAGGCCTCGGTCTTGTCAGTTTCCAATATATTCTATACCACAGGTTTTCTACACTTACACTTTATCTTTTAGAAAGATGAAGCACGGATGTGAAAAGAAACAAAACTGTCACAGTGACTCAGCAGCAGTTCCTCTTATTCAGTTGAAATCACTGTGTTTGTCCCCTGGTGTGTTTGAGAAATACAGACACATTGTCATTCACAAATAGAAGTATCAGTTTATAAAATTAAAATAACATGATTTCGTTGATAAGAAAAGTCTGTCCTCTCACCTTAAGTGTGTGTGGTCCCATCTCCGCGTATGTCTGTGTGTAAGAGGCTTTCATGGTTTACCTCATTCTGTGTTCTTCGTAACATGGTCCCGTTTTTCTTCATCACAGGACATGCCCTGAACAAATTAAGAGTCTCCCAAAGCATTTTACTGAGTCGAAATCAAGACTCAGTCATTTGCAAATGATAATTTGTTCTCATCTAGCCACTCACTGAAAACATTTGGTTTTTTGGGCACTTGGAGAACATTTACGCTAACCAACCATTTCTTCCTTTATGTCTTTCCTATTTGATTAATGGCGGAGGATATTTTTTTTTCTAGTTGAAAAAAGGCTCTCAGTAAGTTTGACATTGTTCTGTTGCAGAATACAGCTCAAGCCTGGAAGACGATGTGGTGGGGATCCCTCAGGGTACATCAGAGAACCTTGGTGGCTCTCCTTCAGGTGTTGGATGGAGATGAACTACAGTTTGATTAAAAAATCTGAGCCTGACTGGTCTGAATGTGGCCAGGTAAGGTCACTTAACATTCTCTTAATCATGTCTGATACTTGCTTGACGCTGTCTGTGTGCTGCCTGAGTTTGGCTTTGTCTTGGAGCATCTGACCTAAGCTCTTAATAACCACCCCGTGTGTGTGTGTGTTACTGTATTTGGAATTCAAATCAACAGAGTCATTTTGGATTTGCAGAGTGTTGTGTGATGCAGTGAAATCTTGTAGAATTGTTATGATCTTCATACAACATACTCTCCCTAGGAGAAAAAGCCCCATGTACCTTCACCACTTGCATGAAAATGCTCATGTACTTCAATACTGTGACATATTTTCTATTTCAGGCCAGTGGAGACCCTGATGCTGGAGTTGATGGCGCTCAGGTTGAACCAGATGTGCAGGTAAATGAGGCTTAATATGTGATAGCTGTTACTATGACATATAAGTGAGAAAAGAATCCATGTTAATAAAAAACCACAGTCAATGTTGCAATAGCATCTACAAATTGTTTTATTTATGGGTCATTACCAAATCATAGTGTTCTCATTTTCTTCTGCCAACAAAGTATTGTATTCCAAAATTGAAATGAAATAATATAAATTGCATATAAACAGTGAGTTCCATCTAGATATGTTTTTTCCAATTGTGCAACATTCTTAAAACAGAATTTAATAAAAGGTGTTTTTTCCTAAACAGACACACTAGTAGTGATTGCAGAAGATGAAGAAAGAGTACTGAACTGATAAAAGGTGCCATCTTAAAAGATACGACAAGTGGATATGACATTGGGAAGTTCTTCCACCTTCCATGGAACTCTGAGTATTATTTTGTCCACTCTTTATAGTGACATCCAGATAAAGTGTGGCACTTAAGGGGCTTTTGAATTCCAGGATAGTGTCAGTATGGTTTATAAAGTAATTAAACACAGGAATTAAATCAGAAAACTTGAAACCTGAAACTGAAACATGAAATAATAAAGGTAGCATCACATGTCATGGCCTTGCCTTTCTGGTCACATGTGCCAGTAAAATCCTCAGCCTTGATTGTTGGTCACCCACTGCTGAAAATGGCAGGGCCTCTCTCATTCCCGCTTCCTGTGGACTGTCCCTTCTGACACGGGACTGGTGGTCTGGTTTGCTAACACAGCGCAAGGGCACATTCCTGCTGCTGTGGGTGTGTTGGCTTCATGTCTTCCCAGCTCCTCCTCGCTGGAGAGAGAAACGGACCAAATGTGTAGTGAGGGCTGTCTGCGGACTTTCGTTCCTGCCTCACTGCCTGCAAAGGGCCGACCTGTGGGGCCATGTCATTATTTAAGTCCCTAAAGCCATTCCTTGGTTTCCACTGCCCTCAGGATAAATCCAAGCCTCTGATGCTGTTTATGAGACTCTTGTGACCTGCCCCTTGCTTTCCAGCTCACTCTCTCTTTTCTCTCCCTCCAGTCGCCTTATTCTTTCCGAAGGGCCAGTCCTCAGATTAACACCTTTCTAGGGAGCCCTGCCTGACCACCCCTACTCCCCCTGCAAGGTGTGTATGAGGTGTCCCTTATACGAAAGACTGTGGCACCTCGAGCTCCAGTCACAGTCCTTGGGGCCATCTGTTGAAGTTAACTGTGTACCCGGCTGTACCCCAGGGTGCTTAGAGCTGTTCACTCATTGGGATCCTCTGCTTCTAGCAGTTAGTGGGCCCTCGGGACATAACTGGTAAATGCACCGTGCAGACCTCTTAAATAGAGGGGACATGTTCCCTTGTCTAGATAAGGAAACTGAGGCTCGGGAATTGGAGGGAAAAGCCATGGCCTCCACCTGGGCCTCTCTGACCTAAAGTCCTCCTCTTTTGGCCCAGACAATAGTCTTAGCTTCTTGCCTGGGCATGGAATAAGCATTGCAAAGGTATCTCCAGTGTGTTTTTGACATTCTTTTCATTGACAGCTGAAATAAATTCAGTGAGAGTGAAATATTTTAAGCCCCACCTCCATACACACTCCTCAAAAGAAATCCAATTTTTAAAATGGGAATTTAATATAATTGGCATTCTTAGGGTTCCGTTAGTGCTTCTGGCAATTCCGCAGTGTTTTATCCTGTCTTTTTTTTTTTTTTCCTTATTTGAGTCTTGGCACCTATTTTAAGTAATGACTGCTGACCTTTGTGGTTTGCAAGCTCGCGCAGAAGTAAGACCACTGTCGGAACTACCACAAAAGTATAAATGAATATTTGAGTACCAGCCTTGCCTGTTGCCTGTTGCGTCTCTGCTGAGATGAACCAGAATTTGAGCTCTAGGATGAGACAAAAATGAAAGCATGTTGTTTGCCAGGACAGGGCACTGTTGATGTGTATTGATGTGTGAGAATTTGATTTGGAACATAGGAATTTCATTCTATCCTGTTCAATTCTTTTTTGTTTTCTTTTTTTAAGGGCACAGGATAAAATTTTATTTTATCAGATGTCATTGGCTTCTTTCATAATTTTGTCTTGTTCTTCCCATAGGTATGTACAACTCAAAGAACTCTTGTGTGTTAAAGCTGGAAGGGGCCCAGACTTTGAAGTAGTGTTTTTACTGTCTGGGTTTACCCCCCTAACCCTCTCCCCCACACAGCTGAAGCTATATAAAGCTGAGGGTTATACAGAATAAATTTCTAAATTATTTTTTTTTAAAAAAGGAAAAATACATTTTTGGATTAAAAACTAGTAGGAACACAGGTTCAGGTCAGAAACCTAAATGCCCTCATTACAACACCCTCACTTAAAAAAAAATGAGGTGACCTTGACATTACTACTGCAAGTGCTGCTGCTCTGTCCATGCCTGCTTGACTAGCAGAAAGCCCATATTTTCTTTTTCTTTTATTTAAAGATGTGCTTTCTTTATTTAGGCATACAAGAACAGGGATGTAGGCCAGAGGTGCATGAGAACATTCACCAGAGACAGAGTGGGGAGCTGAACAGGTGGATCTACTGAAATACTCTGCTGAAGGGAGCAGCAGGGGAGACAGGAGAGGTCTGTTGTACCATATGGGTTGCTCCCTGTCCGGGGATTGAACTCTTGCTGCAGTGGCTGCCAATAGCTTTATTGTGCTAAGACTTAACATTTGTGCCATCAGGGAGGCCCCCAACCTGTATTTTCACATCTTTAAATGTTTTTCCATAACCACAGTGGACTTCTTTAAGAGTTTAAGAAATTTATACCAGTTACTTTTCTCCTGCCAAGGAGCAGGGAGATAATTTCAGCAGTGATTTTTTTTCATTAGCTTTACTTGACTGGTTTTGATAATGAAAGGGGATTGTGTACATTAGGGCAAACTTGAAAAGTAGAAGAGAATGTAACAATAGTCAACTATGACCTTTCAACAAAAGGTAAGTAGTTTCATGAGATTTAAGCTTACTTTCTTCCTAGTGCTTTCCAATTTTTTTATTGTTAAATATTACACACGTTTAGGAGTAGGCAGTATACATGTAGAGTCTGAGAATTGCAGAATGAAGTCCCATTAAATGGAATAAGTAGTAAAAATCACATCTCATAATAATCTTCCATAAGTAAGCACCAATATGACTTTCAATAAAAGTATTTCCCTTGTTCTTCATCGTAATTTATCTCTTAAGTACATGTCACCAAATGTTTAATTTAAAACATGATTTTAATTCAGCCTGAGCCTGGCATTTAAAATTTAAATGCATGAAGTTGTGTTTATTTTATATCTTGACTCAACAATATGAAGGAAAGATTAAGCCACATTTTCAGTGTCGTATAATACTCCACTTGATGCAAAGTAATAATTTTCCCATTCTATTCTACATACACATAACAGTTAAAGATCATATTTCACTAATATTTTACCTTGTGTGGGGGAAATTGTAGTTTATTTTTTTTATTTAACATTGTACTTAACTACTTTCCAGGTCATTAAAAACTATTTGGAATTGTTGTATCTAATTGCTACATTTATGTGTGTGCTGTAATTTGTTGTTCTCGGGGATTTTCCTTTTGCTTTTCTCCAGTTAGTTGCTACTCTACAGAAAGTGCAGGTAAATAGAATTAGTTTCTATATAAAATAAACTATAAATATTTAAAATTCAGTGCAGTCTGTCCAGGGTGGTCTGAATGTCAGGAGCCGGGAGAGCGGCGCCTCGGGATGTCGCTGACTTCGAGGCCCCCACGCGCTCCCCTGCGCCTCCCGACCCCGCTTTCCTCAGTCTCCGGCCCCGCCCCCGGCCCCGCCCTTACCCGCCTCAGTCCTGCTGCTCCCGCCCCGCCCCGCCCCGCCCTCGCCGGCGCCAGCCTCCCCGCGCCCTTTTGGCCCCTCACGCGCCTTCACTTCTCGCTTTTCTGCGTCTCTATTTCCGACGCCCCCTTCGGCTTCCCGCGCTTTGTCTCAACACGTCCCTTCCGGGCCCCCAGTCGCCTCCCTGAGCCGCGCTTTCCCCCGCCCTGCGGCCTTTACGCGGCGCTTCTGCGACGTCAGTCCACTGGGCCGCCAGGGGACGCTCCGGGTTCCACGAGGGTCCCCTTTGCCAGAACTCCTGTTCCCGCCGGCGCTTCATGCCCAGGGGCGCCAGGGGCGGTGATTTTCCCACGATGCACCCCTGTCCACAAAGCTACGCGCTTTAATTTCAGGGGACTTGTGCCCCAGGACTGGCTCCTTGCTCTCAGCACATAGCCCCGCCCCTCACTTCCCTGTCACCTCCTATTTCTGACCGCTATTTTCCCACGATACCACCCCGAGCCACAAAGGGGCGCATGAAGTTTTCTGGAAACCTATTTTGGCCCAGGAGCCGCTCCTTCCTGTCCCTCACTTAGTCCCACACCCTCATTTCCGTGTCAGTTCGCATTTTTGACCGCTATTTTCCCACGATAACAACCCAGGCCACAAGGTGGCGTGCGCAGTTTCCCGGAGACCTAGTTTGGCCCAGGAGCCGCTCCTTCCTCCCCCTCACTTAGTCCCGCCCCCTCACTTCCGTGTTACCTTGCATTTCTGACCGTTATTTTCCCACGATACCACCCCGGTCCACAAAGGGGAGCGCTCTGTCTATCGGAGACCGGTTTTGGTCCAGAAGCCGCTCCTTCCTCTCTGGCTAAAGCCCCGCCCACTTCCATATTTATTGACTTTACACCATAATTAAAAATGGGCGGGGCTATGTGGGGAGAGTAAGGAGCGGCTACTGGGCCAAAATAGGTCTCCAGAAAAACTGAGTGCGCCCCCTTGTGGGCTGGGGAGGTATCGTGGGAAAATAGAGGTCTGAAATGCGAGGTGACAGGGAAGTGTGGGCGGGGCTGTGTGCGATGAGGAAGGAGCGACTCCTGGCTCAAAACCGGTGTTCAGAAAAAAATACTCGCCCCCTTGTGGACCGGGGTGGTATCGTGGGAAAATAGCGGTCAGAAATTCACATTGACACTGAAGAAAATGGACGGGGCCACGTGCTGAGATGAAGGAGCGGCTCCTGTGCAGAAACAGGTGTCAAATAAAGGAGAGCGCCGCCTTGTGGACAGGGCTGGTATCGTGAGCAAATAGCGGTTAAAACCACCAGGTGACACGGAGGGGGCGGGGCTACGTGCGGGGAGTAAGGAGGGGCTCCTGGGACAAAACAAGTGCCCAGGAATTAAAGAGCGCCTCCTTGTGGAACGGGGTGTATCGTGGGAAAATCACCGCCCCAGAAGCCCCTGGGCATGAAGTGCCGGCGGGAACTGGGGTTCTGGCAAAGGAGACCCTCGCGGAACCGGTGCGTTCCCTGGCGGCTCCGTGGACTGATGACTCAGAAGCGCGGCGCACAGGCCGCAGGGGCGGCGGGAAGCGCGGCTCAGTGAGGCGAAGCTGGTGTGTGGCTGGCGCAAAGCGCAGGAATTAAAAACAAAAATGGAAGGGGCCCGGACGCGAGGGAAAGGGCAGACGGTGAATGATGGCTGAGCAGTGACTTGGGGGGGCTGGAAGGCGCGAGGGGCCGGGAGGCGCGCGGGAAGGCTGGAGCCTGGGGAGGGCAGGGCGGGGCGGGGAGGCAGAGACAAGTGAAGCCACAAAAGCGGGAATAAAGGTAGTGCCTTTATTTAAGTACAATGTTAATTAAAAAAAAAAAAATCCCTCCACAGAAGGTGAATTATTAGTGAAATAATCTTTCACTGTCATGGGTATGTAGAATAGAATGGGAAAATTGTTACTCTGCATCAAGTGGAGGAGTATTACACAGCAGTGAAAGTAAGCAGGCTCTAGGTGCATCCAAGAATGTGTTGCTTAATCTTGCCTACATATTGTGTAAAGAGTCAAGATATAAAATAAACACAACTTCATGCATTTAAATTTTAAATACCAGGCAGAATTAAAATCATGTTTTAAACTAAACATTTGGTGACATGTACTTATGATGAAGAGCAAGGGAAATACTTTTATTTAAAGTCATGTTGGTGCTCACTTATGGGAGATTCTGTTGGGATGTGATTTCTATTTTAATCTGCTTAATGGGACTTCATTTTGCAATTCTCAGACTACATTTATACTGCCTATCCCTATACGTAAGTGTAATATAATAAAAAAAATTGGAAAGCACTAGGAAGAAAGCTTAAATCTCATAAAACTACTTACCTTTTGTTGAAAGATCAGTTGACTATTGTTAAATTTTATTCTACTTTTCAAGTTTGCCCTAATATACACAATCCCCTTTCATTATCAAAACCAGTCAAGCAAAGCTAATGAAAAAAATCACTGCTGAAATTATCTCCCTGCTCCTTGGCAGGTGAAAAGTAACTGGTATAAATTTTTAAAAACTTTTGAGAAGTCCACGGTGGTTATGGAAAAACATTTAGATGAAAATACAGGTTTGGGGCCTCCCTGGTGGCACAAGGGGTTAAGTCTCAGCACTATGAAGCTACTGGCAGCCACTGCAGCACAAGTTGAATCCTCCACCAGGGAGCTAGCCCACATGGTGCAGCAGACCTCTCTTGTCTTCCCCCCTGCTGCCTTCAGCAGTCTATTTCAGTAGATCCGCCTGTTCTGCTCCCCATTCTGTCTCTGGTGAATCTTCTCACACCCCTGGGCCTCTGGCCTTCACCCCAACTCTTGTATGCCTAAATAAGGAAGATACATCTTTAAATAAAAGAAAAAAAAGAAAATATGGGCTTTCTGCTAGTCAAGCAGGCGTGGACAGAGCAGCAGCACTTGCAGTAGTAATGTCAAGGTCACCATTTTTTTTTTAAGGGAGGGTGTTGTAGTGAGGGCATTTGGGTATCTGACCTGAACCTGTGTTCCTACTAGTTTTTAATGCAAATAAATGTACTTTGCCTTTTTAAAAAAATCTTAAATTTAGAAATTTATTCTGTCTAAACCTACAGCTTTATATAGCTTCAGTGGTGGTGGTGGGGGGGGTTCAGGGGGTAAACCCAGACAATAAAAACAACACTACTTCAAAGTCTAGGCCCCTTCCAGCTTTCACGCACAAGAGTTCTTTGAGTTGTAAATACCTATGGGAAGAACAAGACAAAATTATGAAAGAAGCCAATGACATTTGATAAAACAAAATTTTATACAGTGGAAAGATCGTTCCTGTGCCCTTAAAAAAAGAAAACAAAAAAGAATTGAACAGGATAGAATGAAATTCCTATGTTCCAAATCAAATTCTCACACATCAATACACATCAACAGTGCCCTGTCCTGGCAAACAACATGCTTTCATTTTTGTCTCATCCTAGAGCTCAAATTCTGGTTCATCTCAGCAGAGACGCAACAGGCAACAGGCAAGGCTGGTACTCAAATATTCATTTATACTTTTGTGGTAGTTCCGACAGTGGTCTTACTTCTGCGCGAGCTTGCAAACCACAAAGGTCAGCAGTCATTACTTAAAATAGGTGCCAAGACTCAAATAAGGAAAAAAAAAAAAAAGACAGGATAAAACACTGCGGAATTGCCAGAAGCACTAACGGAACCCTAAGAATGCCAATTATATTAAATTCCCATTTTAAAAATTGGATTTCTTTTGAGGAGTGTGTATGGAGGTGGGGCTTAAAATATTTCACTCTCACTGAATTTATTTCAGCTGTCAATGAATAGAATGTCAAAGATACACTGCAGATACCATTGCAATGCATATCCACGCCCTGGCCGCACATTTTTTTTCACATGGTGAATTTCAACCTAGCAAGTACAACAGTTGTTATAGTCTCAAGCTGTAACAATTTTTTGAAACTGACTGCATACAAACCAAGTAAAATTTACCCCAAGACAACTTTCCCAGCTAGGACTGTGTTGACATTTGAGCCTTTTTGCACTATGCTCAGAATTTTTAGGTTAACTCGATTTCTTGGAGGAGACAGGGCTATCTGCCTCCACTTCCATTTGAATTTCCTGAGTGGCCTGTGACAGCAGGACTGCTGGGTGGACATCACCGCCAACAAAAAGCTCCATCCTGCCGGGCGAGCACCTCCCAGGGCAGGGACTTGACGTGGACATCCTGCCTTGGGGACCAAGTGGGGAGGCGCCACCTGCACTCTGATCTGGGGTCCTCCTTGGGCCAGAAGAGGACCAGGTGAGCCCAAAGTGAGGGAAGGTGAGGTACATCTCCCTGGCAGCTGAGGGGGTCCAGTTAGAGTCCACATGGAGGGAGGGCTGGATGTGGAAATCTGAACCCCTTCTGGGGTTCATTTATGTGTGTGGAGGAACACAGGGGTCCAGTTTCATTCCTGAACAGCACATTGGGGCAGAACCTGTACTGGGGGGAGCCCCTGGAGACCCACATGCTCATGCAAGTCTGGT
The DNA here is from genome assembly GCF_964194135.1 of Talpa europaea. NCBI lineage: Eukaryota > Metazoa > Chordata > Mammalia > Eulipotyphla > Talpidae > Talpa > Talpa europaea. The sequence goes on from NC_140077.1 coordinate 80,496,528, forward strand.
CACTGTTGTCCACTGAGCACTCTGAGGAGAGAAATCAGCAAGAATGAGGTAAAACTGAGGGGGATCCACTGGCAGCAGCCTCACTCTGTAGCACTGTGCTCACGACACGGCTGGTCCTGCTGGGAAACCGGCCTGCTGCCCACCCAGGCAGGCCTCATGGGGGTCACGTGAGACCTCCTAGCTACATTATACCCACACACCCTGGAGAAGTGTGACAACCAGCTGGCCCTGTCAAAGCCCGCAAGCGGTGTCACTCCACTGACCAACAAGGGCCCAGCCACCTGGGATGGGGGTTGCAGAGCTGCTCTGGCTCTTTCCCCTCCAAAGGGGAGAGTCCAGCCAGATCTGTGCTTCCAATCTACGTGTAATAATCAAAGGAGAGAGAGGATCAAGAAGCAGAGATTATGGACTGGGCAAAAAAAGGAGGGCTTTAGGCCAGACAGGCCTAGGTGGGGACCGTGGCTTTTCCCTCCAATTCCTGAGCCTCAGTTTCCTTATCTACATAAGGGAACATGTCCCCTCTTTTTGAGAGGTCTGCACAGTGCATTCACCAGTTATGATCCAAGGACCCAGTCCTTGGAATGTTCCAATCCTCCCACTGCTAGAAGCGGGGGATTCCAAGAGCCGACAGCTCTTGAGCACCCTGGGGTGCAGCCAGGTACATATAGGCAACTTTAGCAGATGACCTAAGGACTGTGACTGGAGCTCGAGGTGCCACAGTCTTTCGTATAAGGGACACCTCATACACACCTTGTAGGGGGAGTAAGGGTGGTCAGGCAAGGCTCCCTAGAAAGGGGTTAATCTGAGGACTGGCCCTTGGGAAAGAATAAGGCGACTGGAGGGAGAGAAAAAAGAGAGTGAGCTGGAGGCTGGAGGCACAGGAAAGCAAGGAGCAGGTCACAAGAGTCTCATAAACAGCATCAGAGGCTTGGATTTATCCTGAGGGCGGTGGAAACCAATGAAAGGCTTTAGGGCCTTAAATAATGACGTGGCCCCGCAGGTCCGCCCTCACTACATGTTTGGTCTGTCTCTCTCTCCAGTGAGGCAGAGCTGGGAAGACATGAAGCCAACCCACCCACAGCAGCAGGAACATGCCCTTGCCCTGTGTTAGCAAACCAGACCACCAGTCCCGTGTCAAAAGGGACAGTCCACGGGAAGAGGGAATGAGAGAGGCCCTGCCATTTTCGGCGGTGGGTGACCAGCAATCAAGGCTGCGGATTTTATTGGCACATGTGACCAGAAAGGCAGGGCCATGACATGTGACGCTACCTTTATTACCAATTTCACGTTTCAGTTTCAGGTTTCAAGTTTTCTGACTTAATTCCTGTGTTTAATTACTTTATAAACCATACTGACACTATCCTGGAATTCAAAAGCCCCTTAAGTGCCACACTTTATCTGGATGTCACTATAAAGCAGTGGACAAAAGAACACTCAGAATTCCATGGAAGGTGGAAGATGACACCTTTTATCAGTTCAGTACTCTTTCTTCATCTTCTGCAATCACTACTAGTGTGTCTTTTTAGGAAAAAAACACCTTTTATTAAATTCTGTTTTAAGAATGTTGCACAATTGGAAAAAAACATATCTAGATGGAACTCACTGTTTATATGCAATTTATATTATTTCATTTCAATTTTGGAATACAATACTTTGTTGGCAGAAGAAAATGAGAACACTATGATTTGGTAATGACCCATAAATAAAACAATTTGTAGATGCTATTGCAACATTGACTGTGGTTTTTTATTAACATGGATTCTTTTCTCACTTATATATCATAGTAACAGCTATCACATATTAAGCCTCATTTACCTGCACATCAGGTTCAACCTGAGCGCCATCAACTCCAGCATCAGGGTCTCCACTGGCCTGAAATAGAAAATATGTCACAGTATTGAAGTACATGAGCATTTTCATGCAAGTGGTGAAGGTACATGGGGCTTTTTCTCCTAGGGAGAGTATGTTGTATGAAGATCATAACAATTCTACAAGATTTCACTGCATCACACAACACTCTGCAAATCCAAAATGACTCTGTTGATTTGAATTCCAAATACAGTAACACACACACACACGGCTGGTTATTAAGAGCTTAGGTCGGATGCTCCAAGACAAAGCCAAACTCAGGCAGCACACAGACAGCGTCAAGCAAGTATCAGACATGATTAAGAGAATGTTAAGTGACCTTACCTGGCCACATTCAGACCAGTCGGGCTCAGATTTTTTAATCAAACTGTAGTTCATCTCCATCCAACACCTGAAGGAGAGCCACCAAGGTTCTCTGATGTACCCTGAGGGATCCCCACCACATCGTCTTCCAGGCTTGAGCTATATTCTGCAACAGAACAATGTCAAACTTACTGAGAGCCTTTTTTCAACTAGAAAAAAAAATATCCTCCGCCATTAATCAAATAAGAAAGACATAAAGGAAGAAATGCTTGGTTAGCGTAAATGTTCTCCAAGTGCCCAAAAAACCAAATGTTTTCAGTGAGTGGCTAGATGAGAACAAATTATCATTTGCAAATGACTGAGTCTTGATTTTGACTCAGTAAAATGCTTTGGGAGACTCTTAATTTGTTCAGGGCATGTCCTGTGATGAAGAAAAACGGGACCATGTTAGGAAGAACACAGAATGAGGCAAACCATGAAAGCCTCTTACACACAGACATACGCGGAGACGGGACCACACGCACTTAAGGTGAGAGGACAGACTTTTCTTATCAACGAAATCATGTTATTTTAATTTTATAAACTGATACTTCTATTTGTGAATGACAATGTGTCTGTATTTCTCAAACACACCAGGGGACAAACACAGTGATTTCAACTGAATAAGAGGAACTGCTGCTGAGTCACTGTGACAGTTTTGTTTCTTTTCACATCCGTGCTTCATCTTTCTAAAAGATAAAGTGTAAGTGTAGAAAACCTGTGGTATAGAATATATTGGAAACTGACAAGACCAAGGCCTGGTAATTTTCACTTGGAAAAGCCAGTATCTCCTTAGGTAAGAGCCTTCATTTTCCAAATCAAAGAAGAAACAGAGAATCTAAAGAGAACTTTTTCATATTAAATGATATGGTTTCTACCCACTGCTCAGTACCTCTCTCTCCATCACCCTTACTAATGACTAAAAAATTACTGATTTTGCATGGAGGACACTGGCAGAGAACCCCTGAGCCAAGTGAATGAAGCTAAACATAAATGTAATGGGGCAAACTGATAAACACAGAGGACAATGACTTGAGAAATTTTTGGCAAAAATGAGTAAATCTCAATCTCAGCATGGAAGACATCAGTGTTACACACACTTCATTTGTAACTACACATTTAAATAGTGAGGCTTTGGCGGTCCGCCTCGCATCTCTCCTAATTTCTCCTTTTCAGAGTTTTCCAAGTTCCCTGGGCCATCCCCGCCGTCCTGCTGAAGGGGGCCTTCTGCATCCGCTGGCGGGAACTGAGGTTGCATCCCAGGAAACCTGAAGCTCCAGGCTCCCCTTCTCACCCTTAGCGCGCACCCGCCCCATCCCCGCGGGACTCCCAGGCAGCAGCGCCTTCCCCCAGCCAACATTCCAGCACAAGGAGATTAGTTTCAACAAGTGAAATCATTGATTCATGGTGAAAACTTTCACGCCATGTAGGAATTCTGGAATCAGAGAAAGGACCGAGCCCTGGGACACAAGGAAGAATTATCCTTTTCACAAGAAGAAAAGGGAGGCCGGGAAAAGTGGTTGACACAACCAGGACAAGAGGCTAAAGGGACAGAAGACCCAGAAAGGTGGTCGCGGTGTTATGACTGGAGTCAGGAGGCAGCCCTGGCTGAAGAGGAAGGGGAAATACCATCATCACCAGGATACTGGCTCATTTTTTTTTTTTTTTTTAGCTATGCAGCGTTTCTTTTAAATTACAAGCAATATGGAAATGAGTAAAATAAAATTTCCATGTTACAGACAAAACGCATAGAACATACTTGACCATGGAAGGAGGGGTGCAGAGGGGGGGGGGGGGGCTGCTTGGAGATCTGTGGACGGGGGTTGGGATGAAGGAAAATAAGTCAGCATAAAAGCCCTATGGTTCACAATTATAAGCACTATGGCTTGAAAGCAAATTAACCATCCCAGTCCAACGAGAATTTTTCTAGAAGGAAATGATAAATTTAGCACATAGTGGAGGTCACACACATTCACCTTTTTGTGCAGTGTCTGGGAACTCACTTAGAAAACGGGGTGGACGGCCTCCCCTGGTGGCACAGGTGGTTGAGCGCAGTGCTGTGAAGCTGTCCGCAGCCTCTGCAGCACTGGTTCGATCCCGGCCGGCTGGTGAGGGTCCAACATCTCCTGTTGTGCCCTCTGCTCCCCTCAGCAGTATATTTCGTCAGTCTGCCTGTTGTGCTCCCTGCTCTGTCTCTGGTGAATCCTCTCACCCTTCCACGCATCTGGCCTGTACCCCGGCTCTTGTAGAAAATAAATTTTACCAAAAAAAAGAAAATTGGGTGGATATTATTAATGGTGAAAATTGGCTTAGAAGCCACCATTAAAAACAAGAGTAGGCAGTTAGCTCTTCATAGCTCTTAATGCCTTCATTGCTAACCTGCATTGAAAATGGAAATACATTCATCATGAGGAGGGATGGGATCTGGCTGTGAGACAGTGTCAGGGCCAGGAAAGTGATACAACTGTAATATAGGGAGAGGCTAGAAACAACTCACCTTGAGGTAGGCCAGGAAAGCAACCTTAATGACCAACAAAAATTAAGGCAAGTAAACAAAGGCAGATGACCGAAACTCCCAGGCAACAGTGTTGACATGGGCTACTAGGCCATAACCCAGCCTCAGGAGAAAACAAAGACCCTGTTAGTTAGAACACAAAACAAGAACCTATCAACAGAAGACCAGGGTCCACTTACCCTGCTCTTAAAGACATAGTGGTAGTCCTGTCCTTCTTTCCCCATCCTGCAGATACCTGCTGTGGTTGTATAGAAAGCGCCATCTCCCTGGCTGACATGAATATTTGTTGCTAGCACAGCCCTGTGATCTGGCTTCTCATGAAATAAAAAGTGGGCAGGGGATTAAGTAAGAGGGACTAGGCAGGTGAGGGGCAAGTATGGGTAAGGCTGGTGAGAACTGAGCCTCTTGTGAGGCGATTCCCTCCCCACTGCACTGTGTGAGGCTGTCAGGGCAGGTAATAGCTCAGAGAGAAGCTGCTGTGTTGTGCTCTTTCTCACCCTCAAAAGCCTCTGGGCAGTCCCTTGAAAATGGTCAACAATGCAGTTGCGCCCACAGGGGAAAGACTCATGGTCACCCTGATCACAAGAGAGCTTTTGTAAAGTAGAACTCTGACCTGAAAGGCAGGGACAGAAAATATTAAAGAAAGAAAAACGTTACTGAGAGAGAAGCTGAATGAAGGAGATGGAAACGTAAAAGGTCAAGGAACCAGGACTTTCCTCAGTGAGAACCTGTTTGTGTCACGTACTGGCCAAGCGCAGGAGGACGAAGACTGGCTATCTGGGACACGGAAAGCAGACCTGAGTGAATTCAAAGCAAAGCCCCACAGGGATGACTTTCACTGGTTGCAGGGGAATCTCTCAAGTTCTCACAGGCCACAGCCACAGAGGTGAAGGCAGAAGTCCTGGGATGTGCAGGGGCAGGTGCTACTGAATCACCAGCTCCAAAGAAACCAGTGCTTGAGTCCATGACCTAGTCATCTATCTCTCTGTCGCCTTGACTATCTAAATACATTTTAAGTATAATCACTCAAGCTGGTGATGATACTTTCTTGGTAGGTATGGGAAAAAAAGGACCTTTGTGAGAGACACTATATCCCCTAGGTGAGACAGAGCCTTGACCTGCACTGTCATTCAGAGCCATCAAGATTTCCCAGTAAAGGGTTCACCTAATGACTTAATTCAGCTTAACTTTAAATTCTACCTGTGTTAGGGAGGGATCAAGTTCCCAGTCCTCATTTAATAAGGGGTGAGACAGAGCAGCCAGCTGAAGTGATGACACAGAAAGCAGGTGGGCTTGAGAGACACATGTAGATGGTGTGTGCTTGCTTCTCGACTTTGGACTTGCACCAAGGACTTGAGGGGCTTGGAGGAAAGAAGTGGAAGAGAGACATGAAGAGACACCTGAAAAGGACGTGGGTGAGAGACAGGGAGGCTGACAATGGCAGCTTGTATCTTGATTTTTATTTTGATTTTGCTCCTGTCATCCTAGACTTGGCCGGCCCTCTTAGGTCCCTTCCTGTCGCTCCATATCAGTAGGTGCCTTAGAACGTGTGGCAAGCTTTTGGGCCTCAGCAGCCCTGCTATGGGCCAACCCTGTTTGGCTGGACATTTACTCATGAGGGATAGATAACTTGGATTGCTTTGTTGAGAAAATGGGTAGTCAGAAAAATCATGACATATTTTTGCTTAAAAAAACAGAGAAAAGGGCCCCCCCTGGTGGCGCAGCAGTTGAGTGCTGGGCTGCAAAGCTGCCCGCAGCCTCTGCAGCGCGGGTTGATCCCCAGCCACCGGCGATGTTCCCACATGGCACGCAGACCTCTCCTGCCGCACCCACTGCTCCCCTCAGCAGTGTATTTCGTCGGTTTGCCTGTTCTGTTCCCCGCTCTGGTGAATTCTCTCACCCTCCCGCACTTCTGACTGTACCCAGTGCTTGTATAAATAAATAAAAATCTTTAAAAAAAAAAAAAAAGAGAAAAAACTATGTCATGACATTTCCGAGAACACAATATTATCTTTTCTTCTCTAATTTCTTGAAAGTGCTTTTAAACTAAGAGTATACACAGAGATGGTCTAATCCCTTCAGAGAATGCACATTTGGAGGCCCCACAGTGCCCTTAGGTTTGTTTTTGGACACATACTCTGTACTCAACCTAGAAACTAACTCTAATTTCCAAAACTACCAGACTATACCATTAACATGACAGTGTAGCGAGTACTTCCTGAACTATTAATGAGATTTATAAATGCAAAAAAAATAAAGTTAAGCTCTGAAATAAAAATCTTCATTTTGTTTTTAAAGCTCTCCTTGACAAATGTCAAGGTTCCCCATTTTGCTGTGTTTTGGGTATCAGCAGGCTCAGATATAGCACCATTTTGCTCCACAAAGACCCCCAAATATATGAAAGTCAGAATAAACTAGTTGCCTCCACTGGATGGTGAAAGGAACCAGTGGAGACTTCAAAAGATATAAGTGTCTCAGCTTTGTAAGTGTGGTTTATGAGTCAACTGCTCTTTCCACACAGGAAAATGGGAACATGAAAATAAAGAGGCTGGGGATAAGGGTGGGGATGGTGGTAGAACCTTCTAAAATACACTAACTAACTCCTGAGTTAGCCAAGCAGAGAAGAGGTACCCTACATGATAAGTACTCATTTACTATTTGTTCCTTAATTTTAGTTCATTTTGATTGGTGATGATTACCTGGAAAATGTTTCAAAGAATGGGAACTAGTTCTTATTGCCAGTGTTTTTATTATACTCAAGTACAAAGTCACCTATCCATCTTAGTGTGTAGGTAGATGATCCAAAAAAGAAAACAAACTACACTTTACCATATGGCTGAAGTGGGCAAAGCACTCATATTTTTTCTAGTTGTGAGCATCTTCTCGATCTACTTATTTCATAGTAAAAAGTTTTTGAAAGCTTTCAAAAAGATAGTTTGCTTACTTAAAATGTGTGCACATTTTAGCATAAAATATATGTGGCAGTTAATAGCATAATTAGATTGCTATACCTGCAAAAACTTATTTTTCATTAAACTTGTAGAAACTTCCAGGGTTTCTTCCAGTGCTGATACTCAGAGCAATAAAATACATCATTATATCAATGCGGCCTGATGATGGATTACTCAAGATAGTTTAGGCCATGAGTAAGCCCAGAATTCTCATTGTGCAAAGATTAATAAAATCTTGTTTAAAACATAGATGCTTAATTGGGCCTCCCTGGTGGAGCAGGGGTTAAAGACAGTGCTATCAAGTTATCACCAGTCACTGCAGCATGAGTTCGATCCCTGGCCAGCCAGAGAGCAACCCACATGGCACAGCAGACCTCTCCTTTCTTGCCCGTTGCTCCCCTCAGCAATGTATTTCAGTAGATCTGCTTGTTCTGCTCCCCACTCTCTCTGATGAATCCTTCACCCCTGCCCCGCACCTCTGATCTGCACCCTAGTTCTTGTATACATAAATATATAAATCTCTAAAAAAAAAAAAAAGCTTAATATAACAGGGAAGAAAACACTGCAAAGTGTAGTATAAAACTAGGAATTTTAGAAGGATAAAAGCACAAAGAGTGAAAGAAAATATTTGCACACTTGAAATGGTGATGGTCATAATGGTCTTTTCTTGCTTCTGCTTATCCTGCAAGAACAGCAGGATGGGTTTGCAACAATGGGACAACAAAGAAAAAAAAAACAAATCTTTTATAAATTGACAAGTTATATTTCAGAGTGCAGGTCCAGAAGATTGTGAGCTGTCCTTGATGTGACATCTTTTGGTTGGACCAAAAATAGCCAAAACATAACTACAATGGCTGACTCATGGTTCAAAGGACAACATTCATAAGCAAGTGTACTCCGTGTATGGCAGTTCTGGATCCAAACTCAAGTTACACTGTGATTCAGCAGCAAGCAATCAATCAGACTCTACCAATTTACATTTTATGTATTTGTTCTTCAATCCCATATTGCCCAAATCCCCATCCTTGAGAGATTAATTTGAGAGCTCTGTCTCTAATCTCCTGCCAGGAGACTAATTTAACTAATTCTTTTCTCCAATCTGGTGGCATGGGTTTTGACTTCTGTGCCATTAAGTAGCAGGTCCATGTTTGGCACCATTGTAAGTCTTATAATAGTCTGATCAGAACACACAAAGAACTTACAACTAGTAAAGAAAATCAAAATTAAAATGGACAAAGGACTTGAATACTCTTCTCCAAAGTTCACTTACAAATAGTCAACAACCACCTAAAAAGACTTTCCACATCCCTAGCTATTATGGAAATAAAAAGTAAAACAAATAACAACCCCCTTTTGTATATACTACAATGGTTGTAATGAAGAAAATTAAAAATAACAAATGTTGCTAAGTATGCTTGTAGAAATGTAAAACAATGCAGTCTATGCTTAAAATACTTTGGCATTTCCCCAAAAAGTTAAAAATAGTATTGCCATATGTGTCAACATTTCCAATCCTAGATATATACCTAAAGAATTGAAGACAGGTATTCAAGCTACATATTGTGTCCAAATATTTGCAGCAGTGTTATTGTTCATAACAGACAAAGGGAGAAACAGTGCAAATGTCCATCAATGGGGGGAGGTAAACGAAACATGGTAGAGACCCATAACCTTCAATATTATTCTGCCAATTAAAGGAGAAAGTCAATTGGTGCAGCTGCAGTGGAAAGCAGTATGGCAATTCTCTTAAAAACTAAACATAAAATTAACATTTGATGCAGCTATTCCAATTCAGGAAAAATACCCAAAAGAACTGAAAGTGACTCAAATAGATATCTGTATGCCCATGTTCATAGCAGTATTATTCACAATCTGTCAATATCTAAAAAGTAACTGGTATCCATCTAAAAGTAACTGGGATGAATAAATGTAAAACAAAAATGTGGCATATATACAATGTAATATTCAGCCTTAAAAGAGGAAAAGAAATTCTGATACTCCCTACAACTGGTAGGAACCTTAGTGTCATTATAATAAGTGAAACAAATTACCAGACACAAAAGGACAAACGTGCAGAAATCCCACTTATATGAGTATCCAGAGTAATCAAATTCAGAAACAGAACATAGACTGTGGGTACCAGCGGAAGGTGGGAGAGGGATGGAGAGTTAGTGTTCAATGGATAGTTTCAGTGGGGACGTGACATGGCTCTGCAGACAGATGGTGAGGGTAGTGGTACAACAATGTGCATGTAGTTAATGCCATTAAATCATATGGCTTAAAGGTTTTAGAGGTTAATGTTATGTATATTTTATCATAACGAAAGAAAGTACTAGCAAGTTACCACATGCATGAACATGAGATAGGAGACTGAAAAGATGACAGCAGAGTGAAGATGCCCAGCTCACCTCTTCCACTATTTATAGCCAAATTACACATAAACAAAGATACAACCTATGTGCCCACTGAGAAAGGACTAGATCAAGAAAATGTTGTATATCCACATAACATAAAACTATGCAGCCATATGGAAAGACGAAATATTACCATTTACAACAAAATGGATGGAATTTGAGGGACTTGTTTATAGTAAAGCAAGTCAGAATGAAAAAGACAAATCTTGGATGTTTACATAGCAGATGAGCCAACAAAACAAAACAAAAAGATCATTAAAAACTAGTGGGGTCTGAGAAAGCAGTGAGGTTTCTGAGGTTAAGAAGGAAGGGGGAGAGAGAAAAGGTCAAAGGGGTGTAAGGGATGTTGATGGGAAAAAAATGTAGGGTACTAGTAGATACTATGAAGAAAAGGTCTGCAAAATAGATTAAGGTTACAGAGGCGCTATTAAAGAGTGACCTAGTGAGGGCTGGCTTAGGTGGCTATTTGACAATGACCTGAATGGACTGATACACTGTGCATTTCAAGAAGAGAGAACCTCAAGTGCATAAGCCTGATTCTGAAAGTATCTCTTATTTTTAGCACTATCAACAGGGCCAGTGCGGGGGCGCGGGTAGATAAAATAAATAAATTAAAACTGAAATACTGTCCTGTTTTTGCCATGGTTCAATTATAATCCACCATAAAAATGGTAATTTCCTTTTTTCCTTGGTTTAATACCACCAAAGAAATCAACTCTAACTCTGTGGAGCAAACTTTTAAACATGCAAACAAATGGGCTATAGAGGTGGGGGGGGGGGAATTGCATGCATACAAACGCCTAAATGAAAGAGGTGTCAAACTGAAAAGGCCACCCAGATTGTAGGCATGTTTGCACATTAAATCCATTAAGGTTTCGAAAATAAGGAACAGTCTCAGGGAACAGTTTCAAGAGAAAAGTAGATCAGAGTGGAATAAGGGGTTTTCACACAGTTGGGGCAGGTGGTGAAAGTTGAAATGGGCCTGTGGATTGGATTATAATATGGAAACTGTAATGATTTTCTCACTGGGGTTATGCTGGGGAATATTTCATGTGAAGTGACGTATATGGTAAAGCACAGATGCTGGGGAGTGTGAGTATAGCAACGCCAAGTATTGTTAGAAGGCAGAATGAGGGGCACCCTAGCAACCTCAAACCTGCCTGCTCTAAATAGGTTCTCTGCCATCCGCTGCATGAAGACAAAACATATTCTTAGTGCATAAGATCTTCAGTTGAAAACAACTTTAATACAATTACTGAATAATAGAGGGAAAAGAAAGTTAACTTAATAGTTAAGTTTCCAATTAAATGCTGAAAGTCACCCATCCCCTAGAGGGTAAATGTCCAAATAGGGTTTGCCCAAAGCAGGGCCACTGAGGCCCAAAAGCTTGGCACAAGTCTAAGGCACCTTCTCGTGGGTAAGTCTAAGAAAGGGTCAGGAAGGGCCAGGCAAGGCAGGAAGGAAAAGAGCAAAATCCAAATACAAGTCAAGATAATGGCTGCCATTGTCAGGCTCCCCAAGGGTCTCTCACTCACTTCTGTCTTTCAAGTGTCTCCCCTACCATGTTCAATAAGGCCTTGGTACAAATCCAAGGCTGAGAAGCAAGACTGACTTCTTCACATGTCCCACTGCTCCATGTGCCTCCTCCAAGTTGTCATCTTCCTAAGCCCTGCTCCTGGTCTTTTCTAGCTTCTCTTAGCTGCTCAGCATTACTCTTCCTCAGAAGGTCCCCTTTTTATGGATATCACACTGTTAACAAGTCTCTGCAGGAGCTCAGCTCACCAAAGACTGGAAGGAAGGTCCCCTGGAGGTAGAAGGGGAATTCAGCACAAAGGCAGCAGCCCTCACCCACCACTTGCACCATTTAGCATCTCTAAAAAACAGCTGCACACATTCCAGAACAAAGTGGCTCAAACCCTATTAGTTTACTTCTCACTGTACACCACTAGTCATAAAACAGGTTAGGGGTGTGAATTGTACCGGGACTATAACCAAGATGAAAATGCATACAGTGTACAAAAATGAAAAATGATGTAAAAAATATACAAAATTAAAAAAAAAAAAAAAGCCAAACAGATTAGGGATCCCTGCTTTTCAGAAACAAAACTGGCCAAGACCTATATTCTCATCTGCAAATTCCTGCCCCTTTGTTAACAAAATTGGTCAAAACCTGGTCAGGATCCCATCTGTGAGAACCTTGCCCCCTCAAACTAAGTATTTGTATCAGCAGACTTAACACCCCACAAATTATCCCTTATATCTGCCCAACTAACTCTCAAGTGTGTACTATCACCGACAATAAAGCTCCATTTCTAACTCACCCATACTGATTCTTTCCTGCGTAGGAGTCAAGAACTTCGGCACCCTCAGCACCCTTGGGCCCCAACACCTGTGGCCGACTAATACAGGGGGTGAGGCTGGAGGTATGGTTGGGGGGAGGGGGTAGAATTCACCAGAGAGGGTGGAGAACAAAGGTGGATTAACTGAAAAACCCTGCAGGAGAGCAGGGGGCGAGAGAGGAGAGGTCTGCACACCAGGAAGGGTTCGGGGTTCCCTTTTATAACCTAGTTGGATGAACTTTTCAAGACTGGGGTTCTGCCGGCTGTAATTTGCTGGGATGTCAGGTTTCAGCGAGCCTTGAGCAGGCACAGGACCCGTTCCGTGCGGTTCTGTTTGCCCTTTATTTCCACATTCCCCTGAATCCTCCATTGGCCTCTAGGGGTCACGTGGCCCCAAGGTCAGGTTGCCATGGCAACTCCATCACGCTCTCCCTTTCTCCGTATTTTGTCTCGCAGCGTTGTTCAGCTAAACAAAGTGCACTGACCAAGTTTTAACTTTATTAACTTGTACCCAGACAACAGCCTTTACTCCGGCAGAGGGGTCCAGAGGCACCGCGCAGGCTTGGGAGAGGAGCGACCCCTCCTCACCCGAGAGCCCCGGTCGTCCGCCCAGGACCGCCGGCTCCCCTGCCCAGGGTCCCTCGGTCAACTCCCCCCTGGCAGGCTTCCCTCACCTTCACCTCGCTCTCCGTTCACCTGTGGTCAAGGGACCCCGCGTCGTCTCCAAGCAGACCTGGGGTGGCGTCTGACGCTGGGTCCTGAGACCGAGCCCGGAGGAGGCAAAGCAGCCGCCAGCGCGCAAACCTCGCGCCCCGCGCGGCCGTCGGAACACGCATGCGCACGGGGTCAGCTTGAAGAGGGGGAGGAACCTGCCTCGGCACAGGATGAGGGCGTGGAGCACGCATGCGCACGGGGTCAGCGCGAAGCAGGGGGGACACGCATGCGCAGTCAGGCGGGTTGCGCCTGCTGTCTGTGGGCTGCGTCGGCTTACCACCGAGAGATGGCCTTCCTCTGTTCATGTGAGGCATAACAGTTTGAAATTCAGAATGAAATGTAGATAGATAGGCTGTTTCTTCTACAAAAAGTGTTAACCTAAACATTCTCGAGACCATTAAAAAGGTAAAACATCTTTATTGGGATTTAAAAATTGAAATTCTGGATCACAGGTTCAGGTTAGAAATCGAAAACAGATTCTTTGGAAGGCCCCAGATCTGGGGGTTATAGGGAAAAAGAAGGATGAGGTCACCCAGGATGAGATCACAACCCAGATGAAGTGGTCAAAAAATTAAAAAGAAGGCATCTGCAGGTCAAGAGTAAATGTGGGGGGGAAGATCTGATAGTTTGAGTTGTTAGCAAGTCACTTCAATAAATACACTTGGACATAGTATGCTCATGTGTAAAACAAAGGGATTAAATTGCATGATCACTGTTTGTTTCTTTTTTTTTCCCCCAGCACTATGACATCCTGTATCAGAAACCATCAGTCTCAAAATGCCCGGTTGAAAAAATAAAAACCTGCTTTGAATTTTCTATAGAATGGATTTTTATCATGATTATTCATTTGAAATGCTTCCCTTAAAATTTTTAAAGGAAAGAATGATGATTCTATTCTTTGAGTATATATATATATATATATAATGTGTCTCCCAAAGAGTTAGCTCAAGTACATTAGAGGCGGAGATATCAGAACGGTCCACCAGGGGGCAATCTTCTATCCCCGTGTTTAATTTACAGAACAAAGAAACCATGAGTCTGTTGTAATGTCCAGTCCCAGTAGAAGTCTGTGATAGAAATCATGTAATCCTTCACAAAGAACTGCAATATAAACAAAATACGTATTTATTATGTGTGCAATAGCCAGGGAGGTAAACATTTTACCTCTTCCAAAAGGTAGTGATACCCATAGCTTAGTTCTCCTAACACATCAAGATTTAAAAAAAAAAGACAAAACAAAGAAACATCTAGTCTTATTAAAATATAAGCTGTATTTTAGAATACTGAACTGGGACATTTCTCATATCATATTCATATTTTAAAACAGGAAATAAAAATCTTTCAGTGTCCTAAACATACAAGCATTAATTAACCTGTCCATAGGGAAATATGGGAAATAATCTTTCCGTAGACTATTTGATATGCTTATAGCTTATGTGTACTATTAGACATGATAAAAGCTATGAGGAGAAATAAAATAGAAAATATCAAAAAATGAATGAACTAAAGTTTTCAATATAATATTTCAACTAGTTTTTTAGGATTACTCTAGCTATTGAAATAAATTTCTAATATTTAAAGAAGTGAATCATAATATGAATTAAGTAATAGTTTATTATTAAATATTATTGGACCACCTGTGTGCTACTGTTACAGGGCAGGTGAGGTACAACCCAGGCAGCCCATACCTGCTGGTTTAAATGGGTTCTGCCATCCTGCACATCAAGACAGAATGTACTCTAGTATATAAGAACTTCAAAAGAAAAAAATTTAATACAATTTAGTGCACAATAAAGAGAAGGGAAAGAATATGCTTTTCAAATCAAGCATCCAAAGTTACCCATCCCCTCATAGGTAAATGTCCAGCAAAACAGAGTTGGCCTAAAGCACAAGTGCAGAGGCCCAAAAGCTTCCCATAACTCTAAGGCACCTTCTGGTGGGGACACAGTGGAAAGGGCCAAAAGGGGTCAGACAAATCTGAAGGGAAAAGAGCAGAACCAAATCAAGATAAAGGCTGCTATTGTTTAACTTTCCCATGGGTCTCTCACCCACATCTGTTTCAAGTGTCTCTTTTCATGTCCCCCAAGTATCTGGTAAAAGTCCAAGGACAAGAGGCAAGCACAGCTTCTTCACATGTCACTCTGCTTTCTGTGCCTCCTGCAGGTCTTCGACTTGCTCTTTCCTCCCTTCTCACAGTCCTCTCTTAGTGTCTTCTAGCTTTTCCTCCTCCCTGCTCAACTCCATCCTTTCTTGGGCGGGGCAGGGAACTTGGAAGCTCTCCTTTCCCTGGGGACCACCCTGTTACACTAAAAAATTTCTAGACCATTACTCAATAAAGTATTAACAATACTTTCTTCCACTTAATTATGAGGGAGAAAAAGTTCATATGATTCAAACAAACTTCACCATGACAACTAACATTTGCTAAATTTTATAAGTGAATGCCTTGAATTTGATCTTCAAGATCAAATTAAAAAGTGAAAAACTTAACTAGTTATTTTGTAGAGCAGACTTTTAAAAAGTTAAAACACCTTTCATATAAATCTACTATACTATTTTGTTAATTGCTACCTTAACTTACAAACAGCTAGTTTCAGAAAACAAAACCCTCCCATTTAAAGAAGAACACTAGAAAACACATCCTGGGGAGGGGAAAAAAAAAACACATTCTATCCTCTTTTCAAGTCAAAGAAATGTAATTTTTGATTTCAAGGTAGATTAATGTAGAAGTTAATAAGGGAACATTTGGAGGGCCCCCAAAAGGAGCTGTGAGAGCATCCTTTAACTTCATTTGTATCTCAGTGTGTGCTAAGAAGAATTTTACAACAAAATTTCAGACACTTAAAAAACTATTATTTTTCATGATGAATCGTGGAATGTACTCATGGAAGGAAAAAACTGAAGATTTGGCAGAGAACTATTTTAAATTATTTTAGAGCCAGATGTGGCAACACAGCTCATTTAATGTTTGTCATTAATACATTTCCTGTACTGAAAATACCTGCCTGTAACCTCATCATGGCACAAAGAAAAAGTAGGCGTGCACCAAAAGGATATGGACAACCACACCTGATAACACATAATCCACACATTAAACTCAGACAATTTAATTGTAGAAAAATCTTTTTTGGTTTCACTTAGCATCTAATTTTATTTTAGAGGACACCTATTTGTTTAATAAATTGTACGAAGATGAGAATAGATATTATTAAAAATACAAATATGCTGTTTTTCCAGTGGGAAAGCAAAAAGTGACTGTGGAGAAGATATAACAAAGGAAAAGAACTTTGCAGTACGTTTTTTTTTTAAGTACTGTAAGAAATTAAACCATTATATAAATGGCTTACTATTTATTACCACAGGAATGAGGTGAGAGTCACCTGATGAGGTGTTATGGCCTGAGGATGAGCATTTACATGTACCACTGGATGATTTTTCTTTCTGGGAACTTGTGACCTCATCAGTAGACTGTGGTTGATGATACTGTCTGTACAGTTCAATAATTGTTCTGAAATATGTAATATGATCATTAAGAGGATAGGCTTAAATCATCAGTCATGTATTAGATGGTATTTAGTATATTTTAAGAATAAAGGAATGCTTATTATACAATTTTAATAGATATAATGTTTTACATTTCTAATATTTCCTAATTCACAAATAAGCAGTGCTTACCTATCTGGAAAATGGACCACTGAACTATCTCAGGTGATGATGGGGAAAAGTAGCTAAGTGATAGACACTTTGGAAACTTGTTTTAGTCCAATCTTTCTACAGAAACTCCAGAAAACATAATTTCCTTTATCTTTGTTTATAACAAAAACATAGGCAAAAATAAAGAAATAAGTGCTGCTAAAAAAAATGTAATGGAAAAAGAAAAAGAAAAGAAAATTTTCCTTTCTACATAACGGTTTTTCATCTATTTAGCTTATATGTTAAACTTCCTCAAGAGAGCATATGGAACTATGGCTATAGAATAAAAATAGCATAGTAGAAAGTATACTGTAGTATACTGTTAAGAATAAAATTCTGAATATACTGGTGCATATCAAGTATTTGACGCTAGTGAGGGACATTGATCAGTTTCAAGCAAGACTTCTGCTGGATCCTCCATTAAGAGATCAGAAGTAAACTTGTGTGGGGATGTGGGTGGGAGAAGTCCTACCTCTTGCAGGGATTTGTGCCCAGAAAATGTGTCTGGAAATTTCAGTGTGGGCTACACTGTTTATTTGTGTTTGTTCCTGCTCATCTGACAAACACAGATGTTCCTGACATTTCTGGAGGCATACTCATGAGCATCATTAGCCCAAAGGTCAGTAGAAAAGCTTTGACACTCCGTGGATCATTCAGTCAAGCATGGTAGAAGAGGGTACATAAAATATGGAATCTGAAAGGGAAAAGGCACAACAAAATGCTTTAATGCCTAATTTGACAGAAAAGTCATCAAATTAAAGTTGTATGAATATCATTTTTGGTTTTGATGGTAATCATTGGAAGTTATCTGATTATTTGAATCAAAGAATATGAAATATTACTGCTATTCAGTTTCTGGCATTTTATTGCTTTCCAACCCTGTCTCCCCCAGAGGTTTTTTGTCTGTTTAAAGATTGAAATATATTTTTGTAAAATAACATCTCCATGAACTTCAGCTAGGATAAATTGACAATGTTAACTTGGCACCCAGGTTCTTGATTTTGTATTCTTTAAAGTATGCAATAATTAGCAAGGCTTAAGACATTCATGATTTATCAGTTTATTGACATCCATTTTGCTTTCTTTCAAGTGTGGAAAAAGTTCAGATTTATGAAGAATGTTATCTGCTTTTTAACCTGTATTCAGTCCAGTAATATGCTTAGAGTAATGTGCAAAATGTATTTAAATGTTGCATTAAACAATGAGGAAACTGAACATTTAAAAATCTATCTCATAGATTATCCTAAAAAATGTTTACCTTACAAAAATGTTTTGTAGGCACATTTTATTCATTAAATGTATGAACTAAAATACTGAATTACCTTTAAAAGTATTTTAAATTAGTGGGTCCATGAGAAACATTAAATGCATGATTTAAAATAACATCTGGATGCAATATAAACAGTTTATTAAAAAATATTGAAAAAATTTTATTGAAATTTTATTGAAATTTTTTTAGTTTACTAAAAAAAAAATATTGAAAAAATTAAAAAAAAAAAATGGGGCACCTGATACAGAAGTGTGTCCAACATGCTGATGCTAAACACCCGCCCAGCAGCAAAAGGAGGTCGAAACATGAAGACCAAATTGGAGCCCCTCTTTCGTTCTTTCTGTTGAGAAAATTGAGAGAAAAAAATTCATGAGCACTCTATATTTTGAAATGATCTGTTTAGCTACATTTTCTTAACATGTGAAGAAAGGTATATTCATTATGTATTTCTGAAGACCCCTGGGGAGTCAGGGTATATAAAATTCCTTGTCCTTCATACTTTCTGCCAACAAGGAAGCTCTCAAAACTTTGTCTTTCGATTTTTATCAAGATTGTATTAGGTAGGTGTAATCAAATAAGTCATTAAACACATGATTAAACTCAAAATCCAGTCCTCTGTCTTCCTCTAATCATGTGACCAGAGCAGCCCTCATCCTGACACTGTCAAGTGTTGTTAGTATAAAATCAGTCTTGTGTGAAAGGTATGAGTATAGATACTCCTGTCACTCAGGGAATTCTAAGAGTTTGTGAATCTCTGTGCCAGAACAAAGACTAGGGACAAAAACTAAATATATCTGCTTATTATACCACAATATTGATCTCACATTTTCATTACTATCTTCCTACATCAGAGTGTCATTACCATATGATTTCTAAAGTGTAATTACGATCATCATTGGGGAATGTGATAATTCAAAAGCAATTTTTTTTATGTTTTTTGGGGTTTTTTTTAAAGATTTATTTTATTTATTTATACAAGCACTGGGTACAGTCAGAAGCGCGGGAGGGTGAGAGAATTCACCAGAGCCTGAGCGGGGAGCAGAGCAGGCAGAAGGACCGAAGTACACTGCTGAGGGGAGCAGCAGGTGGCAGGAGAGTTCTACGTGCCATGTGGGACCCTCCTTCGGTGGCCAGGGAGCAGCCGGGGATTGAACTGGTGCTACTGAGGCTGCAGACAGCCTCGCAACCCAGCGCTCAACTGCTGCGCCACCGGGGAGGCCCCAAAAGCAATTTTAAAGGAAGCATTCCTGAAGCAAATTGTGCCATATGCATGAGTAAGAGGCTTTTAAAAAATGATATGTATCAAAACAAGAGTAATGAAATAAGTCATTAGAGGGAAATGATATGAAAATTTCATTTTTTTTCTATTGTTGTTTCCCTCTGTTCCCTTTCGTTGTTACCTTTCATGTTATTTCCATTGCTACTTGGCTTTTTGCTATATTTCTGTTGGCTGCTATACTATTTTATTAGTAGGAGCATCAACGACCAATACGACCAAAGACTGAACATAAGGTATATTGAAGGAAAACAGTGACAGTGATGGGAACATTCAGGAAGGATTATATAAAACAAAATAAATAGCAACTAAAGTGGACAACACAAAGGAAAGGGCCAATGCAGATGTCAGATCTGATATTCAGGAAATATTTTGATCAACTTTCAAATTTGAAGAATGTAAGTGCCATTTAGTATATGTGACAGGGAATCTTGACTGTCCACAAAAGTCAACACCCAGTTCCTCTTATGCACACGACTGAACACCATTTCTGAGTCTCCAGAAGTTAGGTGTAGCCATATGACTGAGATCTGCCAAGGCTAAAGAATTACTGTCTTAAACCCCTAGCCAGGCTCACAAAGGAAAAAAGGGAGAAAGCACAAATAAACAGGATCATAAATGAAAGAGGAGAAATCACAACGGACACAGCAGAAATCAAAAGAATAATCAGTAACTACTATGAACGGTTATATGGAAACAAGTTCAACTATCTAGAGGAGATGGACAAATTCCTACAACTCTACAAACACCAAAGCTAGATAAAGAAGAAATAGAACACCTAAACAGACCAATTACAAGCAGCGAAAAATTGAAATGGTAATCAAAAACCTCCCCAAAAACAAAAGCCCAGGACCTGATGGATTTACAAATGAATTCTACCAAACATTCAGAGACGAATTAGTGCCTATCCTTCACAAACTCTTCCAAAAAATTGAGAAGGAAGGGACAATACCAAACACGTTCTATGAAGCCAACATTACACTAATACCAAAACCGAACAAGGACAACACAAAAAAGGAAAACTACAGGCCAATCTCCCTAATGAACACTGATGCAAAAATCCTCAATAAAATTTTAGCCATCAGAATCCAACAATGTATCCATAAGATAATTCACCACGACCAAGTAGGATTCATTCCAGGGGCACAAGGATGGTTCAACATTTGAAAATCAATCAACCCTATCCAACACCTCAACAAAAAGAAATATAAAAACAATATGATAATATCAATAGATGCTGAGAAAGCTTTCGACAAAGTGAAACACCCATTCAAGATAAAAGCCCTTGAAATTCTTGGGATACAAGGAACATACCTCAACATCATAAAGGCCATATATGACAAGCCATCAGCCAGTATCATTCTCAATGGTGAAAAGCTGAAAGCATTTCCATTAAGATCTGGAACAAGACAAGGATGTCCACTCTCACCACTGCTTTTCAATATAATACTGGAAGTCCTAGCCAGAGTAATAAGACAAGAGAAAGACATACAAGGAATCCAAATAGGAAAAGAAGTCAAACTATCACTATTTGCAGACGATATGATAATATACATAGAGAACCCCAAAAACTCCACAGAAAAACTAATTCAACTCATCAATCAGTTCAGTAAAGTGGCAGCATACAAAATCAACATGAAAAGTCAGTAGCCTTCCTATACACAAACAATAAATATGAAGAAGAAGAAATAAAAAAAATCCCTTTTATTATCGAAACAAAAAAAATCAAATATTTGGGAATAAATCTAACAAAAGAGGTAAAGGACACACACAAAGAAAACTATAAAACACTGTTAAAAGAAATATAAGAAGACATAAAGAAATGGAAAGACATCCCCTGCTCATGGATTGGAAGAATAAACATTATTAAAATGGCCATCCTACCAAAAGCAATATACAGATTCAATGCAATCCAATAAAAATTTCAATGTCATTCTTCAAAAAAATAGAACAATTACTGATGAAATTCATATGGAATCACCAAAAACCCCGAAGAGCCAAAGCTCTCCTGAAAAAAAAAGTAGGGAATGGAGGCATCACACTCCCAGACTTCAAACTATACTGCAAAGCATAATCATCAGAACTGCATGGTATTGGAACAAGAACAGACACACAGACCAATGGAATCGAATAGAAAATCCAGAAATAAACCCACAGATTTATGGTCAACTAATCTTTGACAATGGAGCAAAGACTATGCATTGGAGCAAAGAAAGTTTGTTCAATAAATGGTGCTGGGAAAACTGGGTCACTACATGCAAAAGAATGAAGCTTGACCACTACCTCACACCATAAACAAAAATCAACTCAAAATGGATTAAAGAACTAGACATAAGACCTGAAACCATAAAATACATAGAAGGAAATATAGGCGAAATACTACGTGATATCCTCATCAAAGACATCTTTACAGACACATCACCCAAAGCAGTGATAGTGAAAGCAAAGATAAACAGCTGGGACTACATCAAATTAAAGAGCTTCTGCACAGCAAAAGAGACAATAACAAAAACAAAGAGAAACCCCACCAAATGGGAGAACATTTTTGCACACAACACTAATGATAAAGGACTGATCACAAAAATCTGCAAAGAGCTGATGAGACTCAACACAAACAAAGAAAATAATCCAGTCAAAAAGTGGGCAGAAGAGCTAAAAAGAAACTTCTCTGAAGAGGAAACGCAAATGGCCAACAGGCATATGAAAAAATGTTCAACATCACTTGTAATCAGGGGAATGCAGATCAAAACTACCCTGAAATACCATCTTACACCAGTGAGAATGGCACATATTAAAAAAAAACTAGCAACAACAAATGTTGGCGAGGATGTGGAAAAAAAGGAACTCTCCTGCACTGTTGGTGGGAGTACAAACTGGTCCAACCACTATGGAGAGCTGTGTGGAGATTTCTGGACCTACTAAACATAGAGCTTCCATATGATCCAGCAATTCCACCCAAAAGGGACAGAAACATCAATTCCAAAGAGCACCTGCACCCCTATGTTTATAGCAGCACTGTTTACAATAGCTAAGCTTTGGAAACAACCCAAATGCCCAAAAATAGATGACTGGATCAAGAAGATGTGGTACATATACACCATGGAATATTACTCAGCATTCAAAAAAGATAAACACATGTAATTTGCCGCAACATAGATGGCGCTGGAAGGGATCATGCTCAGCAAAATAAGCCAGAAAGAAAAAGAAAAATACCGGATTGTCTCACTCATAGCAAGAATCTAGAACACTTAAATAAGGGACCAGGAAAATGAATAACTATAAGAAAGTGAAAATCAAAATCAACAAAAAACTATGAACCAGAGACACTCTATGGGGAGTGGGGGGTGTGGAGGGGAGGGATTGGGGTCAAAATAAGGGGTTTGCAATTATATGGGGAATATAAAAATAAAATGTATTAAAAAAAAAAAGAATTACTGTCTTACGCCATTCCCAGACCTAATCCATAAAATCTTCCATGTTTAATATTGGTTGGGTATACTGTTATCTGCTGCATTTTGTTGGACATTACATGATAGTTACTCAGGTAAGAATTAGTTTCAATAGATAGCATTTGTGTGAAGAAGGAAGCTCAAAGACTGAAAGTCTTAAGATTTAAAAAGAATCTGATTCTTGATGCCAATAGAAATGTGAACAAAATCTGAACAAAATACATGAAATAAATCTGAGCAAAATACAAGAAATAACAAAATCCAACAAAAACTGTTGCCCCGATAATTTCAAGGTAGTTTCCATGAAAGTAAGAGAGAAATGCATTGGTTGAGGAGCCAAAGACATAAAGAACTTAAAAATTATATGTAAGATAGAACTTTAGGTATATTTCTGGTCATAATTTGAAGGGAAACAGCTTTACTATTGAAGGTGACCAAGTTTTTGAGAGAAATTAGGCTGTCTGAAAAATCTTTAGACTAAATTATAAATGAAAAAATTTTCCATAAGCATAAAAATGTTTAGATTTTGTCAAAGTTGCATAATCAAGATGCAAGAAGCAAATATTGCAGATAATATAAGAAGTATTTAGTCCTTAAAAGACATGGATAATATGGAAGAGGAAGAAGCTTGAGGTGAGAAACAGGGTCACATAAAACAGTAGACAAGGGGATTCCAGAAAACAGCAAATTTAAATAAATATTCAAGGAATTCCCTCATCACAAGAGCTGAGAGGGGTTCTAATAATCATTGTTTATAACATTATTATAGGACCAGTGAAACTTCTATGTCTTTAGTTCTTTCCTTTTTCTCCTGGAAGCTACTGTGGGGCTATTCTTCAATGAGAGGCCTTTTCCAGAGAACAGTATCACTTCTACTACCAATAGAAACCACCTATCAGAATAGAAGGTCTACCAGGTGAACATCAAATTTAACCCTCATATATATAAAGTCTCCAGGGCAAAACCAGACAAAGTTCTCCAATCTTTCTTACAGATTCTATCCCTGAAGTTGGAATGACAACTACTAAATGGTGAAAAAGTATACTTTGAAGCTGATGTGTGTTTCTAATTGCAAACTTTGATTTTGTTTCTAAAGGTAAAGTTCCCATTTGTGAAAGTGCAGATGCATCTAATTATAGAAAGAAGAAAATGTGATATCCATAGTTATATTTGGAAGAATAAAAATCCACCTCTTCCTCAACCAACAATAACTCTAGAAAATATTACTTGACATTTACTTACAAACAATACCTTCAAATAGAAAGCTAGCAGTATTTTCATACCAATTAATACCAAAGATAAAAAGTACTGGTTGGAGATGAATACATACATTTGTTTGGTAAAACTGCATAACAAAGTGTCACAAACTTGAAGCTGTGGCCAATTAGCTGTGAGCAGAAACAGTAGGACATATGTAGCTATCTTTTGAGCTTTTTTTCAGTTTTCACAAAAACAACAGGGCATCACGAACTGTTATGAGACATACAGGCCGCATGCACAGAAGGAATTGACCTTAATCTTCATTCTCAGAATCATGAGACTTTAACATGGAGTGAAAAACCACCCAGAGGATATTTTGAAGCAAGGGATACATTCACCAGGAAGATCCAGTCATTTGCAAAAGATCTCTTCTCATATGGGTCAATTTGTAACTATCCAATGGACTCTAGCCACTTCTATATTCCTCTGTAGAAGATTTCTTAGTCAATAAAATTGAAATCCTCTCTTCTTGAACCCACTTTCCAGAAATTGATAAAAACTCCTTCTTCTGTGGCAAGGATCTGACATTTAACTCCAATTTTCTTGTCAGTCAACTCAAAAATCAACTGTCTTCTTCAAAATGCTGGTGAAATAAAATTGGCATTCTGCACATATGGCAGTGCGAGCCCCCTGACTCATTATAAACTGAGTGTCTTAAAGAATTGTATTGTCTCCCAATTATGGGGCCTAGAAGTCTAATGACAAGGGTCAGGAGGATTGGTTCCTTCTGAGGACCGTAAGTGAAGGATCTGTTGTTCTTTTGAACAGAATGCAGGGTGGAATCCTGTCTGTCTATCTCTCTGGGACTTTAAACTAGTGTTGTGCTCAAGTTCTAGCTTCTTGTTGCAAAAATACAAGAAGTTTTATATTTACTTTGGATAAAGATATTTAACACATGTGTAACTGATATTCTCTGTCTGGCTATATAAATAAGTGAAATACCTCCCTGTCTTTACAATCTCTTTAGTGGAATATCTAAGATAGACATCACAGTCTGACTCAATGTTTAGTTTTTAAAAATTTCT
Source organism: Talpa europaea (assembly GCF_964194135.1). NCBI lineage: Eukaryota > Metazoa > Chordata > Mammalia > Eulipotyphla > Talpidae > Talpa > Talpa europaea. The sequence continues at coordinate 80,521,645 of NC_140077.1, forward strand.
ACATCGGTGGAGAGTATTTCTAAGTTAGTAAAGGATTTATTTTCAATTAATTCCCTAACAAAGATAAAAACCTCATTTTGTTCTTTTTTCTCCCTGATGCAATAGATATAACACTGAAAGTATCTTCCATAATTATGACCTTGCTACATCAATTGACTTGGGATAAAATCAAATACACAGAATGGAATATTTATTCATTGAAATATCACCAATAATAATTTATAAATATGCTTTTAGTACCATTTTAACAACTAACTATATGCCGGAACTGGACTAAATGTCAGTTAGATCATGTGGTATAATCATTGTAGTGACCCTACAGTTATTACCACTATTTTCCAGATGAGATCCTAAGGCTATGAATGTATGAGTAATTTATGCAGATACCATTCCTAGAAGTAGTAGAGAAATGGACCAACTTGACTCCAGAGCCTATATTCTTTTTTAAAAAAAGATTTATTTATTTATGCATACAAGAGCTGTTGTGTAAACCACAGGTGTGGGGGATGGGGTGAGAGGATTCACCAGAGACAGAGTGGGGAACAGAACAGGAAGATTAACTGAAATACACTGCTGAGGGAAGCAGTGTGTGAGACAGGAGAGGTCTGCTGTACCATGTAGGTTAGCTCCCTGGCCAGGGATAGAACTTGTGCTGCAGTGGCTGCTGATAGCTTCATAGTGGTGAGACTTAACCCCTTGCACCACCAGGGAGGCCCCAAAGCCTGAAGCAGACCATACTACATCATGCCAACGCCGAATCTAGCTGATCCCTAATTATTTGGTTTGCATGTGTAACTGAGCCAATTTAATGATGCTTGCCACCCCTTCTATATTATAAAAATACTGTAGCATAATGGAATTTAATTGTACTGGCATCATATCTTTAAGTTATCTTACTGAACTGACTTGGTAACTCTATAATCTGAAAAAGTTATATAACCTGCCTTATACTCAGTTTCCTCAGCTGGAAGCAGGACATAACAATACGTGAACATATGTATAAACAAGTAGTGGGAAAGTTCTAGCCGTATAATGTATGTGACAAGCTTTGAAGATGGAAGTCAAGAGTGATGCAGAAGTGACTTTTCTCAACAGTAAGTTTCTCAGGAATCAGGAATTTGTCTAGTATAAATATCCAAAATAAAATTGAGGAAATAAAAACTGACCAAAAATGTAAGGCATCCCTAACTTTATCTCTCATATTGTTATAAACAAAAAAGATGGCCCAGATTTAACATATTTTCAGATGTATAAGGCTGAGTCTTGTTTTACTCTCTCACAACAGATTCTCCCAGTATAGTAGTAGCAAGCAAAGAACAATTGCAAAAATAACTTACCTCCACCCTCAGCCTGGACACATGGGTGTCTACATTCTATGACTGCAATCCCACTGTCTCTGTTAGAATTATCCTGATTCTTTCCTAACCCTTATCAAGTTCTGCCTTTGAAAGACCCTCATTAAAAGAAAGTTCCAATTCTTTAAAAAATGTGACCTTGTACCTGACACCCCCTTATCTGAAGCACTGGCAGAACCCTTTTGACAGCGTCTTTTAACTAGGTAAGCAATAAACTTGGCTTTGTCTCAGGTTATGTTGGTGACATTTGGGAAACTTACTCCCAAATTTACAACTTTTCTAATATCTTAAGAAGTTTGAGAACTGTAAAGCCCTATGTAAACTTCTTGACATAGCAAGTCATTTAGCTATAATGGATATAATTGATATTTTAAGTGATTACACATTCCTACTGCATTTAATTCTTTCATAAAACATGCTTTCAGCTTATGATTAATGGTAACTCCGTCATGGATATAAATAGTTCAAATCCATCAAGTCACATTTTTTAATTATAAAATAATATTTTAGCCCAAAAATAGTTCAAAAAAGCATATTTTTAGCATCTTATGGCTTTTCTGTCTATGTAAAGACATTTCCAGAGTTTTTCTACTTAAAAAGTCAAATCCATTTCACTTTATAATGTGGAGTCTTACCTTTTCCAGTTTTGAAAAAGCAAGAGAGTAACCATCTCTGGCTTGTATTGCATGAATCTCATGTTGGCTGGAAAACAACCTAAATTAAAAAAAAATACATTATATTATAATCCAATATGGTATTTTTTTACAACAACATATTTATGAGTGAGTGATTCCTTGCCCTAGGCATAAAACTACATGCAATTACAATAGCAGGCAGTGCCACATAAAATGTTCTATAAAATGTTAGAAAAATTAAACACTGTTTTCCAATGAATATTTTAACCAATATTTTAGCACAATAACAAAAATAAATGCGATCATTTGGCTTTTATTAGACATTTTCTCCCTATAATAATAAGACAGCATAGAAGGGAAACTCATAAAGCTGATTTAAGATGTTGCAATCTTACTTTGTGGAAAATAATGAAATAGAAATTTCTAAGAAGAGCATGCTGATTGGCAAAAATTTTGCATGATGAGCTTATTGTCCATAATGGGAGTTCTTTGATCTGTATGGCTCCCAATTTTCATAATATGGAATTTTATTTTATTTTTTTAAGATTATTTATGCATACAAGAGCTGGGGTATAGGCCAGAGGTGTGTGTGTGGGGTGGGGGGGTGGGGCGGGTGAGAGGATTCACCAGAGACAGAGTGGGGAATAGAATAGGCAGACTGACCGAAGTCCACTGCTGAGGGGAGCAGTGGGCGAATCAGGAGAGGTCTGCTGCGCCATGTGGGTTCTCCCTGTCTGGCTGGGAATTGAACTTGTGCTGTAGAGGCTGTGGACAGCTTCATAGGTTGCATCTTAACCCCTTGTGCCACCAGGGAGGCCCATAATATGGAATTTTAAATGTCAAATCTTGCCATAATGAACTTCTCAGAGGAGGAAATATTTTAATTGAAATGGCATTTCATTATAATGAATTCAGGACCATGGTCAATTGATAGTATTCTATAATAAAAGTATCCTGAAAATTTTCACATGTTGCAGCTTTGCATTAGCTTTCTTCATATTTAACTCCTACCCAGCCCCCCCTACCTCCCATATGCAGGCAAGCACACAAGTACATGATTTTTTTTCCTCAGAGAAAAGGGACAAGAAAAAATCATACACATGCCTTTTTGTTGTTGATAATTGGATTCTTATCTGGCATCTATGCATCCTTGGTAGCTCTGGGTTAGACTATTTTGAGGTTTCTTTGGTAGTAACTTGATGTGATAATCAGCCTTGCTCCGCATACAATAAGTCTTTTAATTCAATAATGGCCACTTAAATTTCCTCTCACCATGTTGAACCCATACTTTGAATTCAGACTAGAACTGACTAGAACTATGTAGGATATAAGCTTCCATTAGTGACTCAATAACATATCAGCTCTTCTAGCTGATCTTACTCTCATGAGTTCCAGTAGTTAGGGCACTAATCTTCCACATGCTCCAGTGCTTATTTTTATTCCTTGTAGAGGAAAAACACTTTAAATGGGAGCTTTGTCTCTGAACTTCAGCTCTGTACATGAGTTTGAGTTTTTTTTTTTTTTTTGAAATTTAATTTTTTTAAAGATTTATTTATTTATTTATACAAGCACTGGGTACAGTCAGAAGTGCAGGAGGGTGAGAGAATTCACCAGAGCCAGGGTGGGAAACAGAACCGGCAGACAGATGAAGTACACTGCTGAGGGGAGCAGCAGGTGTGGCAGGAGAGGTCTGTCGTGCCATGTGGTACACTCCCCAGCGGCCAGGGGATCGAACCGGTGCTGCAGAGGCTGCGGGCAGCTTCGCAGCCCAGAGCTCAACCACTGCACCACCAGGGGAGGCCCTGTACATAAGTTTTGATTGAGTATTTGCCAGAACTGCTCCCCTCCCCTAGGGAAAAGAGCCCTGCCTACCTACTAAACAGCCTAAGTGGGTCTGTGTAGCAGGGCTCCAGCCTGTGGTCAGGTCTTCCCTGACATCTGTCTCTCAAGTCTGTCCTCACTGGGCTTTAGTCACCATCCCAGTTACAACTCTAAAAATTCTTTAAAATATTCTTTCCGCAATATCTGTGAAAATTATTTTCCCTCTAGTTAACTTAGTTGACTAATACTTGAAACTTACTTAATCAAAGCCTTACTTAATCAAAGGTGTTTAGGTGAAATCCACTTTTTTTTAAAGATTTAATTTTATTTATGTATGCATACAAGAACTGGGGTGTAGGCTAGAGTTGTGAGGGAGGGGGTAAGGGGATTCACCAGAAACAGAGTGGGGAGCAGAACAGGCAGATCTACTGAAAAGCACTGCAGAGAGGAGCAGGAGTCAAAACAGGAGAGATCTGCTGCACTAGGTGTGTTAGCTCCCTAATTGGGGATCAAACCGAACTAGTGCTGCAGCGGCTAGGAATAGCTTGTTAGCACTGAGACTTTAACCCCATGCACCACCAGGGAGGCCCCTGCATCTATTCTTTATAATAAGAAATATAATCAGCATTACATGACTTACTCTCCAATTTAAGAGCAAATGTTATTATGTTTCTTGATCTAGGTAAATTGTAATTAGTTTCAAAAAGTAATATTGGCATTAAAAAAAGTTAATAGGGAGGAAAAGCTGCAGGTCCCAGTGAGAACTGGGACACGGAAGATAAACGGGTGACTCCAGCAAACTACCCGAAGAAGAAAGTGGCCATAAAAGAGGACCAGAAGGGAGGGAAGCACAGAACCCTGCTCCCCTCCCCCGCCCACAGAGGCGGCACTCTCCGACCACAGAGAGGAGGGAAACAACAAACCAAAACAGCCACCAAAAACAAACGACATAGCAAGCGGGACTGTGAGTGGAAAGGAACTATTGCAGCCACCACACCCCTTGAACGGGAGCTGAGGCGAACCCTGCAGGATTCGACGCGGTGGTGAGCGAACGGCTCCGGGCGCCATTAGAGAAGAACAAAGACCCCTGGAGACGCGCACACAGCCCGGGCTGCCAGTAAGCTTGCACGGATAGCGGCGAGCTCGGCGCGCTTGAAAAGCAAGTGCAGACCAGGATCGCGGCTGCCCAGGTCCCCGCGCCTGCGACCTAGGCTTGGGAGACGACCTAGGCTTGCGGGGAGACGCGCGGAGGTCCTCACTGAGGTGAAGGTCCCTCCCTGAGTAAGCAGGAACCAGGCGCCCAGGCACGGGAGCAGTGCAAAAGGCGCCATTCCCGCGCCACTGAACTGGGCTACAGCCCGCATCCTGGAACTGAGGGCTTTGGAACTGCGACCCGGGGCACGAAATTAGGGGCGTGGGTTCCCCACGACGGTGGGGCACAAGGCAGACACAGCACCCCAAAGCCGTTGAGGTGTACCCTACCATCCCCGCTTTACTCCCTGTCCCACGGGGTGGAAAATCAGCTCCCCAAGGGCTCTAGGAGAGATCTTTGGTGCCACCTAGCGACTTGTAGCCAGCACAGGCTCCTGAAGGAGCTAGTGGCCAGCTGGGGAGTTAGCCCACACCCGGCCCCTTCCGAACAAGTAGTCTGAGCCCACAGGGAGAGCGAGCACCCACAGCCAGGGCAGACCAGGCACGCAGAAGAGTGTGCCTGACACCGGACGTGCAGGGAGTGTGTCCCACATCACCATTTTAGAACAGGGACATTTCTTCAGTAAAGACTACCTGCAGAAGGCTTCCTCAGGAGCCAGAGGTGAGCGGGGGAAGTTCGCCCACGCCAGACCCCCTCTGGCCTGCAGTCCAAGCCCAGAGGGGGAGCAGGAACCCACCGCCGGGGCAGACCAGGCGCACAGGGGAGTGTGTCCCCACATCGACATTTTAGGACAGGGACCTTTCTCCAATAAAGACTGCTTGAAACTGACAGATGACTCCTGGAGGAACCAGAGGGGAGAAGAGAAGCCCACCCAAGATGCCGGCCAGTCCCAACAACACAGTGTCCCAACGCATACTGCAAATTAGAAAACAGACAGTAGGGAGGAGAAGAACCACACGCAACCTAGCAACTCTCCAGAGAAAAAGCACACCACAAAAAGAAAACCAGCCCCCAGATTGCAACGACAGTAACTTGGAAGAACTTCTGAGCCTTCCAGAAAGAGAATTTAAAATTGCCGTGATTAAAAAACTGACAGAAGTCATAAAGGAAAACAATGATAAGGGAAAAATAATCAATGATCAGAAGAATGAAATTGAGTCCCTAAAGAGGGAAGTAAAAGAAATGCAGGAGATCAAAGAATTAGTGGAAGAACTAAAGAATTCTGGGGAAAGCAATGAAAGCAGAATTGATGAAATGGAAGAACGAATAAGTGCTCTTGAAGACACAGAAATAAAAAGAACCAAAACAGAAAAGGAAAGAGAAGTACGAAGGAAAAAGAATGAAGAAAGACTTTGGGAACTATCTGACTCCATGAGGAAAGGAAATATAAGAGTTATAGGAATACCAGAAGGAGAGGAGAGAGAAGTAGGAACAGAGAAAATATTCAAAGAGATAATTGAAGAGAACTTCCCAAATGTGAAGAAGGAGCTGAAAATTGATATACAAGAAGCAAGAAGAACACCAAACTTCCACGACGAAAGAAAAAATACAGCAAGACACATAATAGTAAAGCTCCCAAGAATCCAGGACAAGGAAAAAATAATGAAGCTGGCAAGAGGGAAGAAACAGATAACATTCAAAGGAAAGCCAATCAGGCTGACATCAGACTTCTCCGAAGAAACACTACGGGCAAGGAGAGAGTGGAGGGACATAGTCAACAGACTCCAAGAAAACAGATGCCAACCAAGAATACTCTATCCCGCAAAGCTCTCCTTCCTCTTTGAAGAAAGAATATGGACCTTCCCAGACAAACAGAAACTCCGGAATTTCATTGCAACTAAACCCCCACTCCAAAAAATACTACAAGGAGTCCTAAAGCCAGAACCTCAGAGCGACGAATAACAATGAAAGAAGGCCAAAAAAAAAAAAAGTTATTAAAAGAATAAATAAATAAAATCAAAGGAAAGACAAACACAATGGCAAATACAGATGTTAACATATCAATATTAACTCTAAATGTAAATGGACTAAACTCTTCAATAAAAAGACACAGAGTTGCAGCCTGGATTAAGAAACAAAACCCAACCTTTTGCTGTCTCCAGGAAACACATTTAGCTACAAAAGATAAAAATAGGCTCAAAGTTAAAGGATGGAAAACAATCCTACAAGCAAATGGACCAAAAAAGAAAGCAGGAACAGCTATACTTATATCAGATAAAACAGATTTCAAACTCAAAAAGATAAAAAGAGACCCCAATGGTCACTACATTATGATCAAGGGGACAATACTTCAAGAAGAAATAACACTCATTAACATATACTCACCAAACGAAGGAGCACCAAAATATATCAGACAACTGTTGTCCTCTCTGAAAACAGACATCAGAGAAAACACATACGTAGTGGGAGACTTCAACACACCACTATCAACAATGGATAGATCAACAAGACAAAAAATAAGTGAAGAAACCAAAGCTCTAAATAAGGACCTAGAGCAATTGGGCTTAACAGACATCTATAGAACACTAAACCCCAAAAAAACGGAGTACACATTTTTCTCAAGCGCACACGGATCATTCTCCAGGATCGATCACATACTGGGGCACAAGACAAACATCAACAGATACACCAAGATTGAAATCATATCAACCATCTTTTCTGACCATGAAGGCATCAAACTAGAAATAAACCATAAAAAGAAGGCAAGGAACTTTCCTACCTCATGGAGATTAAAAACCACACTACTGGAAGACCACTGGACTAATGAGGAGATCAAAGAAGAAATTAAAAAATTTTTTGAATTGAACAACAAGGAGGACACCAATATCCTAAATGTATGGGATGCAGCAAAAGCAGTAATAAGAGGAAAATATATAGCAATAGAAGCTCACATCAAGAAACAAGAAAGAACTCAAAGAAACAACCTAATCTCGAAGCTCAAAGATCTAGAAAAAGAACAACAAAAAACCCCAAAACCAGTAGAAGAAAAGAAATAATAAAAACCAAAGCAGAAATAAATGAAATTGAAACTAAAAAAACAATCCAAAAGATCAATGAAACCAAGAGCTGGTTCTTTGAAAAAATCAATAAAATAGACAAACCCCTAGCCAGGCTCACAAAGGAAAAAAGGGAGAAAGCACAAATAAACAGGATCATCAATGAAAGAGGAGAAATCACAACGGACACAGCAGAAATCAAAAGAATAATCAGTAACTACTATGAACAGTTATATGGAAACAAGTTTAATAATCTAGAGGAGATGGACAAATTCCTACAACTCTACAATCACCCAAAGCTAGATAAAGAAGAAATAGAACACCTAAACAGACCAATTATAATTAGCGAAATTGAAATGGTAATCAAAAACCTCCCCAAAAACAAAAGCCCAGGACCTGATGGATTTACAAATGAATTCTACCAAACATTTAGAGATGAATTGGTGCCTATCCTTCACAAACTCTTCCAAAAAATTGAGAAGGAAGGGACAATACCAAACACGTTCTATGAAGCCAACATTACACTAATACCAAAACCAAACAAGGACAACACAAAAAAGGAAAACTACAGGCCAATCTCCCTAATGAACACTGATGCAAAAATCCTCAATAAAATTTTAGCCATCAGAATCCAACAATGTATCCATAAGATAATTCACCACGACCAAGTAGGATTCATTCCAGGGGCACAAGGATGGTTTAACATCCGAAAATCAATCAACGTTATCCAACACATCAACAAAAAGAAATATAAAAACCATATGATAATATCAATAGATGCTGAGAAAGCTTTCGACAAAGTGCAACACCCATTCATGATAAAAGCCCTTGAAGTTCTTGGGATACAAGGAACATACCTCAACATCATAAAGGCCATCTATGACAAGCCAACAGCCAGTATCATTCTCAATGGTGAAAAGCTGAAAGCAATTCCATTAAGATCTGGAACAAGACAAGGATGACCACTCTCACCACTGCTTTTCAATATAATACTGGAAGTCCTAGCCAGGGCAATAAGACAAGAGAAAGACATCCAAGGAATCCAAATAGGAAAAGAAGAAGTCAAACTATCACTATTTGCAGACGATATGATATTATACATAGAGAACCCCAAAAACTCCACAGAAAAGCTAATTCAACTCATCAATCAGTTCAGTAAAGTGGCAGGATACAAAATCAACATGAAAAGTCAGTAGCCTTCCTATACACAAACAATAAATCTGAAGAAGAAGAAATCAAAAAAACCATCCCTTTTGTTATTGAAACAAAAAAAATCAAATATTTGGGAATAAATCTAACAAAAGAGGTAAAGGACCTATACAAAGAAAACTATAAAACACTGTTAAAAGAAATAGAAGAAGACACAAAGAAATGGAGAGACATCCCCTGCTCGTGGATTGGAAGAATAAACATTATTAAAATGGCCATCCTTCTGAAAGCAATATACAGATTCAATGCTATTCCAATCAAAATTTCAATGTCATTCTTCAAAGAAATAGAACAATTATCGAGGAAATTCATATGGAATCACAAAAAACCCCAAATAGCCAAAGCTCTCCTGAAAAAAAAAGAAGGGAATGGAGGCATTACACTCCCAGACTTCAAACTATACTACAAAGCCATAATCATCAAAACTGCATGGTATTGGAACAAGAACAGACATACAGACCAATGGAATCGAATAGAAAATCCAGAAATAAACCCACAGATTTATGGTCAACTAATCTTTGACAAAGGAACAAAGACTATGCATTGGAGCAAAGAAAGTTTGTTCAATAAATGGTGCTGGGAAAACTGGGTCGCTACATGCAAAAGAATGAAGCTTGACCACTACCTCACACCATACACAAAATCAACTCAAAATGGATTAAAGAACTAGACATAAGACCTGAAACCATAAAATATATAGAAGGAAATATAGGCGAAACACTACATGATCTGCACATCAAAGACATCTTTACAGACACATCACCCAAAGCAGTGATAGTGAAAGCAAAGATAAACAGCTGGGACTACATCAAATTAAAGAGCTTCTGCACAGCAAAAGAGACAATAACAAAAACAAAGAGAAACCCCACCAACTGGGAGAACATTTTTGCACCCAACACTAATGATAAAGGACTGATCACAAAAATCTGCAAAGAGCTGATGAGACTCAACAACAACAAAGAAAATAATCCAGTCAAAAAATGGGCAGAAGAGCTAAAAAGAAACTTCTCTGAAGAGGAAATGCAAATGGCCAACAGGCATATGAAAAAATGTTCAACATCACTTGCCATCAGGGAAATGCAAATCAAAACTACCATGAGATACCATCTTACACCAGTGAGAATGGCACATATTAAAAAAACTAGCAACAACAAATGCTGGCGAGGGTGTCGAGAAAAAGGAACTCTTCTGCACTGTTGGTGGGAGTGCAAACTGGTCCAACCACTGTGGAGAGCTGTGTGGAGATTTCTGGACCTACTAAACATAGAGCTTCCATATGATCCAGCAATTCCACTCCTAGGTATTTACCCAAAGGACACAGAAACATCAATTCCAAAGAACACCTGCACCCCTATGTTTATAGCAGCACTGTTTACAATAGCTAAGCTTTGGAAACAACCCAAATGCCCAAAAATAGATGACTGGATCAAGAAGATATGGTACATATATACCATGGAATATTACTCAGCATTCAAAAAAGATAAACACATGCAATTTGCAGCAACATGGATGGCGCTGGAAGGGATCATGCTCAGTGAAATAAGCCAAAAAGAAAAAGAAAAATACCGGATGGTCTCACTCATAGCAGGAATCTAGAAAACTTAAATAAGGGACCAGGAAAATGAATAACTATAAGAAAGTGAAAATCAAAATCAACAAAAAACTATGAACCAGAGACACTTTTAGGGGGGCGGGGGTGGGAGGGGAGGGATTGGGGTCAGAATGGGGGGGCTGCAATTGTATGGGGAATATAACAATAAAATTTATAAAAAAAAAAAAAAAGAAAAAAAAAGTAATATTGATAAAATAATCAAAAATTAATTCCTTTAGCTGATTTTAAATGTTAAAAGTACTGCAATTTTATTTGTGCATGTGGTCACTTTTCTTAATGGTTTTGTTACCTTGAATTTGTGAGGTCTGTCTCCCTAAAAATGGTTCAACAGGCTTTTCTCAATATACCTACAGGCCTCTTGTCATTTGTTATTGGACTAGAGGTCAATTAAGCTCCAATTCCCCTCCTCTCTCTCTCCCCCCCAAGCCTTTGAAGTTCTATTACCATTGCTTAAAGAATGCAGGTTATTATGGCTGAGAGCTGTGAGGGTCCCTAAGGCTGGGAGAAGCTTTTGTTCTTGTCTATGTCCTTCACACCTCCAAAATCAGAGAAGAGGTCATGTTTTAAACTTCTTATCTTTTGCTAATTAAAAAAACAATCACTGTTCCCCATTATTATCTATGAGAATGTAGTTTGAGAGGTCTTTTACAGTTCTAGCTTTATTGGTGATCATGCTCTATCTAAGAATCTCATTTTCTCTGAGAGTAAGTATTATGTCAACCCCCTTCAGTCTATCTTATGAAGTCTCCCCATTTGTCACTGATGCCCCAGGTCCCGTAAACTAGGATAAATATTCCTGGTCTGCTACACTATCCTTTAGAATGCACGACCATATGCATACACATACACATACACACACACACGTCATACGTGTGTTATTAATTGTTTTTCCTTTGCAAGCCTGTCTGGTGCTGTTTTGATTACTTTTCCAGCCTGAGTAGAACCCAGAGGGATTCAAGGGTGATATCTTTTGTGTCCCAACAAGTTAAGGAAACTCTACAGCTCAGATTTTGTAAAGGAGGGTATTGTGAAGTTTATTGATAGGCTTTATGAAACAGCACATTGTCTGACATACAGATGGTATGGTTTTTTAGTTGTGGTGTTATTATATTCTTAGTTTTTTTCTTCTTTTTTCTCAAATATTGCCATTTCTGTAGTGGGGAGAAAATATCGCATAAGGTGGGAAGTGCAATGGGTGAGAGAATTCACCAGAGCCAGAGTGGAGAACAGGAAAGGCTGATTTATTGAAATACCCTGCAAGGGAGCAGGGGACGAGACTGGAGAGATCTGTATGAAGAAGGTGGATATGGGGCTCCCTTTTATAATCTGTGTCTTACTTACTGGACACACATCGACATGAAACATAATAGCTAATATCAAATAACTACAGGGCGGAGGGGAGGTGGGGAATTATCTTGGGACCGACAAAATCAGTAGTCACAAATGTACACTAATAATACTCCTGATAATACTAATAATACTCCTGTACACAATAGTATTATCACTCCACCTTAAAAATTATGTATTATTTTGAAAAAAAAGAGTGCTGTACTTTTCAAGAAAATAAAAACATTACACTACTGCACAAATCAAAGAAGATGAGATCATCTGACTTCATAAGAAATACTAGTTAAAAAACAGTGTCAGTGGCATCAGTAGAAATGTGACATAAGGCAATTTAAACACTTGAAATATATTTTTGAGCACCACAAATCAAAAGTTAGGAATACTTTAGAGATACTAACACTTAAGTATTGAAAATTACTATTTAGAAAATTTACTTCTCAGGATCATTAGTAATCTCTATAATGTACTTATAATATACTTGTATGAATGGAGGATGTGAGACCTATATTAAAAAAAGAAACTCCTAGTTAATGTTATGGCCCTAAATAAACTAATACTTTTATTATTTCTTTTATTTTTCAGTATCTATTGCAATAAATATTATTATTATTGACTGTATAGAGGGGCAAAGAGTTATCCGTAACAATAAGTTGATAATATTGACTCTTATTCTGTGTTACTCCGTCTAATAATTCAGGGGTTATTCTCAATCAAAAACATCCTTGCAGACACATCCAGGATATTACCTGACCAAGTGTCTAGGAACCTAGAGATCCAAGCAAATTGAGACAAAATTAACAACCATCCTTGAATGGTAAGGTTTTCTGTGAAAGGTAGGCAGGATCCCATGAAGATTAAAGCACAAAACAAAACAAAAAAACATAAGTTGAGAACATAAGAAAATGGGACTAATACAGGACAGAAAGGGGCACTAAAGGGCCTCCATGGTGGCACAAGGGGTCAAGACGCAACCTATGAAGCTGTCCGCAGCCTCTGCAGCGTGAGTTCGATCCTCGGCCAGCCAGGGAGCAACCCACATGGCGCAGCAGACCTCTCCTGACTCACCTGCTGCTTCCCTCAGCAGCGTACTTTGGTCAATCTGCCTATTCTGTTCCCACTCAGCCTCTGGTGAATCCTCTTACCCCCTGCATCTCTGGCCTGTACTCCAGTTCTTGTATGCATAAATAAATAAATATTAAAAAAAAAGGAAGGAGCACTAAAACTGGCCAAGTACATTGCCCAAGTATTTTACCAGTCACTGTCTGAGCTCTTCACCTGTGCGCACAATTGTAAAACTACTCAGTTTCAGAGAACAACAATAATGGGATTTATTTAACAAACAAGGGAAAACAAAGAGTCTCTAAGTCGTCAAATGGCTGTTTACCTCACCCGAAGCAGTGTCCTGTGTTTTAAAGTCCTAAATAGAAATGCTCCCATGATGGCATTTTCCTACCATTGTGAACACAAAGTACATGACAGCCAGGCTATAGGCTTACATAGACAGCAGAAGCCACAACAGGAGATGCTCACAGGAGCTGCTGAGATGTGCCAGCACAGCACCAAACAAGTGATACTCAAAACAGCAGCTGCAGCAGCCAAACAACCCGACAAACAGCCCTTACTCATGCAGTTCAGCAAGGCACCGGGCTCTGGGTCTTCACCTTCCTCCCAGGTTGGAACAGCAGCAAAACTGGGAACAGTTTCAGTTGCCTGGCTACTTGCAAAGCCTTTGAACTTTTCCTCTTTGAGGTTGGCTGCTGAAAGCCTCTCCACATCCTTCAGAGACCTGCAACCACCTTCTGGAAGATTGTCATGGTGGGGGCACAAGTGGATCACTCCGGAATTACTGAAAATCTGCAAACACTGAAATCCCGAAAGCTGAATCCTGGGGACTGCTTCTGTAGTCCCTTATATTTTTTATCAGAGTCTCCACTCCCCACTGGTACTTTGTATTTTGCCTGGGGCTATTCATCCTCACCAGCACCCCAATCCAGGGAATGCCACCTGGAACAGACTTTGGCTCAGCCCCTGCTAACAAGACTGGTTTGGCATTAATTGTAGTTAAGGAGTAGGCTGAGGTGAGGGTTCCCACTCATAGTCTGGGGCTTATGTGCTTGAGCAGAGAGCACTCAGGCTTTCTTATAAGTGTCCCCATGTGTGGCGCAGAAAGGGAGGAGGAGTATTGGTCCTTTTAAGTCTTCATCAGTCCAACATCAAAGTATGAGCCGACTATTTATTTATTACAGGGAGAACTTGATAGGGAATACTTAATTTTCTAAACATCTAAAAAATAAATGAAGAAACATATATGCCTTCTCTCTACCATCTACATATTTATGAATCACTTTACTAGGACTCCTAGTAGAATAGAAACAACCAATTACAATGTGGACAAAATTTCTTTTCAATTTGCTCTCATCAACACAGATGATTTACTCAAATTTTAAGAGAAGACTGCAATTACATAACAATAGTATTCAAAATCCCAAAGAAGAAAAAGTAAGACTTTCTGGACTTCAAGCACTAGGAAAGGCATTAAAATATTGAAATGTATGTAAACTAATTTTTTTATGAATGAGTTTGATAGTTCAGGTGAAAAAATAACCATCAAAGTGAGAAATAATACTAATATTAGAGGGCAGACTTAAGTCCCTGGTACAAGTCCAAGGCTGAGAAGCAAGCAAGGTTTCTTCTTCACATAGCGCTTTGTTCCAAGTGCCTCCTCCAGGTTTTCTCTTAGTATTACTTCCCCCAGTCCTCCCAGTCTTTTCTAGCTTCTCGCTGCTCTCATCAACCCTTCCTTGAATTGGGCAGAGAACTTGGAAACTCCCCTTTCTATGGATATCACACTATAACAATAGACAATACATTTATTATGTTTCATATTCCAGAGGCCAAAGAAAGTAAGATTTAATTACAGACACACACAGAGCCCAGGAATAGCAGAGCCCCAAAGGCATGGGAATTTGCCTTTTAATGTGTAGATTTACAACAATTAAAAAAAATGGTTTAACTTATAAAGTAGAAACTAAAAAGTAGGTTTATTGTTAGGGATAATAACTGAAATATAGGTATTAGATGAAAGAGGGGAAAGGAGAGAGATATGTTTTCTGTTCAACATACTGGAACATTAACAGTAGAAGTTTGTGCATTATTTAATAGTACTTCAAAATAGTAAAAATAGGCAATCTGGAAATTTTCATTTGGACATAAAACTAAATATTTACTTCTCAAGTCATTAAACTAAATGGTGAGTTAATGGAAGTTTTACCTAAATGTTAGTTTTACTACTACATATTCTTGATTTTTTGGTCATCATCAAAATCAGGATACATATTATTAGTACCATTTTTTAAGAAATTTGATTGATTTGCTTAAAGTTAGGAAGTACTGGATTGATCTGATTAAAATGCAGATTAGTATTTGATTTCAAATTCAGTATATTTTACACCATAATATTGCATATTCTCTCATTATCTCTATAATTCTGAAACTATATTGAGACTACATGTAAACACAATATAACTAGCTACTTTCTAACTCTTCTTAGATCACAGACTAATTTATTAAACTGAATTTTTATGCAAAAATAGGGAAACATTTTTGAGTGAAATTTTTTTTAGAAAGAAATGTTCACAGAACCCAGAGTCACTAGCCATGATGTATATGTATTTCAATTTACATGACTTCTCATATATTCTTGAAATTTAAACTTTCTTGAAAGGGAAGCATTATGTACGAATTCTGTAAAGTTAAACTAACACACCTTCAGTGATTTCATTTCCTTCTGTTTTCATCTCAGCAACAATTCAGAAGGTCTTCAATAATAAATCAGATAGCACACTTTAAGCCTATTATAAGGGCTATAAAACTATTCTTGAGGAATTCATGAATCCAGATTACACACACTCACTTTCAAACTACTGGATTGAATGATTTATTTTAACATACCACTTTGTTCCCCAGGTTGCTCAATAACTGATGATATGAGTAACTGTTCAATAAAAAAAAATTGAGAAGAAGTTAAATTAAGTCATTTTGGGGTGAAAGTGTGTATGAGTGTAAAGTGTGGAAAAGAGTGATATATTTTGTGCATCTGACACTCTGCCTTTCTGAAAACAATGGAAATAATTAAGCTATTTCAGGTATGAGAAGTGTTTTCTCATTTGTAACATTTTCAGTTCTTGTGAAGAAATATTTTAGCCTTTTATCAGCCATAGTATGAATGATACATATTTGAAAAATAATACAAATTTCCAAAACCCATATTATTACTATTACCTTTAAGGACTTGGATATCAACAAATGGATTTGGGGGAGACAATGCACTCTGATCAGACCAAAGCAATATGAGGTATCTTTTTTTTTCCACAAACACTAATATTAAATCTTGACTTTTTAAGTTAATAATTACATTAGACTTCTGACATTAAAAATACAAAAAAAAAAGACAGATCAGAGTCCTCTTGTTACTCATAAAAATACTAAAGAGTAATTCGTAGAAGCATTAAAGAATAATAAATCTTCATTTTCACTTGAATATTTGCTCTCCTCTTCAGATTTAAAAAAGTTTAGTCTAGCACTGTTTACCACAGGGATTTGTTGTGTCATCTTGATTTCTGGTGAAATGTACTCATTGACAGAGAAATAGCACTAAAATTATGTCATTCCCTGTCCTTTCATACCCATTTTCCACTTGTCAGTTATATTTCTTTTCATAAAGCATCATGTGACATAAACTAATATTCACAGAACATTTGTTGACACAGACACTATAGTATGTACTTTTCATGTATTATCTCTTAGATCTCAGAGAAATTGTGGGTAAAATATTAGTATAATAACCATGTTTTCGGGCCTCCCCTGGTGGCGCAGGCGGTTGAGCGCCGCGCTGGAAGCTATCTGCAGCCTCTGCAGTGCCGGTTGGATCCTGGACGTCCAGCGAGGGTCCCACATGGCACAGCAGATCTCTCCTGCCTCGCCCACTGCTCCCCTCAGTCTCCCTGTTCTGTTCCCCACTCTGTCTCTGGTGAATTCTTTTACCCTTCCACGCATCTGGCCTGTACCCCGGTTCTTGTATAATAAATAAATAAATACTTTAAAAAACAAACAAACATGTTTTTAAGGACAGAAACAACAATATTACAGAGTTTAAATTACATAAACAGGAATACAGAGAACTGGTACCTGGTGGAACTTGTCTTTATATCTAGGTCTATCTGACGCTAATGAAACTTTGATCAGGTAACTTGCATTTAATTCTTTTTTTTTCCTCGTAAATTTGTTTATTTCATTCTCACACCAACTCTCACAGAAAGGATGAATAGATACTGTCCACCTTATCTCTCTCTACCTTTCTTTCTCTCTGTGTCTATTCAATCCATCTATTTATCCATAGGTCCATTAATCTTTTTTAAAGCCATGTACTGGACACTTCTATTAACATAGAGGTTATGAAAACAGTATTTGAAATCTAATACCTCATGGGCCTCTGGACTTCCCTGTTTATTCCTAATCTACAATAGTTCATCTGTAACAAGGTGGTCCCCAGGGAAAGGGGAGGTTCTAGATTCACTTCACCCCAAGGGAGGGTGGAGCTGAGCAGGGGGTGGAGAAGCTGGAAAGAAGAAAGGGAGAAAGGAGCAAGGAGACCTGGAGGAGACAGACATGTGAAGAAGTTGTGCTTGCTTTTCAGTCATGGACTTGTACCAGATACTTGGGGGACACTGAAGGAGACACTTGAAACAGATGTTGGTGAGAAACCTGTGGGGAAGTTGACATTGGCAGCCTTTATCTTGATTTTGATTTTGCTCCTTTCATTCCATACTCAGTAGTATGCCATAGTGTGTGTATATATATATATATATATATATATATATATATATATGCCACATCTTCTTGATCCTATCATTTGTTTGGGGGCATTTGTCTTGTTTCCATAGTTTGGCTATCATGAATAGTGCTGCAGTAAACATAGAAGTGCAGGTTTCTTTTAGAATTAGTGTTTTTGTGTCCTTTGGGTAGATTCTTAGCATTTATCCTTCAGGGACACATAATAGCCTAGAAAGTCAATACTTGATAAGGGGATGAGGAGCAGTGAAGGAAGAGTACACTGTTGAGGAAATAGTCTATTTTTTCCCTTTCATTTTGAAATCTTTACCAATTGAAAAATAACTAGGGGATTTTGGACTTTTTACTATCGCAAATAGTAGATATACAGGTTTTAAAAAGTTAAGAAATGTTGTATACTCCATTTTCAAGGAAAAATTAAGTCTAAAGTAACTATTTTTTTTGCATGAGGCTGAATAAGTAATGGATTGGCTTGTGCAAAGTAAAATTGTTGTAGAGCAACCCCGATACAAAACGGGGTGCCTGACTGGGTCCTCACCCGTGCGCTTAAAAGGACTTACTGCTCTACTGCAGGCAAACGCGAAAAGTTAATAAAAGGTTTATTTACAAGGGAAGGGGAAATGAGGAAATGTACAGCTCAGGGAGAAAAGTGGGAGACAAAGTTTTAAATGAGTCCTACCCGATCCGCCAATCAGGAATCCCAAAATGGCGCTCTGAGAGCTGGCTGCAAGCTAGGAGCTGTGTAGCCAGGAGGCTAGTGACAGGGAGCCCCCCAAGGCCCATGTGTTTGGTTTTTATATCCAACCTGGCTGCCCAACTCCACCCTCAGGTCCCAGCCACCCTCCCTTTGATGGTGATGGGATTTGTCTTTCCCAATGTCCTGATGGCTTTAGTCTGGAGTGGGGGTGGAGTCCACAAAGCCTGTATAGGATTAGCTCAGGACATCCTTTCCCCCTAACAAAATGAGTGATTTCTGAAACTTCGCCATGTATCACTACATTTTGCTAATTGTTTCATCTTATCTTGATTTATGAATGTTCATATGAAAGGAAGTTAAGAGGCTTCATTTCTTGAGTTTTATTTTGTCTATCTTAAGACAGTTCTAAATTTTGGAAAGTAATGAAAATCATTTTCAATCAAGATTATCAAATAGAATCATTTTTTTACTCTCATATTTAACCACTTTTTTTCTTAAAATGGAGAAAATAAACAGTTTGACACTAAACTGAAACACATGAGCAAATTAGGTCAACAGTATAAAACTGGCCGATTTTATAGTTGGATTACATAATATATAGAGAGGTTAAGGTAAGGAAAATGAAATAATCACTGTATTCTTCTATTACTGATTATTTCCAACATTAGACTATGTAGGAGAAATAAGCACTAAGCAACAAAGTATTTCCTTTGATAAGGTATTTCTTGTAATGACTCAAGAAAATACCCTTACTCTGGTATAGCTTCAATTACATTTTACTTATTTTTCACAGCATCACTCAATTGTACTGTGGTATCTCTTATCTTAAAACAATCTCTATATCTCTCTCCTTTTCCTCCTGGCCATGCTCCTGCCTTTGTTCCCTTGTGATTTCTAAGCATAGTGTCATTAGATGACTTTTCACAGAATGACCCATATGAAAAGACCTTTCTTGGATAGTTATCTGTAACCACAATTACTTCTTATAGTTGATAAGACATAATAAATCAAGTAAACATCTTGCCTAGTTATTTCTTTGATGTATTTTTCCATTATAATAGTTTAAAGGGTAGGAGATAAGAGTGGTTGCTCTGAACAGAATTAGATACTTCATTTTTATCATGTATTGAGACAAAAAAATAAGTACCTGTCAGATAATTCTAATGACAGTAATTTTAAAGTAATCAAACATATGTACACAATCATGCTGTGGGCAAAACTATACCATGTTTTCTTTGACAGCTATACAGTTTGAACATAAGATGCTCTACAATAATTCCTGTAATTTTCTGTAAATAATGTAACAAACTTGGCATTTATTTATCTTCTACAAGAAATGATCACGAAAGTACCCTCTCCTACATCCTGATTAATCCATCTCCTGAGACCAGACCAGAGCTGAACGATGTTATGTGAGTTGATCCCATATCTTACATACATTTATTTTTTTAAAAACCCCAAATTTATTTTTATATCTACAATTATAGTCCCTTATTTTCTTGCCACATAAATGCATAGACATATGTCTATTTGTGTTCAATAAACAATTTTGCTGTGTGCAATACTGTTGGAAAGCATTGTAGGATTGTAAGAATATAAAGGAAGGAAATAACAGCATGAATTTTGAATTTTGTGAGCTACTTCATATCTGGGGAAATAAGGGGAAATACACGGAACATAAGAGGATAGTTCAAAGGAAAACCTAAGATGTCCAATATTATCTAGTTCTAAATACCTTAAAGTTCCTAAAAGTCAAAGTAAAATAGGTCAAAATACTTATTAGTAAAAAGTGATTCATCAAAAATTATTGTGAATATACAGTTCAACTAAGGTTGCCCTAAGAGTGTACAATAGACATAAGACATTGTCCCTGATTTCAAATTGCTTGTATTCTAATTTAAAAAACTAAAATTTGAGACAAAGATTTAACAGCAATATATAATATGACTTTATCACTAAAAATTTAAGCATCGATTGCGGAAGACAGAGATCTCTCCAAACTGAAGAAGGAATTGTTTGAGTGATTACAAAGAATCTTAGACTTGAACTACATTTTGCAGGATCAGTAAGATTTGTGTAGGTGGATAGCAGAGAACATTCCAGAACAGAGCAACGGATTGAGAAAATGCACTACTTGGGAACTCTGTTTACAACACTACCCAGTTCAGTTTGACCAAAGTGAAGTTTTGTATTTTTAACATTTCTGTTGTTCAGAAGCAAAGCATAATAGAAAATACATTAAACCTGACTTTTGAAGGACACTAGATGACAAAATAAGGATTACAACTGAAGCTTAGGTGATAGGTGACACTTAGCCATGTGAACAAGAAAGTAACAAGATTATAAGAAGGTCACTGTTGAAACAAGCTAAGGAGAAAAATTCCTAATAAAAGTCTGGCCTTGAGGTCAAATTCCTGAGGTTGAGATGGATCAGCAGGCTGCTTATCAAAGGTAATTAATTGCAGATTTTACTCAAGACATAAAGCAAAAGTCAAAGATCCAAACATCTTGGTGGGTGCCAGGTCTACAGGATGTCTTTGTTCCTATAATCAGGAAAATAAGTAATGTGATTAGAGACTAAGAGAAGTGAGAACATTTTGATGCACACCATAAAATTGATCCATACAACCGGTTTCATACTAAAGCTAGGAATATGCCAAAAATTAGTTGCCGACTTTTATATCTTGCCTGTTGGTGGGAGATTTTGGCCTGTGTATAAAGTGTAGGTGTTTTTCAGTGTTTTTAAAAAGGAATAGAATAGACTGGCAATAAATATTATGGTTGAGATAGGCCTAAAAATAGGGAAATCAGTTAGTAAGCTGTTATACAGGCATGAAGGAGATAGAAATCTGTCATAACATCAGATAGCAGATTGTAAAGGTAGTGTCCTAAATACATAAATTTATGAAGGCACACATCTCTGTCACATCAAAAAAAAAAAATTCTGGTTCACTGCAACATGTCATAATAGGGAGGCAGTTTTCCATGTGGAAGGACTTGTTGACTGCCCTGAAAAGAGTGATGATGATACAGTGTTCAATGAGCAAATTGTAAATGTCTGGAGAGCATGAAGAGAGAGTACTGGAGCTTGAAAGTAAAATTAGTTCTATGTAGAAAATATTTTTTTTCATCTTTTTGACCAATACAGCTAAAAAGAGAATGATTTCCCCAAGAAGAGAGACAAAACAGAAAAAGTGGGAGAACTGACTAGAGTTCTGTTTTATGGCAGTAATGGTGTGTCTCAACAATTTCTTAGGAAAATACATCAGCAGGAGTACACTGACCCAAAACCAGTGTGAAAAGATTTCTATAATGGTCCTAAGACAGAATTATTATTTTTATAATAATGCTCTATTTTGCCATTGCGCTTGGTACTTGTTAGGTGGAGGGTAAATGGTTTTCAGGCTTTTCTGCACTTCCACCATTAGGATTGCCCTTCCTGATGGGGCACCTGCAGTAGTTACATTGCTGCAAACTGTCTTATTTACTTCTGTGGGCCATGGGAGGAATATTGAGATATTCCCCTAGAGGAGCAGAAGCAGAAGAGGCAGAAGAGAGAAGAGAAAGAAGGCCGGAGAAGCCCAGAGTGAAGACTTGCTGGGGGCCTGGAAGCCTGTTGGCCTGCCATGAACCTATTTGCCACACTACATGTAAAGCTCAATAAAAACCTGAGAAAGCCACTGAGGGCTCCAAGACTCTCCTTTACCCATCTGCTGGATCCTAGGAAACCTGCTCAGTGCCCATCCTGCCCAGTACATTAGGATATTGGAACTTTGGGGAATCTGATGAATGATAATTTCAGCTTCCAGAGTTTCTAAGACAGATATTAAAAAAATTATATCCTGCAGTTATTTGAATTTATGGAGGACATTAAGTTAGAAGAAAACGTCTTATTTATGATATACCTGGCTTTCAACTGCCTGGTCTGGAGACAACACAACTACAGTAAAACAAAGTTGCTCTGGTTTTCTTGATTCCATATTTTATACATATCTTTCTCCTTTTAAATGCATAAAAGAGGCCACTTTTATTAATTCTCCAATATGCACCCAAACATTTTATCGCTCATATTCCAAATTAATTATATTTGTATTAATTATATAGGCTTTTTTAAAGGTATATTTTCCTTATTTGTATCTCGAAGTTAATTGTAAGATTTTTGATCTGATATATTACTTCCCATGATTCTTTTCCATGGAAAGGAATCTTTGAGAATGTCCTTCCATTGAATTGGTGTTTATAATGCAAAACATTTCCCTAAAGTTTTAAAGTTACAAATAAACTATGCATGTTACAATGTACACAAGTAAAAAATATATGACATTTTCTACCTTCTGAATACTATTATTTTTTATTAGTTTTAGCTAAAATATCAGTTTGACTGCTATAAAACACTCTTTTTTTAATATGATCTCCATTGTGGCACTGAGATTATTAAATTTTACTATACTTCAGCAATGAAAACAATGGCTAAGTAATATACTTAAAATATACTTTTCATATTTGTTATACTAAAATATATTTCAAAAGTATACTAGTATGCTGTACTAGTATACAGTATATAAGTATACTAGTATGCTATAGTAAAAATTGTACTAATGTACTAAGTATACTAAAGGTATAAAATCTATTTTATGTACTACCTTTCATGATCATAATAAATAGTACATAAAAACACATTTAAGAAATTTGTTTTATTAGACTCATAGGTTTAATAGTGATAATAACAAGGAAAGTAACTTTTGCAGCTACATCAATAAATTTAGGGGATAATGTATTATATTAATAACTTTTCTATGTTTCTAAAATATCCCTTTCAAAAGTTCATTTTAATGATGGGTGAACGTTAGTTTGATTCAAAAAATAATAAATCACTAGAAGATATGGCATTATAAAGCTTAATGTGCACTATTAGTTTTCTTCATCGATTTACAATACAATTGATATTGAAGTAATTGAAAAGCAGTGTGCATGGATAACAAAATCTAGTTAACAGAGCCAAGGATACTAATCTTAAATTTTATTTGATCAAAATATATAGACTGTAGTGTTTTAAATTGCCTTTTCTCATTTTCATAAAAGGATCTATTTTATGTATGTATTTCTTTTTTTTAAAGATTTATTTGTTTATACAACATCTCGGGTACAGGCCAGAGGCTCAGGAGAGTGGGAGGACTCACCAGAGAGAGAGTGGGAGCAGAACAGGCAGACAGACTGAAAGCACTGCTGAGGGGAACAGCGGAGGAGACAGGAGAGGTCTGCCACACCATGTGGGTCTCCCCCTAGCTGGCTAGGAATCCAACCTGCACTGCAGAGGCTGGGGACAGCTTCACAGCGCAGCACTCAACCTGCTGTGCCACTGAGGAGGCCCATGAATGTATTTCTTTAATTTTTAAGAAGAAATACATCTTCATTAGAGTTCTCACTATTAAATTAGTTTGTCCATTCTTGTACCTTCTAAAATTGATATAAAACTATGAAAAGTTAATATCATCAGCACCTGAAGCAAGACTTTCTTAGACTGCTGCATCACCTAATATTAACTTGTCTTCTCTTCTCCCCAAGATCTTCAATGGTTTACCACTGCCTTTGGAACAGAATTTGAAATGACAGATTACCCCTTACTTACTTAAGGGAAACTTAAGGGTCATTAACTATTTCCTGCTTTTCTTCCTGAATTTACTTACCACTATTTCCTAGACTTAAAAGTCTTCTAAAGTCAAACTTACATTTTCTAAATGTAGCAGGCACATTGCTCATCTGTGCCCCTTATTGTCATATATTAAACTTTACTAATCTTCTACAGGACAAGAGTTGGAACTTACAACTTTTAATATTTCCAAGTCCTAGCAGAGTATCCTAGAGGGGTTCAAGAAATGGACCTTCATGGCATTACTTGATAATTTAAAAGACAACATCTCTCTTAAAAAATTCTAACATCATGGGCCTCCCCTGGTGGCGCAGTGGTTGAGCGCTGGTCTGTGAGGCTGCCTGCAGCCTCTGCAGCGCTGGTTTGTTCCCCTGCCACCTGCGAGGATCCCACACACACACACACACAAGAAAAAAATTCTAATATCATTTAAAGGTATGACTTTGACAGATGAACACTTTCCGTTAACAGAATGAAGAATTATGTTTTATATTTTTGTCTAACTACTAGCTTAAACTGCATTTTAGATTAATAGATTTCCAGATAATTAAAATATTATGTATTCATAATATTCTCCATATTTAAATTTTTAACTTTGTAGAATTATAGTATATTTAAATTTAAATCTATGAACATTATTTTTATTTAAATGTATTCATCAGTGATAAAAATACACTTACAAGCAGTGATGTAATAGAAGAATCAATTCTAGAATTTAGGTCTCCTTTATAGAAAAGTTAAGTAAGGGATACTAAGTAAACAAATACTAAATGAAATATACATCTTTCATAAGATGAAGGTGTTAAAAGGAATCATAACTGAAAAATAATTTTCTTTTTTTTTTTTTTTTTTTCGAGTCAGGGTCTCGCTATGTTGCCCAGGCTGGAGTGCAGTGGCTATTCACAGGCGCGATCCCACTACTGATCAGCACGGGAGTTTTGACCTGCTCCGTTTCCAACCTGGGCCGGTTCACCCCTCCTTAGGCAACCTGGTGGTCCCCCGCTCCCGGGAGGTCACCATATTGATGCCGAACTTAGTGCGGACACCCGATCGGCATAGCGCACTGCAGCCCAGAACTCCTGGACTCAAGCGATCCTCCTGCCTCTGCCTCCCGAGTAGCTGGGACTACAGGCGCGCGCCACCACGCCCGGCTGAAAAATAATTTTCAATGCAGAAAATGATCTAAAGTTTTAGGATAAAAGATTTTATAAGTTTACATAAAATATAAATATTGAAATAACTTGGAATGACATAAAAATAAAGGAACTATGTATCACCTTAGCTAAGAATTTAAACTTGGACAGTATATACTGAGATACAAATAACTATTGAGAAGACTTCAATTTTATATATTCTTAGGCCAACTAAGCTGCTTGGTTTGAAATTAGAAATTTATGATCATTTTTTAATGAAAACTAATTGATCTTTAATGTTTTTGGCAAAATGCATGCTTTGAAATAACTATGAAGTAGCTGATATTTCTACTGGAAAACATGTTGCAAAAAATTATTTAAGTAGCTGTATAAAGTTTTTTTTTTTTTAAGATTTATTTATTTATTTATACAAGCACTGGGACAGTAGAAGTGCGGGAGGGTAAGAGAATTCACCAGAGCCAGAGAGGGGAACAGAACAGGCAGACTGACGAAATATACTGCTGAGGGGAGCAGCGGGCATGGCAGGAGAGATCTGTCGCGTCATGTGGGACCCTCACCAGCGGCCGGGGATCGAACCAGGACCACAAAGGCTGCAGGCAGCCTC
This sequence comes from Talpa europaea, assembly GCF_964194135.1. Taxonomy (NCBI): domain Eukaryota; kingdom Metazoa; phylum Chordata; class Mammalia; order Eulipotyphla; family Talpidae; genus Talpa; species Talpa europaea. Next base: position 80,547,728 of record NC_140077.1, read on the forward strand.
GCAGCCCAGCACTCAACTGCTGAGCCACCAGGGGAGGCCCTAACGTTCTTTATTTTGAATTACTCAATGTCCTCCAAGTTAGTGTGGGCAATCTACATTACTCACTTTAGTGAAATTAATATTTATACTAAATAGGATATTCCACTAAGAAACAAGTCAGTATTTCAAACACAAAAGTAATGGTTCTTTGATCACTTTGAAATGAATGCTAAGTATTTCAGGGCACATATTTTAAAAACATGTATTTTAGAAACAAGAAATCTGCGTGTTGAACAATTTCTGTTTATTTGCCAATATGGCTGTGATTTTGCTAGATAGTAATAAAGGTGAAAATCACTTAAGAAAAATATTTAATTTTGTTAGGTCATTTGGTGTCATGCTGTAATAGTTGTATTTCTTTTTCTTTTTCATTTTTTAGCTTGTTGAAATGTTACCGTCCATGTACTATAAATAACAAGCTGTTAAAATGTATTATTAAGAATCTGTAAGAGCAAAAGTTTAGTATTGAAAAATAGCTCCTGCAATATTTGCAGTTTTTTCTTAAACAACTAATCTGATAAGATCTGCCCTGCTTCATAATTCTTTGGACTTGGAGCAGTTTTTCAGTATTAAAAGAATCAGACTTCCCCAACATCATTCAATATTCTTCAACATCCTTCTTGTGTTTACTTTTTACATAAAAGAGCCACCAAAGCAATTACCAAATTCATATAACCTTGAAATAACTTAGTGAAGTAATTTAACATCTTTTTGTATCAGATAGAAAACAATTTTCATCTGTGTCTGAAATCAATGATTTCTTTGCAATGCTTCCAATATCATCACAGAATAAACTATAGGCTATAGATGATGATCAAGGGTGAGTAATTTGTTTTGGGTATACAGTATTGATGGCTTCTCTACACTATTTGTGCCACAATTGTCACATCTTGCATCAGGCATGTTTCACTGCACTCACTTTGCACTGGGGCAGCATGCCCCAAGCCATGAGCTGACGCACAAGGGCAGCTCTGGATCCAAAAGTCACCCACTGATGTGCTGGTCTTTTGAAGCTCATCTTAGTGGTTTGTTCCCTCCCTCTTTTATTGTTGATTGACTTGTAGGCTTAAAATTAAGTTTTGTCCAAGTCCCACTGGGCTAGCAATGAGGTGCCTCCCTGGGTTGGCTAGAAACACAATTTGCCATCTAATCTTTGCTGCAACTGCAGTAACATTCCTCAAGGAGGAACTGGGACTCTCCTCTATTCAAAGTACTCTTGATGCTATCATCTTCATTAGGTATGAGAGTGGAATTAAGATCAAAGGCTCATGGTTGTTAAACTCAGGTTCAGACAAATCAAGTAAAACTTTAGTGGGTTGCTTTGCAATTTCATTTCCAGGAACCAAGGATTAACTTTACTGCTGCCAGCCAAATTTTTTTCCCCCGGAGTTATAACATCAGCCTTGATGCATTTGAATGTAATCATACCACCTTACCTGAGGGGTAAGGAGATCTTACCTAATCTTGTCACCTTGGATTTCCTCTCATCCCTGTGTGAAGTCACATGCTCTGGAGCCATTCTCAGCCACAATCTAGGCATAGAGAGAACAGTAATAAAGGAGCTAGTAATATATTTTAGAGCTCTCTAGGGTAATGGAAGTGAGTTCTAGTTTGGGCCCAGTGGTTCATATCCCTGTTGTAAATTAGAATTTCCTGTGGAGCTTTAGCTTTAAAAAGGTAACAGTTGACAATCCAAACCAATTAAATCATAATGTCTCAACATTGTACATATATTTTAAGTATTTTTAAATCATCCTAATGCACAGCCAGCATTTCCCCCCTATGTAGGATTTAAATTGCTATTTTCTCTGAAAATTAGCTTCTCTCCTGGGAGACTGATGTCCACTTGTTTGTTCTTACCTGTGTGAGCCTGCTCAAGATTAGCCAGAGGGCCAGGATTAATCTCATCTATACCTTATTCTTGCTGATCTCATATCACAGCAAGTCTCAGTCATCTCTCTAATATATCTATTAAGTGTTTTACCTATTAACTATCATTAACATTCACAGTATGAAATTAAGACTCTTGGAAAGTATTATATGAAAAACAGTTAATATAAATAATTTTGTTTTTATAATACCATTTTGCCATCTCTGTCCCCAAAAACTGAAGAGTCAAACTATGTAAAATCACATTTAAGTATTCAAGGGCTATTTTGCATTTGAATATTCACATTGAAACAGAAATCATTGAACTTTAGTTCAAAGATATTCAGAGTTCTAAAATATTGCTTTTAATTTTGTCCAAGTGTTCATTTTATCTCATAAAAGCACATTTCTTTACTGACAAATGAGTGTGCAGGTTGAATTCTCCTAGCTCCGAATTTCCTAACTGCAGCAGCAGGAAGGGCATGGAGCAGGATCTCTCTGACGGCAGACAGGTGAGGGAGATGGTCCTGGAGCCCTCAGTGGCTTTTTTCAGGCTTTTATTGAGTTTATCAGGTACACAGCAGGCAGGGATGCCAGGGGGGCTGGAGGCTGACAGGCCCCCCAGCCCCCACGATTCTTCACTCCTTTTGGGCTCTCTGGCATTTCTCTCGTGGCCTCTGCTTCTCTACTGGTTCCCTTTCAGGTCTCATTCTTGTTCTCCTGGTGGTTCTGCTCCTACTGTGATGCCGCCCTTATAAGCCCCAGTCTCATCCCAGGTGTACCTACCTACGTATGCCCACATCCTACTATAGGTGCCCGCCATCAGGAATGCATTCAGGACTGCAGGGATCCATCATCAATCCTAATGGAGGGAGAGCAGAAAAGCCTGACAATTATTTACCCTATACTAACACAGCTCCTTGCTGTATAAAATTCAGATCAGGTCCTCATTTTACCTTATATTTAAGTTTTTGTTTTAGAGTTAATTGGGCTTCTCTTAGTGAAAGCAATGTGACTGCTGGTGATATACAAATGCATATAGTGGCCACTGAGCTTTTTACCACTTACATTAATACAATTCAATATGTGCCATTTGTAGATTCTAAGATACATAGAATAATATTGAAAAAAAATAGTGAATTGTTGCAAGTTACAAAGACCCAGTAGAAAAATATTTTCTGAACAGATGCTGGAGATATGATTAATTCATAATTTGTTTAGAATTGTTGATTTATCTTTATTTCCTTTTGTTTTGTATACTACAAAGCTAGCAGAAACAGGTTGGTCAGCAGTCTCAGAGTGAAAAAAATATGTAGTATAGTGAAAAAGTTGCATATTTTTGCATGCATGTGTCATGTGGGACTTTAAAGTTGAATATATGCAGCATTTACAAGTTTGCAAGCAAACATCTAGGGGTGACGGTATAATAAACTGTTAAATAGAAAGTAAATATTCCTGTCTAGCAACCAACTATATGACAGAACTACAGATTATCTGCTCCTTAGTGTAGTAGGAGAAATAGTCAAAATTTTAGTAAATCTAGAGAATATCCATACATAATTTTCATGTATTTATGTCTTCCTCAAGTTTACATTTAAATGTTTTAAGAGAAACAATGGAGATATTAATTGGGCATTTGTTATTTCTCAGTTACTAGGAAGCTATGAGAAAGATAAAATAATGAAATATCCATTATTTTCACGTTTATTGATTAGAACAATTGAAATACAAGGTTGTAACTGCAATATTTCAGCAAGGCTAAGCATTTTCAGGAAATGTCTCTTTTACACACACAACACACAATTTATAGTAAGTTCCTAACTTAATTAGGCAAGTATATAATATTAGCAATGGTAACATAGCCACACAAGCAAAAACAGTTGCAGCTGAGTGCTACACTCCCAGAGACCTTGAAAAGGGCTAATGAATGCTGGTAACACTGTCCATTCACTATCTTAACACTATTGAGAGCTCCATCTTATTCTGGCAATTCCAGTTTGCAATGAGGGGCTTCATCAATATTTTTAAAAATATGAATATACTATCACATCCTCTTTAGATTTTCGTGGTTTTTTTTTTTTTTAAAGATTTATTTATTTATACCTACAAGAACTGGGATATAGGCCAGAGGTGTGGGGGGTGAGAGGATTCACCAGAGAGAGTGGGGAGTAGAACAGGCAGATCGTAGGTCTACTGAAGTATACTACTGAGGGGAGCAGAGGGCTAGATAGGAGAGGTCTGCTGTGCCATGAGGTTGCTCCCTGCCTGCTGGGGATCCAACTAGAGCTGCAGTGGCTGGCTGCAGCCTGATAGCGCTGTCTTTAACCCCTGTGTCACCAGAGAGGGCAGATTTTCATGGTTTTTTATAAAACAATTTTCCTTGATTCTTGATTCAAATTCAGCAATAACATGGAGACATCCTTTCCTGGGGAATCAGAATCAATGTCCAGATGTCCCTAACCAACGTTTTCGGCTTAACGATGGTTTAATATCCTTCTGTTTGGGGCATTCTAATACTGAGTTTAGTAGAAAGAGAATTCACAAATTTGGTGAACTTCATTTTTAAAATCATGTTAATTACATTTTAACATATAATATGTAAATTAATTATCCCTGTGTTCTAAGCAACTGTCGTTTTGTTTCAAACTACATCTAATTCTGATTCTCTTACACAGGATATTGGAGAGATGTGTATACTGATTAGTAATATTTATGCTTGCAGAAGAAACAAGTCAAAGAAGAGAGAAAATATTCATGACCATAATGACTTGGTAATTTCTTTTTCCTTTAAGATCATTACCTTGCTATCATTTACTTTGATCTTATTAGATGTCTGGGGGCTAGAGATAATGTTCAGATAATCTCTATCTGCTACTCTGAATGAGCAATTTACTATTGGATGCTTTTATTATAACATGAGAGAGTGATAGAAAAAGAGAGGGAGAGTGAAATGACTACCTATTAAGAAATAATCTTGAGCAGAGAAACACAAAGTTATGACGATGTGATCATGTACCATAACAGCTTTTGGGAGAGCTGGCAATGTTCTATTCCTTCACTAAATAGTTATTATTTGGGTTTTCACTTTATAGTTAGTTACATGCTAAATTGTACATACATGTTGCATGGGTTTTCTGTAAGTTTCACAAATAAAAGATATTTTTTTTTTTTATAAATTTTATTGTTATATTCCCCATACAATTGCAGCCCCCCATTCGGACCCCAATCCCTCCCCTCCCGCCCCCGCCCCCCTAAAAGTGTCTCTGGTTCATAGTTTTTTGTTGATTTTGATTTTCACTTTCTTATAGTTATTCATTTTCCTGGTCCCTTATTTAAGTTTTCTAGATTCCTGCTATGAGTGAGACCATCCGGTATTTTTCTTTTTCTTTTTGGCTTATTTCGCTGAGCATGATCCCTTCCAGCGCCATCCATGTTGCAGCAAATTGCATGTGTTTATCTTTTTTGAATGCTGAGTAATATTCCATGGTATATATGTACCACATCTTCTTGATCCAGTCATCTATTTTTGGGCATTTGGGTTGTTTCCAAAGCTTAGCTATTGTAAACAGTGCTGCTATAAACATAGGGGTGCAGGTGTTCTTTGGAATTGATGTTTCTGTGTCCTTTGGGTAAATACCTAGGAGTGGAATTGCTGGGTCATATGGAAGCTCTATGTTTAGTAGGTCCAGAAATCTCCACACAGCTTTCCACAGTGGTTGGACCAGTTTGCACTCCCACCAACAGTGCAGAAGAGTTCCTTTTTCTCCACACCCTCGCCAACATTTGTTGTTGCTAGTTTTTTTAATATGTGCCATTCTCACTGGTGTAAGATGGTATCTCATGGTAGTTTTGATTTGCATTTCCCTGATGACAAGTGATGTTGAACATTTTTTCATATGCCTGTTGGCCATTTGCATTTCCTCTTCAGAGAAGTTTCTTTTAAGCTCTTCTGCCCATTTTTTGACTGGATTATTTTCTTTGTTGTTGTTGAGTCTCATCAGCTCTTTGCAGATTTTTGTGATCAGTCCTTTATCATTAGTGTTGGGTGCAAAAATGTTCTCCCAGTTGGTGGGGTTTCTCTTTGTTTTTGTTATTGTCTCTTTTGCTGTGCAAAAGCTCTTTAATTTGATATAGTCCCAGCTGTTTATCTTTGCCTTCACTATCACTGCTTTGGGTGATGTGTCTGTAAAGATGTCTTTGATGTGCAAATCACGTAGTGTTTCGCCTATATTTCCTTCTATATATTTTATGGTTTCAGGTCTTATGTCTAGTTCTTTAATCCATTTTGAGTTGATTTTTGTGTATGGTGTGAGGTGGTGGTCAAGCTTCATTCTTTTGCATGTAGCGACCCAGTTTTCCCAGCACCATTTATTGAACAAACTTTCTTTGCTCCAATGCATAGTCTTTGCTCCTTTGTCAAAGATTAGTTGACCATAAACCTGTGGGTTTATTTCTGGATTTTCTATTCGATTCCATTGGTCTGTATGTCTGTTCTTGTTCCAATACCATGCGGTTTTGATGATTATGGCTTTGTAGTATAGTTTGAAGTCTGGGAGTGTAATGCCTCCATTCCCTTCTTTTTTTTTCAGGAGAGCTTTGGCTATTCGGGGTTTTTTGTGATTCCATATGACTTTCATCAATAATTGTTCTATTTCTTTGAAGAATGACATTGAAATTTTGATTGGAATAGCATTGAATCTGTATATTGCTTTTGGTAGGATGGCCATTTTAATAATGTTTATTCTTCCAATCCATGAGCAGGGGATGTCTCTCCATTTCTTTGTGTCTTCTTCTATTTCTTTTAACAGTGTTTTATAGTTTTCTTTGTATAGGTCCTTTACCTCTTTTGTTAGATTTATTCCCAAATATTTGATTTTTTTTGTTTCAATAACAAAAGGGATGGTCTTTTTGATTTCTTCTTCTTCAGATTTATTGTTTGTGTATAGGAAGGCTACTGACTTTTGCGTGTTGATTTTGTATCCTGCCACTTTACTGAACTGATTGATGAGTTGAATTAGCTTTTCTGTGGAGTTTTTGGGGTTCTCTATGTATAATATCATATCGTCTGCAAATAGTGATAGTTTGACTTCTTCTTTTCCTATTTGGATTCCTTGGATGTCTTTCTCTTGTATTATTGCCCTGGCTAGGACTTCCAGTATTATATTGAAAAGCAATGGTGAGAGTGGACATCCTTGTCTTGTTCCAGATCTTAATGGAATTGCTTTCAGCTTTTCACCATTGAGAATGATACTGGCTGTTGGCTTGTCATAGATGGCCTTTATGATGTTGAGGTATGTTCCTTGTATCCCAAGAATTTCAAGGGCTTTTATCATGAATGGGTGTTGCACTTTGTCGAAAGCTTTCTCAGCATCTATTGATATTATCATATGGTTTTTATATTTCTTTTTGTTGATGTGTTGGATAACGTTGATTGATTTTCGGATGTTAAACCATCCTTGTGCCCCTGGAATGAATCCAACTTGGTCGTGGTGAATTATCTTATGGATACATTGTTGGATTCTGATAGCTAAAATTTTATTCAGGATTTTTGCATCAGTGTTCATTAGGGAGATTGGCCTGTAGTTTTCCTTTTTTGTGTTGTCCTTGTTCGGTTTTGGTATTAGTGTAATGTTGGCTTCATAGAACGTGTTTGGTATTGTCCCTTCCTTCTCAATTTTTTGGAAGAGTTTGTGAAGGATAGGCACTAATTCGTCTCTGAATGTTTGGTAGAATTCATTTGTAAATCCATCAGGTCCTGGGCTTTTGTTTTTGGGGAGGTTTTTGATTACCATTTCAATTTCGCTAATTGTAATTGGTCTGTTTAGGTGTTCTATTTCTTCTTTATCTAGCTTTGGGTGATTGTAGAGTTGTAGGAATTTGTCCATCTCCTCTAGATTGTTAAACTTGTTTCCATATAACTGTTCATAGTAGTTACTGATTATTCTTTTGATTTCTGCTGTGTCCGTTGTGATTTCTCCTCTTTCATTGATGATCCTGTTTATTTGTGCTTTCTCCCTTTTTTCCTTTGTGAGCCTGGCTAGGGGTTTGTCTATTTTATTGATTTTTTTCAAAGAACCAGCTCTTGGTTTCATTGATCTTTTGGATTGTTTTTTTAGTTTCAATTTCATTTATTTCTGCTTTGGTTTTTATTATTTCTTTTCTTCTACTGGTTTTGGGGTTTTTTTGTTGTTCTTTTTCTAGATCTTTGAGCTTCGAGATAAGGTTGTTTCTTTGCGTTCTTTCTTGTTTCTTGATGTGAGCTTCTATTGCTATATATTTTCCTCTTATTACTGCTTTTGCTGCATCCCATACATTTAGGATATTGGTGTCCTCCTTGTCGTTCAATTCAAAAAATTTTTTAATTTCTTCTTTGATCTCCTCCTTAGTCCAATGGTCTTCCAGTAGTGTGGTTTTTAATCTCCATGAGGTAGGAAAGTTCCTTGCCTTCTTTTTATGGTTTATTTCTAGTTTGATGCCTTCATGGTCAGAAAAGATGGTTGATATGATTTCAATCTTGGTGTATCTGTTGATGTTTGTCTTGTGCCCCAGTATGTGATCGATCCTGGAGAATGATCCGTGTGCGCTTGAGAAAAATGTGTACTCCGTTTTTTTTGGTGTTTAGTGTTCTATAGATGTCTGTTAAGCCCAATTGCTCTAGGTCTTTATTTAGAGCTTTGGTTTCTTTACTTATTTTTTGTCTTGTTGATCTATCCATTGTTGATAGTGGTGTGTTGAAGTCTCCCACTACGTATGTGTTTTCTCTGATGTCTGTTTTCAGAGAGGACAACAGTTGTCTGATATATTTTGGTGCTCCTTCGTTTGGTGAGTATATGTTAATGAGTGTTATTTCTTCTTGAAGTATTGTCCCCTTGATCATAATGTAGTGACCATTGGGGTCTCTTTTTATCTTTTTGAGTTTGAAATCTGTTTTATCTGATATAAGTATAGCTGTTCCTGCTTTCTTTTTTGGTCCATTTGCTTGTAGGATTGTTTTCCATCCTTTAACTTTGAGCCTATTTTTATCTTTTGTAGCTAAATGTGTTTCCTGGAGACAGCAAAAGGTTGGGTTTTGTTTCTTAATCCAGGCTGCAACTCTGTGTCTTTTTATTGAAGAGTTTAGTCCATTTACATTTAGAGTTAATATTGATATGTTAACATCTGTATTTGCCATTGTGTTTGTCTTTCCTTTGATTTTATTTATTTATTCTTTTAATAACTTTTTTTTTTTGGCCTTCTTTCATTGTTATTCGTCGCTCTGAGGTTCTGGCTTTAGGACTCCTTGTAGTATTTTTTGGAGTGGGGGTTTAGTTGCAATGAAATTCCGGAGTTTCTGTTTGTCTGGGAAGGTCCATATTCTTTCTTCAAAGAGGAAGGAGAGCTTTGCGGGATAGAGTATTCTTGGTTGGCATCTGTTTTCTTGGAGTCTGTTGACTATGTCCCTCCACTCTCTCCTTGCCCGTAGTGTTTCTTCGGAGAAGTCTGATGTCAGCCTGATTGGTTTTCCTTTGAATGTTATCTGTTTCTTCCCTCTTGCCAGCTTCATTATTTTTTCCTTGTCCTGGATTCTTGGGAGCTTTACTATTATGTGTCTTGCTGTATTTTTCCTTTCGTCGTGGAAGTTTGGTGTTCTTCTTGCTTCTTGTATATCAATTTTCAGCTCCTTCTTCACATTTGGGAAGTTCTCTTCAATTATCTCTTTGAATATTTTCTCTGTTCCTACATCTCTCTCCTCTCCTTCTGGTATTCCTATAACTCTTATATTTCCTTTCCTCATGGAGTCAGATAGTTCCCGAAGTCTTTCTTCGTTCTTTTTCCTTCGTACTTCTCTTTCCTTTTCTGTTTTGGTTCTTTTTATTTCTGTGTCTTCAAGATTACTTATTCGTTCTTCCATTTCATCTATTCTGCTTTCATTGCTTTTCCCAGAATTCTTTAGTTCTTCCATTAATTCTTTGATCTCCTGCATTTCTTTTACTTCCCTCTTTAGGGACTCAATTTCTTTCTTCTGACCATTGTTTTCCCTCTCTAGGGACTCAATTGCATTCTTCTGATCGTTGATTATTTTTCCCTTATCATTGTTTTCCTTTATGACTTCTGTCAGTTTTTTAATCACGGCAATTTTAAATTCTCTTTCTGGAAGGCTCAGAAATTCTTCCAAGTTATTGTCGTTGCAATCTGGGGGCTGGCTTTCTTTTTGTGGTGTGCTTTTTCTCTGGAGAGTTGCTAGGTTGCGTGTGGTTCTTCTCCTCCCTACTGTCTGTTTTCTAATTTGCCGTATGCGTTGGGACACTGTGTTGTTGGGACTTGCCGGCATCTTGGGTGGGCTTCTCTGTTCCCCTCTGGTTCTTCCAGGAGTCATCTGTCAGTTTCAAGCAGCCTTTACTGGAGAAAGGTCCCTGTTCTAAAATGCCGATGTGGGGACACACTCCCCTGTGCGCCTGGTCTGCCCCGGCGGTGGGTTCCTGCTCCCCTCTGGGCTTGGACTGCAGGCCAGAGGGGGTCTGGCGTGGGCGAACTTCCCCCGCTCACCTCTGGCTCCTGAGGAAGCCTTCTGCAGGTAGTTTTTACTGAAGAAATGTCCCTGTTCTAAAATGGTGATGTGGGACACACTCCCTGCGCTTCTGGTCTCAGGCACACTCTTCTGCGCGCCTGGTCTGCCCCGGCTGTGGGTGCTCGCTCTCCCTGTGGGCTCAGACTACTTGTTCAGAAGTGGCCCAGTGTGGGCTAACTCCCCAGCTGGCCACTAGCTCCTTCAGTAGCCTGTGCTGGGGTCAAGTCGCTAGGTGGCACCAGAGATCTCTCCTAGAGCCCTTGGGGAGCTGATTTTCCACCCCGTGGGACAGGGAGCAGAGCGGGGATGGTAGGGTACACCTCAACGGCTTTGGGGTGCTGTGTCTGCCTTGTGCCCCACCGTCGTGGGGAACCCACGCCCCTAATTTCGTGCCCCGGGTCTCAGTTCCAAAGCCCTCAGTTCCAGGACGCGGGCTGTAGCCCAGATCAGTGGCGTGGGAATGGCGCCTTTTGAATCCCGCTCCCCTGCCTGGGCGCCTTGTTCCTGCTCACTCAGGGAGGGCCTCCCCCCGGGTCTCAGTTCCAAAGCCCTCAGTTCCAGGACGCGGGCTGTAGCCCAGATCAGTGGCTCGGGAATGGCGCCTTTTGAATCCCGCTCCCCTGCCTGGGCACCTTGTTCCTGCTCACTCAGGGAGGGCCTCCGCCGTCTCCCCGCAAGCCTAGGTCATAGGCGCAGGGCCCTGGGCAGCTGCAATCCGAGCGCCGCTCGCGCAAGCTTACCGGGCGGCAGCGGCTGTGTGCTGGTGCTGGTCTCCTCCTGGTGGGCGGGGCTCTCTTTAATTGCGCGTGGAGCTCACCTCCGCGGTGGGTCCTGCAGGGTTCGCCTCAGCTCCCGTTCACGGGGTGTGGTGGCTGAAATAGTTCCTTTCCACTCACAGTCCCGCTTGCTGCATCCGTTTTTCTTGTTGGGCGTTTTGGTTTGTTGTTTCCCTCGTCTCTGCCGGTCGGAGAGTGCCGCCTCTGTGGGCGGGGGAGGGGAGCAGGGTTCTGCGCTTCCCTCCCTTCTCGTCCTCTTTTATGGCAACTTTCTTCTTCGGGCAGTTTGCTGGAGTCGTCCGTTTATCTTCCGTGTCCCAGTTCTCACTGGGACCTGCCGCTTTTCCTCCCTATTAACTTTTTTTAATGGGAGATCTTACTCGCAGCGTCTCCTCGCTGCCATGTTGCTCCGCCCCCCAAAAGATATTTTAAAAATATAGTTCTTATCTGATATTTGTGTATGTGAACTTAAAGATACAGAATCACTTCAAAATAAATTGTGTACTGACAAAAGATTCTGAAATCAGGATAAACATTTGATATTGAAAAGAGAAAGTGAAGTGCCTCCCTGGTGGCGCAGCGGGTTGAGTGCAGCACTGTGAAGCTGTCCGCAGCCTCTGCAGTGTGGGTTCAATTCCCAGCCGGCCAGGGAGATACCCATATGGCGCAGCAGACCTCTCGTGCCTCGCCCACTGCTACCTTCAGCAGTGTCTTCAGTCCATCTGCCTGTTCTGCTCCCTACTCTATCTCTAGTGAATCCTATCACCCTCCTGTGTCTCTGGCCTATACCCCAGTTCTTGTATAAATAAAAATAAATCTTTTTTAAAAAGTAAAAAAAAAAAAAAGTTAAATGTATTTACTGGTTATTTTTATTCTTGTTAAAATTTGAATCATCATAGAATAATTTCTGTGTGATTGGTGAAATGCTCTTTTGCTGTTTTGAAATTCTTGACATGAAAAATGTGTAATTCAAAATTCTTTCACTGTATCACATATGTTTGACATTTCATCTGTGGAATGTTATATTTGTGAAGACAATCCATAGTGAAAATAGAATTACACTAAATTACATTTAATGTTGGGGGAGAAGTGTATGCCAGTAGAGCAGAAGAGATATTCTCTACTACATTTGCTGCTAAACTGATGTGTTTCTAAATGCCAAAATAATAGTGATGGGAAAGCAAGTTCAAGATTCCATTCAAATAATCTGACTGTGACATAGAAGTTTAAAGCTAGTTATATATATAATATCTTCTTTAGCATTATATATTTTATCTATACTAATCTCATATATATACTCATGCACACATACATGTATATACATAAATTCATAAGGTAAAGAAAATATTTTTCATCAAACCCAACAGACTCCTCCAAATTCCCTCAGTTTGCTCCTTTATGCCACACAAATACTGTTTTTCCTGTGTTCAATGAAGTGAATGTCCTTGGTTTGGGAAGTACTGTTATATGATTTAGGAATAGGTATCAGCTGGAACTGGAGTGCTGAACCAAAAGTGAACATTTCGAAATAGTGTGGGGCTATTTTTGGTTGTTTGTTAAAGACAGCAGGTCGTGTTGGCATTTACCAGGCAAAAGCCAGAAGTATCAAAGTTTCACAGCATGGACCTCCCTAGTGGTGCAAGGGTTAATAATCAGTGCTATCAAGTTATCCCAGCCATTGCTGCCTGAGTTCCATCCCTGGCCAGGGAGCTAACCCACAGGGCTCAGCACACCTCTTCTTTCTCCCTGGCTGCTCCCCTCAGCAGTATATTTCAGTAGATCTGCCTGTTCTGCTCCCCACTCTCTCTGGTAAATCCTCTCATCCCCTGCATCTCTGGCCTAGACCCCAGTTCTTGTATGTATAATAAATAAAAATAAATATTTAAAGAAAAAAACCACAAAGTTCCTCGTGCTTGAGAAACTGCTGTTCAAGGAAGAACTGGATACATAAAATGCAGACTGCTTTGAAAAAACAATGACTTTTGTGGACAATCACTTTTCTTAAACAGGGAAGACTTTCTACTGTGGCATCTCTTGCTGATATTTACAATCCCTGTCCATTAACTACTCCACAAAATTGTACTTAACCTGTTGTGAGAATAACTATTATGTGCATACTGGCTATATCAATGAATACTTCTAAAGAACAAATGAGATCATGACCATGAAATTCTCTGCAAATTAAAAGTACTATGCAAATATACTATTTTTTTATAGAGATAAATCATCTACAACAATTTGCTTCCTACCTATATAACAGGATTTTTTTGAGGAACAAATGAGATTATGCACATGTAATTGCTTTGCAAACAAAAATATTGCTATGCAAATATAATATCTTTTAGAAATGATCTGCAGCAATATCTGTCCCTTACTTGAATTATAATTTCTTACTCATAATTTATAATCCTAATTATTTTTTGATTTCTTCCTCACAATAAAAAGTAAGGTAAGGAATTATTCATAAAAATCATTGACAAGTACTATCCCAATTCAGTGCCTTTAACTTAGCTTTTACCGTGTTATAAAATTTTATTCATTTAATTGGATAATATGAAAATACTGTTTTAGTAGATTAAAGACAGTCAATAATAATCAACTTACTAAGGTTCAAACTATAAAAACTTGGAACTTTACCTGATACTCTTTTTGAGTTATTCATAAAGACAATAAATATATTTAGAGCTAAAACTTAGAAGTGGAAACTGAATTTTCATAGGTATATGTTCTTTATTTTTCAGTTGGCTTACCAGAATAAATGCCACATTCTTACTGTTTTATTTTTTCAAGGATATATCACTAACAGTATGCTGCTTTGTATAAGGTGTGAATAACTTAAAGATGATCTAATTAAAACAAATCTTCATTTAGGAATTTAAATTGTGGACACACTATTTTTCCTAACAAACTCTTAATGAATTAAAAATAGAGACTGGCTGTGCTCTACAAGATCAGCAGACTCCCAAATGGCCCACAGAAATAAGCAAAAATAAACAATTCTGTTTTTAAGTCACTGTATTATGAAGGAATTTATTACCCAACATTATTGGCATTTTAATTGTGAGTTGTGTACTGGGCATTTCAGCATTCATTCTACCAGTGAGCACTCCTGATGATCATAAGAGATAGGTTTTATTGCCTTCCTTACTAAGGAGAAAACTAAACCCTAGAGAATTTAGACAATTTGCCTCAAAGCAGCACTTTTAGATAACAAAAGGGCAGAAATCTATTTCTGGTATAGGTAAGCTAAATTCTCCCATTAATTTATAACAGGATTTTTCTTGGTCACTAAGAATCAGCTTCCACAAAACTGCTATGCAGATGCCATGAGTGTATTTTGTTTTGTTTATAGGACTCTGAAAACATCATGGGAAGTGATTAAGAGTGTGGCTTTGTATCCTGCTTCCAATTTACTGTTTTGTGACTACTCAGTGGTCCAGTGAATCTATTATTCAACAGGGAGTGAGAAAAAACAATCACAAGTTGCAGTCATGGTGATAACTCTGAGATGGTTCAAGTTAACAGAAATCCTTATCCACAAATTATAAGAATGGTTAAGTAGGCAGATTATGAAAAAAGGGCATACATGAGGCAAAACATTTTAGAGCTTGTGTAATCAAATAAAAACCATTCTGATTTTTTTGTAGAAAAAAATAAATACAGTTGAGTGGAATGAGAGAGTTGCATAAAGTCAGGTTGGGATCAAATAGATGGTGTAGGGGCAAGAAGGGTACTGAGCAGGTTTTATGATCCGAGCAGACAGGGTAAAGGAGAGTCCTGGAGCCCTCGGTGGCTTTCTCAGGCTTTTATTGAGCTTTTACATGTAGTGTGGCAACCAGGAACACGGCAAGCAGGGGTGCCGGGGGGGCCAGGAGGTCAGAAGGCCTCACGCCCCCAGCAAGTCTTCACTCTGGGCTTCGCTGGCCTTTTTTTTCTGTTCTCTCTCCTGCCTCTTCTCCTGCTTCTGCTTCTCTTGATGACTATCTCAATATTCCTCCCATGGCCCACAGAAGTAAACAACACAGTTTCAACAATGTAAAAACTGCAGGTGCCCCCATCAGGCAGGGCAATCCTAATGGTGGGAGGACAGAAAAGCCTGAAAACCATTTACCCTACAGATGGCAATTTGTGACAATATGATTGCAGGAACTCTAGCTTTTGGAGAGGGGATTGCTAAAAATGCATGGATTATTAAAATTACCAAATTTTTGCTTGACAGAAAATTCACCTAGCAGTAGTGTTTAAAGTGTATCAATTTGAGTAAAAATTGGAAACAGACAAGTGTGGATGTATGTAAGCATTTCCCAAAGGCATTACTTATTGGCAAGGATAAGCTTCCATAACACCAAATATATCTCAGATATAATTGTACTTTTATTGAATTTGAATGATATCTGTCAGTCCCCGCCAGTTTATTTAAACACCCTGGTAATGGAAATTATACCTGTAGCTCAACATTTTAACTCCAACACCTGTTATAGAGATTGGTCCATAGCTGTTGCTTAGCAAATATTTGTTAAATCAGTGAATAGGTGAAAGATGAATCAAAGAGTGAGGAAGTAAGTATTAATGGGTCTTAATATTTTTGAGACTGAATATTTTTCATCAAAACTTGTCATTTTGTGGTTGTAAGATTAAGCATTTTGATCAGGATTATAAAAAGTAAGCAAACTTAATTTCTAAAACTACTTTTTGATTGCAATACAAAATTCTTTGAACTTCAAATATCAAGAATATTCAAATCCAAATATGGGAAAATAATATGCATTCTGCTGTCTTCTGAAATATGATAATTAAGTGTATGTATATTTGTGTTTGTATATATATATATATATATATATATATATTTAACTAGGATATCTACTTTTGTTGTGGGAGATTTTTTGAGTTATTGGACTATAAGCCAAAACAGAATTCATACATTAAAATCATGAGTTTGTTGGCTTAAATTTTCTTTTTTCCCAAGAGATTATGAATGTCACAAAGTCAGGCTACTCGACTGTTTAAGCTCCGAGCTTCACAAAATGCCTGCTGCATATAGAACTCATCCATCGTATATTCGAAAGAATGAATCTCAATAAAGTGAATGTGGAATTAGAGATGTAAATGTGCTCTGAGTTCCAGGAGATAGGGATTCTTTTTCACGCAGTTTTGTGTGCCCAGGGAACGGATGTCTATCCTTTGTACCAGTACCCCACTGTCTTGATTACTGCTGCTTTATAGTGACTTTGAAATCAGTCTGGGGACTGATCTGTTCTTGTTTTCAAGATTGTCTGGCTGTAGCGTAAATGATTTTCAGGCTTTTCTGCCCTCCCCACATTAGGATTGCCCTACCTGATGCGGCACCTGCATTTGTTACATTGTTATAAGTTGTGTTGCTTACTTCTGTGGGCCATGACTGCAGTATTGAGATATTCACCAAGCGAAGCAGAGGCAGGAGAGAGAGGTAAGAGAGAGAAGGGGAGAAAGAAGGGGAGGAAGAACACCAGAGAAGCCCCGAGTGAAGACTTGAGGGCCTCCTGGCCCCCTGCCACCCCTGCCTGCTGTGTACCTGTGTCGTGCAACCAACCCATCCCGGGTAGATCCATTACCAGTTCTAGCAGGCCTGTTGTTGTCTTCATGCTCTCCGCTTTTAGTCGATGTCGTACTCTGTAGCGCTCTGCCACTCTGCTCCACTCCTCCGTCCTTTGCACCGCATCACACTGTACTGCACTGCGCCACGCTACGCCACCCACACACGCACGCCAGGCCACACGGCGCCACGCTGTTTGGCTGGCGCGCATGGGCAGTGGGAGGGTGGAAAAGCCTGACGCTTTTCCCCCCTATTACCCCACAATCCACCCCCTTAGGGTTTCCCACCATATAGTCTATATATAAATATATACAAGTTTCCTTTAACAAACATAAGCACTGAAGCCATGGCCCACAAAAGCAAACAGTATATACACACAACATAACTAAGTTCAATTCTCCTAGGGGCGGAAAGATAAAGAAGTCACTGGTACCAGTAATGGGAGATCCCTCCCATCTGGCAATATACAAGCCAATTTTGTGTCTGAAGACAATATTGTAGCTGGCATCAGTGGCCTTCCAAGTCATGAGTACCACACTCGCTTTGCCAGCGAAGAGGCATCAGGGGGCTCTACATGCAGCAGGAGTGGAGGGCTCATAATAGGCCACAGAGTCATCACAAATGTCCCCTTTAGGATCGTCCGCTGATCTGCCACCCCAGGGTGGGTAACACGTACCTGTGGCGGCCACTGTGCAGTCACCCATGGTGTTATTTGTAAATTGGCCTCCAGGCCACGACCCTAATGGGCTCATTAGAGCCACCCAGTGCATGTTGGGAGCCTTCACAGTCCAAGGCCATTCCCAGTCCACAGTCTGCCCTGGGTCCACTCCAGTTGGGGCTGGCAATAAAATGTTGCCCTGATGTCCAAATCCAGGCTTTAACAAAATATCCGAAGTTTGTATATGCAGATGGATTGGAGCAGCGGTGCGATGCAGCAGCGCCTCCACTGGAGCCAGGCCACCTTTCCTGCTCCTCTCATTTAGTGTTTGTAGCACATCCCACAGATGTCGGCTCCACCCGGCCAGCGTCAGAGTGGGGCAGTAGCTCTCAGTCCTTGCTTTAGCAGTCCGTTATAATGCTCTATGATCCCTGCAGCTTTGGGATTATAGGGAGTGTGAAACTTCCATTCCATGTCCTTGGCCCACTGCTGCACCCATGCACTTGTAAAATTAGTCCCTTGGTCACTCTTCACTACCAGTGGATGTCTCTATGCAGCACATAGGCATGCCAGTGCCACCAAAACTGCCTTTTGGTCCGCATGTGGGGCAGGATAAGCTGCCAATAACCAGGTAGCAGTATCCACACAGGTGACTGCATACTGGTTGTCCATTGGAGCAAGGTAGTGGTCCAATGATGTCGATCTGCCAGCGTGTCAGGGGTACCTGGCCCCACAACACCTGGTCTGTGGATGCAAAAGTTCTCCAGGGTAAGTCCTGGAACCTACTACACATTGTTCACAAACAGTTTGAACCTCCTTTAAAGTTACAGGTAGAGCCCAGGCACGCACAGTGGCCCACATTGTCTTTTGCCCTGCGTGGAGCAAGCATCTGTGCAGCCATTGCACAATATCCTGCCCTGGAGCAGTTTCAAGCCATGGAACCTGGTCTAGGGTATCTGCTTCATCGTTGCCTGGTGAGGCTAATGGGGCATGTCCTATGACATAATAAACAGTCACCTGCTTCTGATGCCCTAGATCCCATAGATCTTTCCATAGGGCCTGGCCCCACAATGGCCAATGCATGATTTTCCAGTCATTGAGATTCCACGTGGAAGTCCACAGTGTCAGGCCTCTGTACACAGCTCAACTGTCAGTACAAATTACTAGAGGGGAAGGCTCATGGGCCACCGCTATCCATACAGCTCGCAGTTCAGCCCATTGGCTGCTCTGTCCTGTTCCAGTTTCAAGTCAAATAGTTTTCGTTTCTGGGTGCACAGCCACAGCTGTCCAAGAGGCTGGCTGGCCCCGGCTGGAGCCATCTGTATACCAGGCGTTTGCTGGAATTGGTTCTCGCCCCTCCTTGTAGGGACTAGCTTCAGATTTGGCTTCTACACAGGCTTCTGAAGTTGGTTCCATACTGACATATGTCACCAGACCGAGAACCTCCTGCAACTCTGCCCTTAAGGGGCTAGTTGACAGGCTGCAGCCCCCCACTTCACCAAAGTGGGCATTTGAGCAGTACCACTATGGGGCTTTGTCGTCCAGTCCCGTACCCATCCAGCTATTGGGTAGGTGGTTCTCACTAAGACAGGAGCTGTGGCAATTATACTTTCAGTAGCTAGTAAGGCTGCATATACCATAGCTAGCTGTTTCTCAATTCAGGAATACCTAACCTCAGTCCCCATTATCCATTCCAGCAGGGTGTGGTTGCTCTGGCCCTACCACCGGCTGTTCTGCAGCCTCTGCCTCAAGGATGGGTGTAAAGTCACTGAGGCCAGTCTCTCCATCTCTTGTGCCGTGCAAATAATCTCATCCACCCCTAGGTCCCACAAACGCAGCAGCCAGGTTGCCAAGGGTTCCCCTGGTTTCTGGTGGAACTGTTTGCCCAAGTCCACCAGTTCTGCCTGGGTGTAAGGTCGGTAGGTAGTAAATTCCATCATTTGTGGTGGTCCAGCAGTCTCACCCCTTGGGGCCACAGGTCACTGCCACTTTATCTTCTGAGTCACCACTGGGCAGGCTTGAAGCATGGGACCAGCCTTCTCCTCCTCTCCTGAGGAGGAACCTGGCATCTCCAGAGTCACAGGTTGGTTTGCCACCACCGGCTGTGACTTGGGCAAAGGGCCAGCCTCCCGGTCCTCCTCTCCTGGGAAGGAGTCTGGCATCTCTGGAATGGTGGGTTGGTTTCGCCAAACTTCTTACTCCAGAATCCTCAAACAGTGTCGTAGTATCCACATCTCTTCCTGCATCTCATCACGTACTTGCTGGATTCTGGATCGCTCCTTCTGCCTACACTCCCACAGAGCTGTGAGAAACCCATCCCATGGCCCCTGCTGCATCGCGGGCACTGTATCTCCCCTGGGTCTCTTCTATTTTGTATAGGGCCTGTAGCAACTGCACCAGGGATCCATCTACCTCTGGCCATTCCTGGGGAGGTGCCCACTGGGAGAGGAGATAGGCCATCAGGTACCATCTGCTCATGGCTGGCCACCCGGGAATCCCTCTCCAGGTTTCTAAGGGTTCCATACCCATCTGCATCCAGCCATCCTGCTTTGAACCATCCTGCTGTCTACGCCAAATGTTGCGCAACCAACCCATCCCAGATAGGTCCATTACAGGTTCTAGCAGGCATGTTGGTGTCTTCATGCTCCCCGCTTTTAGTCGACGTTGTACTCTGCAGCGCTCTGCCACTCCACTCCCCTCCTCCGCCCTCGGCACCGCACCACACTGTACTGCACTGCGCCATGCAACGCCACCCACACACGCCCGCCATGCATGCCACGCCACACGGCGCCATGCCGTTTGGCTGAGTGCACATGCGCAGTGGGAGGGTAGAAAAGCCTGACACTTTCCCCCCTACTTATCCTACAACCTGGTTGCTACATGTAGGGTAAATGGTTTTTCAGACTTTTCTGCCCTCCCCCCATTAAGATTTCCCTGCCTGATGGGGCACCTGCAGTTGTTACATTGCTGCAAACTATCTTGTTTACTTCTGTGGGCCATGGGAGGAGCATTGAGAGAGAGTCACGAAGAGAAGCAGAAGCAGGAGAAGAGGAAGAGAGAGATACAGGAGAGAGAAGGAGAGAAAGAGGCCAGAGAAGCCCAGAGTGAAGACTTGCCTGGGGCCTGGAGGCCTCCCAGCCTCCAAGAAAGCCACCGAGAGCAACAAGACTCTCCTTTACCCGTCTGCTGGATCATAGAAACCTGCTCAGTGCCCATCCTTTCCCTACACCGCACTACATGTAAAAGCTCAATAAAAGCCTGAGAAAGCCACCGAGGGCTCCAGGACTCTCCTTTACCTGTCTGCTGGATCATAAAAAACCTGCTCTGTGCTATCTTGGCCTTACAGTGGCTCTGTTGGTTCTCTGCATTTTCATATGAGTTTTAGGATGAGCTTCCATTACTGAAAAAGAAAGCTAACTGAATTATTTTTATTGTGGGTAAATTAGGGAGTATTGTGGTCTCAACAAAACACTCTTGTGATCTTTGGACCTGCCATACATTTCCATTTATTTTAGGTCTTCCTTAATTTCTTTCAACAATATTTTGTAGTTTTCACTGTAAAAGTGTTGTATTTCTTTTTAAAATTTTATTCCTAAGTATTTAATTCCACTTTTTTTAAACTTCAACTTCATTGGAAAATGATCATGCTCATTTGCTCACCTGCTTTCTGCGCTACTCTTGCTCTTATCAGAAGCCAGTGGAAACAGACAGGGTTTGCATACCCCTTGTCTAGAAGAGGCCTCCTGAAGATATTCTTTGCGTATTGTAGAAATTATTTTTCCATGAACATTTTGAGAAATTTAAATTTTGTTTGAAGTTACAATTGAGCAGTCTTTGTAGTACATAGTTCTCCTTTTTATTTTTGGGTCATTAGTCTCTGCAATTCTAGTAAAACTTTTGTTCAATTCTAGTTAAATTTTTTCTTGGACTCAAAAACCCATAAACTGCTAACCTCTGGCTGTTGAGAATTTTAACCCCTGAATGACACAGTTATACCTGAGAAAAGTTGTAGCACTGGAATCCTGATATTATTAGCCTCATAAAACAGTGATAGTAATCACCACCTTTTGACCCAATACCACAGAATGCAATGTGAGGGATGTCAAATAATCAGAAAACAATATTTTGGTAGGAATTCCACTCAATATCCATGAATTTTTTTAACTATTTGCTGCTTCTGCTGGCTTGGAAGTCATTCAACACATGGAAATCCAGATGGTGATTAAAGACCTGACCAAATTAACAAAAATCTCCTTCAGCTCATTATCCAAGCTTGTTATTTCCCTAAGTGCTTGCTATGTTTATGACTGTTACATTAAATGTTGCTATGGGTACAGGAAAAGGAAATGTTCCTTCTGTTAAATAATAGGAAACAAATAATAGTAATGAATACAAACAAAAATGATATTATTTTTTATTTTAAAATATGTTTTAGCAACAATACATATAGATTTCAAGAAGATTGACTTATTTTTCGTGAACATTTTGAGAAATTTAAATTTTGTTTAAAATTGACTACCTTTAAGAGGTAGTCAATCAGCAATATGTATCAGCAATATTAAGTTTGGCAAAAGCACTAATTGTTGAGAATTTTAAAATTTAAAGACTAGGCTGGAAAAGGATCTCAAAATATGCATATTTTGGAATATATTAATAATTTGGTTTGAGAATTGTTTTGTGATAGCACCATCTTGTGGCCAGAGTTGAAATAGTTTTCCATTGTAAACTCAGGTTTCATTTTTTTTTTTTCTTCAAAGATTTATTTATTTATGCATACAAGTACTGGGGTACATACAGGCCAGAGGTTTGGGCGTTGAGAAGATTCACCAGAGACAGAGTGAGGAACAAATCAGGCAGATGTATTGAAATACACTGCTGCGGGGGGCAGTGGGTAAGTCAGGAGGGTCTGCTGCGCCATGTGGGTAGCTCCCTGGCCAGGGATCGAACCCGCACTGCAGTGGCTGAGGATTGCTTCATAGGTTGCATCTTAACCCCTTGAGCCACCAGAGAGATCCTCGTTTTATTTTAAATATAAAATTTCCTATGAATAGCCTATCACATTACACTTACACTATGTTTTAATTGATATTACTATCAATTTTAAAGCTGGTTTTTGTATTGCACTCTTTAAAGCAAAGCTATTAAACTAAAATTAACTGAATTTTAGTTAATTAACTGAATTAACTGAATTTTAAAATTAATTGAAATTACAATACATTGAACAAAGAAAATGCTACTTATGAGGTATTACATCTAAAAACACATTTGCAAACAGAGAGTTTTACTATGGGGCCTCCCTGGTGGCACAGGGGTTAAGTCTCAGCGTTACCACCTCTACTGCCTGAATTCCATCCTCAGGCACAAAGCTAACCCACATATGGCACAACAGACCTCTTCTGTCTCACCTGCTGCTCCCCTCAGCAGTGCATTTCAGTACATCTGCCTGTTCTGCTTCCCACTCTCTCTATGGTGAATCCTCTCACCACCCTGCCCACCCCCACACACTTTTGGCCTACATGCCAGCTGTTCTATGCAGAAATAAATAAATAAATCTTTTTTAAAAAATAGAGAAATTTTACTATAAATTTTTTTAAGATTCTAGAATGTAGAATGAGTCAAGATTCATTTAAACATTCTAGATGCTAGAATAATTCCAGAATCTAGAACCCTTCTAGGATCTAGGTCTATAAAGATTCTAGAAGAAAATATATTATCATTAAACTTAAAATATTTTAAATCTTAAGGGCTTCATAAGATAAAGAAAATATTTAGATTATAGGAAACATGGCATAACTATAAAATTATAATAGGAAAAATGATGTCAAGATTTGTGTTATTCATATTAAGTGTGGCTGTGAGGGACAATTCCTTCCTACTCCTGAGCTCTTCTTGAGCTGACCATGCAATCAGATTAGTTTATACAGGTTAATAACAGAAAACAATAAATTTAATTACATATGTGTAGGGTAAATGGTTTTTCAGGTTTTTTTGCCCTCCCACCATTAGGATTGCCCTGCCAGATGGGGCCTGCAATTGTTACATTATTGCAAACTGTCTTGTTTACTTCTGTGGACCACGAGAGGAGTATTGAGACAGTCACTGAGAGAAGCAGCAGGAGAGAGAGCCAGGAGAGAGAAAAGAAAGAAGCCAGAGAAGCACAGAGTGAAGATTTGCCAGGGGCTGGCCTCCTGGCCCTCTGGCACCCCTGCTTGCTGTGTACCTGGTTGCTGCAATGCATGTACAGCTCAATAAAAGCCTGAGAAAGCCATCGAGGGCTACAGGACTCTGCTTTACCAGCCTGCTGGATCAGAAAACCTGCACAGTGCCCATCCAGCCCCTATAGTATGAAAATCTACAAGAATGTGGATTATAAAGTTAGTGAAGCAAAATGGAAGTGTATATCCTGAGCTAGGGTCTAGGATAGGGACCTGGGCCTTTAAGGAGACAGGAGAGGGACTCACATGGTAAAGAGTGGTGACTCATATGAAGAGCAGCACATGCTCTGTAATTAGATGATTTCCCTGAAGCACAGATAAATATCAGATGGAAAGGCTGTTTCTGGTAATAACCCAAATTCTGTGTAATATTGCACATTTTGATTATAAGAGGTAGTTAAGGGAATAGTAAAAGTTTTAGTGAGCCTGCATGGCCTAGGGTGATCTCAACTCCAAATAATCCACTTGCCAAAGTGATACATAATAGGAAGGACCTTTCTGAACTTCTTGGGGGTGGTTTAGTCTTCAGTGTTAATAAGTATGCAGCAAATGTCTGCCATTTTAGGCTCCTATAGTCTACTCCTTTTGCTAGAAAAGGGGAAATACAATTTCTTTTTTCTCAGGAAAAATATCATAGTACTTAATTCCTATTATTCACAACATTATAAATCCAATGTGAATTTTTTTCAGTAATATAAAAATTTCTAATTATTGATGATGGGCTTGTCTGCAGGAATATGCCTCATTTCACTCTTCTTCCCCAGGAGGTAATGCCTGTGGCTGTTTAATTTAAATTATGAAGTTCCTTTATTAAGGATCATATCCAGTCTCTGTCTTAAGGTACAAAGTAAGCTAAGAATAAAACTTTGAATTGTTGCTCTGAAAGACAATGTAGTTATTCCACTTGCAACCAGTTGGTTGCCTAGGAGAAATTTTAGACCCCAAAAGTGTCACACATTTTCTAAAATCAATAATGTTAGGCTGATTAACCAAGGGATAAATACTTTATCTACTGAGGTATCAATATTCCTAGCTAAATTATAATTTATTAAAGTTTAATATACATATATACACATACACACACATGATATGGACCAATCTTCTGATAAAATGTTTAACAGTTGGGCTTTCTCAATGTGATGCATCGCTAATGAAAATAAATTACATAGGTGCTTTACATTTTACACATCCCAGAAATTTCAAAAATTTGAAAATTCTGCTTGAGACTTCTACCTTGACTTATGGGTCAGCAGAAATGTGTTATTTCGTTTCCAAATGCAAGGGATTGTTCACATATGTTTTCACTATTGTTTCTAGTTAAATTCTGTTACAAAATCTGAATGCATTTTCTGTGATTCTATACTTATATTTCACTAAGGTAAGCTTGATGGTCCAGACTGTAGTATATTAGTGTATCATGGTGAATGTTCCATGTGCACTTGAGAAGTAGATGTATTAGGCTGTTTGGGATTGGAAAAGTCTATAAATAGCAGTTAGGTGATGTTGGTCAACAGCATTATCCAGATCATCTGCATTCTTAACTGATTTTCTTCCTACTTGTTTTATCAATTACAGTGTAAGCACCGCTGAATTTTCCAACTGTAACTATGGCTAAGTTTTTTTTTCCTTTTCAGTTATACATTCAGTTGTCTCATCTAGTTTCCCTGTGGATGCCTGGTAATGTTCCTGGAGGAAAATTTACAAAAAGTGTGAATTACCCCTTTGCTGCAGCCACCAAGGCTTCATACTCTCAGCACGGCTATACTCAGTCTTTAGCCAGCCATGAAATGTTTTTATCTTAATCTGTTCACCAATTTACAGCAACACCCAGTGGCATCTGTCCCAGGTGGCTAATACTGTAGGTTTCTGTCTACAGGCCCTCTCTCCAAATATTAGCTTTTTCATCCTTCTATGAGTGAATTAAAAAATATATTCCTTCCATATTTAAATGTTTTCCTCCTATGTTTCCTCATCAAAATCTCTGATACCAGAGTTAATTTAGCCTCTTCAGTAGCATATTTTATTACAGTGCCCAATAGGCGCCTCAGAAAATGTCTTTTCAAGGGTGAATAGCAAATTTCTGTATCAGACTGTTACCTATCCAAAACCGGTGAGTGATGCTGTTGGATTTCTCTGACTTCTGTTGAGGCGGCGCGTGGTTTGGGTCTCGGTAGCCACTTTTGCAACATCAGAGGGGCAGGATTCTCACAAGGGCCTGGGATGGCCTTCTAGGTTCAATACTTTTGAATTTCATTCAGTGCCTGTTGACTCCTACTTGTTCAAAAACACCCTTTTAAAAGTGTTCACTGGCATATGGGCCCCAAGTGTGCATCTTCAAGTAGGATTCTTCCAAAATCCAAATAAGCAAACCACTGCCAGAAATGCACACAGCTCTCCTGTCAAAAGTTTGTTGCACTGATGGGAAGAGCAGGCTCAGACTCAGCATACAAGGGCAGTGGTTCTGTTGGCACAACTGGTGGAGAGATTAGCAATGCTGGTCATATTACATGTGATTGCCTTTTGATTTGAAGCGTCTTACCAGAGTTGTTACAAGTTCAGAGGATATCACCTGAGTGGGGGGCCATTCCAGACTGCCTTTGGTCTCGATATTTTTTTACCAAAGCTTGAGTAATTCAACATGTAGCTTGATGAGCAGGTGAATCTCATCAAGCTTGCATTATTTGATTCTAAAGTATAAGGTATCAGACTTTGCTATATTAAGAACCGCATGTAATTTATTCAGTGCATTCATAATCTGTTTTTCAAAGTTGACTATTAGGCTGTAGGTCAAAAATTTCTCTGTTTTGGAGCCTTCTTGGTGGCGCAAGGGGTTATGTTTCAGCACTATCAAGCTATTGCCAGCCACTGTGGCCTGAGTTCGATCCCTGGCCAGGGAGCTGACCCATATGGCACAGCAGACCTCTCCTTTCTTGCTGTCTGCTCCCCTCAGCATCGTTTTTTAGTAGATCCGCCTGTTCTGCTCCCCAATCTGTCTCTGGTGAATCCTCTTGCCCCCCACACCTCTGGCCTACACCCCAATTCTTATATGCATAAAAAATAAAAATAAATCTTTTTTTTAAAAAGTTCACACACACACACAGTCAACTCAAAATAATCTTTAATATGACAAAACATATTTCATCGAAGACAAAGCAGCAGACAAGTTAAACAATGCAAACAAGCACATAACCTGTTTTAGATGTTTCCAGGGGAATTTGGTTGGGCTTTAGGTTTAAAGTAGGAGACGGGTTGATGGTAGGTGACTAACTTTTCTCCTGTGTATTTTTTTCAAGCATTTTCTTTATTATAGTTAGGAAAATATTTGTATTTTTTTAAGATTCATTTTCATTTATTTATGCATACAAGAACTGGGGTGTATGCCAGAGGTTCAGGGGGTGAAATAATTCACCAAAGATGGAGTGGGGAGCAGAACTGGCAGATCTACTGAAATACACTGTTGAGGGGAGCAGCAAAGAGACAGGAGAGGTCTGCTGCGCCATATGGGTTAGCTCTCCGGCCAAGGGTCGAACTGATGCCACAGTGGCTGACAATAGCTTGATAGTGCTGAGACTTTAACCCCTGTGTCACCAGGGAAGCACCGTCAGGGCAACGTTTGTAAGATTCAATTAAATAATGTTTTTCTCTGGAACAACAGATCCTTGTCACCTTTGGATAAAGCACCATGAAAGGCTTTGTAAGATTTGCCCTTGCCCACTCCTGAAGACTTTTTTTTTTAAAGATTTATTTACTTATGCATACAAGAGCTGGGGTATAGGCCAGAGATGTGGGGGTGGGGGGGTGAGAAAATTCACCAGAGACAGAGTGGGAAGCAGAACAGGCAGACTGACTGAAATACGCTGCTGAGGGGAGCAGTGGGAGAGACAGAAGAGGTTTGCTGTGCCATGTGGGTTGCTCTCTGGCCAGCCAGGGATTGAACTCATGCTGCAGAGGCTGTGGATTGCTTCATAGTGCGGTGCTTAACCCCTTGAGCCACCAGGGAGGCCCCCACTCCTGAAGACTTTTTCATAGACTCCCCTCCCTTCACTCTTCATGCTAGTTTTATGTAAGTTCAACTTTTTCTTGTTTTTTTTTTTTTTTTTACTCACCTCTAGGCCTCATAGCATGCAGTTCCTCTTTGTTCCACTGTCTATTTGGCTCTCATTCTCTTTTCAAATCTCAGCTTAATTGTAGGCTCTGTCTCAGCTCTGCACAATAAGCAAGCCCCACTAGTAGACACCCTCACACAACCTTGTGCAGCATTTGGCACAGTTTGAATTACACAGTTAATTGTCATCTCTGTATGTTTTCCACTAAACTAAATGCTCCAAGAGGAAGGTATTATGATTAGTTATTTGCCCCTGGCATTGAATACAGTGCTTAGAAGATGTGCAATATTTGGGACTGATTAAGTGACTAGAATTGTGCTTTTGAATGTGATACTAAAAATCCCAATTAATGATACAGTGTTACCTTTCTTGGTTCATTCTTATGTATAAATTTCCCTTTAGGGATTGCTGAAGGAGCTTGCAGGGCAGAACACTTACTTTTCCCCACCCAAATAGTATCATGATTTAAAGTTAATTGTGCACCATTCATCACCATCACTTAAAATTCTGCTCATTTTTTCTTCTATATATGAATTTTTTTGCCCATAATTAAAATCCGTTTCACTAATGCCAAAATACTCAATATTTTGTAAAGAAATAAAGAAGACAATTTTTCTTCAGGTTTTCTCATAAAATTGGTTCAAAGAAATTCAAAATATGTACATTAGGAACAGAATATTTTAACTGTTTTCAACATATTAAGAATTTATTGTGTGAAGTTTGAATCCATACCTCATTAGGGTTTTTTTCATGTTTTATTAAAATCATCCATGTTTTAAAAGTTGCATTGCAGATAAAACAAGATGCATTTTAGGTTGAATTTCAATGAGCAACTCAAGTGTGCCATTAGAAATTGCAGTTTGAGCTCAATCTGTGTCTAAATCCAGGATATACCACTGATTCACATAAGAAATTTTGAAACAGAGGCAAATTTTGCAGATATGATGTGGAGTAATTTTTCTTAGTAATTTTTACTGTTAGTAGCTGATTTAGACATATTTATAACAAAATGATAGAAATGTTGATTTTCAACCCATACAGGAAACAAAAAAGGAACTTTCAAATTATTACCTTACCACACTTATAGACAACTCTATATATTTTCTTTATTGTTAGAAAAGAAAAGTGAAAATCATTTCTCTAAACCTTGAAAATAAATGCTTCAGTATGTCAGTACAATCAATGCATGCTTTAAAACTTGAAACTAAGTGTATAGTTAATATATAGCACTTTTTTTTAGTAAATTTTGGAATAATCAAATGTTTCTCTAATGAACATTTCTTTTCTATATTTAAAGGCTCTTATAATTCATATATCTAGGTAGAAGGAAGAGTTAGAGCTAAAAACACCCCATACTTATTTGCTCAGAAGGGGATGGGTATTGGGCCTCCCCGGTGGCGCAGCGGTTGAGCGCTGGGTTGAGAAGCTGCCCGCGGCCTCTGCAGCGCCGGCCACTGGAGGAGGGTCCCACATGGCGTGCAGACCTCTCCTGCCGCCCGCTGCTCCCCTCAGCAGTGTACTTCGGTCCTTCTGCCTGCTCTGCTCCCGGCTCTGGCTCTGGTGAATTCTCTCACCCTCCCCGCTTCTGACTGTACCCAGTGCATGCATAAACAAAACAAACAAACAAACAAACAAATAAATAAAACATGCCTCTAAAAAAAAAAGAAGGGGATGGGTATTATTCAGATTTCAATTAGGAGTCTGTTATTTGAAATCATTTCTTTTCTTTCTATGCCCTTGAACTTCACACTAACTAAAGCTATCTGAGCACACTAAGAGTTTGCTCTCTTTGTGTTTGCATGCAATGATGGCCTCACCCTTTTTGAATAGGCAAAACAGGTTTTACCTCTCTTAACAGTTTGGGGTCCTTGGGTAACCCCTGCTCTTATGAGGTTTTACTAAGTGGAACCTAGTGTATATTTTACTCCCTGCAGCAGTCTGATACCTGCTTGGGTCTTATGCCTTGTGAAAAGGCACTGGCGCCTAAGGATCTTGATTTCTATAGCTGGGTTAATGATCATGTTATTTCGCTCTACCCCCTCTTCCCCCTGTGTGAGTCAGGTTCTGGTCTTGTGATGCTTCCTTTTGGTTTTCTATTCTTTCCCCGATCAATAACAACAGCATACTATTCTTTATAACTGTAGCCTTATACTATAGTTTGAAGTCTGGGGGTGAGACACATCCACTGCTTTTCTTTTGTTGTCAGGATAGCTGTGGCTATTTGGAGTCTTTTGTGGTTCCAGGTAAATTTTAGTAATATTTGCTTCATTTCTTTGAGGAATTCCATTGAAACCTTGATGGGGATGGCACTAAATCCATGTACTGCTTTAGGTAAGATGGACATATTAACAATGTTAGTTCTTCCAATACCTGAGTGTGCAGTATCTTTTCATTTCCTTATGTCTACTTCTAATTCTTTTAACAATGGAAGACAGCTAAATTCTCATTTGCCTCTTTCTTTACTCCAATGCAATAATGACATCATACAGCTCCTGAAAATCTCCACTGCACACTTGTAAGAGCATGGGAGTAAAACTGGCAAATGCCATTGCAGCATTATTTTGAAAGTATTTTTTACTTCATGGAGCTCAAAGGATCTTCTAAGATCTATGAATCACACTTTGAGACTGGCAAGGCTAAAGTTTGGGTTCTTGTAGTTGTTGCTGGAGAAGATAGAACCAGAGATAAACACAGTGTTCACTTGTTTGGCTAGAGATTGCCCTGTTCAAGATAACAATATCTTTAGACAATGATATTGCTTTTGTTAATATTAGATGTTTTCATATACTTCATTTCCTCTGAACATTTTCCAATGTTCTTTCTTCTAGTAGACATTGTTAATATCTACATTTACGAAGAAGTGTAATGAAATTCAAGATGGTATGTACTTATTTTGCATGCATAACAAAATAGCAGCAGAAATTATCTCCCACGTCTGTATGTTTTTTCCATAACGTTCATGCTCTTTCCTTAATCAATAATTAATAAATACAGATATAATTAGGAATTATGGGAAAAGGAAAATTAGCTGTGAATATAGCACATATAAACAATTGAAAAGATTTGTTAAAAGACTTTTGTAAGGAAGATGCAAATGAATGGAGGTCATAGGTGGGTTGTAAGGAAAACAGAATTTTGTTTAATCTACTGAACAGTAATTATAACACAAATGCTGATATTTACTGAGTAAAATTAAAATTATATGGAGAGCAACTTCTGGAATGGGTAATTAAATTACACAACAATTAAGGGGTGACAGACACAAGATAAATATGTATGGTATAAAAAAGCTTTGTTTTAGAGGAACCAAAAGAAAGGAGAACTCAGATAGTAAGATGAGCGATAAATATTAGATTATAAGAGAGTTGGGGCCTCCCTGGTGGTGCAGGGGTTAAAATCTCATCACAATCAAGCTATCACCAGCCACTGAAGCATGAGTTCGATCCCCAGCCAGGGAGCTGACCCACATAGCACAGCAGACCTCACCTGTCTTGCCTGCTGCTCCCCTCAACAGTGTATTTCAGTCAGTCTGCCTGCTCTGCTCCCCACTCTTTCTCTGGTGAATCTTCTCACCCCACACACACACGTTAGGCCTACACCCCAGTTTTTGTATGCATAAATAAATAAAAATAAATCTTTAAAAAAAAGAAGATGGAGTATGCAGACATTTGGGGGAGCAGTGGTTGGAGTCATTACAAGACTTTAATGATTTGTGCAATTTATTTAAATTCTGTTGAAGTAAAAATATATATGTATATATATCTAAATATGTACATATATGTATGTATCTATACATACCTAAATATGTACATACATATTTAGAAATAGTTTTTATGAAGGTTTTTTTTTAGGTGAAATATAAGATTTCAAGTGTGTGGCTTATCTCATTTCATTATTTTTGCTGCCAGATTCACTTTATTTCTGCATAAAATGGTGACACCTTGGGTTATTGGGTTAGTTTTTCCTTTGTAAATAACTCCAATACTTTCCTCTGATAGGCAATTCCGATTATTACTTATGAGGACCCATCAAGCTGTAGGTGCATTTAGCTACATCAAAAATAAAATACCCATTGCCTTACAATTCATGATATGTCCAGAAAGTTTAAATATTTTCATGCGTATAATACATTTTGTCACTGTAAGTCACTTTCACAACTGACTGTGCAAAAAGTTATTAGCTGGTTGCCAATATTTTCTGAAATTTGAATTCACTTGCATGTCACTTGCCAAACAGTTTCTGAGGCTAAAGCAATTTCTACCATGTGTGTAGGAATGGAAATAAATGTTGTCTACAACTAAAGTGAAACATGTCTGTAATGCTGGGGCTTATTTTTTTTAATCATTTTATTACCACACATGGCATGAAGACAATAGTTTCACACTTATCTATGACCATAATGAAATTCATTTAATTCTTCTTCTTGAAGATGAATTGATGGGGTATTAGAAGGGAGAAGATAGCAATCTCAGTGTTTGTGGGAACAGATAAAATTTCATCACTTGGGACAATTATCTTCTGGTCCTGATTGTTACAATCCCTTTATAGAGGTAGAGAGTATACTGTTTACTGTCCAACAGAATATTTAATTTAATAACCATGTCCATTAATTCCCTCCTGGTGCTGTAAAAATTACCATAAGTTTATTGACTAAAACAACACAACTTTATTACTTTATAATTTTGGAAGTCAGAAGTCCAAAATGAGTCTCGAGAGGTCAAAATAAAGTTGTATGTTTTTTTCTTAGCCTCGAGGGAAGAATTCTTTTCTTTGCCTTTTCTACTTGCTAGCGGTTGCTGCATTTCCTGGCTTAGTGCCTTTCCCTGTTATGGAGTGCATCACTGTAACTCATCTTTTCGCACAGATCCTCTTGCTTCTCTCTTATGAGGACTCTGATTTTACAGGATCCATTCTGATAATTCAAAAAAATCTCAATAGTCAAATTTAACCAAATCTAAAAGTTCCCTTTTGCCATGGAAGGTAACATTATCACTGGTTCTAGTAATTAGGATGTGGACTTCTTTGGAGACTGTTATTTTGTCTGCCATACCAAGGGACTTGAGTTTCCTCAGATATTTTCATGTGCCACAAAACATTTTTTTTAAAGATTTATTTATTCATGTATACAAGAACCGGTGTACAGGCCAGATGTGTGGGAGGGTGAGAGGATTCACCAGAGACAGAGCAGGGAACAGATAGGCAGATCAACCGAAGTACACTGCTGTGGGGAGCAGCGGGCGAGGCAGGAGAGGTCTGCCACGCCATGTGGGTATCTTGCTGGCTGGCTAGGATGGAACCCGTGGTGCAGAGGCTGTGGACAGCTTCACAGAGCTGCACTCAACCACCTGTGCCACCAGGGGAGGCCCCAAAACATTTTTTTCCCCAAAACATTTTTTGAATGCTTACTTCCTGCTAAGGTTTTTGCCAAGATTAAGACATAGAGTTAGTCCTCAAGTACCTTACAATCAAGCCTGTTGTGACAAGTCTGATGCCTAATTCAATTACTTTAATGGCTCATGAATAATGAGCATAGTGTGTTCTAGAGCATACAGTAGTTAATTTAATCTATGGTGCTTGGGAAGGTTTCTGGAGGTGACAGTGAACTGGATGTTGTGGCACAAAGAGAAAATGCAGAGGCTAATAAGAAGCAGATCTATTGTACTGGTACTGGCTTAGCAGATTCACATTCCAAAGCTGAGCCCTATTTACAAGAAATCATGGCTTTATATATACTTTTAGTTTCTATAAGGTTCCGGGTATATTTGCATTGGCAGTTGTACATGGTCAGACAAGTTGTGGCTAAATACCAAGAGGTGAGTTGCATACGTGAGTAGCATACCAGGAATTGAGCAAAAGGTCAGTTGTCATGGAACTCTCTAGTCCATTTTGCTTAAAGAACAGCTGAAGGATGAGTGCTCTGTAGCCATTTACATTGTAAATGGTGTGAAGAGAGGAAAGTGATGCATGGATTCTAGAACTTACACTCACATGTCTATCTGGCTTTAGATCCTATGGGAGCTATAATCCATAGATCCTACTCCATGTTTATTCTCCCTCATTCCTTCATACATTAACTGACCTAATCCATCTTAAAAGCAACAGTTCACCATTATAACCAGTCTTTTTGTATCTACTCACAACATTTATCTCTCACCTACAAGATACTGATTTATTTCAACTCTGTGACACTTCTGGACCTGCATTTGTGCTGCTGAGTGAAGCAGGAGAAAAACACACACATCCATTAGCTGTTAAAATCAAGGTTAAATTAATAATCTTGAATTTTGTGTTGCTTGTGATGCCACTTGGCAATTCTAATATAGTCCCTTAGTTTACTTACTCTTGTTTCTCCAGGCACCTATTTCACATCTCCAGTTCTCCCCTCAAATCCCCACCAACTCGTCTCTCTTAAGCTGATGATTTGGTCTTTCTTCTCTCTCTGAAAACCAAAACAATTGGAAATGAATTTCTGTGAACTATCCCCAGCACTACTATTCCTATGCCTAAAATGTTCAAAAATCATAAACTCTGCTTTCTTTTACTTAAGTTGAACTGTTTGCATTTCTAAGTCTAATATTTCTACCTGTACAGCAATTCCCACATTTTCTTTACCTCCTCAAGGACATAATTTCAGTTCTATTAACTTTCTCCTGCACTGAAAAATTTCCCTACTAAAATGTTCCATTAGCATAAAAGCATGTTGTTATTTCTCTTGCTTTAAAAATAAAAACTCTTGGTTTAATATTGTTCTCTATTAACTCATAATGCTATTTTCCATTATGTTAATATAACTCAAAAGAAAACATATAGTCCTTTCTTGGTAAACTTTCATTAAATTTATTCCAATTAAGCTTTTATTTGCTATAAAACTGCTTATGTAAAAATATTACCATTAACAGGCCACACTAGTATGTTGCTAGTTGACATAATTTACTAGACACTATAAGAACTATTCTAATCCTCACACAAGCTGCACTGTCACTAGTAAAATGTGGAAATGGGATTAAAATCCAGACAAATGTCTCTGAAGTATACACTCAGTCACTGCACTAAATTACCTCTCTAGCTCACAAATCTCCATATTGCTAAATCTCATTATTAATCATTGGTCTTTATTTCCTTTTAAGCAGCATTAACAAATTGATTCTTTACCAAAATTGCCTTCTGGGACTCTACAGTCCACTGATTTCCTTCCTACCTTATCATTATAGTTCTCAAGAGAGTAGGTAAACAAAAAAACATACCTGATTTCTTGCCCTTAAGAGTGTGATATTTAATTATGCAGGGGATAGACTGGTGATCAAGTATCTTACTGCAATGCTTTAAGAGAGTTAAAAAGTGCTATGATGTTTAGAATTAGAAATTGTTCAAAATCCTACAGAATGTGGGCATTTTCATGGAGAGGTACATTGTGAAACAAAAATAGTGCTGCTGAATTGAGAAGGTGCATAAAATTGTCCCATACAGACTGGAAGTGCATGTGACCAGCACATAGAGAAGTATGGATGTTAGAGAAATAATAAGAAACACAGTACAGCTATTTTTACATGCCCCCCGCCCCACCACTTTTATTTGATTTGGAATTAGTGCACTAGAAAAGTAGGTTAAACTGTGAACAAAAACAACACGAGGTAGAAGTACTTTTCTAACTCTTTTCAGTCTCAAGCACATTAGACTAACCTAGTGCACTGCCCAAGCATATTCACAATGATTCTAGTCTAATTTTTCTCAGATGGGACCTGGATATTGGCATATTTCTCCTCTTGGGAGTCCAATGTGTAGCCAGAGTTGAGAACCATCATGCTAGAATAACACTGTTGGGGAAGACGAGCTAGAAACCAAGTCTGGAGGTCAAAGCCAAGACTTCAAGGCCTTTTAACCTGTGCTAGAGAAGTGAAAATTCATCCCCTAAACAAAGTGAGAACAAATATGGTTTTAGGCAAGATCATAATGTGACTAAATCAGTGTACTCAGAACAAAAATAACTTTAGAAAATAGTATGAGTTGAATGAATTTCAGAACTTTCTCAGTTATCTTTAAATAGCAAAATTTCTTTGAGGACTTCTAGTCACAAAACTGCAGAAACTGTTCAGTAATTCATGTATCAATTCTACTATAATAATATTTTTTAAAGAAATTTATATTAAAGGCTAAGACATTTTCTCTATCTGTTTGGGGCACTGTTTCCCCTGTTTTGAGAGAAGGGCCCCTTATCAGTTTCTTCTCTTTCCCCATCTTGATTTTCCATGCTTCATCTCCTAACTTATTACCTACAGGATTTTTTTTTTCCCCTCACAGGGACTGAATTGCAGGCCAGGAGAGGCAATAAAAGGACTGGTAAAGTCCTTTTATAACAGATTGGTGCTCTTTTGATCATGTGGCATCCTTCTTCCTGAACAGAGCAGATGTTTAATTTTATTTTCTTTGCTTCTTTCATGGGATCCATTCTTGGCAGCATCTCACCTTACTTTGGATTCTGGCTTCATTTGTGTTAGTGCCGTCACTGAAAATGAGATAAAAATAGTTCATAGAGAATCCTGCTCTCCTTACCACTATTTATTACCCATGACACCCATGAATAATTTTACTTGTGTAAAAGGGATGAATTTTATGCTGAAGGATGGAATTGGACTTTTAGTGATGAACTTAATGTGTGTGTGTGTGTGTGTGTGTGTGTGTGTAGATAGATAGATAGATAGATGTTGATTTTTGATCCTCCACACTTGTGATGCAGTTACAAAGGACCGGTCTCTCTTCTTGCCCTACCAGATAAGCATTCTACTTCTCCTCCTGTCCTGTCAGATAAACATTAACAAGTTTGTCTCCCTCCTATCTCTTGCATTTTCCTTTCTTGCTTAACAGGTTTATCTTCTTGCATTCTAGAGAAAAGGAAGTTAAACATCAGGAGTTGACAAATTTCCATGTGCCTGCCTCAAAAGGACATGCTGACCTTTCCTATATCCCTTTTGCAGACCCTTGCCCATCTCCCCTCATTTTTCCGCCTTTGTATAAATATCCCTGTACTCTGCCAAAGAGCAAGATGGTGGTCTTTCAGACAGGAGTCTGCGGCCCTCCTCATATATCAACAAATTAAACCACTTTCCTTTTCCTCAAACTCTGTTTCCTTTTATTGGCTAAGGGAAACTGAGACTGGTGTTGGGTGTCACCTGAAATGCATATAATGTTATAATATAATGTTGCTTCAATAAATTGTATTAAAAATAAAAACCAACACATTTGGAAAATAATTGTATTCGATAGGAACAATTATCTCTTACTATATATAACATCCCAGCGCCTGTATATGTTAGGTGCTGCAGGGATGTGTGCATGAACTAAAGCTCCGCTGTAGATGCAGTTAGGTGTTTATGGTGCCTTCTTTGCAACACTGAATGTGGATTTGTTTGTCGTCTAATTCTGTTAGGGGGAAAAGGATGTCCCTATAACAATTCTATATTGTAAAGGAATGCACATCTGATTTTGTCAGTCTAATTGGTATAGGACTTAGGACTATAGGTGATCCTGTACCTCTCAATCATATACAGAGTTTAAAGCAATATTACCTCAATTAAAAAAAAAGGCCACAGCTATGAGAAGACCCATTGGCGTTGCAGGCACCACTTCCTAAATGGCTCACACTCATAGCTGTTGGCAAGAGGTCTTAGTCTCTTCTCAGCAATTGCTGGAATGTGTCTGTTCCTTACCAATTTGACCCCACCGTATGTCTTCTTGAGTGGCTCCCTGACATGACTTAAGAGCGTGCCAAGACAGAAACATAACACAAACATGTGTTAAGACCTATCCTCAGAAATAACACCCAATATTTCCACAATATCCCATTGTCTACATAGGTCAGATACATTTGATATGTGAAAGGATGACAAACAATGAATGCAAAGAAATGGGGGTCATTTTGAGCTTGGCTACCACAACATATGTACCAGCTTAGAGTCCTTTTATAATTCTTCAAAAAATTAAGAAAAATATTAAGATCAATGTCAATAATATCTCTGTGCACCTCAAGTGTTTGGGGGAAATTTAAAAGTCTGTTTTTTCTAATTTAAATCGACTGTCTATTATTGTGATAATATAGTCTCTTATTTTTTTTTAAGATTTATTTTTATTCATTTATACAAGCACTGGGTACAGTCAGAAGCGCGGGAGGGTGAGAGAATTCACCAGAGCCAGAGCGGGGAGCAGAGCAGGCAGAAGGACCGAAGTACACTGCTGAGGGGAGCAGCAGGCGGCAGGAGAGGACTGCGCGCCATGTGGGACCCTCCTCTGGTGGCCGGGAAGCAGCGGGGATTGAACCGGCGCTGCAGAGACTGCGGGCAGTGTCGCAACCCAGAGCTCAACCGCTGCGCCACCGGGGAGGCCCTAGTCTCATATCTTAAATGGTACTTAGAATAAATATTACAAAAATAGTTTTCAGACTGTGAAGCTTTGTTTACATAAATTAACTTTTCTCCCTACCCACAACCAGGTTTTCTCTTCTAAGTGAAAAAGCAAACTGGGTCCTCCTTGTTGGCACAGGGGTGAAAGTCTCAGCGCTATTAAGCTATCACCAGCAACTGTGGCATGAGTTCGAACCCCGGCCAGGGATCAACCCACATGGCTCCGCAGACCTTTTCTGCCTCGCCTGCTGCAGCCCTCAGCAGTGTATTACAGTAGATCTGCCAGTTCTGCTCCCCACTCTGTCTGGTGAATCCTCTCACCCACTGCACATCTGGCTTATACCCCAGTTCTTGTATGCATAAATAAATAAATCTTTTTTAAAAGATTTATCTATTTATTTATTTATACAAGAACTGGAGTACAGGCCAGATGCGTGGGAGGGTGAGAGGATTCACCAGAGACAGAGTGGGAAGCAGAACAGGCAGACTGATGAAATGCACTGCTGAGGGGAGCAGCAGGCGAGACAGGAGAGGTCTGCGGCGTCAAGTGAGACTCTCTCCAGCCGGCCGGGATCCAACCAGCGCTGCAGAGGCTGCAGACAGCTCAACCGCCTGTGCCACCAGGGGAGGCCCATAAATACATAAATCTTCAAAAAAAAAATCATTATCTTTTTTTTTGCAAATAATTATTTTATTATTGTGCACAGGCATATAAAATAAATTTTTATTGATGTAATATTATATAAGCCTCAGATGTACAATTTTGTAATTCTACATCTGTAAATATTACATCATTATCACCTTCAAAAATCTAGTTTTAAATCCATCATCATGAACTTGACCCCCCCTTATGCATTTTACATGACCTCCAATTCCCTTTAATAACCACCCATCAGTTTTCTGTATCTAAGAGTTTGTTTCTGTTTTATTTGTTCATTTGCTTTGTTTCTTAATCACCCACATGAGTAAAATTATATAGCCAGATCATCTTTTAGCTCAAGTAACACATTGTGTTTTCCCTAAAATAATTTTATATTACTTAATTTTGTGCTACCAATATTTTGAATGTGCTATCCTTCTGTTTCAGACCTAATCTTAATTCATATGATTTTTTTTTATTTTCTATAGTCACAGTTTTATGATAGGATTCATTAATGATTAATACAAACTACCCAGGTTACATGAATATGAACTCCCAATCTTATAATACCCCCAATATTGGAACATTAGTGGTGGGTGTGAGATGGTGACATATGCCGAAACAGCTGCGAACACCTTTATCATAAACAGTATCGTAGAACAATGCTACCTGAATAAAAACTGATATGATTAAAAAATAAATCTTAAAAAAATGATGCGAACTAATATATAAGTTCTAAAATGTTTACTCAAGACTTTTATGTACTAAAGATTTTAGTGAAATAGGTATACTTTAATTTTATCCTTTCTGCTAGCCAATTCCCATAAAAGTAAGACTTAATGAATAAATACTCTGAAGTGGTTTTGTCCACAAAATAAACATCTTAAAAAGATATTCTTTATAATCATTTTTTAAAAGATTTAATTTTTATTCATACAATAGCTGGGATACAGGCCAGAGGTGCTGGAGGGTGAGAGGATTCACCAGAGACAGAGTGGGGAGTAGAACAGACAGACGGACTGAAAGCACTACTGAGGGGAGCAGTGGGTGTGATAGGAGAGGTCTGCCACACCATGTGGGTTCTCCCAGGCTGCTGGGAATCCAACCCGTGCTGCAGAGGCTGCGGACAGCTTCACAGCGCTGTGCTCAACCAGCTGCGCCACCGGGGAGGCCCTCATTTACTTATTTTTAATTATTTCTTGTTTTTCCTTTGTTTGGGCAAACTTTCAAGAGAATTCAAACTGGGTTAATGACATTTACAAGCTCAAACTTTTCAGAAATAATAAAGCTCAAGTTACTTAGGTATATATTAATTTTCTTTTGTGACTCTACCTATGACTTTATTATATGCACATAAATATTTACATCTTATTTCAATTTCAGAGAATGAAAATATAATTTCAATAAACAGGAATGCTTATTTAAGATTGATGAAAAGTGCACAGTAGAAGATTAAAAAGAAATGTTTGCATGCTTTATGATATCCAGATAAACATATTTCCAAAACAAGGTCTGGCAGAATATGTTTATGTGTATTCAATCCACAGGTGAAGTAGCAGGAGTAGAAAGAGTCCGTACCAGGAAAATGCTGACAGATGGCAGATTTGCTGTTTCCTTTCTCTCATAATGAAGCAGGATGTTCAGCTAGAGTAGCAAGCCAGACAATTCATTTTTCATTTACTAAGGCCAATAAGGTTGCAATGTGTAATATTTCTGGCTGTTGTAAGATAGCAGACACTTTATTCAAATATTAGATTACTGAAGGTGTAGAAAGTGACAGAAAAACAAAATTAATATAAATCCACAGTACAACATTAAAAAAAATCATGTCAAAGATAGTTAAAAGATACAAGTTTTTTTAACCACACCCTAAGGAGAGCCTCTGTAGTAAATACATTTCATATATATGTATCTACAAATATATACATGCAAAAGTTACACACCACACAAACAATTTTATATAAGAAGAGTTTTTATGAGTCAAGTATACTATAAGCATTGTACATAATGCAGGTTGTGCTGGTTATTAAGTCCAATAACCAGATGTCTCTCAGATGTAACTGTATCCTTTTGTACTTGGCTTTGTGAAACCGGGGCTGGAACTCTGCAAACCCCATTTCAGCTTTGCCAGATGTTTTCCTGGTAAATTCCAACAACAGAAGATGCTAGAAAGAAACTGGAGGTTTGGGACTCATTTCTTCCACTTCATTTCTCACACTTCACGTTTCAGGGAAAACCACACTAGCAGTTCTTTCTGAGAGCATTGGCCTATCAGCAGCAGCAGCAGCACCAGCACCACCACCAGCAGCAGTGCCTGCTTGTGGCAGCATCTGGTTTGCAGTTTTTCAAATACACGCAAGACTCCCTCATTGCAACTTCCTCAGTCATTCCCAGTTTAGAAGTCTGAGGCCCTGTCTTACAGGGTTCCTTCTCCACAGCGAGAGATACAAGCACCAGCCCTTCTTCATTGCAGTAACCCAGGGTCACTGCCCCATGCTCCTAAGCTGAATAACTCTAAGTTCCTTGATTTGTTTGACCAGACTTAGGTGTGCTGCTTCCTGCAAGTGCTCCTCCCCCACATACTTCTCTTTTTTATACCTTTTTTGTTGCCAAGTTAATAACTTCACATGGAGGTGCTTTTTTTTTTTTTATTTTAATTTCCTCCTGTTAAAATAACCAGTATAATTTCTCTCTTCTACTGGACTCGGATACAGATACACAAAAAACTCAGACAGTTTATAGCATATTTAATGGAAAATGCAATTCTATTATTGCATATGTAGACAATGAAATTTTTCTTTAAGTTCAACTGTTTTCTGAGATGATCTAACTAATTTATTCACAAGAATAAAAGGAAATTATCAATGAAACATGTATTTAGTTAAGATGATCTACATCAATCCTCAAGCACTACCTGAAAACAAAATAAAGTCCAGACTTGCTGCCTGCTCTGTCAAGCCTCTAACCCCAGTGGAGACCTAGCTTACATCTTCATTGGTAATTTAACATCGAATAGTTCTGGAAAGATGAAGCTGATTAATACCTTATTATTTATTCTCTTTGTCTTATTTCTTGTTAGAACATTATGTTAGTCCCTTTAGGGTACTTATCCTTCCCCCTAATTCTCATCCTTAAAAATCTTCTGTGATAAAAAAAAATCCTCTGTGATTATTTTTTTAAGATTTGTTTTATTTATTTACACATACAAGAGCTGGGGTGTAGGTCAGAGGTTGGGGTGGGGGAGAGGATTCACCAGAGACAGAGCTGGAAGCTGAAAAGGCAGATCCACTGAAATACACTGCTGAGGGGAACAGCGGGCGAGACAAGAGAGGTCTGCTGTGTCATGTGGGTTAGCCCCCTGGCCAGGGATTGAACTTGTGCTGCAATGGCTGCCGATAGCTTCATAACGCTGAGATTTAACTCTTTGCGCCACCAGGGAAGCCCTGCTCTGTAATTCTTATCTCACCAAACTCTCATTGTTCTCCACTCTCCAGGACCTTTTGATTGCGACCTCTACAAAGTTCATATATATCCTTCACTTGTTCATAGAATGTTGACTAGACCTTTTTGCTTTTAGCTCCACTCCCAAAGGCTCTGCTTCCTAGCAGGGCCCTAGATTGGAAGGTGCTCAGTGTTTAAACCTTAGGTCAGATGCTTTTCTGTGGCCCCAGGATGGATTAGGTCATTCCCTGTGTGCTCCTACATAACGTGATGCTAACTGCATCCTGTGTGCCTTCAAGTCTGGCTAGTCACTGTGCCCCTCCCACCACCAAAGCACCCATAGTCTTCCACCACAGTTCATTGCGTTCCCCCAATTCCCATGTTTTCACCCATTTCTCTCCCACCTCCTTCTCTGAAAACTGAAAATCAATTGTCAGTTTTTTAATAGTTTTTTTAAAAGTTTGTCTTTATCCTGACCCTTTGGTTTTTCTATATTTCACATATAAGTGACAACATACGGTATTTATCTTTCTCCTTCTGGTTTACAATTATTGGCAAAAATTTGTTGACTTACGACACAGAAGCTATTGTTTATTATCATTTTAGTCACAAAGCCTCATAAGCATCATAACATCATGTGATATATTATCAATACGTCAACATATTATACTTTATAAGAATGGATTTTTTTTCATTTTTTAATATTACATTTTGAGCTAGCATTTATGCCTATAAATTTGCGTGCTGGCATTAATAGATTCTAACCATCTATGTGATTTTGCTTTTCTAAACAGTAACTTCTAGATAACTTGCTTCTTGAATCCTTCACTGATTTCTCAGTTTTATTTTAAAATTTCAATACCAATTTAAAATTATCAGCGGCTTCACTTCTCAAATGCTGAGATGTTTACTTCAGCAGCTATACAACTTGACTGGAGTCTGTGGCATCTCTAACTTGTTTGCTACAGAGAGCACGCAATGGGATAGGAAAACATGAAATAGAGGCCTTTAATATACAATAATAAGTAGTTTTCACTGTAATAAAGGATTTATTCTTTGTCCTCTATTGCAATAGTGCAGTGAAAATACTTGAAAATTATAGTTTTTTTTTTTCAAATATTTATTTATTTATTTATACAAGCACTGGGTACAGTCAGAAGCGGGGGTGCGGGGGGGTGGGGAGGGGTGAGAGAATTCACCAGAGCCAGAGCAGGGAGCAGAAGAGGTAGAAGGACCGAAGTACATTGCTGAGGGGAGCACCAGGCGGCAGGAGAAGACTGCGTGCCATGTGGGACCCAACCAGCGCTGCAAAGGTTGCGGGCAGTTTTGAAACCCAGTGATCAACCGCTGCGCCACTGGGGAGGCCCGAAAATTATAGTTTTTTTAATCTCTAACACTATCAAAATTATTCATCGTTCTTGACCTAGAATTCTTTTCTTCCATTTCATTGGCAAAATAACATGAGACAATCAGACATGTTTGCAAAATATTAATACTAATAAAATTTACAGTGAAAAAAACATAATAAGAAAATTAAAAATATGAAACCGCACAATACAATTTACTCCTAATCTACGTAATCCATGTTTTTGAAGCACTTAAAACAGCTGGGTTCTTTGTGATTGAAATTTCTCTGTTATCAATAGTTTCTCTCATCTCATAACTCATCTAATATTTGGCTGAGAATGGACTTGGCCAAAGAAACACGGTCTTTCTGTAGACTGACTGGCAAGTGAGCCTGGATGTTTTCCAATGCAATTGTAAAGGGGCATATACTGTGCATGGCTGGGATCACTAGTGTCATGTGACATGTAAAGTTAGAATTGTTTTTGTTTAATCATGTTCTTTTGTGGAGACACTAGTGACACCTTGCTGAAAACTAAGGTTTTTTGTTTGTTTTCTTTTTTGGTAAACAAGAAAGAAACTTTTTATTTTTCACCAGGAACAACAGCTTTTAAAAAGACAGTGTGGTACAAAAACTAGTTCATATCTTACAATTATAAGCATTTGATAACAGGCATCTATTTTTTTATTTAAATATTTTATTTTATATAATTCTTACATATTTTTTCATCTTTGCACAATATATGCATTTTCATTTTGGTTATATTCCCCATACAATTGCACCTCCCCCCTTATTTTGACTCTAGTCCTTCCTTTCCCCGTC
Source organism: Talpa europaea (assembly GCF_964194135.1). Taxonomy (NCBI): domain Eukaryota; kingdom Metazoa; phylum Chordata; class Mammalia; order Eulipotyphla; family Talpidae; genus Talpa; species Talpa europaea. Next base: position 80,592,153 of record NC_140077.1, read on the forward strand.
CCTCCCTCACTCCCTCCGCCCCCAGTAGTGTGTCTCTGGTTTATAGTTGCTTGTTGATTTTTATTTTTACTTTGTATTGATTAGTCTTTTTCCTGGTCTCTTATTTAGGTTTTCTAAATTCCTGCTATGAGTGAGACCATCCGGTATCTTCCTTTTTCTTTCTGACTTATTTTGCTGAGCATGATCCTTTCTAGCTCATCCATGTTGCTGCAAACTGCATGTGTTTATCTTTTGAAAACTAAGTTTCTATAGAATTCTGGCTCTATCTAGACTATAATTTGCAGATGATAGACTAATGATTATAAATGTGATTAAACAGTTGAATGTAACATCTGAAACCATAGATACGTCGAAGAAAACAAAGATAGTAAGCCCTTTGACACCAATGGTAGTGCAGTTTCAGTAGATGACTCAAAACACAAGGGCAACAAAAGCAAAAATAAACAAACGGGGCCTCAAACTAAAGCTTCTGTACAGCAAAAAAAAAAAAAATCATCAAAATAATAAAAATATACAAAGCAACTCACAAAGCTCAACAATAAAAAAAAAAAACAATAGCCCAATTTAAAAAAAATGGGCAGAGGATCTGAACAGGCACTTTTCCAATGAAGATATACAGATGGCCAATAGGAACATGGAAAGATGCTTATCATAGACTATTAAGAAAATGCCAGTCAGGGCCTCCCCGGTGGCACAGCGGTTGAGCACTGGGTTGCTGCGGTCCTCGGCTGCTCCCCGGCCACCAGAGGAGGGTCCCACATGGTGCGCAGACCTCTCCTGCCACCCGCTGCTCCCCTCAGCAGTGTACCTCGGTCCTTCTGCCTGCTCTGCTCCCCGCTCTGGCTCTGGTGAATTCTCTCACCCTCCCGCGCTTCTGACTATACCCAGTGCTTGTATAAATCAATCAATCAATCAATCAATCAATCAATCAATCTTTAAAAAAAAAAAGAAAATGCCAGTCAAAACCATAATGAGATATTACCTTACACCTGTTAACTATTATCAAAAAAGCAAAAAACAAGTGTTGGCAAGGATGTGGGGTAAAGGAAACCCTCATATACTGTTGCTGGGAATACAAATTCATTTAGCCACTGTGGAAAACAGTATGGAGTTTCCTCAAAAAGTTAAGACTAGAGGGCCTCCCTTGTGGCACAAGGGTTTAAGATGCAACCTACGAGGCTATCCGAAGACACTGCAGCAGGAGTTCGATCCCTGGCCAGGGAGCAACCCACATGGCGCAGCAGACCTCTCCTGGCTGGCCCACTGCTCCCCTCAGCAGTGTATTTCAGTCAATCTGCCTATTCTGTTCCCCACTCTGTCTCTGGTGAATCCCCTCACCCCCCACACCTCTGGCCTGTACCCCAGCTCTTGTATGGATAAATAAATAAATCTTTAAAAAAGAAAAGTTAAGGCTAGAAATAACATAATCAGGCTATTCCAATTCTAACATTTTCCTGAAGAATATGAAGTCATTGATTTGAAAATGTGTGGCCATTGGATTTCACATTTTCATTTGGTTTCCTTAAGATCATATTGAAAATAATTAGAATTTCGTGTGTATACACACACACACACATACACACACACATACACACACACACATACTATTTTAATTCATTATATAGGGGCCTCCCCCGGTGGCACAGCGGCTGAGCGCTGGGCTGCGAAGCTCCAAGCAGCCTCTACAGCACCGGTTTGATCCCCGGCTGCAGGGTGAAGGTCCCACATGACGTGCGGACCTCTCCTGCCATGCCCGCTGCTCCCCTCAGCAGTGCACTTTGGTCCTTCTGCCTGTTCTGCTCCCCGCTCTGGCTCTGGTGAATTCTCTCACCCTCCTATGCTTCTGGCTGTACCCAGTGCTTATATAAATAAATATTAAAAAAAAACTTAATTCATTATATATGAGTAGTATATGTAATGCTATATATAAAGCTGTATTTGAATGCATTATATAATTATAAGGTGAATATATATGTACTAATAGTATATAGTGTGTTTTGGGTTATATGTGTATTTATTACAGGTAAAACATTAAATATGTATAAATGTGTTGACCATAGGCATGAAGTAGTATATTATTTAGATCTTGTTTCTTTATATTATTGGCAAACATACATTTCAATTTAGGAGAAACTATAACTTCTGGGTGTTCAGCTGACTTTGTGATGACTGTAAGACTGAGTAACTGGATTAATGCTTCTAGATAGTGCCTTCCACTATTATTTAATGGAGAAAATTGAAACACACTATCATATTTTTCCTCTTATTAGGGGAGAGGTAAATATAAAGTTAAGCTAATATATAATATTATTTTAATCTGTAATCTTCACAAAGTTTAAAAATGGTTCACAAAGAGATTGTGTTGATACATCTGACCTTATTCAATTTGTTTCTCATTAGGTGGAGGTGGGTGTTTTACTAAAAGAGTGACCATCTGTTTACCATAAAATTGTTGGATCTTTCTCTAAGAGAAGTAGACTAGTAAAACTGTAATTGTGACATAAGTTCACTTTTTAATGTTCCAGTTATCAAGGGTCTCTGCTTGGATGAGAAATGGTAAGGTTGAAGGTTTTATAGCTGACTCATTTACAAATACTCAAAACTCTTAGCAGATAATAAAACTGTGTGCCAGGTCAATCGTAAACTGCACCTGCCTCTCATATTTTTGGTAGCCAAACTTACAGAGCTTTCAGAGAATTTTTATTTTTCTCCCTTTTTTATTCCTTCTCTTAATATTCAAGTCTATTTTTGAATGTTTTTTTTTTCTGTGATACCCGTGCATCTCTCCTTTGATAATGTTGTTTGTTTTTATTTTTACAGTTGATATGTGTATTTAAAATATCATCAAATCTTGAAGACCAAATATATCCAGTAGTGTCTTCCCGGTTCAATTCATACTAATCACTCTCTAAGTCTGATTTGAATGTTGACCCATATGTACGTGTGTGGTCACATCTTAAACTAAGTCTACAAATCCCTTTAACTCTGCATTTTCTGGGGTCTCCCTGGTGGTCAAGGGGTTAAGATGCAGCACTATGAAGCTATCTGCAGCGACTGCAGCACAAGTTCGATCCCTGGCCAGGGAGGTGACCCACATAGGGCAGCAGACCTCTCCTGACTCTCCCACTGCTCCCCTCAGCAGTGTACTCAGTAGATCTGCCTATTATGCTCTCCACTCTGTCTCTGGTGAATCCTGTCACCCCCTGCACCTCTGGCCTGTACCCTAGTTCTTGTATGCATAAATAAATAAATCTTTAAAAAAAAGCTGCATTTTCTAGCTTTTCTGCCTGGCTGTAACCTAAACTCACATCTCTTGGAATGTTGTAGTGGTTTGCTTCCTGGCATCCGTGCCTTTTTTGGGATCTCTTTTCCAGCCACTCAAATATTCCTAAAGCACAATTATTGAATAAAATCACTTTACCTTCTGGTCTACACCCTTCTGTTAATTTTCACTAAATGTTAAATCAGATTCCTTTGAGGACAGGCACTTAGTGGAATATATAAAATATGAACTCCGTAACTGGACATGAATGACCGTGTGCATTGGTAAGTTTTTGAAACTCTGAAGTCCCACTTCATTCATTTGTACTAAAACCTACAGGATGATTATGAAGAAAACATGAGATAAGTTATGTGAGGTATAGAGAAAACTCTCTGATGGATTGCTGTCACTCAAATTAATATATCCTTCTTTCTGTCTTATAATAGCCACATACCAGTATGTCTTTTTAAATTTCCAGAGCTCTTCCATACTGTCTTTCTTGTTTCCTTCAAAGATTAAGAAGTTTTCCATTTTTTTCTGTTTCTTTGGTTCCATGAACTAGAATATTCCCTGTTATTTTTATTATAAAAATCTTTTCTGATATTCAAGGGTCATCTGACATTAAACTCTTGCATGCATTCTTTTTCAATTTCTTCCCACTGGAATGTTGATTATTTCCTTTGAAAATCCACAGAACTTTATAGTTGCTTATGATATTTGGCAAATTCTACCTTGTATTATGTTAAATTTTGTGGCAAATTCCATACCATATTATTAGCCAGTTCAGAGACTTACATATCCTAAAGCATCCAACAATTTCAATTGCTTAAATTGAACAAGTATTTATGTAACAGACTACATATTGCAAACATGCCTTCCATCTACATGTTCTTATACATTGTAACATTGGTTATTCCCTATCAAGTAGTGTATCTTTCTCTATCCTTTTGAATATTGGCAGATATTGTGACTAAGTAATGCTGTTAGGGTGGAAGTGCCTCTTGGCAGTGGCAAAGGAGCTCTTTTTACTACCTTATTTTAAGTCTCTCCACTTGATACTGTCTTATAGTTTTCATCTTTGCTGAACGCGCTCATTTGATCATGCGTGCCATCCACTAAAGCCCTTAACACAATACTTAAATAGTTATTTTAAATTCACTAGTATTGCAGTATCTGAATCACATGTGAATGCGGTTCTATCAATTGCTTTGCCTCTTTATAGTGTTTTTGTTATTGTTGTTATTGACATCTAGTTACTTTTTCTAGGATATGGAGGCTCAAACAGTTTGAGTTATAAATTCATCTGCCTTTTCTCCTACTAGGTCCTTAGTGTGGGAGTTTGAAGTCAGCTGGGAGTTTAGTAGAGATTTCTTGTTGCTATTATTTACCCTAGTGTTGTACAGGTCTCAAATATTTCTAGTGTTACCTATCTTTAGGGTTGACAGTAGTTTGCCAGCGATTTTTTTCTCGATATATATTCCACCCTGAAGTTTAGGTTTTTCCTTTGTGCTGCTTCTTAGAGAGGACTTCTCCACCTTCTGACCATTAATTCTACAGTATATCATGTGATAACTGCTTGGTCTTTGCTGCATTGTCTCATGATTATATGGCAGTGTTGAACTATATAGAAGACACAAAGAAAGGGAATGTATTTTGTGTTTATGGATCAGAAGAATTAACATCAATAAAATTGCTCTATTACCTAAAGCAATCCCTATTAAAACAACAACATATTTTTTGATGTACCATAATATATGTTTTAAAATATATATATGTGTGTGTGTGTGTACTTCCTTTTTGTACAATGGATGCTTTCTCCTCTCAGGTGTAGTCCCCGTAAAGTTCCCACCACCGGTTACCCATGCATCATCACCGTAGTCCCTTGTGTTCTTCCCTCCCCTGTTTTGATCCCTCTCCCTTGCCCTCCCCTGAAGAATGTCTCTGATTTATAGTTGCCTGTTAATTTCATTTTTTCATTTATTATAATTATTTTTTTCCTGATCCCTTGTTTCCCCTGCATTCCTCCTATAAGTGAAACCATCCTATATTTTTCTTTTTCTTTCTGCATAATCCCTTTCAGCTCCATCCATGTTACTGTAAATGGCATGAGTTTATCTTTTTTGATTGCTGAATAATATTCCATTGCTTATATATACCACATCTTCTTGATCCGGTCATCCATTTTTGGGGCATTTGGGTTGTTTCCATATCTTACTTATTGTAATAGTGCTGCAGGTATCCTTTTGAATTAATGTTTTTGTGTCCTTTGGGTAGAGTCCTAGGAGTGGAATTGCTGGGTCACATGGAAACTCCATGTTTAGCAGTTTGAGGAACCTCCACACAGCTCTGCATAGTGGTTGATCCAGTTTGCATTCCCACAGCATTGCTGGTGGATATCCAATGCCTCTCTTACTAGAAATAGAACAAGAACAATCATGCAATTATTTGGAAGTTTACTACTAAACTTTGGTATTTCAGAGTTCATAGGAATCTCCTATCTCTGGCTGGTCTGTAACTCTCGACTTATCCCTCTATTGAATAATCTCTGATGCCTCTATCTGGCTTTCAATCTCACAGCAGCCATTTTCCAGTAGTCCTAGCTGAGTCTTGCCTTGCACTGTGGCCTGACCCTTACCTAAGGAAACATGAGGGTCCCCATTCTGCAATTCTTTGTCTCCTCTAGACCCTGAGATTTTTGCCCTCTCCCTCCAAACTTACTCTCTTCACTGTTCTATGAAAAACATTTTTAAGTAAAAATCCTGTCCAAACATTGGTCTAAAATTGTGTTTTCCTTATTCCATCATTTTCCTGCAATGCAATTTTTTTTGCCTTAAATTATCTGGTTCATAGTAGCAGGAGGCATATTCTGTACTATGGTAAATATGAGAAATTCCAGATCAATACTAGTGAGCAATGGTTAACAGAAACCAAAGTTTGTTTCTCCTTGTATTTGTGTTTTGCAATAGTGTTTTGACATCATGCAGTTCAGGTAGTATTTCATGAATACAAATCAGACTCTTGCTAATTTTATGTTTGATCACTAGCTTTATGATTAATATGCTGATGCTAATCACCCCATCTTAATTTAAAATGATAAGAAATAACAGGCAATATCAACCCATCTCTTGGAAGCTACTTATTGGGTAAACAATTGCTTTAGTTATTGTTTAAAAAGTAAATAGCAGTTTCTAAAGGCCAAGTTTGCATTTCTTTTTCTGAAAATAGTTATGGGAACCACTGATGCCCATTTTCACCGATTCAATGAGAAAAAAGTGACAATTGGGGAAGTCTTCTTGAATTTACACATTGATTCCCTTCTCTGCTAACATACACACACACAAAACTATTGGAAATAATAATACACTTTTGTTTTTCAAAATATACTTTTTTATCATATACTTGCAAAAATCCACTGTCATAATGAATAATTTAAACTTAATAGGATTCATTATAGTGAATACTAAAGTTGTAGTCAAAATGGAAATCAAAGGTTATATAAAAGGTAGAGCATATATGCCCTTGATTATAAGAAATTGCTTTCTAGGGGCCTCCCAGGTGGTGCAGCGGTTGAGCACCAGGTTGCGAAGCTGCCCGCAGCCTCTGCAGTGCCATTTCAATCCCCAGCCACTGGGTGAGGGTCCCACATGGCATGCAGACCTCTCCCGCTGGCCGCTGCTTCCCTCAGCAGTGTATTTCGTCAGTCTGCCTGTTCTGCTCCCTGCTCTGGCTCTGGTGAATTCTCTCACCCTCCCGCACTTCTGATTGTACCCAGTGCTTGTATAAATAAATAAATAAATCTTTTATAAAAAAAGAAAAGGGCCTCCCCGGTGGCGCAGCGGTTGAGCGCTGGGTTGCAAATCTGCCCGCGGCCTCTGCGGCACCGGTTTGACCCCCGGCTGCTCCCCTGCAACCGGAGGAGGGTCCCACATGGCGCGCAGACCTCTCCTGCCGCCCGCTGCTCCCCTCAGCAGTGTACTTCGGTCCTTCTGCCTGCTCTGCTCCCTGCTCTGGCTCTGGTGAATTCTCTCACCCTCCCACGCTTCTGACTGTGCCCAGTGCATGTATAAACAAAACAAAACAAACAAACAAATAAATAAATAACATGCCTCTATTAAAAAAAAAAAGAAAAGAAAAGAAATTGCTTTCTAAATCTTATACTTAGGAGAGATTCGAGCAGCATACTATGAAATTAAAAGATTATATTTGAAAATTTCAGTTAACTATTAAATTAATACAATTTCCATTTTTAAAAGAACAATTTAAAATCATTTTTACTTTGCTAGAGGGCATGTGAGGGCTAGCAGCTCTGTGGTGGTGGCTGTGATTCCTCCTCAGAGTGCCCTTCACTCTTGAAAACTGAGTGTTCCTCAGAAATGAAAAAGGACAGTACATATCCCCATTTCATGACATTCCATGTTATGCAGATAAGGATGTGCTCCACACAGTAGTTGAAGTAGCATGCAGGTCTAATGCAAAAATGGATTGCTGTAAAGAACATTTTAGAGTCAATTAAACAAGATGTGAAGAAAAGGTAAACTCCATTATGTTGCAAAATTGTTCCCTTACAAAGGATATTTTTAGAACCAATGGTCATCCCTCAGAATTGGACACAAGGACAAACACAAGACTGTTGTGATGACAATGATCCAATTGATGTTTGAGATGTTGGAAGCAAGGTGAAGTGATCAGGATGAAAGTTCTGGGCATACTGACTATGATCAATGAAGAGGAATCTGACTGGAAAGTCATTGCCAATAATATGGATGATGCTGATGCAGCCTTATAATACTAATGATATCAGTGACTGAATCCTAACTACCCGGAAGCAACTGTGGACTGGCTTAAAAGGTACGAGTTTTCTAATGGAAAATCAGAGAACTGGTTTGTTTTCGATGCAGAATTAAAAAATAAGGACTTTTCAAATACATTATAGAAAACACGCATGCCCATTGGAGAGCATTAGCCATCAAGAAAACTAATGAGAAAGGAATCATTTGCATGAAAACGGAGTCTGAGAGTCCTCTCAAGTGTGATCCTGGAGCTGCCACAGCCATTGTGGGTGCTTTATCACCACCACATGAGTCTGCATTCATGGTACCAACAGATGTGGGTAAGTGGTTCCATCATCAGAAAAACCAGGAAAATTTCTCTGAAATACAGACTGATATTGCTGCATCCTATATATCTGGAAGTATTAGATACAAAAGTAGAATCTTTTCAGGCCTTTAAATATAGTTTTAAATTTATAGAACTATTCTAAAGTAATTTTGCTGTGACCAATCCAATATATTCAGAATATCAGCCACCTAGAAGAATTTAGCATGTCTCGACTAAGGCAACTTTTAGTACATGGTTAAAATCAAAGCAGTTATAATTTGGAAGAGATTTGTGAGTAAATGTGCAAGATAAGTACACATTGGATGTATGTTTCTATGTGTTAGGAAATAAAATCATTTGATTGAAAAAATTAAAAATCATTTTTACTTTGCTCGATTATTCTACTTAATTATTCCAAATTTACACAGCACATCTGATTGACTTCTACTCTTTTTCATTTAAAGACTACATATGAATTTCACTAATTTGTTGTGACTTTAGACTCCATAAAAAAATTAAGTGTGAGATATTTAAAGTGGAAAATATGATTGATAACATACTATAATCTATATTCTTAGTAACTTAGAAAGAAACCTATCACAGCCTGTCTTTAAATCTTTAAGAAAGGTAAAAAAGAGTCCTCTGTTACTATTATTTATCACCACTTATTACACAACATAATATAAACTTGTTTCATATGTATTACAGGTAATATATTTCCTAGTATATATGACGAAAGAATGAAAAACAGTCGAGTTTCCTCTGAACTGACATTTTGAAAATGTCATAGTTTATAAGGAAATAATGAAAACCCATATTATATGACAGAACACTCTGACCTTTTGCTCAGAGATTGATACAAATTCTTGGGCAAGCTCTGTAAAGAAACTCAGAGGTAAAATTCACTTACTAATAAGAAATTGAAGATTTCAAAGGTTACAGCTCTAGCAATAAATTGGTTTACAAGCTAGAACATGGAATAAATTTATTTTCAAATATCAATTTTCTTTCATGTTATTTTAAAACCACCAGGCTTATGTAGAATATATTTTCAGCTGCTTTGGGTATTGGTTTCTAAAATTATTTAACGGCTTTATTGAGATGGACTTGATAATACACCTCACCATAAATTACACATATTTAAAATATGCTATTTGATAAGATTTGATATTTGTTTTGATATTTGATATTTGTTTACACCAGTGAAGCCATCACCACAATCAAAATAATGACCATCACCATACATCCCCAAATTCCCTGATATATATGTGGTCCTTTTTTCTTATCCCTTCCCTTACCAATTATGAATCTGCTTTCTGTCCATATAGATTATTTCACATTGTTTTATAAAATAAAATCATACAGTATATTCTATTCATGCTCTGATTTTTTTTCATAATTTTCATCTATTTCTTTGAGAAGTCAGTCAGCGGGGTTCTTCAATACTATCACACCCAAAAGCCAATCTTTAGGAGTTCTAATTTATAACTGAGGAAAGTTTTGCTTTTCAAAAAGTTCAAAGTAAAGTTGACAATAGGTTCACATTATTAAGACGTGGTTTTTACCATGGTTTTAGTGGTATTATTTACTTTGTTATTTTTATGCTACATTTCAAAGCTTTAATAAAAATAGCAAAAAGTACAATGAAAGGATAAGCCACTAAAAGGAATGTGGTACTACCTAAATTATTTGCATCTTTATTCAAAGTATAAAAGATAGACCATGATGTAACAGTGTTCTTCAAGTTGTTAATTCATCAAAAAAATACTCCTTATTCACA